>NC_092086.1:92500939-93208439 GCF_045679555.1 Salvelinus alpinus
TACATATGAAGATCCTTTGCTAACTGGAACAGCAGTCAGGCTCTCACCATGTTGAAGAAGTTGCGGATCTTCGCTCCCTTGGCGAGGTCCCACATGTAGATGTTGCCGTCGTGACCGGCAGACAGCATGATGCGGCGGTCAAATGGGTGGGCCTCCAAGACAAACACCTCATCATCATGACCCTGGAGGAGGAGCACAACACATTCAGTCCCAACAGGTCACACTCACTGAAGAGACCAGACGGCTTTATGCCTTTCTACAGAGCCAGAGGTCTCCAGCCGTTTGCGGAGGAGACCAACGGGAGATAGAGACATCTACTCACAGACAGCACATGCAGCAGCTGGCCCGTGGTGGAGCTCCACACTTTGAGCAGGTAATTAGAGACCGCTGTGACGACCGTGCGGTCACCGCGGTCCCAGGCCACCATCGTCGGCACCAGCTTGGTCTTGTCCTCGCCATTCACAACAGCACTCCTGTGACACAGTCATACGTTAAGTACACTTACTAACGAGACAAACAAACTCATACACCCATTTGCTGCAGCACAGACAATTATAGACAGCATTGTCTTACCCTGGTAGTCTGGTGGCTATGTCCAGAGTAATGCTCTTCCACTCCTGCTGCTGGTAATGCCAGATCCTAGCCGTGCCGTCCCGACTGCCACTCACAAACCTCAGGCTGGGGACAGACACAGCAGTTAGAGCCCACACAGCAACAAATCAAAATAGTTTTTTATCAAAGTAAAGAGACAAGTGTGCACACTAACCTGTTACTGTTGTTACAAAACTGGACTACCACAACTTTGTCCTGGAAGAAGAGAGGTAGGAGTTAACAAAAGGAGTAGTGAGAAACAAACTGACAGTACCAGTGCTCTGTGATCTAGCACTATTTATTCTTCTGTTTCCGCTCTCTTTTCTCTTCTTCTCTGCTGTGTCTTACCATGTGAGCATCCAACTCAGACAGCTTCATGGGTGTTTCAGAGCCGAGGTAATACACCCTGATCACATGATCAGTGCCGCCCGTGGCCAGGAACATCCCACCTGATTCAAAGAGCAACAGTTAAGTACATTAAACAAACTGATCTAGTTCTGTGGCTTCGTGAAAACTTTACCTTGACTCATGTTGTTCAAATAGTAATTTGCAAATAACTCCATAATTCAGTGAAAATGTGATGAGGAATTGTAATGTAATGCATGTTGTTTATTAGGGGCCAGCTACCACAGCTGAAGGAGGAGGTGGAAATCTGGACCCCGGGCCTTGACCGCTCAATGAACTTGACTGGCCGGTCACTGAGGAGGAAACAGAAAACACAGGTTAGGGTCACTTAGGCCACAAAAAAAGGATCTGTTGAAAATAAAGACACCATCACCTTGCCATCCCTCCCTGGATGCCTCAGACAAACTCCGCTGTCCAACACTTACACAAACTTCATGCTGAGCGAGTGCCATTGCCATAAACACACCATGCCGTCTGCGCCAGTGGAGGCCAGGTAGCGCATCGGTCCTTTTACCGCCGGACAAAACTGAGGAGGACAGGGGGTGTCAAACACACTGATATTTCTCAAATCGAAAGGGTCACAAAATTGCAAAAAATAATAATAATAATAATAAAAAAATGGCCTCATGCAAGATATTTTACATCACAGAAGGTAAATGAATCAAATCAAAGTTTATTTGTCACGTGCGCCAAATACAACAGGTGTAGACCTTACAGTGAAATGCTTACTTACAGGCTCTAACCAATAGTGCAAAAAAGGTGTTAGGTGAACCTAACATGAATGAATAATGAAGGATATAACTAGCTAGGTTCCTATTACTTAGTCCTGAGGGCTGTCCTGACCTGAATGGAGGTGATGGAGGCTGCATGGCCCTGCAGCACAGTGATGGGGGCGCAGGTGCGCAGGCACCACACTCGGATGACCTTGTCACAGCTGGCCGAGGCTATGAGCGTGTTCTCGTAGTTCACTGCCATGTCGGAGATCTCGGCCGCATGGCCACGCAGGGTGGACAGCAGCCGGCCGTCATCCGTGGACCAAATCTTCACCAGACAGTCATCAGAACCCTGGAAGGAGAGGGGTCATGATGAGACACCGGCGGCATAGAGACTGACACACTTCAGAGGGAACTGACAACAACTGTCTTTGGTATATCTTCTCATCTATTGTCAGACTCTTACCGTAAATATCCGTCTGCCACTGCGGTCGAAGGCCACACAGTACACAGAGGACAGGTGGCCCAGGATGCGCCTGTGCATCTTCATATGCTGGTAGGTGTAGGACGGCAGGGCATGGTCGAAGCGGGCAGTGCCAGTAGCCTGGCGAGCGCCCATGATGGACACTAGACAGCGAGAGGGTAGAGGTCAGTTGGGCAAAGGTAAAGGAATTTACAATGAAATATGTATTGCTCTGTAGTGTTTCCAATCATTTACAGGTTTCAGGAATATTATTTTTACAGCACAGCTTACCGATGCTGGGGGGCTTCCCAAAGCTGACTGGTGGTTCTGGGGGGCGACCCCGGTGCAGCGCAGCAACAGCAGTTCCGCTCCATTCTGTGTGGCTACAACCTAACAGAACACATGGTTCTAAAGCATTACAGACTGTATGACCTGGGAGTCTGGGACATGTATTCCGCATCTGTGTAATCAATGATTATGACATTAGTTTGTTTGGTCTTTGATGGCAAGAGAAAGAAACAATGAATGGGAGGGGGGGGGGGCGCTCACTTTTAGCTGTGCGAAGCAAAGACTGCCTTCCCAAGCCCAGGAGGGTCTGGACCCCAGGGACGCTAGGTGGGGCCTCCTTGTCTATGAGAGGACCAATCTGCTGGCATACTCTCAGCAGGTAGTCTGCTGGGATGTGCTGGTTCAAGATCACCTGTGGACACATCAGAGAAAACAGTCATCATATAGACCTGTGTGAGCAGAATCAATAGGAAAATGTAATCAAAGCAACATTAGGGAAAATGTAACTGTTTCCCTAGACACTTTAATACTTGAAATGACTTACATTTACAACCTAGAAGTCAAAATACATCTTTAGTTAGATTTTATGTTCTGCCCCCAAAACTGACACTGGGCAGGGGTGAAAGTGGAGTGTAAGCACAAATGCCACGCACAGTTAAACAGTTGTTTGCCTGTATTAAAGGGATAATCCACCCCATTAAATAAAAATCATGAAACTCCTGTCCATTTGGTGAAAACCCATGTCCTATCAGTGAGTAAAATAAAACAATTCTCATGATTTAACTTTAAGTAGTCCGTCTGTGAAATCAGGAAATTGTGTAGGAACGCGTCATAGCTACATGGTTCTCGTCACTGGAGATAGTGTGTTATTCCCTATCACAAAGCGTTTAAAACAATTACCTGCCCTAGAGATGGTCAAATCAGCCAACAGATGGTATGGGCATACTGTCTAGAACACATCCACCCGTTTATAATCGCCATGACCAAGTACATATATTTTGCTTAGATGTGCTCAATCCAAACAGTGTACCAAATTCTTTTTAGGGGATCCTGAGTGGCGCAGCAGTCTAAGGCACTGCATCGCAGTGCTAGAGGCGTCACTACAGACCCGGGTTCGATCCTAGGCTGTATCACTACTGGCCGTGATCGGGAGTCCCATAGGGCGGCGTACAATTGGCCCAGTGTCGTCCTGGTTTGGCAGTCATTGTAAATAAGAATTTGTTCTTAACTGTCTTGCCAAAATGTTATTTTTTTTAAACCTTTATTTAACTAGGCAAGTCAGTTAAGAACAAATTCTTATTTTCATTGACGACCTAGGAACAGTGGGTGCCTTGTTCAGGGGCAGAACGACAGATTTTTACCTTGTAAGCTCGGGGAATCGATAGTACAACGCTCTAACCACTAGGGTACCTGCTGCCCCACAATTAAATAAAGGTTAAATTTAAAAAATATTATTCTATGATATCATGGCGGTCCGCAAATAATTGTTTAAGTGCATGCTGCCACCTACTGTGCTGCAATGTACGATAAATCATGATCTGCCGAAAATAAACAAATAATTCCCTAATAACTTCACCGACAGTAGCTCCACTTACTACAGAAACATCCAATCGGTTTTACGGCCTCTGCATATGATACATGATGACTGATCCTATATCTCTATACCTCTCTCTGTACCTGGCATTCAGTAAATGCTGCACTGTGTTCTCCTCCACAATTACAGCACTAACCTTCACATTGCTTCCTCAATCACTATAATCATGTGCCCCTCCACACTTGGCACATATTTTCTTTCCTTAACACTGAGCAGCTACATGTCCCATTCTTCGGCATTTTACCAAATTATTCAACAAATTTTCTCTTTCAAGTACCATCTCGCAATGCGCGTCTGAGAAATTTGCGAAAGGGCCATTGTTGTTATAGCAAAGTAATTTGCACTCACATCTGGGCAGGGGCAAACTGCAAGTTGAACTCAGTGAGAATCTCCTATATTGATAGTGCAGTCTGTTTAGGTGATTTTAGACTACTTCATATGCTGATATTGACTTTGGTATTATTATGTGTAGCTATGTTTGCTAGCCACCCCAGAGAGAGAGCATTACATTGTGGGTTTTGTAGTCGACTTGAGCTGGAACATCCCCTCCTGTACCTTCTGTTCACCCACGACTGCGTGGCGACACTTGACTCCAACACCATCGTTAAGTTTGCTGATGACACGACAGTGGTTGGCCAGATCACCGATCAGACAGCCTTTAGGGAGGTCAGTGACCGGTCAGTGTGGTGTCAGGACAACACCTTCTCCCTCAACGTCAGCAAGACAAAGGATTTGATCATCGACTACAGGGAACGGAGGGCAGAGCATGCCCCAATCTACATTTAAGGGGCTGTAGTGAGAGCTTCAAGTTCCTGTGTCATCACTAAGGAATTATCATGGTCAACACACACCAACAGTCGTGAAGAAGGCAATATCTCTTACCCCTCAGGAGGTTGAAAAGATTTGGCAAGGGCCCTTAGATCCTCAAAAGTTTTACAGCTGCACTATTGAGAGCATCTTGACTGGCTGCATCACCGCTTGGTATGAGACATACTTGGCATTCGACCACAAAGCCTACAAAGGGTAGTACATATGGCCCAGTACAGCAGTGGGGCCGAGCCGCTGCCATCCAGGACCTCTATAGGAGTACCAGAGTCATAATACCCATAAAACCTAGCGGTCAAACAAGGAAATGGTTCCTGGAAGGGCTCTGAGGAGAAGATGGCGGAAAGTGAGAATGAGTGTGTTACAGTGGCGAAGAAAAGGAGAAACAAGAGATGTAAAGCTGTGTTGTAAAATAGGAAACCACTAGATGTTTTTTAGTGAGGGTTTTGGATCAATGCTACTTAGGAAATCCATTTAACATCTCCAGGAAAATCTGGAATGTGTTGGAGGAAAGTGTGGAGTCGGTGAGGGTCTCAAGAAGTGTTCTTATTTAGATTTTTCGTGTGTGTCTGCAGAGCAGAAGAAGCGTGTTTTAAGACTCAAAATGATACCGGAGTGGAAAATCCTGTTTGGATTTTCATAGCCGGGCACCTATCATGGGGGTTATTTCTGGGGTGGCACAAGCAGTAAAAGCAGAGGATATAACTGAAGACATTGATGGAGTGGTTGGTGCATGTCGACTGACCTGTATGATGGACGGAGAAAAGAAATTCACTTAATCCATGCTACTGTTCTTTTATGAAGAGTCTCTCCCTTCTCATATAAAGTTAAGATTCATGAGATACCCTGTAAGAGCTTTTGTGCACAAGCACCTTCAGTGTCATAAATGTAAAAGATTTGTTCAAGTGTGTGCAGAAGGGAAGAGTTGATGTTGAGACTTGTGTTTTGCGGGTACTATTTATTGAAGCTGCCAGTTGAGGAGTTGTGAGGTGTCTGTTTCTCAAACTAGACACTAATGTACTTGTCCTCTTGCTCAGTTGTGCACCGGGGCCTCCCACTCCTCTTTCTATTCTGGTTAGAGCCAGTTTGCACTGTTCTGTGAAGGGAGTAGTACACAGCGTTGTATGAGATCTTCAGTTTCTTGGCAACTTCTCACATGGAATAGCCTTCATTTCTCAGAACAAGAATAGACTGACGAGTTTCAGAATAAAGTTATTTGTTTCTGGCCATTTTGAGCCTGTAATCGAACCCACAAATGCTGATGCTCCAACTAGTCCAACTAGTCTGAAGGCCAGTTTAATTGCTTCTTTAAGCAGATCAACAGATTTCAGCTGTGGTAACATAATTGCAAAAGGGTTTTCTAATGATCAATTAGCCTTTTAAAATTATAAACTTGGATTAGCTAACACAACATGCCATTGGAACACAGGAGAGATGGTTGCTGATAATGGGCCTCTGTACGCCTATGTAGATATTCCATAAATATACATTTACAAAAAAGCAGTTTCGAGCTACAATAGTCATTTACAACATTAACAATGCCTCACTGTATTTCTGATCATTTTTATGTTATTTTAATGAACTTTTTTTCTTTCAAAAACAAGAACATTTCTAAGTGACCCCAAACTTTTGAACAGTAGTGTATCTACCTCAATTACCTCGTACCCCTGCACATTGACTCGGTACTGGTACCCCGTGTACATAGCTAAGTTATCGTTACTCATTGTGTATTTATTCCTTGTGTTATTATTTCTCTTAGTTGTTGGGAAGGGCCCATAAGAAAGCAGTTAGTCAACACTTGTTGTTTACGAAGCATATGACAATTTGATTTTAACTGATTTCCACAATGATTTTCAAATGTTGCTACCAACCTTGTTATAATGACAAAATGAAACATTTTCACAAACAAATATTGTTTTCAGTGTTATTTAACACTGTTTAACACTATTAATCATAGGAATTATTGGTTTGCTCAGTCCCCTCCTGTACTCCCTGTTCACTCATGACTGCACAGCCAGGCATGACTCCAACACCATCATTAAGTTTGCTGATGACAACAGTGGTAGGCCTGATCACCGACAACGATGAGACAGCTTATAGGGAGGAGGTCAGAGACCTGACCGTGTGGTGCAAGGACAACAACCTCTCCCTCAACGTGATCAAGACAAAGGAGATGATTGTGGACTACAGTAAAAGGAGGACCGAGCACGCCCCCATTCTAGTCGACGGGGCTGTAGTGGAGCAGGTTGAGAGCTTCAAGCTCCTTGGCGTCCACATCACCAACAAACTAACACACTAAGCACACCAAGACAGTGGTGAAGAGGGCACGACAAAACCTAATCCCCCTCAGGAGACTGAAAATATTTGGCATGGGTCTTCAGATCCTCAAAAGGTTTTAGTTGCACCATCGAGAGCATCCTGACGGGTTGCATCACTGCCTGGTATGGCAATTGCTCAGCCTCCGACTGCAAGGCACTACAGAGGGTAGTGCGTATGGCTCAGTACATCACCGGGGCCAAGCTTCCTGCCATCCAGGACCCCTGTACCAGGCGTCAAAGACTCCAGCCATCCTAGTCATAGATTGTTCTCTCTGCTACTGCACGGCAAGCGGTACCGGAGCGCCAAGTCTAGGTCCAAGAGGCTTCTAAACAGCTTCTACCCCCAAGCCATAAGACTCCTGAACATCTAATCAAATGGCTACCCAAAACTATTTGCATTGTCCCCCCCTCCTCTCTATCATTATCTATGCAGTCACTTTAATAACTCTACCTACATGTACATATTACCTCAACACCGGTACCCCCTGTACATAGCCCCACTATTGTTATTTTACTAGTGCTCTTTAATTATTTGTTATTATTATCATCATCATCATCAACTCTTCCTTTTTGTTGTTGGTATTTCAGTAAAACTGCATTGTTGGTTAAGAGCTTGTAAGTAAGCATTTCACTGTAAGGTCTAACCCGGTTGTATTCGGCGCATGTGATAAATAAAATTTGATTTGGGAAACACACACACTGCAGTTATCTACCAAGGAAATTCTCTTCGATTACAATCACAGCCGTATATATTCCCCCCCAAGCAGACACATCGATGGCCCTGAACAAACTTTATTTTACTCTATGTAAACTGGAAACCACATATCCTGAGGCTGCATTCATTGTAGCTGGGGATTTTAACAAGACTAATCTGAAAACAAGACTCCCTAAATTCTATCAGCATATCGATTGCGCAACCAGGGCTGGTAAAACCCTGGATCATTGTTATTCTAACTTCCGCGACGCATATAAGGCCCTCCCCCGCCCTCCTTTCGGAAAGCTGACAACGACTCCATTTTGTTGCTTCCAGCCTACAGACAGAAAATAAAACAAGAAGCTCCCGCACTCAGGTCTGTTCAACGCTGGTCCGACCAATCTGATTCCACGCTTCAAGACTGCTTCGATCACGTGGATTGGGATATGTTCCGCATTGCGTCCAACAACAACATTGACGAATACGCTGATTCGGTGAGCGAGTTCATTAGAAAGTGCATCGGCGATGTCGTACCGACAGCAACTATTAAAACATTCCCAAACCAGAAACCGTGGATTGATGGCAGCATTCGTGCGAAACTGAAAGCGCAAACCACTGCTTTTAACCAGGGCAAGGTGACCGGAAACATGACCGAATACAAACAGTGTAGCTATTCCCTCCGCAAGGCAATCAAACAAGCTAAGCGTCAGTATAGAGACAAAGTAGAGTTGCAATTCAACAGCTCAGACACGAGAGGTACAGTGGGGCAAAAAAGTATTTAGTCAGCCACCAATTGCGCAAGTTCTCCCACTTAAAAAGATGAGAGAGGCCTGTAATGTTCATCATAGGTACACTTTAACTATGACAGACAAAATGAGGGGAAAAAATCCAGAAAATTACATTGTAGGATTTTTAATGAATTTATTTGCAAATTATGGTGGAAAATAAGTATTTGGTCACCTACAAACAAGCAAGATTTCTGGCTCTCACAGACCTGTAACTTCTTCTTTAAGAGGCTCCTCTGTCCTCCACTCGTTACCTGTATTAATGGCACCTGTTTGAACTTGTTATCAGTATGACAGACACCTGTCCACAACCTCAAACAGTCACACTCCAAACTCTACTATGGCCAAGACCAAAGAGCTGTCAAAGGACACCAGAAACAAAATTGTAGACCTGCACCAGGCTGGGAAGACTGAATCTGCAATAGGTAAGCAGCTTGGTTTGAAGAAATCAACTGTAGGAGCAATTATTAGGAAATGGAAGACATACAAGACCACTGATAATCTCCCTCGATCTGGGGCTCCACGCAAGATCTCACCCCGTGGGGTCAAAATGATCACAAGAACGGTGAGCAAAAATCCCAGAACCACACGGGGGGACCTAGTGAATGACCTGCAGAGAGCTGGGACCAATGTAACAAAGCCTACCATCAGCAAGGGCATTGAAGATGAAACGTGGCTGGGTCTTTCAGCATGACAATGATCCCAAACACACCGCCCGGGCAACGAAGGAGTGGCTTCGTAAGAAGCATTTCAAGGTCCTGGAGTGGCCTAGCCAGTCTCCAGATCTCAACCCCATAGAAAATCTTTGGAGGGAGTTGAAAGTCCGTGTTGCCCAGCAACAGCCCCAAAACATCACTGCTCTAGAGGAGATCTGCATGGAGGAATGAGCCAAAATACCAGCAACAGTGTGTGAAAACCTTGTGAAGACTTACAGAAAACGTTTGACCTCTGTCATTGCCAACAAAGGGTATATAACAAAGTATTGAGATAAACTTTTGTTATTGACCAAATACTTATTTTCCACCATAATTTGCAAATAAATTCATTAAAAATCCTACAATGTGATTTTCTGGATTTCTTCCCCCTCATTTTGTCTGTCATAGTTGAAGTGGACCTATGATGAAAATTACAGGCCTCTCTCATATTTTTAAGTGGGAGAACTTGCACAATTGGTGGCTGACTAAATACTTTTTTGCCCCACTGTATGTGGCAGGGTCTACAGTCAATCACGGATTACAAAAAGAAAACCAGCCCCGTCGCGGACCAGGATGTCTTGCTCCCAGACAGACTAAATGACTTCTTTGCTCGCTTTGAGGACAATACAGTGCCACTGACAAGGCCTGCTACCAAAACCTGCGGACTCTCCTTCACTGCAGCCGACGTGAGTAAAACATTTAAACGTGTTAACCCTCGCAAGGCTGCAGGCCCAGACGGCATCCCCAGCCGCGTCCTCAGAGCATGCGCAGACCAGCTGGCTGGTGTGTTTACAGACATATTCAATCAATCCTTATCCCAGTCTGCTGTTCCCACATGCTTCAAGAGGGCCACCATTGTTCCTGTTCCCAAGAAAGCTAAGGTAACTGAGCTAAACGACTACCGCACCGTAGCACTCACTTCCGTCATCATGAAGTGCTTTGAGAGACTAGTCAAGGACCATATCACCTCCACCCTACCTGACACCCTAGACCCACTCCAATTTGCTTACCGCCCCAATAGGTTCACAGACGACGCAATCGCAACCACACTGCCCTAACCCATCTGGACAAGAGGAATACCTATGTGAGAATGCTGTTCATCAACTACAGCTCAGCATTTAACACCATAGTACCCTCCAAACTCGTCATCAAGCTCGAGACCCTGGGTCTCGACCCCGCCCTGTGCAGCTGGGCAACTGGGTACTGGACTTCCTGACGGGCCATCCCCAGGTGGTGAGGGTAGGTAACAACATCTCCACCCCGCTGATCCTCAACACTGGGGCCCCACAAGGGTGCGTTCTGAGCCCTCTCCTGTACTCCCTGTTCACCCACGACTGCGTGGCCATGCACGCCTCCAACTCAATCATCAAGTTTGCGGACGACACTACAGTGGTAGGCTTGATTATCAACAACGACGAGACGGCCTACAGGGAGGAGGTGAGGGCCCTCGGAGTATGGTGTCAGGAAAATAACCTCACACTCAACGTCAACAAAACAAAGGAGATGATTGTGGACTTCAGGAAACAGCAGAGGGAGCACCCCCTATCCACATCGACGGGACAGTAGTGGAGAAGGTGGAAAGTTAAGTTCCTCGGTGTACACATCACGGACAAACTGAATTGGTCCACCCACACAGACAGCGTTGTGAAGAAGGCGCAGCAGCGCCTCTTCAACCTCAGGAGGCTGAAGATATTCGACTTGTCACCAAAAGCACTCACAAACTTCTACAGATGCACAATCGAGAGCATCCTGTCGGGCTGTATCACCGCCTGGTACGGCAACTGCTCCACCCACAACGTTAAGGCTCTCCAGAGGGTAGTGAGGTCTGCACAACGCATCACTGGGGGCAAACTACCTGCTCTCCAGGACACCTACACCACCCGATGTCACAGGAAGGCCATAAAGCTCATCAAGGACAACAACCACCCGAGCCACTGCCTGTTCACCCCGCTATCATCCAGAAGGCGAGGTCAGTACAGGTGCATCAAAGCAGGGACCGAGAGACTGAAAAACAGCTTCTATCTCAAGGCTATCATACTGTTAAACAGCCACCACTAACATCGAGTGGCTGCTGCAAACATACTGACTCAACTCCAGCTCACTTTAATAATGGAAATTGATCAAAAATGTATCACTAGCCACTTTAAACAATGCCACTTAATATAATGTATATACTGTACTCTATATCATCTACTGCATCTTGCCATCTTTATGTAATACATGTATCACTAGCCACTTTAAACTATGCACTTTTATGTTTACATACCCTACATTACTCATCTCATATGTACTCGATACCATCTACTGCATCTTGCCTATACCGTTCTGTACCATCACTCATTCATATATCTTTATGTACATATTCTTTATCCCTTTACACTTGTGTGTATAAGGTAGTAGTTGTGGAATTGTTAGGTTAGATTACTCGTTGGTTATTACTGCATTGTCGGAACTAGAAGCACAAGCATTTCGCTACACTCGCATTAACATCTGCTAACCATGTGTATGTGACAAATAAAATTTTATTTGATTTTGAATCACCTTCCTTCTCCCAGCTGTCTCAAATAGTAAAGGCTCTGCATACTAGGTTCGGTTTGCGCCTAGCAGAACTCGGCTGTGCTAAGTGAACATTTGTGCCTTGTATACTCCCTTCAAATATTAAAAGACCTTCGCATGAAAATTTTGAAAAAAGCTGCAATAGTGCCGTTTGTCCATCATGAGACGCCCTAGCTAGTATAGGCCTAATTAATCAAAAATAACTCAAGAAATCTGTCATTCATTTTGACGTTTTTGCAGAGCTCTTAGTTGCGCAATTTTACATCTAGCTAAGATGTTTGGTGCAGTATTTCTCAAGTGAAAAAACGTGCATGAAAACGAGTTCTCTCACTCAATGACAAACACTTAATTGAATAATCCCCACTGTTGACCAATCTCTGACAAAGGGGCCTAGATTTCCCTGACCGAACTTCTGCTGCGTTCAAAACAATTGGGAGCTCGGAACACTCCGACTACCGAGCATTCAAAACAACTGGGTACTTGGGAAAAAACGTGCTCCGATTTGGAAAATCGTTTTGTACGGTCAACAAACTCGGAATTCCAAGTCAGGAAATAGGGCATCTTTCTAGAGCTCCGACCTAAAAACCCCTGACGTCATAATGTTCCCTACTTTGTCCTGAAAGCACCATTCGGTTTGCCTCGAGAAAAAAATATGTCCTGTGCACGAAAAGCCGAAAAAAAACCTTGCCGATACCAAAACGTCACAAAATGTCGTCATAATATATGCAAGAATTGTTTCGGAAGAAGCATGCGGACGCCTTAACTGCTATTTCATTGGCTGTCTGGTAAGATGGACGTTTCCCAAGCCTTTGTACAGCCTCAATCTGTTTACCCCTCCTCTCTGCCCACACACAACACGGCTATAATTCCTGACCAAATATTAATTTTAAGTAATCAAATGCCGGCTTTTACTCAAACGCACAGATGGTTTAAAAATAACTATCATCCAACTGAACCAAAACATTTGAAAGCCGACAAAATATTGATATACAAATGTATTCTCGCAATCAAAAGTTACACGATTGATTGGATAGCCGGTTATGAACTTATTATAATAACACTCACCCAGTCTTGGAAGTTTCGTTTGTATTGTTTGCCGTCCCAACTCCATCGTTTCGGGATCAACTAAACGGAAGACACGCGGTTAGATAAATGCATCAAAACTCAATAAATACAATAATGCATTTGCCGTATTGTTCATGCCTCTATCAATAACAAAGTACACCATACCAATAAAAGTAGAAAGCGCCCCAATATCGCGGAAACGAGACCTGGGAACAAGCTAATATAGACGAGAGCGGGCGCAGCTTACCTCATACTCTTCCAGTTCCTCAACCAGGATCTATGGAGAGAGTTGCTAGTCTTTAGCACACATTGAGATATTTAGACAGATAGCAATTGTAGTTAAAGTTATTGATATAACTTGTCATTCCTACCTGTGCCGATTTTTTACACGGTCCCGACTGGAGAAATCTGGCAATGAGGTAATACAATTCTGAAAATAGAGAGGCGCATTATTAAGCCATTCAATAGCTTGCTAAGCTAGACAGCTATGCTAACTACTAGATAGCTAGGCTAACTGACTCAAGACCTAAACTGTGTTTGCGTTAATATTTTAAATAGAGAAATAGCTAGACACTTAACACTCACCAGCTTCGATTTGTGAACACTGTTCTTCTGCCATCACTTGATAAGAACATCGACATTTGATTCACTAATGTTTAGGTGTATTTGGAAAATAGCCACTTGAATTGCTTCCCAGCGTTTGGCCTTTTCCTTTCTCAAGCTATCTCACAGCTTTGTTAGCGCCCTCCCGCGACCAATGACAGCAAATGTGCAATTCCAGCACGAGCCACCTGGTGGCCATACCACCTGGTTTTGGTGAGGAGGTCATACCATATAGTGGGTCATACAGTACTAGGCCCGGTTTCCCAAAAGCATCTTACGGCTCAGTTCATTGTTATGGTTCTAAAGACTAATTTATCCTTAAAATGCAATTGGGAAATCGAGCCCAGGACAGAGACCTTTTATTGAGGACATATTTGTAGATATCAAAGTTGTTTTCATCGACCTCAATTTATTTGTCTGAGAGTAGAGCATATTCTGGGGTATTGAGATTGTATATTTGAAATGACAAACAAGTAAGGCCTATTATATTCTGCTGATGAGATTTCATGGATGTTGATCTAATGTTTTGCCTTCACTTTCAGACTATGTACTTCCAAATATTAAAATTGAGTTGCAACTTGCAACTATAGGGTTATTTTCAGACAAGCACAAAACTTACCATATGGCAAAAATAATGCCCTTGCAATGGGTACTGCCAAACACTACTTTGGCCTAGTTAGAGCAAGGTTACCAATTTGCAAGTCAAACAATTTTTTATGTTTAGAGCTGAAAAATTGCATGCTTTTGCAAGACAGATGATCATGTCTTTGTGGTGATTTGTAGGCTCTACAAGTAAGCTGGCATGATACACTATATATCAAAAAAATTATGTGGACACCCTTAACATTTGTGGATTCGGCTATTTCAGCCACACCCGTTGCTGAAAGGTGTATAAAATCGAGCACACAGCCATGCAATCTCCATAGACAAGCACTGGCAGTAGAATGGCCTTACTGACGAGCTCAGTGACTTTCAACGTGGCACCGTCACAGGATGCCACTTTTCCAACAAGTCAGTTCGTTAAATTTCTGCCTTGCTAGAGCTGCCCCGGTCAACTGTAAGCGCTGTTATTGTGAAGTGGAAACGTCTAGGAGCAACAACGGCTCAGCCGCGAGGTGGTAGGCCACACAAGCTCACAGAACGGGACCGCCGAGGGCTGAAGCGCGTAAAAATTGTCTGTCCTGGGTTGCAACTCCGAGTTCCAAACTGTCTCTGGAGGCAACGTCAGCACAATAACTGTTTGTCTGGAGCCTCATGAAATTGATTTCCATGGCAGAGCAGCCGCAGACAAGCCTAAGATCACCATGCACTTTGCCAAGGGTCGGCTGGAGTGGTGTAAAGCTTGCTGTCATTGTACTCTGGAAACGCGTTCTCTGGAGTGATGAATCACGCTTCACCATCTGGCAGTCCGACAGGCGAATCTGGGTTTGGTGGATGCCAGAACGCTACTTGCCCCAATGCATAGTGCCAACTGTAAAGTTGGGTAGAGGAGGAATAATGGTCTAGGGCTGTTTTTCATGGTTCGGGCTAGGCCCCTTAGTTCCAGTGAAGGGAAATCTTAATGCTACAGCATACAATGACATTCTAGACGACTCTGTGGTTCAAGTTTTGAGGCAACAGTTTGAGGGCCCGTTCCTGTTTGAGCATGGCAATGCTCCTGTGCACAAAGCGAGGTCGATACAGAAATGTTTTTTCAAGATCGGTGTGGTAGAACTTGACTGGCCTGCACAGAGCCCTGACCTCAACCCCATCGAACACCTTTGGAATGCTGACTGCGAGCCAGAACTAATCGCCCAACATCAGTGGCCAACCTCACTAATGCTCTTGTGGCTGAATGGAAACAAGTCCCCCAGCAATGTTCTAACATCTAGTGGAAAGCCTTCCCAGAAGAGTGGAGGCTGTTAGGGCAGCAAAGGGGGGACCAAGTCCAAATTAATGCCCATGAGTTTGGAATGAGATGTTTGACGAGCAGGTGTCCACATACTTTTGGTCATGTGTTGTACCTAGGGTCCATTTACTCTAATTTTGAGTTTTGGTCAGCAAATAGTGACTAAGACATTTAGCCAAATCCAGAAAGTTGGTTGCAAAATGCTACCTCTGACCAAAAGTTTTCCATCAGTCATTAGTTTAAGATTATTGTTTGTTTATATATGATATGGTAATGATACAGTAATAAGGACATGTAAAGTAATGAGACAGAGTGCAACCTCATGAGGAAAATTCCAATTACTATTTTATTAAATTCCAATTAGACATCCAGAACTTCAGTGGGAACACAACAGATGGCGGCATATTTCAATAAAAAATCCCAACATTTGTTTCAAAAAGCATTAGCGACTTCCAACAAGTCTCTTCTGCCGTTAAAATAATTTGTCATCAAAATAATTCAGAGCAAGATTATTTCAAAAGCAGTTATGCCCACATCATTATTAAGCCTGGAATGTTTTCAATATTTTTTCAATATTTAAATTCCTCTTACAGACATTCACGTTGAAAATAAGTAAACCCCCACATAAAGAAAAAACACTGCACATATCAAGGGTAAAAATACAACCACCAACAAAAGTGAAATGTTGTGAGTTGGCAAACCTACAATGTGATACTATACCACCTGCAATTAGTCTGCCAGCCAGCATTATTTTTTGAGCTCCCAACAAGGTACCAACACTAATAAAAAAACGAAACCGTAATTATGTTTGCTTAAAAACACTTGATATGACCACTGCACAACAGAACAATCTTCCATATTTAGCTTTGTTTTGTGCTAAAAACCTGTACCAATAATTACAAAATTGTTGATAAAAATATTCCTCTGTTAATAAGGTAATGGAGGTTTTAGGGAAAACACATGAGACTTGGTACAAGGGAGGAGATTGGACGAACAGGACAGGTGCTACTCAGTCTTCTCTTCTGGAGTCTCTACCTGTAAGATGACAAAAGTAAGACCTTGAGAGCTATTCAATGTGAGACACTGAGAATCCTGAATGATTCATGTTTTTAGATGGATTTGCCTCCAGAAATAGTAAGATACAACTAAATAAAAACAATATTCTCGAGATAGTACTTCCAATTAAAAATTATAGTCTTATATTAACAATCAGTGATATGGCATGACATACTTCGTCTGTCTTGGTCTCGCCATTTTCAGACTGGGTCTCCTCTTTAGGCTCCTCGACTGCTGCTCCCTTCACCTTCTTCTTGTCTTCCTTCTTCTTGTCATTCACTTCTTTTTCTTTCTGTGGGGACAATTTACATGCATATCTGTCAAATCTTCTCTGCCTGGAACCTCATAATGATGTAATTGTCTAGACACTTAATATGGGTGTGAATGTGCCGAAAAGACAACATGACATGCTAAACACCTGACATGCATAATTATATTGAATGAGTAGATGTTGAAGACAGGTAAGTATTACTTTAGCTGGCTTTTTTGGTTTTGGTGCTGGTTTGGGAGGGGCTGGTTTCTGAAAAATACAGAAGGAAGAGTATATTGATACAATAGATTCTCAAAACAATGCATTGCATACCATGAAACAGAACAAAAAATATATACGTTATCAAATGGCAACCCAGAATATTTGCATTTCCCCCCCTTCTACGCTACTGCTACTCTGTTACTATCTATGCATAGTCACTTTAATAACTCTACCTACATGTACATATTACCTCAATTACCTCGACACTGGTGCCCTTGCACATTGACTCTGTACCGGTACCCCTTGTATATAGCCCCGCTATTGTTCTTTTACTGCTGCTCTTTAATTATTTGTTATTTTACCTCTTACTTTTTGGGGGTATTTTCTTAAAACTGCATTGTTGGTTAAGGGCTTGTATGTAAGCATCTCACTGTAAGGTCCACACCTGTTGTATTCGGCGCATGTGACAAATACGATTTGATTTGATAGTTGAAAAGAAGAAAATCTATTTTTAGTTAAAGGTTAAATAGTAGTGCTGATGCCTATATACATATTACATTTCCAAAAGGTAGCTTTAAAGAAACAAAATGTACTCACCGATGACAACCGTGCAGATCTCCTTGAAGGCTAATGTAAGAAAAGAGAATAATATTACTCAATCAAAGGTGTGTTAAAACATTTTAAAAGGAATTGAATGATAATGCAGACAATTTAATATTTCACTATTTCAGGAATGCATTATACTTTTCAACAAATTTAATATTTTCAGGTTTTTACGAGCAAATAACGTGATAAAATCATCACCAATAATCACTAGTGATGATTTTAATAATGGTGAAGATTGCAACCTGTAGCCTATTCTACAAGGGTGATATTCATGTGTGTGTCTTTGTGTGTGTGTATCACTTACCTCCTCCTTGACATCTCCATCGGCTCCCTGCAAAATGTATGAAAAAATACATTACTCAAAATGATTGGAAACAATAGCATGCATATCTAAAACATAATATATATTGCTGAATATTTAAATATTGTCTAAAATGTGTAACTGCAAGTTCACAGAAATTTAGCCACTTGCAAACATTGGCAATAGCCTACACTTGGCCTATACAGCCAGCCTCTACTCATTCTAGATTTGCGCTTCATATTCTATGCGTTGAGTAGAAGAAGCAGTGGACCTGGTAATTTTTTTTCATTGGGACATTAGTCCTCATCTGTTTTCACCAAATGTATTTTAGGGGGAGGGGCAGAATCAACTGTGTTCCGCCCCCTGGCGATAAGAAGGCGCAATAGCACCCATTTAACGTGAACAAAGAAAACATTATAATTATCCCTTTTGCGACGGTCTTAGAATTAAATTATATTGAGGAAGAAAGGAAGAGTTTTTACTTTATTTTTCTGTACTCTTTACATGCAGATTTACACGGTCTAACTATCAAAAGGCACCCGTTTTGTTTGGCTGTGTTCGCGATGTGGGTAGGAACTGCAAAGCATGGCTGCTTGTGGTTTCAATAGCATGGAGATCCAGCTTGACTTCAGACCAGACAGAAGATTGTGTGCGCCTCTCAAGAAATCCCTCAAAACATTCTAAATTCGGCGAAATAAGACGCTCTTTGCAAACCAAAAAAATCTAATAATTATATCAAATGATTTTTTTGCAAGAGTGAACATAAATACATACGTCAGATTTGTATTTAATCTCCGTTGTCTCGAAGGCTTCATAATATCAAGACTGATTTATACAGGGCAAAAAGTATATCCGCATACTGTAATCTAGGCTCTCTACATACCTTTCTCTTGGGCATGTTGGATTTGTAGGTTTTCTTCTTTAATAGAAACTAAAGATATAGCTATATTTTGTGATTCAGAGTTCACAGTTTGCAGAGACTGACGTCTTCTTATTAATACTGTAGTAAAGATACCGCACATTAAACCCAGTGGTTGGATGGGGGTGGGGGTAGGTGCGGCTAAATGTTGACTGATGTTATGCTTGGCCAATCAAAGGATGGCACAAGGTGACACAAAAGAAACAGATTTTCAATGTAGTTCATTTACGCGCGAAATTCCTAGGGAAAGTGAATGACGTGTTTATCATTTGTAACAGCTTCCCTATTCACGGACTGGCGCAAGAAAATATAAGAAATCACAGACGTTAATGTTTCAATTCTGCTTGCATCCATGCGCTTAGTGTTGAACAGCCACCATTAGATGAAATCATTAAAATATTGGAAGACAAAATAGGCTATTCTTAAAAAGAAAAACAATGCCGCCAAATAATCACCCGGATTTTTGATAGGGCTATAACGTTATTCTCTTATCAGACAGGTTTAGGCCTACATTGGGTAGCTAGTATGTTGTAAACGTATTACTGTATTTTCCTTATGTCAGAGCATATGTCTATTTGCTTTATTTAGTGTATATTTATTAAAAGTCTTACTTTAAATATATGGGAGATGTGTTTATTGTGCTATGTAAATTGGCGTAAGAAATATGAACGTAGTCAAACGCTTTTGGAAATACATTTCTGGGATAGTATTCCCAATTGTTTTTAGATATCTGATTTCCATCTGTTGTTACAGAGAGAGAGAGAGAGTGCGAGAGAGAGAACGAGATCATTTGGAGACGTTGGTGCGGTGTGCACCGTTCACTTGGTTTTGGGGAGTGAATCAAACAGCCATGGTGATAAAAGTCTTTATAGCATCATCCTCTGGATCGACAGCGGTAAGAAACCTAGAGTATTGAGTAAGCTTTGTAGCCATGTCATTTGAATTCGCTAAGAAAATTAAGTCAGTTTATGTTCATTTTCTTAGCGAATTCAAATGACATGTATTTGCATGATTAGGTAGGTGTGGCGGGCTCATACGAGTGTGCTATTGCTCTGTTGTAGCTACGCAGATACTATCATATGAATTAGGCTCTATCGAGTATTGAATTAGCGTCGACATAAACTTGCTTTTGAAAGTTCTGCAAGTGGTGCATGGGATGTCCCAAGCGATAGAGTAGAAGCTGGGACTGACAGCTGCACAAATACACTAGATTCTATAGGCTTCTCATGCATGACAATGCATATTGTAATGGCCCTAAAACAAGGAGGACCTGCCATTTTGGAGATATTGATTTGTCATGACTATTATTGTATTCATTTGCATAGTGTTAATATAGTATTAGCACAATGCTATGATTGTATTGTATCTAAAATGCAGGTACAACACAGTATAATATAAGAGGAGACATAGTCACATATTTGTCTGTAGGAATAGCAGTCACTTACTCCTGCTCAAACCCATCTGTGTTGGAGTATTTTTATGAGTGAGCATGCAGACAAGAATGTTTAGGTGAAGCACTTGGTGAAACATCTCAGATGTTTTCAAGCAACTGTTATAGTCCAAGTGGTGAGGGTGAGGGGTCAGGCTTAATTAGACTCTCTCAGCAGATGTTGACTCCCTCACCACCACCTTCCTCCATTTTCCTGTCCCACATACTGTAAAACAACACTCCTACTGTTGCCAGGGGTGTTCTGGGCCAGAATAGCTGGACAGGATCAGTCTTTGGGCGTCTGAGCTTCATACCTCACCCAATTACAGTACGTCACCCTCTAAAGAATCAGTCAAAAAGCACAATGGCTACAGAACGACTGCCTCAGCCAACCCCTGAATTATCTGGTCTGAAAGACAGATATTATTGCTTACTGTGAATTTGCAAGTCACAACAATGACCATAGAGAAATTGTTATGTATACCTAATTGTAAAGCCAGGCGTTTTTGTGTACAAGAGTTGACAACATGTTTCATCTATATAATTTGATGTCATATTCCAAAGTATTCTTCCTCTAATTCTTAACTAAAGTCATGCAGCACAGTTTAGACAGAACATAAGTGGTAGCATGGGAACACTGGGCTCTCATCCTGCTGCCATATTTGGTCTGTGCCTGACTTCTTAGCTGATCCTGGTTGTGGAGAGGCCTTATTGGGTCTGTCTCAGTCCTCAGGCTCTTATGTAGAATGCAGCTTGGCAGCAGAGGCTCTGCAAAGTGAATAGAGGCTTATCTCCCCATACGCCACCCAAACTGTATTATTATTGTATCATTATTACAACAACTCATAGTATATCTATATCCCCTCTCTGCCTGTAGATTAAGAAGCAGCAGCAAGACATCATGGGTTTCCTTACTGTCAATAAGATTGACTTTGAGGAGTGTGACATCGTCACTAGTGAAGACAACAGGAAGTGGATGAGGGAGAACGTACCTGAAGACTTCAGACCAACGACGGGTGTCCCCCTGCCTCCACAGATATTTAATGAAGAACAATACTGTGGGGTGAGTGTTGTACTGTACTGACCCCATCACTGTGTAGTGAAGCTTACTGCCTGGAACTGATGGTGAGAGGTCAAAGGACAGTAGGCTTGCAACTGCATAGTGAGTGCCTGGTTAATATTTATTCTGTTCTAATTGAAAGTACACATTCTCAACATACTCTGTGAGAATATTACAGCCCGGTACCTTCTGTAACAATTTGTGTGATAACCTAATGAAACGTACTTAGTGAGACCGCTTCCCTTGTATTGTCATTACAGAACTATGAGGCCTTCTTTGATGCCCGTGAGGAGCACGCAGTGTATGCCTTTTTGGGCCTAACAGCCCCTCTAGGCTCCAAGGTAAAGACAATGGTCTTATGGACATACTAAGTATGTCACAACCACAAGTGACCAGTCCGTTTACTTTTAATTGATTGCTTGTTGTTTTGAAGTGAACCTTACAGTGCTGAATTTGTAGCTTACAAAATAAAAGATGGTCCTAAATTGCCCTCTGGCCTTAGCTGTATACAGCCATTATAAAATGACTGGAATGCTATTTTTGGCCAATGGGTATGTGTGGCCTAATTAACTGTTCTATCGGTTGAGGGAAGAGCGTCACGTAAGAGTGATGACGTCTGACGTAAGACAATGATATTCAACCACACAGTTAGACTACAACACAATCAGTGTATAAGTTACATTTGTCCCAAAAATAAGCTCAAAAGCATGTGACTAACACTCATGATATATTATGAAATGTAAATTCATGTTCTGGAGGAAGGTTTTTGTGGCATGTTATTATGCAATTCATCTCCATGTGTTGGAACACATGTTTAGTATCTGGTTCAACTGTGGTTTTAGCTTTATATTTAGATTTCTACCTGTAGTACTTCTCTCTGGGGTCTCAGAATGTATGTTAAATGGCCATTATGCAATGACTGAGTTTTAAAGCGGCAATCAGCAGTTGCAACATTAACAAAGTGTTCTCCCCTCCGCTGATTCGGTAGAAAGCTGAGGGATGGAGCTAGAAAAATATAACCACTCTCAATTTCATAGACAGTGGTATGGATGCAATGACTGACAATCAATGATACAAAAATTATAGTTTTAACCATGTTTTGAGGCTATATAGTGTTTACTTTCTTTACAAACATTGGAGTAAAACAAGCTTATATTTTGGGTTCCGATGGGGTACGACAATTGATCTAAGCTCATAAGGCATTTATACATTATAATCTTCAAGAATCAACAGGTACATATAATTAATTTATAAGTCCAAAAATGGATGTAGCAAATGCAGATTGCCCCTTTAATGATTGTTTTGCTTTTTGTCCAGGAAAATATAAATACCTCACAAAAGAGGCATGCAATACATATTGATTCGTAATAACAAAGTAGTTATTGATTCACAATATCATTGTTGATCCTACAGGGACAGAGTAGTTGTGAGTAGTTAATTGTAAGAACTCCATGTTACTTCCAATTCCCAGGCAGTGTTTCCTCTTTTACCATGTATTTCACAGCTCTGTTGCACAATATAGAGGCAATGAATGCTGACCTGCTTTTAAGCTGCAGGTCGAGACTGTTCTGTTGACTACTGTACTATATCATTACAACACTTACACACAATTGTGTTTTTAAAATGACATGAACCTTTTGGTGGAAGCATAATTACAGTTGGTCTCAATCCTGGTTTTGTATCATTTTCTTAGCACTGTTTTCATACCACCCACAGGAAGCAGAGGCCTTGGCCAGACAGGAGCAACAGTAGCCGTATGGTTTTGGTTAGCGGACCACAGTGCCCTCTCCTGGCGTCTTCCAGTCAGCTCTACAGCAGCCTGCCAGTACACGTCTTCAGACCAATCATAGAGCTTTATTTTGTTGTAAAATGTAACCAGACTGGTATCGAATTGACCAACGGAGCATGGCCAAATGTTGTGTTGTATGACAATGTATTTAAAGTGATAACCTTGTACTGTTTCAATAGTTCAAGCCAATGCTGGGCAGTATCCAGTGTTCAATATGATTTTGAAATCAAGGCAGAATGAGTTCCCAAATACTAGGCATTTAGTAGATCATATAGACATACTTTACACATATGAGAATATTTAATTCAACAAGATATTTTTCATATTTGATAATAAAATAGTGTTACTTTACTACTCAGTCTTTTTCTTAACCAGTTTCCTTGTTATTCTTGTAGCACAATGGTGTTGCCGGAAGACAGCTAGTTTCCATCCACCTCTGGGTACATTGATTTCAATACAAAACCTAAGAGGCTCATGGTTCTCATCCCCTCCATAGACGTACACAGTAATTATGACAACTTCCGGAAGAAGTCCTCCAACCTATCAGAGCTCTTGTTGTCCACCCAATCAAAGGATCAGAGAATGAATCTAGTACTGAAAGCATTAGCTACAGTTAGCTTGCACTGCAGTGCATAAAATGTGGTGTGAAGTTGATTCAAGAAGAGAAAGACTATAGTTAAACAGTTTTGAACAAATTCATTTCTTTAAATTGAAGGAGAAGCAAGAGAGAGCGAGAGCTAGCTATATTTTGTAGTATTTTTTTTTTAACTTTCACTTAGCTAGCGAATGCAGCTAGCTAGTTTAGCCTACTCAAGCACCCGGCTCAAACAGGAATGCCATGTTAGCTAGCAGGCTACGGCTATCCAACACTGGAACTCTTCCAAGTCCAAGCCTTTTATTTTATTTATTACCACCGGGGCCTGCCGGTGTAACTGCTAAATTGCTTGCTGACTGTACTGCATAATCGTAGCGGGTTTACTAACACCTTAGTTCTAGTAGCTATGTTTACTATGACGTTAGCTAATATTGTGACAGCGATGTAGGCTGTGTGTAGTGGTTATGATATTAAGGTTTGACTTGGAAAGGTTTTTTAGCCTGGTCACAGACAGCTGATTTGTTGTGCACTGAAGTCCACAAACGAAGGGAAAAGGTGAGAGGAGGAGAGCGTGTAGATGCGAGAAAGAATTATGTGGTCATGCTGTTTGTATGTGGCTGCTATGAAAGTGAACTGTGTTATGCATGTGATCAGGGGTGTATTAATTCTGTCGATTCTGTTGAAAAACGTTTCTTAAACGGAACCAAACGGGGCTAAACATACCTGAATTTGTCCAAAAGAAACTCTCATTTGTAACTGTTGGACTAATGATTACACCCTAGATTAGCTAGATGCAGGCAAGAGTGTGCAAGGTGGTGTTAAATGTGTCACTGTCTGTCACCTTGATTACTCAAATTTTTCTCTTGGCCTGTGCACCTACATTGTAAACTTTCATTCATAGGCTATGTTGTAGCAACCTCATGATGGATATATGAAACAATTCCAGCATCATGTAGTAGCCTAAACCTATTGTCACGCCCTGACCTTAGAGAGCCTTTTTATGTCTCTATTTGGTTTGGTCAGGGTGTGATTTGGGGTGGGCATTCTATGTTTTGTTTTCTATGTTTCTTTATTTCTATGTTTTGGCCGGGTATGGTTCTCAATCAGGGACAGCTGTCTATCGTTGTCTCTGATTGGGAACAATACTTAGGTAGCCCTTTTGCCCTCCTTTCGTTGTGGGAAGTTGTCTTTGTTTGTGGCACTATAGCCCTTAAGCTTCACGGTCGTTTTGTATTGTTTATTGTTTTTGTTGGCGTCATTCCAAAATAAAAAGTAATGTACGCTCACCACGCTGCGCTTTGGTCCATTTCTTCCAGCATCGGCCGTGACGCCTATTGATGTTACACTGAGCTGCGTGAATGGAATATGAATGACAGTCATCCAATATGCTGTAAAATAAATAAGGCCATGCTCATAAAAAATATATTCGTCCTCCCTCACCTTAAACGGCACCGACCGCCACCGCGTCACATATTGTTTCAGTTCTCCTTACATTCTAAAACTGATGTGTCACATCACAGAAGGCAGCAGCTGAAGAGCAGGGGTAGTGAGTGTTCTCACTTTATTTCTGACAATACTTCCTGTTTTTAACATTTGCTACTCAGATGCTCTGTACAAATAGGGACAGCACAATACCGTGGCTGCTTACCAGTCAGAGACATCTGTAGCTAACTTGTAAACCTTGTATTAGTGGACAGACTGAAGAAAACATCATCTATTGTAAAAACAGAGGTAGGGATATTCTCAGCACCTGTCCTGTGTTTTATACTATTTATGTTTTATGTGATCTGGCAAGAGAATCTGAGTATTTATTTATATTTCGAGCCTGATAAGCTATGTCATGGTAGCATAATACTTTGGGGTGGTTTCCTGGAACCAGATTAATGCTAGTCCTGGAATAAAATCTGTGGAAATACACAATTGAAAGTGCTAGTTGGTGTGGTTTGCTGCCATGTTGTGTTGAGATAATATGCACTGTTGTGTAGTGGTTGTCATGTTGGGAGAAGCCTTCATCAGAGTCTTCAGGTACAGGAAAGAGGATTGTGATTCCACAAAGGCTCAGGAACGTCCACCACACCCTGCTCCCAATATCATTCTGAACCAAGGTTCAATGTTAGGTAAGCATTTTGGATTTGTCTGAAATACTGCATGCCTCGCTGGATCAGTTGGCTATGCTGCATTTTAGAAGGCTCATATAAGATTAAGTGCATCCAGGCATGAGTACAATGTTTAATAATTTCATTCATTTTTGATTGAATACGTCAAATGTAAAAATGTGCTTCTGGTGTGTGGGCTGCACAGAAAACATGGAAGGCCTGGTGCAGTCTGGTCCTAGAGCGACAACCAGGCCCAGTGATGCCCTCACCATCCCCAATAGCCACAGTGACGACTATGGTGACCTGGAGCTCTATCGCTCCTGGTGCTGCACCACCTTCTGCAAAGACTACCCTGACCTGCAGCTCAGAGGAGACCATGTGGGAAACAGGAGTTCAATGAGCGTGCGGCTGGAGAGTGAGGTGTTCCAAGGGCCACTTCTTCAATCTCAGGACCTGGGAGAGCTGGAGTCCTTGGAACCCACAGGGCCTGTGGGGCCTGGGGTACGGGTGGAGTCCCAGATCCTGCAGGATGAGGGTAACCTGGTCATAGACAGCAGCATCATCACCCTGAACAGGGAACCTCTGTCCAACTCCATGCTGAACGGCTACCTGGAGAGTAAGCTGCTGGAGGTGTACAGACAGCATATGCAGGACAGCCTGGCGCGGGGCAGCTCTCCCCTGGTCCAGACCCCTCCCCAGGGCATGGTACCAGAACCAGTGAAGCAGCTCAGCCAGTATCTCTGTCAGGACCATGGCCTAGACTCCAGTACGGCCCAGAGCATTGTCATCCACTACCTCAGCACCTGCACTGTGGCCAGCTCCAACTTCAGCTCTCCCGACCTGCGCATCTCCAACCTACGCATCCCCAACCCTGAACTCAGGAAGAAGCCCACCTGACTGAAACCAGCAGTATTTCTACTTTGTCTGCCAACTCTAACGTACTTGACAATGCTAAAGCATTCCACTGAATCTATACTTGGTGGTCAGCTGTATTGCTTTCAAGAGGAAAATTCAATTGATAGTTGGGAAGGAGATCCCCTCATTTTGTTAAATTGTTGAAAATGCCACAATGTCCAAAATATTTACTACATAAATGCAACCAGTTGCTATATTGTCATGCTTGGGTGCCTGAGACAATGTCAAGCTTTCGAGTTTAAAGACAAAGAGTAGAAAAACAGGGAACTGTGAGCTGATCTTATAAAGAATCTTGTTTCTGAGAAATTATTCCTCACAGATACTGCTGATTTGAAATGATATTGTTTTAAACACAGACTTACAAAACGCCAAAGAAAAAAGCTATTTTCCTATCTTGGTTGTCAAAGCAGGAAAATATTGCCACCTGCTGTCATACATAAGCATTGCATGTTTACTGCAAGTGCCACATTGCACTTTGACAAGAAAGCATATTACACAACATCTGTGCCAGATAAACATATCATGCTGTGCCACATTTCTAATGCGTTTTAATCTTGAATGCGACTGACTGAATAAATAATCAATATTAATATGCTAAAGAACTGAGTTATTGCAGTCATGTCTTGTGGATAATAAACTGTATTGGCCATTGGAATGGGGGTTGCAATTGGCTATAATATACACCTACTGGTTTAGCCATGGTGGGTTGATATTTTGCCTGAGTGAGCCTCTTGATCTTAGTTTGTAAAATATCTATCTGGATCACTGGCATGACTTGTGGTTGGGTTAATTTCAGAATTCTCAGCAGGGATGTATGGCTGTCAGGGTTTATGTGAGTGTGACTATGTGATAGCATGTGTTAGGTATGCATGCATTTTTCTTTCCGTTGGGTGCATCTAATGTGGAAAACAGTATTGAACAGCATTAAGCACATGTTTAGTCTAGGGGTAGGCAATGATGGACAATCTGGATATTGCTAGTGATCATAGTGGCATGCTGCTTGGGAACTAGACTGAGAGGATTAACAGTAAACCAGTGTGTGTCAGGAGTGAGAGCCAATGCCACCACTTCACACCCTGTCGGGAGCCACTGGGTCATACAGCAGCCATGCCAAGGACTATTAGCATGGCACTGTTGGAGCAGCAGAGGAGAGGGTAATGGTTAGGGAGAGTGGTGGCCATGTTTGTGTGTGTATGTGTGGGTGTGTGAGTGTGTGTGTGTGTGTATGTGTGGGTGTGTGAGTGTGTGTGACTATTCCCATACCTCTGATCATTTTCCAGAAGAAAATATTGAGGTTTATTCCATTTATCACCATGAAGTGAAACCTATGGAGAGACTTGAATAAAGATACAAGAAATGGCCAGATCTTCAAAGAGTCAGTAACAGGCTTAGCAGGTACCGTATTAGGTAAAGATGTGTCATCATGCTGCCCAGCATAGCAAGGACTGAATTATTAACCATATCATAGTGGGACACAGGCTCATACAGTGTGCACACACCATAAATAGTTGATTATAGTTGTAATAGTTCATTTGACTATAGCTCAATAATTATGTACTACATTTATTTTCCTAATAATAAAGCATGGGGACTTCAGAAAGAAGTGATTAATTAGCACACATCCCACCATTTGTCATGATGTGATGTGGTTTTATAGTAACTGAGCTATTTTGTAACTAACTTTTAAAAAACGACCTGGACAATCAATTGTGTCTTTCATGTTTTGTTTTATAATTATTATTTCAATTTAGAATCGTTACTTTAATTGCAGGGTGACCCAGTTTCATATGGTCTCCCCCCATACTGTATCCATACAGGCTTGATGCAAGCATCACTAGTTTTCTATTGGTTAAAACACAATAGATTCGTTTCAGTTCCAACTCAAATGGGCTGGAAATGACGTCAGTTAAGGAGTTGAACATATTTCGGATAATAACGGTATTATAATTGGAGATATTATATTTAACAGAAATGTTCAATCGAAATATAATGCATCACGCTCAGCTGCCATTGCTTCTCTATAAAGGCGTCAGGTAATTATGTATTATTGCACCATTCCTTCTGTCTCTGGAACGAAGCATGTGATGCTGCGGTGTGCAAGGGAGGGAGGGGTTGCAAGACTTTCTCACTCAGAGAGAGACTCGCTTCTTTCTCTACACAGTGGTCGGCAGGTACTTTTGTGTGTGTGTGTGAGAGAGAGAGAGGGGGAGAGAGAGGGCGAGAGAGAGAGATGGGCGGGGGAGTCGTTTCTGTGAGCGCGTGGACTGCACCATCGCATTCCTTACCCAGGATACTGTCACCAGCCATGCCTTTACCCAGTAAGGTGCACCTATGCTATGTGTTCTCTTGTATACCGATACAACATTTCTGATTTTTAACACGATTTTCACGCTCGATCAAGTCCTCGTTTGAAGGATTTAAAGACATCGATGATGGCTCTGGTGATGGAACCTATAAGCAAATGGACACCCAAGCAAGTGCTGGATTGGATGAAAGGTAATGCTTATACAACATGTTTATTTTAATTTGCTTGACAGAGTACATTTGGAAACGACTAACATGGATATGTGCACATCTTTTCTATTTTCTCTAAATTAATGGTTCAATGGAGGTGTTTTGAGCTAAAACGGTGCTATTCTTTGCATTGAAACATTGAACGTGAGCCATTTTGTGTATCCAACCCTGATGGAAGCGCTATTTAGTGTAATTATCACCCTGGCCTGATAGGCTACGCATTTCTAGACCACCAACCAGATACTGAGGCCAACGCATTACGTGTAAAACAATCAGTTGACCTATATAATGTTCACATTTAGATTACCTCATACCATAAAGACAGGTGCTCTCTCTGTCTCTCTCTCTCTCACACACTCTCTCTTTCAAACACACACACACACACACACACACACACACACACACACACACACACACACACACACACACACACACACACACACAGGTTGAAGAAGTGTTGGCAACAATTGAGGTATTCGCAAAACTAGAACCATGGACAGCAAACCTATTTCATCTGATAATGTGTTGACCTAGACAATGATTCACATTACTACATTGATACTGAAATTCAGCATTGTGGATATGGATAGGGAACATATTGCAGGTTGCAAGGTAATTGAACTGTACAGCAGCTTTTGCAACACAGTAGTCAATTTGATCTTTTAGATATGCTGTTATACTGAATTCAAAATGGTTGGCGTTATGCTGTTCAGTATGTTTTAAAGATGCCTTATGTTCAAGAGTATTAGTCAAATTCTCCACTATCTGCCATAACATTAAGATTTTTATGAGAGAAAACATACTTACCTATAGTTGTTTTTATTATTGTGTTGGCCAACAGTACAGCTGAGGTGAAATAACACTTAGGTAAGACCAAATGGATGACAAAACGATTGTTGCGCTATATTACCTGCCATAAACAAATTGTGGGCACCGTTACTTTAGTAGTGGCAGACTTCTGTCATTCTGAAGGCGAGACGCTGACTGACAACAAATTCTTTATTTTCATCCTTCATTTAGAAATAAATGAGGATGAGGAGCTGAATGCTTATCTAAATGGTTAAATAATGTTCCAAAGAAAGACCTATTAACATCCGAGCACAAGTTTGATTTATTAACGTTCTCTCACCAGGGCTCAGGGATTTATTTTAGGTCTACTATCATCCAACTAACGTGATGTGTCAACACAGACATGGTTTATGTTTTCCCACGTACTGTACACAATAGTTTATGCCAGCCAAGTGTCAGTCCAGAAGTGCACAGCCGTGCTTGCCTCTGGCGCCACTGTCACAGATGTGTCTCCAGCCTTCGCACCAAGGGCAGGGCTCGCCTACGGCACAACTTCTGTGCAGCTGATACACAACACAACTAGGAACTTCAGTTCAGTCTCAAATCCTCCACACCAAACACCATGGGAAGTGCATAGACAAGTGACATCTATGTCACCTGTTGTCATATTAAAGTTGAGACAGAGGATGCTGATAGGACAGTTGAGAAATGTCTTTGTGCTGCCACAGCTGTAAAGAATATTCACACAGGATACTATTGGTATGCTATTTGCTACTTTGGCTCTCTTCTTCTTGAGGGGTTTTTGAGAGTTGGTCAGTGGACACAGTCGTAAAGTAAAAGGGGAACTCCACTCAATAGAGACTGTTGCTTCTCACCTGATTTTTATAAAGGAAAGATCATTAGGGCAATAGAGATCCTATAATTGTGAAAATGTAATTTTATGATTAGGGGTTTGCACTTGTTGTTACAAAGAACAAAATCTAAATATTAGACGTTACCTACACAAGTATGCACACACACCAATGCATCAATTGAGGCGTTCAAGACAAACTAGCACCATGGACAGCGAACCTGCCTTGGTAATGCTGCCTTACATTGATACTACGTTCCAACATTGTGGCTCGAGGTAGAGCAGTTGGCAAGCTAGTTGAACTGTACTGCATCTATTTCATAACAACTATTTGCTGTGTATGAGAGTAGGTTCAATACCCATGAGAGTAAGAGGGAGGGACTGACCAGTTTATGAGGGCATTGAGGGCTCAGGATTATTCCCTCGGGTAAAATGTAATTTAGAATGAATATTAGATACCTGTCTTATTTCATTTTATGATAGGTCTGAGGGCAATAATGAAGTACTGCTGATAATTCACTTCTTCAAGGGGGCTTACCTCTTGGTCACCCGGCAACTGTTGCCATGGAGCCTTGATAGCTAGAGGAAAGCAACATAATGGAAATCCCACAAGCAGCAAGCTCTCAAATGAAAGCAGCCATTCATGATCATTAGATGGATACATGAACGTGTGCGCACACACATGCACACACAAAGAAACACCACACACACACTTGCGCAATCATGCTTTCATAAATTTCACTCCCACGAACATAGGCCACGGGCCTGTCTCAAGGCCACGGACCTGTCTCAAGGCTACGGACCTGTCTGTGTGCTCAGAGAAACAGAGGACTAGGCAGCAGCACACAACACGGCAAGACAAGTGTTTGCCACATACAAATGGGGAACTTAGTTCAGATGATTCACCTGACTATGCAGACTATGCAGAGCCATCTAGATACAGCATATGTCTTTGAATGTACCATCCTTTGATCTACCTAGGCTAATTTGTCCCGTTGAATGCCTGTGTCCATGGATGTGTGTGTGCTGTGGTGTTGACATGGCCCAGCCAGTGTGTGTAATGTGGGTCAGCTCTGTGCTGTGGCTCGCTCCGCTCCGCGGCCGGAGATGACTCATCTCCCGGGAGCCATGGATGGATGCTGTGGTTGAAAGCCGAGACTCTGCTAGTCTGCTCTGCTACTATCTGGGCTCCTCTCTCTCTGTCGCTCTCTCTGTGCCGCCTGGCCCGCTGTACATGGCTCCAACACAGAATGCTGCAGAGGACTCTGTGTGTCTGTGTGGCTCTGCTGTGCTCTGATAAGGATGGCTTTAATACGATGTGGTGAGAGCAGTTGATTTCCTAGACCAGTCCCATTTCTCTCTGCTCCCGTTCTGCTCTGTTCTACACAAAGAGCAGGTCAACTGGTAGACTGGATCTGCTCAGTTCTCTGTAGTTGAAAGAAAAGTCTGTTCTCTCTGCTTAGAGGGTAAGAGCACACTCAGGACTTGGAACATGTTTATGGTTGGAAGCATGCTTCTGGTATTATGTAGGAACTAACACACAAAGTGACTGAAATGGAAAATACTTTTTTAGTAGCTCGGTAGGGGTTTGATATGCATATTTTTTATTACAGCAATTACTCTGAATCTGCCAGTCACACTGCATGTTATAAAGCTCTGTCATATTTATGCCTTTGAAAGGTATATAAACCAGCACAATCCACATCCTATACACCTAGCAAATGACTTGGATGTTGACTGTAAAGGGGACAAATACATACTATTAGAACAAAGGTGTGCTTAAGTTTCCCCCCTCATGCTCTCTTGTCTGTCCCCCATGCAGGCCTGGATGACTGTCTGCAGCAGTACATTAAGAACTTTGAGCGAGAGAAGATCAATGGGGAGCAGCTGCTCCACATCACTCATCAGGAGCTGGAGGAGCTGGGGGTCACCCGCATTGGACACCAGGAGCTCATCCTGGAGGCTGTGGACCTACTCTGTGCTCTGGTGAGTAGTCGTTCTAGACATAAAGAGTTGGAGTCAGGAAGGATGGTCAGGAGATAGGAATGTGGAGTTCGAGATCTGGTGCACAGACATGATGGAACAACTTTACTATCGATGACTTCCAGTGCAACCAAGCCAGTGCAGTCAAGGTGCTTGAACTGGAAGAACACAGTAGACATGCAGGAGATGTCCAGCTAGCCCAGTTGCCAGATCTGTTTGTGCACCATTTGACAGACAAGGCATGGCAAGGCGGCAGGGTAGCCTAGTGGTTAGAGCGTTGGACTAGTAATCGAAAGGTTGCAAGATCGAATCCCCGAGCTGACAAGGTACAAATCTGTCGTTCTGCCCCTGAACAAGGCAGTTAACCCACTGTTCCTAGGCCGTCATTGAAAATAAGAATTTGTTCTTAACTGACTTGCCTAGTTAAATAAATGTAAAATAAATAAAAAGGCATGACAGACAAGATTGAAGTTCAGTAAAAAGTGTCCTTTTATTATAAAAAACAACATGTGTTTCATCTACAGTCGTCATCAATGTTATTTGCTGAGTAGGGGAGGGTCAGGTACAGTGCTCAGTAAACAAGGCTAAAAAAGCTAAGGCGATGATTTGTGTCCGTTGGAGCTAAAGGCTAATTCAGATTCATTGGTGATATATCCTTGTACGGGCAGATAGAGGTGGAGCGGCAGGAGCCTGTGCTGTGTACATAAGTAAGGGTGGCATGAAGTGGGTGTCGTTAGCCTTGGTGTATGATGAGTCATACAGAGAGAGTCAGGCGTGGGCCTGGGAAGAGCCCTGTTAGAGCAAGCTAAGAGCTGTGTATTGATTTGACTGAATCAGAGAGGGGCCACACAGCACACGTCCTCGCTGTTGGGCTGGTAATGGATCCATAGGCCTAGAAAGCAGCAGCTGGGAGGGAGTGTGTGTGTGGGGCTGCCTGTGTGTGCGGCGTGCGTGGAGCTAGCTGAGGTTAGTGTATGATTCGCTGTGACAGAGCGGCCCGCAGCAGAGCATCATTAGAGGCTTGGGAAACGTGCCTGGACTGCCTGAAACCCTGTCTGGCCAACATCTCCACACCCACACACATGTAATCTGTGTCTGTTAGTTAGACGGTCCGGTGGGGGCTGCCTGTGTGTGTGTGTCAGAATTTGATTTGTGTGTGTGTGAATGTTGAGAAGACTGGATTGTTCACATAGGGGGCTATAATATAGGTGTGTGACTGTGTGAGTGTGTGTGTTTGAGTGCGTGAACGTGTGTGTGTGTGTGCATATGCGTTAACACAGTATAGTGTGTGTTCTGCATCTCATCTCCAGCATGGTGATGTGCTGTGATTCTCATTGGCTGCTGGGACATGTCCCCATTGATCCTGGCAGAGTGCATTAGAGCCGAACATTGCGTCACTGCTGAGAGGAGGCTGACATGAGTAATGACTGCACTGGGGGAGAGCTGCAGGTGGAGGGGCCGGGAGGGACAGGACACGCACACACCCACTCACTCACACACACACACACACAGCCTTATCACATGGCCCGTCCAAAATGGATGTCAACTGAATAGATGTCAGTCTCTCTGCTCTGCTTGCGAAAGACAAGCCTCTCAACAGATACATTTTAGGAACGAATCTCTCCTTCGTGGGTTGATTATGTGAGTGTGATGGATTGAAAGAATATACTGGCTTAGTGTCAGTGTGACTGCTGACTCACTTTGACATCAAACTGAGGGTTGCTTGTTGCTGGGAGTTAGATAATTGTTCATCAGTCGGCAGTGACCAGACAGACAGAGACAGAGCTCTGCTGCTGAGTTGTTGATGCAACTGGGGTTTTACTCCCATTACATTACAGCAATCAGAGGAAAGTGTCCTCTCCATGCAGTGAAGCCTCTCTCTGCCTGAATGGCTCACTGGAAGGAGATAGCAGGGAAATGGCTGAGCTGGTCAGGACTCACCACCACCTAGCAGCATAATAGTGTGTTTCCTCTACAGTGGGTCGACTGCCAAGACAAGGCCTTATTATAGTGCTGCTTAGCATATGTCTATGAATGTAAAGTATATTTAATTCTCACCCGCCTTTTGTCTTGTCATCCTCTGCATTGACGTATATAACCGACTAGTGATGGAGAAGCCCCCATAAAGGCTATCAGAAAGCAGCGCATTACTTTGATATTTTTAATGAAGCAAGAGGAAAATCAATAAGGGAAGAAGGAGCTATGGAAACACTGGGGTCGGTGTAATTAAGAGTGACAAAGCCAGGAGTCACCATGGCAACCGGGCTGGCTAAGCTACATAGTCGTGAGTTAGACAGGAAGGAGGCATTTCTCCATGGTGACAGCGATGACTGCTAACAAGACCCGCAGAATGAGAGACAGCTATTCACACACAGGCACACATCTCCAACAGACACACCATTGTGACGAGTTACGTACACACACAACCTACATTCCGGTTAGAGTGGAATATGGCATGATGCTCTGTACACTTTAACGAAAGTGTAGCAGATGAGTGGTCTTTATTGTGTCTCTGATGAGGCAATCATCCATTTATGTTTACTTGAATAACTTTATCAAAAAGATACAGCTCAGTCAACCTGGTTTGGTGGATAAATGAAGAGGTAAAGATGAGATTATATTACTGGAGGGACTTTGTCTCTATTTATCTCTGCCATTTAGATCTTATATCCACTATACATTTGCTATAGCACTGTTTTGTATGAGCTTTCAAATACAAGGACCCCACTGGACACAGACGTCAATTCAATGTATAATCCGCGTTGGTTCATTTCCTTGAAATGACGTGGAAACAGCGCTGATTCAACGTTGACTGGCACCACAATGTCCATGCAAGTTACTGTTATTTCTCCTTGTATCCACATTTTCTTGACGAATGACATCTTACCTTTAAAGTTAAACACTTCTGGGAGCGTACTGAACCATGAGGGTACTGTACTTTTTGTTCCAGAACTATGGACTGGAGACTGAGAACCTGCGTACCCTATCCCACAAGCTTAATGCTTCAGCAAAGAACCTACAAAACTTCATCACAGGGAGGCGTCGAGGCGGCCATTATGACGGCAGGGCCTCCCGCAGGCTGCCCAACGACTTCCTCACCTCTGTGGTGGACCTTATCGGAGCAGCCAAGAACCTGCTGGCCTGGCTGGACAGGTGGGTGTTACCTCGCATTTTCAACTCTACTAACGGTTTTGTCACAGAAATGTTGCGTTATATAGCGAATGTGCCCACTCTGGTCTTGGTACATGGGCTCTAGCCAACAGCTCGCAGATACAGTGCAGTTAGCCTACTACATGATGAGATTATTATGGATGAACTAGCAAGATTATTTGTATTTGTAGTAGTCAAATGACAAGAAAAGAAAGAAGGGATACCTGTCTATTCTTTTACGTCAGAGGGATTGAGAAAGAGGTCAAGTCATAGGGTGGTTCTGTGTGAGTGGGACCAGTCGGCTCAATAGACTGAATGAGGAGCGGATGTCGTCAACCTACTTTTCAAAGTGGTTGACAAAGTCGTCCGCGGAGAGGGAGGAGAGGGAGGAGGATTAAGCAGGGAGAAGAAGGTGGAAAAGAGTTTCTTAGGGTTAGAGTGATAGAAAGTGGCTTTAGCAGCAGATACAGGGGAAGAGAAGGTAGAGAGGAGGGAATGGAAGGATGATAGGTCCTCCAGAAGTTTTGTTTTGCTCAGCTGCCCGCAGCCCTGCTCTGTAAGCTCGCAATGAGTCACTCAGCCACAGAGCAGGAGGGGAGGGCCAAGCCGGCTGGGAGGAAAGGGGAGAGTGCGAGTCATAGGATGCGGAAAGGGAGGAGAGTAGGGTGGAAGAGGCAGAATCAGGAGAAGGATTTAGCAGACGGGAGCGATGATAGCATAGAAGATGAGAGAGAGCGAAGATTGTGACGGCGCATGACCATCTGTGTAGGAGCTGAGTGGTTAGGGTTGGAGGAAAGGGAGACAAGGAAACAAAGTAGTGATCAGAGACCTGGAGGGGGGTTGCAGTGAGATTAGTAGACAAACAGCCTCTAGTAAAGATGAGGTCAAGTGTATTGCAGGCCTTGTGAGTGGGAGGGAACTGGGAAAGGGTGAGGTCAAAAGAGGCAAGGAGTGGAAAGAAAGAGTTGGAAAGAAATGAATCGAAGGTAGACGTCAGAAGGTTGAAGTCACCCAGTACGAAGTGAGGTGAGCCATCATCTGGAAATGAGCTTATCAAGGTGTCAAGCTCATTAAGGAACTCTAAGGGCACCTGGTGGGCGATAGATGAAAACAATGTTAAGCTTGAGTGGACAAGTGACAGTGACAGCATGGAATTCAAATGAGATGGATAGGTGAGTGAGGGAAAAAATAGAACATCTCGACATAGGAGAAATGAGCAGCCCTGTGCCACCACCGCGACGACCAGATGCTCTCGGACTATGAGAGAACACGTAGTCAGATGAAGAGGGAGCTGCTGGAGTAGCAATGTTTTCTTGGGTTGAGCCATGTCTCCGTCAAATTCTAGGGACTGAATAGGCTGAGATTAACTCTGTGTTCTTGACCGCAGATCGGCAGTTACAAACGCTGCCAGAGACCAGTAATTCCACATTGGTTGTGCATGCAAGGTACACTGAATTAGAAGGGTTGCAGCCAAGAGGTGGGGAGCGCCTGTAAAGCCTCCAAGGAAAGGAGCGAACTGGGATAGAAAACACACACACATAGTTGGCAAAGCTACAAAAGAGCAAAATGAGATCTGTAAATACTAGGTCAAACAATCAAGTGCGAGAGTGTTGTGGAGCCTTCCTCTCTATCTTTCCTCGAAAATCTCGGCAGAACCATCTTTGTTTCGGCAACAGTCTTTGTTTCAGGGATAGGCTATGTCGGCGATGGACTTTGTCGGTGCCGCTGAGAAAACAGGGGACACTGAAGTACTAACAATAATTGCTTTGCGGAGGTGTAGAGCACCCCACCCGGTACTAATTGCTGATTGCCGAGGAGAAACCACTCCCCCTCCAATACAGCCACTGATTATGAAAACCACAACAGTCCCAAATTTCCCTGCCCCTTAATCCTGGTTGTGTTAAAAATCATCTGCAAATTATGAGCAGTCATCAGTTCACGCACCAAGTAGGCTACTGGGAAGACAGGCAGCACTTAAAGTAGATGGCCCTAGCTAGCAAAAAGACAGTACTAGACAATAACAGATTAAGACAAATTATATTTATCACTCCTGGAGATATCAGGATATCAGGAGATATCTAGCTATTGTATGAAGCACGCAAGGTCCAACTGAAATTTGACTTGGCCTTTAAAACATACAGTGCATTCGGAAAGTATTCAGACCACTTGACTCTTTCCACATTTTGTTACGTTACAGCCTTATTCTAAAATGTATTAAATTGCCCCCCCCCCCCACAAAGTTCTACACACAATACCCCATAATGACAAAACAAAAAACAGGTTTTTAGAAATTTTAGCAAATGTATAAATATAACAAAAACGGAAATATTACATTTACATAGGTATTCAGACCCTTTACTCAGTACTTTCTTGAAGCACCTTTGGCAGCGATTACAGCATCAAGTCTTCTTGGGTATGATGCAACAAGCTTGGCACACCTGCATTTGGGGAGTTTCTCCCATTCTTCTCTGCAGATCCTCTCAAGCTCTGTCAGATTGGATGCGGAGCGTCGCTACACAGGCATTTTCAGGTCTCTCCAGAGATATTCGATCGGGTTCAAGTCCAGACTCTGGCCGGGCCTCTCAAGGACATTCCGAGACTTGTCCCGAAGCCACTCCTGTGCTGTCTTGGCATTGTCTTGGTTGTGTGCTTAGGGTCGTTGTCCTGTTGGAAGGTGAACCTTCGCCCTAGTCTGAGGTCCTGAGTGCTCTGGAGCAGGTTTTCATCAAGAATCTCTCTGTACTTTGTTTCGTTCATCTTTCCCTCGATCCTGACTAGTCTCCCAGTCTCTGCCGCTGAAAAACATCCCCACAGCATGATGCTGCCACCACCATGCTTCACCTTAGGGATGGTGCCTTGTTTCCTCCAGACGTGACGCTTGGCATTCAGGCCAAAGAGTTCAATCTTGGTTTCATCAGACCAGAGAATCTTGTTTCTCATGGTCTGAGAGTCTTTAGGTGCCTTGCAAACTCCAAGCAGGCTGCCATTGTCCTTTTACTGTAGAATGGCTTCCATCTGGCCAACCTACCATAACGGCCTGATTGGTGGAGTTCTGCAGAGATGGTTGTCCTTCTAGAAGTTTCTCCCATCTCCACAGAGAAACTTTGGTGCTCTATCAGAGTGACCATCGGGTTCTTGGTCACCTCCCTGACCAATGCCCTTCTCCCCCGATTACTCAGTTTGGCCGGGCGGCTAGCTCTAGGAAGAGTCTTGGTGGTTTCAAACTTCTTCCATTTAAGAATGATGGAGGTCACTGTGTTCTTGGGAACCTTCAATACTGCAGAAATGTTTTGGTACCCTTTCCCAGATCTGTGCCTCAACACAATCCTGTCTCGGAGCTCTACGGACAATTCCTTCGACCTCATGGCTTGGTTTTTGCTCTGACATGCACTGTCAACTGTGGGACCTTATATAGACAGGTGTGTGCCTTTCCAAATCATGTTCAATCAATTGAATTTCAACAGGTGGATTCAATCAAGTTGTAGAAACATCTCAGGATGATCAATGGAAACAGGATGCACCTGAGCTCAATTTCGAGTCTCATAGCAAAGGGTCTGAATACTTATGTAAATAAGCTATTTCTGTTTTAATTTTGTATAAATTAGCAAAAATGTCTAATAACTTGTTTTCTTTTTGTCATTATGGGGTATTGTGTGTGAATTGATGAGGGGAAAAAATAATTTAATACATTTCAGAATAAGGCTGTAATGTAACAAAATGTGTCAAAAGTCAAGGGGTCTGAATACTTTCCGAATACACTGTACATACAGTACCAGTCAAAAGTTTGGACATACCTACTCATTCAAGGGCTTTTCTTAATTTTTACTAATTTCTACATTGTAGGATGTTAGTGAAGACATCAAAACTATGAAATAACACATATGGAATCATGTAGTAACCAAAGAAGTGTTAAACAAATATAACAAAAATATAATCGATTTTAGATTCTTCAATGTAGCCACCCCTTTGCCTTGAGGACAGCTTTGCACACTATTGGTATTCTCTCAACCAGCTTCATAAGGAATGCTTTTCCAACAGTCTTGAAGGAGTTTCCATATATGCTGCGCACTTGTTGGCTGCTTTTCATTCACTCTGTGGTCCAACTCATCCCAAACCATCTCAATTGGGTTTAGGTCGGGTGATTGTGGAGGCCAGGTCATCTGATGCAGCACTTCATCACTCTCATTCTTGGTCAAATAGCCCTTACACAGCCTGGAGGTGTGTTGGGTCATTGTCCTGTTGAAAAACAAATGATAATCCCACTAAGCGTAAACCAGATTTTTATTTTATTTTTTATTTCACCTTTATTTAACCAGGTAGGCTAGTTGAGAACAAGTTCTCATTTGCAACTGCGACCTGGCCAAGATAAAGCATAGCAGTGTGAACAGACAACACAGAGTTACACATGGAGTAAACAATAAACAAGTCAATAACATGGTAGAAAAAAAAGAGAATCTACAGTGGGGAGAACAAGTATTTGATACACTGCCGATTTTGCAAGTTTTCCTACTTACAAAGCATGTAGAGGTCTGTAATTTTTATCATAGGTACACTTCAACTGTGAGAGACGGAATCTAAAACAAAAATCCAGAAAATCACATTGTATGATTTTTAAGTAATTAATTTGCATTTTATTGCATGACATAAGTATTTGATCACCTACCAACCAGTAAGAATTCCGGCTCTCACAGACCTGTTAGTTTTTCTTTAAGAAGCCCTCCTGTTCTTCACTCATTACCTGTATTAACTGCACCTGTTTGAACTCGTTACCTGTATAAAAGACACCTGTCCACACACTCAATCAAACAGACTCCAACCTCTCCACAATGACCAAGACCAGAGAGCTGTGTAAGGACATCAGGGATACAATTGTAGACCTGCACAAGGCTGGGATGGGCTACAGGACAATAGGCAAGCAGCTTGGTGAGAAGGCAACAACTGTTGGCGCAATTATTAGAAAATGGAAGAAGTTCAAGATGACGGTCAATCATCCTCGGTCTGGGGCTCCATGCAAGATCTCACCTCGTGGGGCATCAATGATCATGAGGAAGGTGAGGGATCAGCCCAGAACTACACGGCAGGACCTGGTCAATGACCTGAAGAGAGCTGGGACCACAGTCTCAAAGAAAACCATTAGTAACACACCATGCCGTCATGGATTAAAATCCTGCAGCGCACGCAAGATCCCCCTGCTCAAGCCAGCGCATGTCCAGGCCCGTCTGAAGTTTGCCAATGACCATCTGGATGATCCAGAGGAGGAATGGGAGAAGGTCATGTGGTCTGATGAGACAAAAATAGAGCTTTTTGGTCTAAACTCCACTCGCCGTGTTTGGAGGAAGAAGAAGGATGAGTACAACCCCAAGAACACCATCCCAACCGTGAAGCATGGAGGTGGAAACATCATTCTTTGGGGATGCTTTTCTGCAAAGGGGACAGGACGACTGCACCGTATTGAGGGGAGGATGGATGGGGCCATGTATCGCGAGATCTTGGCCAACAACCTCCTTCCCTCAGTAAGAGCATTGAAGATGGGTCGTGGCTGGTTCTTCCAGCATGACAACGACCCGAAACACACAGCCAGGGCAACTAAGGAGTGGCTCCGTAAGAAGCATCTCAAGGTCCTGGAGTGGCCTAGCCAGTCTCCAGACCTGAACCCAATAGAAAATCTTTGGAGGGAGCTGAAAGTCCGTATTGCCCAGCGACAGCCCCGAAACCTGAAGGATCTGGAGAAGGTCTGTATGGAGGAGTGGGCCAAAATCCCTGCTGCAGTGTGTGCAAACCTGGTCAAGAACTACAGGAAACGTATGATCTCTGTAATTGCACACAAAGGTTTCTGTACCAAATATTAAGTTCTGCTTTTCTGATGTATCAAATACTTATGTCATGCAATAAAATGCAAATTATTTACTTAAAAATCATACAATGTGATTTTCTGGATTTTTGTTTTAGATTCCGTCTCTCACAGTTGAAGTGTACCTATGATAAAAATTACAGACCTCTACATGCTTTGTAAGTAGGAAAACCTGCAAAATCGGCAGTGTATCAAATACTTGTTCTCCCCACTGTATATACAATGTGTGCAAAAGGCATGAGGTAGGCAATAAATCGAATAATTACAATTTAGCAGATTAACACTGGAGTGATAAATCATCAGATGATCATGTGCAAGAAGAGATACTGGTGTGCAAAAGAGCAGAAAAGTAAATAAATAAAAGCAGTATGGGGGGTGAGGTAGGTAAATTGGGTGGGTAGTTTACAGATGGACTATGTACAGCTGCAGCGATCGGTTAGCTGCTCGGATAGCAGATTTTTAAAGTTGTTGAGGGAGATAAAAGTCTCCAACTTCAGAGATTTTTGCAATTCGTTCAGGTCGCAGGCAGCAGAGAACTGGAAGGAAAGGCGTCCAAATGAGGTTTTGGCTTTAGGGATGATCAGTGAGATACACCTGCTGGAGCGCGTGTTGGGTGTAGCCATCGTGACCAGTGAACTGAGATAAGGCGGCACTTTACCTAGCATAGCCTTGTAGATGACCTGGAGCCAGTGGGTCTGACGACGAACATGTAGCGAGGGCCAGCCGACTAGGGCATACAGGTCGCAGTGGTGGGTCGTATAAGGTGCTTTAGTAACAAAACGAATGGCACTGTGATAAACTGCATCCAGTTTGCTGAGTAGAGTATTGGAAGCTATTTTGTAGATGACATCGCCGAAGTCGAGGATCGGTAGGATAGTCAGTTTTACTAGGGTAAGTTTGGCGGCGTGAGTGAAGGAGGCTTTGTTGCGGAATAGAAAGCCGATTCTTGCTTTGATTTTGGATTGGAGATGTTTGATATGAGTCTGGAAGGAGAGTTTGCAGTCTAGCCAGACACCTAGGTACTTATAGATGTCCACATATTCTAGGTCGGAACCGTCCAGGGTGGTGATGCTAGTCGGGCGTGCGGGTGCAGGCAGCGAACGGTTGAAAAGCATGGGATGGCGTATGGGATGGCATATCGCTGCAGAATGCTGTGGACGCTGGTGACTTGAATAATTGAGGAGGATGGGAGAAGACAAAGTGTGCATGGAGAATACAAAGTGTGTTTCAAAAATCCCAAAGACTAATTATTTTAACCTAAAGTATTTAATAAAGACGTTTATAGTACAATATTATGGGGAATGGGAATGAGAGGTCTACTTACACAGTGTTGGAAAGGGATCACAGCGGAGATTGAATGAGGGTATGAGGCATGAGTTGAGGTGTTCAGAGGCTTGACCAGTGTAGGACAGGATTTGACTGAGAAGACAAAAAACAATAACACAACACACTACATAGTTAGACAAAAGAGCCAAGAATGAGTTAGTCCAAGCTAGGAGTAAAATCATTGATGTGTAATAATGCGATTGTGTAGGTGATTGACTCTACATACAGTAAAGAGAGAAAATTGATAGGTGCACTCGCAGTGCTTGGAGGGGAAACATTCAATGTGCCATTGGATGAGCGCGCACAGGAGATGTGGCTTCAGTTAGGTCCCAAAGCGGTGGGGCAATTTTTACCTCCTTGGGCCTGGAGTTTTTCCTTTTATGTTAACCTAACTAGGAAAACTCTGGACCTTATAAGGTATGACAGTGATTAATCAGTTGTAAAAAGGTTTCATATGGGCTATGATGCAACCAGTTTGTCCTAATCAGGTCACATGGTTTTAAAAAAACTCCTGAAAAAACCTCCTGGCCCTGGGGGGATGAAAACCCTGTCAAACTGCAGCTACCTTATATTTGTTCATTTAGACTAGATTTGGAGGGGGATTTCCTCTACCCAGACAGATAGACAACAACTGATAGACAATAGAACTCACAGTGCTGAGCTTGCTTTATGCATGTTTGTAATATGCAGGCCTATGCAACTGTAGGCCTAATAAAAAAATTACTCACATCATCACTATTAAGTTGATTGATTCATTCCAGTTAATTATTTTGGATTAAAAATGTATAGGCAGCCTAGCCAGCCCAATTTTGAATATAAACTAAATTTGAACATATTCACATTTTCTCCTGACACACAAATGGACTTTAAAACGTCTTATGGCTGCAATCGATATGACAACAGCCAGTGAAAGTGCAGGGCGCCAAATTCAAACAACAGAAATCTCATAATTCAAATTCCTCAAACATACATGTATCTTATACCATTTTAAAGGTAATCTTGTTGTTAATCTCACCAAAGTGTTTGATTTCAAATAGGCTTTACAGCGAAAGCACCACAAACGATTATTTTAGGTCACCGCAAAATCACAGAAAAACACAGCCATTTTTCCAGCCAAAGACAGCAGTCACAAAAAGCAGAAATAGAGATAAAATGAATCACTAACCTTTGATGATCTTCATCAGATGACACTCACAGGACTTCATGTTACACAATACATAAATGTTTTGTTCGATAAAGTTCATATTTATATCCAAAAATCTCAGTTTACATTAGCGCCATGTTCAGAAATGCCTCCAAAATATCCGGAGAAATTGCAGAGAGCCACGTCAAATAACATAAATACTCATCATAAACTTTGATGAAAGATACATGTTTTACATAGAATTAAAGATACACTTGTTCTTAATGCAACCGCTGTGTCAGGACCTCTACTCCGACAATTAATCCACACATAAAACGGCCAACCGAATCGTTTCTAGTCATCTCTCCTCCTTCCAGGCTTTTTCATCTTTGAACTTATATGGTGATCGCATCTAAACTTTCATTGTATTACCACGACAACCGGCAACAAAGTTCGTCTTTCAATCACCCACATGGGTATAACCAATGAGGAGATGGCACGTGGGTACCTGCTTCTATAAACCAATGAGGAGATGGGAGAGGCAGGACTTTCAGCGCGATCTGCGTCAGAAATAGGAATGACTTCTATTTTAGCCCTTGGTAACGCAGACGCTCGTTGGCGCGCGCGAGCAGTGTGGGTGCAATAATTGAATAACATGGCTTTCTAAATTTATTTTGCGACGCTCGCGCACGTGTCTGGTCTGGTCAGCATGTTAATTTATTTTATTTATTTCACATTTATTTAACCAGGTAGGCAAGTTGAGAACAAGTTCTCATTTACAATTGCGACCTGGCCAAGATAAAGCAAAGCAGTTCGACACACACAACAACACAGAGTTAAAACAAACATACAGTCAATAATAATACAGTAGAAAAATAAGTCTATATACAATGTGAGCAAATGAGGTGAGATAAGGGAGGTAAAGGCAAAAAAAGGCCATGGTGGCGAAGTAAATACAATATAGCAAGTAAAACACTGGAATGGTAGATTTGCAGTGGAAGAAAGTGCAAAGTAGAGATAGAAATAATGGGGTGCAAAGGAGCTAAATAAATAAATAAATAAATACAATAGGGGGAGAGGTAGTTGTTTGGGCTAAATTATAGATGGGCTATGTACAGGTGCAGTAATCTGTGAGCTGCTCTGACAGCTGGTGCTTAAAGCTAGTGAGGGAGATAAGTGTTTCCAGTTTCAGAGATTTTTGTAGTTCGTTCCAGTCATTGGCGGGAAGAATTGGAGGGAAGAATTGGTTTTGGGGGTGACCAGAGAGATATACCTGCTGGAGCGCGTGCTACAGGTGGGTGCTGCTATGGTGACCAGCGAACTGAGATAAGGGGGGACTTTACCTAGCAGGGTCTTGTAGATGACCTGGAGCCAGTGGGTTTGGCGACGAGTATGAAGCGAGGGCCAGCCAACGAGTGCGTACATGTCGCAGTGGTGGGTAGTATATGGGGCTTTGGTGACAAAACGGATGGCACTGTGATTGACTGCATCCAATTTTTTGAGTAGGGTATTGGAGGCTATTTTGTAAAGGACATCGCCGAAGTCGAGGATCGGTAGGATGGTCAGTTTTACAAGGGTATGTTTGGCAGCATGAGTGAAGGATGCTTTGTTTTGCGAAATAGGAAGCCAATTCTAGATTTAACTTTGGATTGGAGATGTTTGATGTGAGTCTGGAAGGAGAGTTTACAGTCTAACCAGACACCTAGGTATTTGTAGTTGTCCACATATTCCAAGTCAGAACCGTCCAGAGTAGTGATGTTGGACGGGCGGGCAGGTGCAGGCAGCGATCGGTTGAAGAGCATGCATTTAGTTTTACTTGTATTTAAGAGCAATTGGAGGCCACAGAAGGAGAGTTGTATGGCATTGAAGCTAACTACTAACCACACTAACTGTACTATTTGTGATACGAATTGAGTATATAGTATGCTTATTGGTCATAGTATGAATATAGTTAGTATGCCAAAAGTTCCCGGATGTCGTACTAAATTAGCCAAAACATGAAGTATACACGCAGAGGACACTATTTCTGTACTTTGCAATTCATACGGAAATGGGTGTGGCTTCACATTGTTCTCAGATTTGAAGAAAATGGCGGAAAATATGCAGCTGAAGTACAACGAGAGCGGATACATTGCTTTAACTAATTATGACAAATGTTAAGAAAATGTTGAACAATGTAATAAAGTAATTACTTTTCAAATAAGTTACCTTACACATTATGTTGGCTGACAATTTGTTAGCTATGCTGTCCTTACCAACCACATAGCATATCATTACAGCAGTATGTACTAGTATGTTAGCTATCTACCTAATGTTAGTTGGCTACTTATACATCAAACTTGCCAGTATATTAATTTTAGGCTATCTAACTACCCAACATTTATTGACTTGATTATTCCCGTCATTTTTAGCTTAGCTAAATGGTATAGTCGTTGTGCGTTCTCAATGGACTTTCGGGTGCTTTCGTAAATTCGCTCTGGCTATCTAACGTTACTCCAATTTCAGAGCACTCTCGCCTGAGTGTACCAGAATGCAGCATATTGAATTTACGAGAGCTCAACACCCGTTGAATATGGCCGTTGTCAGTAAATGGCAGCAAAAAAAGCATAATTAAATTGTTGCCCGTAGCACAGTTACAGTCACCACTGCTCTGGATAACATGAAAACTGCCTAACCAGCTCTGCTCTGGCGAGTAAAATGGTCAGTGGTCTCATTTGTGTATGGAAGTAGCTAGCAAGCTAGCCAACGTTAGCTTGGGTGCTTGACTGCCGTTGTAAGGTCAGAACGCTCAAATCAACCCTACTCCTCGGCCCGAGCGTCCAGTGTGTGCTCCGAGAGCGAAACGCACTGAATTTACGAGCGCACTCTGGCACTCCAGATTGAATTTAAGAACACACCCGAAGTCGTAAAATGTCTAACTAGTCATTTGTTATGCTAACTAGCTTGCAAGAGGTTGCATAGCAACAGCATCAACTTCCCGTAGACAGGCGAAGAGCTAATACGCTCAACTGAAAGGATACTGTTTGTTTACAGTATACTAAAATGAACTAATAGTATATAGTATGTAGTATATACTCATTAAGTATGTAGTATATAGTATGTTAGTATGGGTATTCGAACACAGCTTAGGTTCATTCTCTGATCCTAATTCTATGATTGGATGGACAACATGTCAGTTTATACTGCAAAATCTTTGATTGGTTGGAGGACGTCCTCCGGAAGTGGTTATAATTACCATGTCTATGGAAGGGGGTGAGGCCTATGAGCCTCCTAGGTTTTGTATTGAAGTCAATGTAGCCAGAGGAGGACGGACGCTAGCTGTCCTCTGGCTACACCATGGTGCTATCCCAGATAGTGCTGTTGAAGTTACTGTAGACCTTCATTGCAAAACAGTGCATTTTAATCAATTATTTGGTGAAATATTAATATATTTAGTATAGTTTTATCTAAAAAGGATAACTTTTTTAATGTTTCACAATTTGTATTTTTATAAAATTTCGCTGAGGATGGTCCTCCCCTTCCTCCTCTGATGAGCCTCCACTGTGTGTTAGCCATGCTGGTTAAGTGTCCCTTGAATTCTAAATAAATCACAGACAGGGTCAACAGCAAAGCACCCCTACACCATCACACCTCCTCCTCCATGCTTCATGGTGGGAACCACACATGCGGAGATCATCCGTTCACCTACTCTGCGTCTCACAAAGAAACGGAGGTTGGAACCAAAAATCTCAAATTTGGACTCATCAGATCAAAGGACAGATTTGCATCGGTCTAATGTCCATGGCTTGTGTTTTTTGGCCCAAGCAAGTCTCTTCTTCTTATTGGTGTCCTTTAGTAGTGGTTTCTTTGCAATTCGACCACAAAGGCCTGATTTATGCAGTCTCCTCTGAACAGTTGATGTTGAGATGTGTCTGTTACTTGAACCCTGTGAAGCATTTATTTGGGCTGCAATCTGAGGTGCAGTTAACTCTAATGAACTTATCTTCTGCAGTAGAGGTAACTCTGGGTCTTCCTTTCCTGTAACGGTCCTCATGAGAGCCAGTTTCATCATAGCGCTTGATGGTTTTTGCGACTGCACTTGAAGAAACTTTCAAAGTTCTTAAAATTTTCCAGATTGACTGACCTTCATGTCTTAAAGTAATGATGGACTGTCATTTCTCTTTGCTTATTTGAGCTGTTCTTGCCATAATATGGACTTGGTCTTTTACCAAATAGGGCTATCTTCTGTATACCACGCCTACCTTGTCACGACACAACTGATTGGCTCAAACGCGTTAAGAAGGAAAGACATTCCACAAATTAACTTTTAACATTCACAGCTGTTAATTGAAATGCATTCCAGGTGACTACCTCATGAATCCGGCTGAGAGAATGCCAAGAGTGTGCAAAGCTGTCATCAAGGCAAAGGGTTGCTACTTTGAAGAAATATATTTTGACACTTTTTTGGTTACTACATGATTCCATATGTGCTATTTCATAGTTTTTATGTCTTCTCTATTATTCTACATTGTAGAAATAGTAAAAATAAAAAAAAACTTGAAAGAGTAGGTGTGTTCAAACTTTTAACTGTTACTGTTTACCGTCTTTTTTTGGAGAGGTGTGGGTGCCCGGGGAGCTGTTGTTGTGCGGGGGTTAAGTGCCTTGCTCAAGGGCTTGGTCTTGTTGTCTTCCCTTACTAGCAAGTTGGCTAAACACTGCACATTAGCTAGCCTTTTAGCTTCCCACATCGGCATGTGAAATAATCTGATTAATAATTAAAAAATATGTCCGGGCAAATACTTATACTTGCCATTGTAACCTACAACATTATCCCAATTTGATAAGCTGCTTAAATTTATTCGGTCCCATATCAGCAAAATATGTCACATGGCTATCTATTTTTATGTTTTCAAATAGTCTAGAATAACATTATCACTTCTAAACAAAATACATTTTGGGGGGATTCTAATAAGGCCACAATATTGTTTGGTTTATTTTTTAAACAGTCACTGAGATTATATTGATTTATCAATGCAAAATATACTCAACAAAAATATAAACGCAACATGTAAAGTGTTGGTCCCATGTTTCATGAGCTGAAATAAAAGAGCAAAGAAATTTTCCGTAAGCACAAAAAGCTTATTTCTCTCAAATGTTGTGTACAAATCTCTGTTAGTGAGCATTTCTCCTTTCCCAAGATAATCCATGTAACTGACAGGTGTGGAATATCAAGGAACTGATTAAACAACATGCTCATTACACAGGTGCACCTTGTGTTAGGGACAATAAAATGCCACTCTAAAATGTGCAGTATTGTCACACAACACAATGCCACAGATGTCTCAAGTTTTGAGCGAGCGTGCAACTGGCATGCTGACTGCAGAAATGCCCACCAGAGCTGTTGCCAGAGAATTTAATGTACATTTCTCTACCATAAGCCGCCTCCAACGTTGTTTTAGAGAATTTGGCATTATGTCCAACCGGCCTCACAACTCACAACCACGTGTAACCACGCCAGCCTAGGACCTCCACATTTGTCTTCTTCACCTGCGGGATCGTTTGAGACCAGCTACCCGAGAAGCTGATGAAACTGTGGGTTTGCACAACCGAGAAAGTTCTGCACAAACTGTCAGAAACTGTCTCAAGGAAGCTCATCTGCGTGCCTGTCGTCCTCACCAGGGTCTTTACCTGACTGCAGTTTGGCGTCGTAACTGACTTCAGTGGGCAAATGCTCACCTTCGATGACCACTGGCACGCTAGAGAAGTGTGCTCTTCACGGATTAATCATGGTTTCAACTGTACCGGGCAGATGGCAGACAGAGTGTATGTTGTCGTGTGGGCGAGCGGTTTGCTGATGTCAACATTGTGAACAGCTTGCCCCATGGTGGAGATGTGTCGCACTGCATGAGGAAAGTGGTGGTCACACCAGATACTGACTGGTATTCTGATCCATGCCCCTACTTTTTTTAAAGGTATCTGTGACTAACAGATGCATATCTGTATTACCAGTCATGTGTGATCCATAGCATGCCCCTACTTTTTTTAAAGGTATCTGTGACTAACAGATGCATATCTGTATTACCAGTCATGTGTGATCCATAGATTAGGGCCTAATAAATTCATTTAAAATGACTGATTTCCTTATATTAACTGTAACTCAGTAAAACATTTGAAATTGTTGCAGGTTGCGTTAAAAATTTTGTTCAGTGAAGGTTACTTTGATGCATACCCTATAGATCAGATCAAGGAACCAAGCAAGCTTCATTGCCTACACAACACTTCCCCTATGGCTATGCAAGGAATGATATGGTACGTTAGCATTTTCATGTGGCACGGGAATAAGTAGAATGTTAAAGCGTGCTACAAGGAGCCGCCCCTTTTGTGACGAAAAACGATATTGCGACACTGCGCTATGCTCCGTAGGGTCCGTCTCCATATGTTATAAATAGCACTTTAGAAAAACAAAATATTCACAGAGGAACTTCATTTGCATGTGTTTTATAGTTTATATAATGGTTCTCTTTCATTGTAAAGTTGTTGGAGAGGGCTAATGCAAGATTTTATTTTTTAATGTCTCTGAACTCTACATATTGTACTTTCTTCCCTCCTGCCAGATCCCCATTTGTCAGTGTGACAGAGTACTCCTTACTAAAGAACAACATTGTTCAACTGTGCTTGGAGTTAACCACCATAGTACAACAGGTGAGTTGTCCAGGGGTAGGAAAAGGTTAGGGAATTTTATTAACTAGATACTATTGCATCAATATTTCTCTCAAAGAACACCTAGCTACGTACCTCAATGTTATACCTCAATGTTATACTTCTGTTAAAGTTTTGTCAGGAATAGATGGCCTACTGAAAATAACTTCCCTTTAAACACTCTCAATAGACAGTCTGCCAACTAAATACATTACACTAAACTTGCGATCAGTTTTTTTTCTCTAACTGGTTTTTAATTGTCTTGCAGGACTGCACGGTGTATGAGACAGAAAACAAGATTCTTCATGTGGTGAGTTTTGAGTCTTTTTTCATGTGGTTTACTGCTCACAAAGACACACAAGGATCCACAAATCTTCCTATCAACCATTAACTGGCACCTTACACAAATCTTATTGGTCACACATAATTTGGATAGTCCAGATTGTCCATACTATCAACAAGCTATCTGTTGATTAGCAACTGCTTGCTAAGGTTATGGTTTGGTTTAGAATACAGGTTAGGGTAAGGGTTTTGCCTAGGCTTAGGGTAAGGGTTAGGTTTAGGGTTAGGATAAGGGTTAAGGTTAGGGGTAAGGATAGGGTTTGTAGATAGTTAGTTGACATGTTATTGATAGTCTGTAGATAGTCTGTAGAGCATCTACAGATGGACTATCCCAAAAAAGTGTTACCATCTTATTTACAGTCATAAGATAAAAAACATTAGTTATGATAAAGGTTACACATGACACAAATGAACAAATGTTTTCAAAATAACAGTGGCATATAAATCATCAAACAATATGTTGGTCAATGATTTTGAAACACCAATGAATCTTTACACATTGCACGCACGCACGCACGCACGCACGCACGCACGCACGCACGCACGCACTCACACGCACTCACACACACACACACACACACACACACACACACACACACACACACACACACACACACACACACACACACACTCTACTTTATTTAGGGCACATGCCCACACTTGAACATGTGATAATGCAGTCACATGCTGCCTCCTCATCGCCAGGCAGGCAGCACTATGGAAGAAGAGGGTTTGGGTTATTAATAAGAGTGTGTGAGTCTGCCTGTGTATTTCTCTAAAGCCGCAGTTTTAAGGCCTTTGGTTGGCAGTCTGTGTTGAATAATGCAGAACCTCCCTGCTGCTCCCACGGGCATTCCTGCCTACAGCAATTAGACAGAGAGAGAGAGAGAGAGAAGCTAGGACAAACTATGTACAGGCCAGATGTGTGTTTGTCTGTCTGTCAGTCTGTGTGTGTGTGTGTCTGTGTGAGAGAGAGAGAGAGCGAGTGAGAGAGAGAGCGATTGGAGACTAAGGGAATCGATGGAAAGTCATGGCTGTGTCACTGTAGCTAGCCAGTTCTAGCCGCTGTGCTACTTGTGGCAGTAATAGAAACCAACATACAGTACATTCGACATGACATCTGAAGCACATGACAGTCTCCAGTGCTGCTAATACAGTGCTGCATAAAGCAATAAGGACCCCTTTACTCCTCAGCTTGTTAAACCCAGGATGACGAGCCGTAGCTTGCCTTTGAAGAATGCCATGTGTGTCTCAGATGATGAATAAGCCAAAGAATCGCTCATTAAAAAGCGGGTCAGATTCTCAGATAATTGCATGCAGTGCTCTATTCTTTCTGCTCTAAAACACAGGCAGGAGGAGAAGAGAGTGACTCCATGCGCTCTGTCATTAGGGCTAGGAATTGACAGGGACCTCACAATACGATATTATCATGACACTTACAGTTGAAGTCGGATGTTTACATACACCTTAGCCAAATACATTTAAACTCCGTTTTCCACAATTCCTGACATTTAATCCTAGTAAAAATTCCCTGTTTTAGGTCAGTTAGGATTACCACTTTATTTTAAGAATATGAAATGTCAGAATAATAGTAGAGGGAATAATTTATTTCAGCTTTTATTTCTTTCATCACATTCCCAGTGGGTCAGAAGTTTACATACACTCAATTAGTATTTGGTAGCATTGCCTTTAAACTGTCTTTTTTATGGCGGTTTTGGAGCAGTGGCTTCTTCCTTGCTGAGCGGCCTTTCGGTTATATCGATATAAGACTCGTTTTACTGTGGAATTAGATACTTTTGTACCTCTTTCCTCCAGCATCTTCACAAGGTCCTTTGCTGTTGTTCTGGGATTGATTTGCACTTTTTGCACCAAAGTACGTTCATCATTTTTCTGAGGTCTTGGCTGATTTCTTTTGATTTTCCCATGATGTCAAGCAAAGAGGCACTGAGTTTGAAGGTAGGTCTTGAAATATATCCACAGGTACACCTCCAATTGACTCGAATGATGTCAATTAGCCTCTCAGAAGCTTCTAAAGCCATGATATCATTTTCTGGAATTTTCCAAGCTGTTTAAAGGCACAGTCAACTTAGTGTATGTAACTTCTGACCCACTGGAATTGTGATACAGTGAATTATAAGTGAAATAATCCTTCTGTAAACAATTGTTGGAAAAATTACTTGTGTCATGCACAAAGTAGATGTCCTAACCGACTTGCCAAAACTATAGTTTGTTAACAAGAAATTTGTGGAGTGGTTGAAAAACGAGTTTTAATGACTCCAACCTAAGTGTATGTAAACTTCTGTATTGGTTTTTTCCCCATCACTACATTCCCAGTTGGTTCTTTGTCCTACACCAGAAAAGTGGTACTCTTGAACTCCAGGAAATGATGCATGATCCCGATGCTCACAATAGACAATGTAGCATAAAGTTTACTAGTAATACCTTACACTGTGTCGTTTCTCTCCACCATACAGTCATCTGACGAGTGAGAGACATTCAGGCAGTAATTCATATCAGCCAGTTGACAGTGTGAGCTGCAGCATATTGAATGATCCCGTCCTGTCTTCTTGTGTCTGCAGTGTAAAACACTGTCTGGGATCTGTGACCACATCATCTCGCTGTCCTCTGATTCGCTGGTGTCCCAGTCGGCCCATCTGGAGGTTGTGCACCTGACCAACATCATGCCCAGCGAGGGCTTGGTGAGTACTAAGACTACACTATAGATGCCTTCAATCATACCTCCACAGGAGCTGAACCAGGACTCTGTCAGGATAGTTCTGTGACAGAGCAAACAGGCTAACTTTACTTGTTTGTAATGTCATACCAAGATATGAAGTGTACATCTCATCATTATAACTACATTATTCTCCTTTTTAGTTGAATACAGTCTACCCTCTCTCCTCTCATTTAGGGAATGTACATCAAATCTACATATGACGGCCTTCATGTCATCACTGGGACCACTGAGAACGTAAGTCTACTTCCTGGACCATGTGTCCCTGTAGTAAAACAATTGTTTTACATTAACCATACCAGCACCCATACCTTTGTTATTCTGTTTTACCATTGGCCTGCTCGTTTGCCACGTGAGCCTCTTGTAGTCCTGTAATGACCAGCCTCTCTGGTTGGGGCTCTGGGGTAACTGTTCAATTAGTGCAGCAAATAGTGAACCCCTAATTATCATCTGGGTGTTTAATTGGGGTTGGCAACAGAGGAGGGATGACACAGGCTTACAGATGGCAGCATGGCACAGAGAACCACAGCTCTTCTATTCAGCAACACTTTCAAAGCATGACTGGGATGTTGTGGATTCTCTGGAGGAGATGGAGAGGGAATGGGTGCTGTGACTGACAGTTCATTAATCATTTCCGAGCCCCTGAAGAAGGAAAATAGTTACTATTAGTGATATTGTACAAAGTGTGAAGTCGTACTACATGGTATGAAGGGAGGTATAGAGGCTGGTGATGTTTGATTCTCTGCCAAGTGATGTGACTCCTTTCAATTGCTGCTAAATGGTGGCTGAGATCATCACTCTTTAGACTTACTGGACATTTTGGGGGAAAACATAATTTATCTATCTTATAAAGCTGTGCCAAGGAAGCCTGTCCTTGCAGATCTGGGCCCATATCCACAAAGCATCTCAGAGTAGAAAATTGGTCATAAGTGCTTAGAATAGAGACATTTCACTCCTAAAAATAAAAGATATGCATGAAGCCTCTTTAGTCATAAGAGTCCCACCTAGTTGACAGATATTTAGGAGACCTCATGAGCGCTCCTAATCAGTTAAGAGTTACCAGCAGGTGTCCTGATAATAGAAAAATACAGCGAGTCAGTGGTTCCTGCACCATGTACAATCTCTTTGGAGTTGTTAAAATAATGATTTGATGTTTGGATTTTGATCAACCCATAAATAATCTCTACATGCAACACTATCTCTTGTGCTTTTAACAATGATTTCACATGGGGCCTATTTCACGATATACCTGTAATGTAGGATCTTAATTTGATCACTCTTTTGTTTCTGAGAATTTTCCTGCATTTCAAACTGTAGGGTATTCAAGGTTTAAAAATGATTATGAAGTGTGTTATTTCCACTTTAAAATGACAGACTTGATTTGCCCTAACAAAAAATGTATCAACCCGTACCAAAATAATCCATTAATTATAATCTACCAAATTATTTTCCTTCTGTAGTAAACTGTCTCAAATTAAGATCCTACTTCTGTAAATACGTATAACCACTAGGCTAATAAAAAAACATGTTTTGCTTTCAATGATTTTATTACCTACAGCATGTTATTTCAAGTTATCTCTTTGGAGCGCAACATCATGTTGTTAAAAACGATGCCTAAATTGGGCTTGCCTATAAGTTCGGCAGTTGAAAGCATCTAGCTGGCTTATGTTACCTTTGATTATGTTGATGAAAATGATAGACCTTTCAAATGTTGTATGCAATGTTGTTTGCAACATTATTGGCAAATGACTTGATGCCTGCTGTGCCGAAGTGATTTAGAGTTGTTAAACGGGAGTGACGAGTGTGTTGATATAACGGTAATGTTGTCAAAATTCAGCTATTATTAAAAAAAAGGTTATGGTTGCCAACATATTAGGCAATCATTAAGAGTAGGCAAAGTGATTGTGTCAGGCAAAAATGATATACATTTCTTTACCATTGCAACATTTGATGTACAGTCACAGTCACCGTGGTTATCTGAAGCATGCTATAGAGTTCACAGCTGGTGAAGCCTCATCATGATTGGTTATTCCCCATTATTTGCAACAATATCAATGCGCGTCATCACTATCTTTCCTTTGCGGTACCTCAAACTGTCGTGATTACCATCTGAGATAAACTTTTATGAGTTGCTTTTACTCCTGGCTCAGAGTTTGTCTGGGCAGTGAATTAACATCAAACCTAAACCCTATTTTGACCTGGGAGTTTTTTGTGTGTTTTAAAACAGGTTTTTAACAGGATTCCTAGGACCTTTTCTGAGATGCTTTGTGGATGCAGGCCCTGTTTGTACTTTAGCCAACTCCTTTGTTCTGTTCATTATCATGCCATAGATGTTGTCCTAGACATGACAATGAAGTCAGAGGAGTTGGGCAAAGCACTATATAGCCTATACGGTCAAACCATAATGAAAGGTCTCTAATAACCATTACATTTTAATTGAATTGCTATGATGGCTATGTGTCCAAACCTCTACTTATCCTACTTGAATGCTGATAATTGACAACCCCCTCTGCATGTCTCTGTCTGTCACTGTCTCTGCAGTCCCCAGCTGACCAGTGCAAGAAGATCCATGCTGGAGACGAGGTTATTCAGGTCAACCACCAGACAGTGGTGAGTCCAGACTGAATGTTCCATTGTAAAGCTCTGAGTACAGCTCTGAGTACTGCACTGTCATTTAGTCCTACAGGATCTCTCTCAGGGTCTGGGGGAAAGACACTCTGTTCAGTCTGGGTCAGGAAAGGTCAGCCATCATGAATGAGAAACGGGTGCTTTCCTAGACTCTGTACTCCTCCAGCCCAGCCTGTCTGGGCACAAAACGCTTTGTCTTTGGAAGAAGAACAAGGTGCTTATTTAGTGCTGCCTAGTACCTAATTAGTCCTCAATTAATCATTTAGTATCTGGTAGTTTAGGGGCGTTGTACTCGTAAAAATACAGGGGACTGGTTAGTCATTCATTGATAATGAGCTTTTAGTTCCCAAAGTAACCAAGTTCGTTCAATTAACCCACAGGGGGTTGACAGCAGTGGGCAATCCATTTAATCTGATTTGGGCCGGTATCCACAAAGCCTCTCAGAGTAGGAGTGCTGATCTAGGATCTAGTTTTGCCTTTGAGATCATAATGAATACTATTATATGGACAGATGGGGAACTGATCCTACATCAGCACTTCTACTCTGAGACGCTTAGTGGATACGGGTCCTGATCTCACTTTAAACATCAAAGTTCAGTGGAGGACACAGTCAAATCACTCCTCCATATTCACCAATAGATACCCTATTTATGGTTATTCTACATCAGGGGTTCCCAAACTTTTTCACTCAGCCCCCCTTTCTAGCATTGGAGAACATCCCACGCTCCACGTCTATTTCTATGGGCACAAGCACTGTTCATGACACAAACTGTTCACACCCCACTTGTTGGCGAAGAGAAAACCATTGTTCTACATAAATGTTTTCTCCTCTTTAGTAGAAAGAGCATTCATTCCAATACTATTTTTGCCAGAAGTACACATTTGTTTATCCTCATTGTAATATTTGTTTGGGACTGTGGCCTATTTGCTTTCCCAACATTGTGTGCACCTGTACCATGCTAACTCTGAGCACACATGTACAGTACCTACCCCCAAGCCATAAGAATGCTGAACAGTTAATCAAATGGCTACCCAGACTATTTGCATTGACCCCCTTCTTTATGCACTGACTCTTTTGCACTTGCTCTATGCACACTCACTGGACCCTACCCACACACTCACACATACTACACTGACACTCCAACACACACACACACAAACACTACATTACACATGGACACACTTTCACACTCTTCACATACGCTGCTGCTACTCTGTTTATTATCTATCATGATTGCCTAGTAATCTTTACCCCTACCTACATGTACATATTACCTCAATCATCTCAACTACCTCATACCCCTGCACATTGACTCGGTACCGGGGCTCCTTGTATATAGCCTCATTATTGTTACTTTCTTGTGGTAATATTAAAAAATATATATTTTGCTCGTAAGTAAGCATTTAACAGTAAAGTCTGCACCTGTTGTATTCGGCACGTGACAAATAACATTTGATTTGATCCACTGGCAGCTTTAGATGGCCAACAGTGGCCGCTTTAGAGGTGTTTGTGTCACCTTGCATTGCGTGAGTTCTGTGTATGTTTCTACTTGTTGTTGCTATAGAGGCTCCCTTGGCCCATTTACAGTGCATTCGGAAAGTATTCAGACCCCTTCACTTTTTCTACATTTTGTTACGTTACAGCCTTATTGTAAAATGTATTAAATAAAATTGTTCCTCCACACAATACCCCATAATGACAAAGCGAAAACAGGTTCAGCATTTTTTTCTAATTAGTTTTTTTCAATTGTTTAAGCACAATTTTGAAAACAGGGCCCGGTTTGTCAAAACACTACACACAATTAGCACAACCCTACACCAAAGTAGCACAACACTTCAGATCATTTGCAAAATGGAACGCTTGTCAAAACTATACACGACTTCATAAAAATAATATTTTGTTACCATACGAAACACACACATTTCATATGACTTCAATCTTTTTGAACCAGTTACACACTGCTGTTGCTAACCTAAAACACTTTTAACAAGTCTAATTGTCAGTGATTAGAGTACTGTAAATGAAGTACACAGAGAAAGTGCAACTATACAAACACTACACAAGACCAATGCTGCAGACTGAGGAAAATATCATTTATTTCTCTCCATATACCCAAATCAGTCAACATGGAGAATCACAACAAAACATGTCCCAGTTTTCATGCTACTACAGTAGTGTGCATAACACTGTTAGCTCAGCAAACAGACAAACGTAAAATACTGTATCCAGTACAGGTTACAATTACAGTAAATAACAACAAACATGAAAAATAATCTGAAAAAAACTGACAATATTGTACAGAAAATACTACAGTAAACATACTATACATTATCTCTTCGCCTAGCTGGATCTGGCCAGAGAATTTCATCAACATCACAAGCAATATCGTCATTAGCAAGACAACGCGGGAAGAACCGTCTTGAATGTCGAATCCATCCTTGCACAGCTGCGGCGTCGACTTGGTCACAGGCGTCCTCCATGGCCTGAATGAGGGGTACCTGAGCCTGGGGCTGGAGATCGTAAACCTTCCACCACCATGCAGAGAAAAACTCTTCGATAGGGTTTAGAAACGGAGAGTATGGAGGAAGGTATAATACTGTCAACTGTGGATGGTGTTGAAACCAGTTCTGGACCAAAGCAGAGCGGTGGAATGACACTGTCCCAGATGACCGTGTATTGCATCTGGTGCATTTCATTACCTGCTGTGACGATGTGGTGCAATCGGTCCAAAAATGCGAGAATGTGAGGTGTGTTGTAAGGGCCCATTTTGGCATGACGGAGGACAACCCCATGCTGTGAAATGGCAGCGCAAAGGGTGATGTTACCTCCACGTTGCCCTGGGACATTGATTATCGCCCTGTGGCCAATGATATTTCTGCTTCTCCTTCTTGCTTTTGTGAGGTTGAACCCTGCCTCATCAATATATATGAATTCATGCAGGATTTCCTCAGCATCCATCTGCAAAACTCCCTGAAATACAGTGAAAGACAAGATTGTGTAGTTCAGGATAGGTCTAGTATACAGTCAATGTAAAAAAGTAATGTGTGCAGTATGCAACATCACAGTGCTAAAGTGAACAATACAAACCTCCACATACTCATGCCGCAGCCGTTTGACCCTCTCTGAATTACGCTCAAAAGGCACTCGATAAAGTTGTTTCATTTGAACCTGATGTCTTTTCAGGATGCGTGCCAGTGTTGACTGAGAGACCTGATGGACATTATTGAAAATGGCATGGTCACCGATAATGTTGGCTTGTAGTTCTCTGAGCCTGATAACATTATTGGCCAAAACCATGTTTATTATCTCTCTCTTGTTCTTGCGTGAATATGGGCCCCCTTCCTCCTTGTCGTTCCCGACCCTCAATCCTATGTAGAGAATAATACATGTAACTTACTGTACAATGTCACAGGAAGGGGTATCACAAGTGCTGATATGGTGCATACAATAAGCGGCTGATTACTGTAACTGTAGACAGATCTTCTTTTACCTGTTTTCCTGTCGAAAAGTCCTTATGACAGATGCCACTGTATATCTGCTCAGCGTCAATCCGTGGTTCACAACATGGTCCACTAGTGTTGCACGAATGTCATTTGATAAGTTTGGTCCTCTTCTTCTTTGTGCACGTTCTCCTCCTGCTTCAGGTCTTCCTCGACCTCTGGCTCGGCTTCTGCCTCTTCCTCTACCTCTACCTCCTTCTTCTCCTCCTCCTCCTCCTCTGTGTACTCCTCCTCTCACCCTCACTCTTCTTCTGACTCCTTCCATATTGGTTGAAGGCAGGTGAACCTACCTGCTGCATTTTTATAGTGCTTAAACCTGATTGGTGTGTCTACAATTTAGCAATCATGTGTTTGTGCACCTGATGGCTGTGTTTAACAGATTGGCTCATAGGTGTGGTAATTGGTGTGGTCAGTGCTTTGGAATTGCAAGGAAGTGACATCATGATATACTTCTGTGTCTGATGTATACAAGTGTGTTTAGTGTTTTGCAAATCACTGTGTGTAATGTTTTGCAAATAGTGTGAAGCTGACAATGTGCTTACAGTTGTGCAAATCTAGCCTTGTGGTTTGCTCCTTGAGTGTAAGGTTTTGCTAATTGTGGGAAAAGTTAAATTTTAGTGTGTAAGCAATCGTAAAAAACTGTAATAAAAAAATAAAACATAAAAACCTTATTTACACAAGTATTCAGACCCTTTGTTATGAGACTCGGAATTGAGCTCAGGTGCGTCCTGTTTCCATTGATCATCCTTGAGATGTTTCTACAACTTGATTGGAGTCAACCTGTGGTAAATTCAATTGATTGTACATTATTTGGAAAGGCACACACCTGTCTATATAAGTTCCCACAGTTAACAGAACATGTCAGAGCAAAAACCAAGCCATGAGGTGGAAGGAATTGTCCGTAGAGCTCCGAGACAGGATTGTGTTAAGGCACAGATCTGGGGAACGGTACCAAAAAATGTCTGCAGCAAGAACACAGAGGCCTCCATCATTCTTAAATCAAAGTTTGGAACCACTAAGGTCAGGGAGGTGACCAAGAACCCGATGGTCACTGACAGAGCTCCAGGGTTCCTCTGTGGAGATGGGAGAACCTTCTAGAAGACAATCAATGGCCAGATGGAAGCCACTCTTCAGTAAAAGGCACATGACAGCCCGCTTGGAGTTTGCCAAAAGGCACCTAAAGGACTCTCAGACTATGAGAAACAAGATTCTCTGGTCTGATGAAACCAAAATGTACTCTTTGGCCTGAATGTCAAGCGTCACGTCTGGAGGAAACCAGGCAACGCTCCTCAGCTGGCCAGTACCATCGCTACGGTGAAGCATGGTGGTGGCAGCATCATGCTGTGGAGATTTCTTTTATCGGCAGGGACAGGGAGACTAGTCAGGATCGAGGGAAAGATGAACGGAGCAAAGTACAGAGAGATCCTTGATGAAAACCTTCTCCAGAGCGCTCAAGACCTCAGACTAGGGCTAAGGTTCAGCTTCCAATGGGACAACGACCCTAAGCACACAGCCAAGACAACACAGGAGTGGCTTCGCGACAAGACTCTGAATGTCCTTGAGTGGCCCAGCCAGAGCCCGGACTTGACCCCGATCGAACATCTCTGGAGAGACCTGAAAATAACGTTGAAGTTGGAAGTTTACATACACCTTAGCCAAATACATTTAAACTCAGTTTTTCACAATTCCTGACATTTAATCCTAGTAAAAATTCCCTGTCTTAAGTCAGTTAGGATCACAACTTTATTTTAAGAATGTGAAATGTCATAATAATAGTAGAGTGAATTATTTATTTCAGCTTTTATTTATTTCATCACATTCCCAGTGGGTCAGAAGTTTACATACTCTCAATTAGTATTTGGTAGCATTGCCTTTAAATTGTTTAACTTGGGTCAAAAGTTTTGGGTAGCCTTCCACAAGTTTCCCACAATAAGTTGGGTGAATTTTGGCCCATTCCTCCTGACAGAGCTGGTGTAACTGAGTCAGGTTTGTAGGCCTCCTTGCTCGCACATGCTTTTTCAGTTCTGCCCACACATTTTCTACGGGATTGAGGTCAGGGCTTTGTGATGGCCACTCCAATACCTTGACTTTGTTGTCCTTAAGCCATTTTGCCACAACTTTGGAAGTATGCTTGGGGTCATTGTCCATTTGGAAGACCCATTTGCGACCAAGCTTTAACTTCCTGACTGATGTCTTGAGATGTTGCTTCAATGTATCCACATCATTTTTGCTCATGATTGATGCCATCTATTTTGTGAAGTGCACCAGTCCCTCCTGCAGCAAAGCACCCCCACAACATGATGCTGCCACTCCCGTGCTTCACGGTTGGTATGGTGTTCTTCAGCTTGCAAGCCTCCCCCTTTTTCCTCCAAACATAACGATGGTCATTATGGACAAATAGTTCTATTTTTGTTTCATCAGACCAGAGGACATTTCTCCAAAAGTACGATATTTGTCCTCATGTGCAGTTGCAAACCGTAGTCTGGCTTTTTTATGGCGGTTTTGGAGCAGTGGCTTCTTCCTTCCTGAGCGGCTTTTCAGGTTATGTCGATATAGGACTCGTTTTACTGTGGATATAGATACTTTTGTACCTGTTTCCTCCAGCATCTTCACAAGGTCCTGTGCTGTTGTTCTGGGATTGATTTGCACTTTTCGCACCAAAGTACGTTCATCTCTAGGAGACAGAACGCATCTCCATCCTGAGCGGTATGACGGCTGCGTGGTCCCATGGTGTTTATACTTGCGTACCATTGTTTGTACAGAGGAATGTGGTACCTTCAGGCGTTTGGAAATTGCTCCCAAGGATGAACCAGAGTTGTGGAGGTCTACAATTTTTTTTTTGAGGTCTTGGCTGATTTCTTTTGATTTTCCTATTGATGTCAAGCAAAGAAGCACTGAGTTTGAAGGTAGGCCTCGAAATCCATCCACAGGTACAAGTCCAATTGACAAAAATTATGTAAATTAGCCTCTCAGAAGCTTCTAAAGCCATGACATCATTTTCTGGAATTTTCCAAGCTGTTTAAAGGCACAGTCAACTTAGTGTATGTAAACTTCTGACCCACTGGAATTGTGATACAGTGAGTTATAAGTGAAATAATCTGTCTGTATGTCACGATCGTCGTCTGGAGAAGGAGAGGAGGACCAAGGTGCAGCGTGGTAAGTGTTCATTATTTTAATAAAAATATGAAACGCTTGACAAAACAACAAAAAACGATAAACGAACAGTCCTGTAAGGTGAACACACAAAACAGAAAACAACCACCCACAAACACAGGTGGGAACAGGCTACCTAAGTATGATTCTCAGTCAGAGACAACGATAGACAGCTGCTTCTGATTGAGAACCATACCAGGCCAAACACATAGAAATACAAAACAAGGACAGCATAGAACACCAGACATAGAATGCCCACCCAAACTCACGCCCTGACCAACCAAAAAGAGACACCGGATGCACTGGACCGTGGAGGCGCACTGGCGGTCTCGAGCGCAGAGCTAGCACCACCCGTCCTGGCTGGATCCCCCCTGTAGCCTGGCAAGTGCGGGGAGTTGGAACAGGCCCCACTGGGCTGTGCTGGCAAACTGGAGACAACGTGCGTAGGGCTGGTGCAGTATACCCCGGGCCGAGGAGACGCACTGGAGACCAGATGCGCTGAGCCGGCATCATCCCTCCTGGCTCGATGCCCACTCTAGCCTGGCCAATTCGAGGAGCTGTGATGTAGCGCACCGGGCTATGCGTGCGCACTGGGGACACCTTGCGCTTCCCCGCATAACACAGTGCCTTCCCAGTCACTCTCTCGCCACGGTAAGCACGGGGAGTACAGGTCTCCTACCTGAGTCTGCCAATCTCCCCGTGTTCCCCCCCAAAAATTCTGGGGCTGCCTCTCGTGCACTTTTCCACGAGCCAACTCCTCATAGCGTCGCCGCTCCGCTTTTGCTGCCTCCAGCTCCTTTTTCGGACGGCGATACTCTCCTGGCTGTGCCCATGGTCCTTTGCCGTCCAGAATTTCCTCCCATGTCCAGGAGTCCATGTTCCCACACTGCTTGGTCCTTTGTAGGTGGGTGGTTCTGTCACAATCGTCGTCTGGAGAAGGAGAGGAGGACCAAGGTGCAGCGTGTTAAGTGTTCATTATTTTAATTAAAATATGAAACACTTGACAAAACAACAAAAAACGATAAACGAACAGTCCTGTAAGGTGAACACACAAAACAGAAAACAACCACCCACAAACACAGGTGGGAACAGGCTACCTAAGTATGATTCTCAATCAGAGACAACGATAGACAGCTGCCTCTGATTGAGAACCATACCAGGCCAAACACATAGCAATACAAAACAAGGACAACATAGAACACCAGACATAGAATGCCCACCCAAACTCACGCCCTGACCAACCAAAAAGAGACATAAAAAGGATCTCTACGGTCGGGGCGTGACACTGTAAACAATCGTTGGGAAAATTACTTGTGTCATGCACAAAGTAGATGTCCTAACCGACTTGCCAAAACTATAGTTTGTTAACAGTAAATTTGTGGAGTGGTTGAAAAATGAGTTTTAATGACTCCAACCTAAGTGTATGTAAACTTCCGACTTCAACTGTAGCTGTGCAGCGACGCTCCCCATCCAACCTGACAGAGCTTGAGAGGATCTGCAGTGAAGAATGGGAGAAACTCTCCAAATACAGGTGTGCAAAGCTTGTAACTTCATACCCAAGATGACTCGAGGCTGTAATCACTGGCAAAGGTGCTTCAACAAAGTACTGAGTAAAGGGTCTGAATAATTATGTAAATGTCATAACGTTTTTTATTTTTTAATACATTTTTTAAAAACTGTTTTTGCTTTGTCATTATTGGGTATTTTGTGTAGATTGATGAGGGAAAAAACGATTTAATCAATTTTTGAATAAGGCCGTAACATAACAAAATATGGAAAAAGTGAAGGGGTCTGAATACTTTCCGAATGCACTGTATAGTCCAGTCAATATGATTCTGGTGGAAATGGAGATTTAGTATAAAAACAGCAGGCAGGAGGTTATAAACGAACAACTAATATAATCAATGCACTGGGAGGACTGGGGCTATTGCTGTAAATTATTTAGGTTTGTGTCACCATGGTGGATGCATTAATCAGGTCACTTGTGATGTTGTCATACTGAGCAGGGGCAGTGTCCTAGCTCGGTAGGGGACAATTTGTAGTAGGCCTAATTTCACATTTGTGATGTATATTTAAAGAAAAAGGGCACTATAGCTCCTCCTGCCCAAACAAAGACATACTAATAAGGTGTGGTTGCAGTACCCTGTCTTACTGCAGGATACAAAACAACTAGTTTACCAACCAACCAATCACAGAGATTACACATTTTATGACATGATGCTGTGTTCAGAAACATGAGACAGTGGATGAGACAGTGGATGTGCCAATGAACTGTCATATGCCTGGGCGAACCTCCAATAGAAGGTTGCAACTGACACACCAGGGGGCCAGAGACTAGCTAGCTTATTACATGCTAGTGTGATCTACCACTGCAGTTTCCAGTAAGCACAGAAGCTGGTGTGAACACAGAGACAGTGTCTCAGACAAACAGAAATGTGTGTGTGTGTGTGTAGAGGGATCTGTTGGTCTTTTTATAGTTTGACTATGTCGCCATGCCAGTCCCTGAGTTGAATAATGTAACCTGTTTACAGATAAGTTACATTATTAACATTGGCACTCTACAGTGCACGGGGGAGTTGAGGGGAACTGAACAAAGCAAAGAGGAAGAGAGAGAGGTGCTCTGCTCAGCGTAGCATAGAGAGGGAGGGAGGAAGGGAGAGAGGGAGGGAGGGGGACGTGACCTGCTTTCTCTGCTCCCCTGCCTCTACTGGAGCCTGCCTGGGAGCACACTGCCATCAGCAGAACCAAGCTCACTGTAGCACAGCTGCACACTGTCTGTCTGCTGCGGGACAGAGCCCAGTTGAGCATGGTGCTGATGCTTTGTGACGCATTATAGGTCGGCACGAGGTGCAACACTATCTGTTAAACGTTGTATAACGTTGTATAACGTTGTAACAACAGATAGGACAGAATTCTGAAAATTGTTATGTTCAGTCAAGAAAGGAAGTAATTGGAACAATATTTTGTCTGCATTGTATGAAACACTTCCCAGCACATACTGTTTAGCTAACAGTTTTTGTGCCAGACGCCATTATTTTCCAAGCACTGTAATTTATGGGAATGTACTGTAGGGTATTGGAATGATAGTGCAGTTGTTTTCACCGTCATTATCTCCGGCGTCATTATCTCAGACATGGTTGGTAGAGGAGATGTTCAGAACTACAGTAACTAGCTACGGCAATTTACTAGTTCATGATTGGTTGAGTATTTCATCAGCCTTACTGAGTGTGTTGTATTGTCTCTCTCCACTGTGGCATATTTGTGCAGGTGGGCTGGCAGCTGAAGAACCTGGTGAACGCCCTCAGAGAAGACCCCAACGGAGTCATCCTCACGCTGAAGAAGAGACCTCAGAACACTCTCACGTCTGCCCCTGCCCTGCTCAAGAATGTACGGTGGAAACCCCTTGCACTCCAGGTAATTATGTTATGATGTGATATTGAGAATGGGGTTCCTATATGTGTTTGGATATCTGGTTAGGATTCCTTCTGGTAGATAAGAATATAGTTTTTTCACCAATTCACCTGGGAGCTGTGTAATTTGAGCGATAAGAAACATAGCGCTCATTATTGATAATGACCAACTGGCTTAGTAGTTCCTTATGGGGGCCGCATTGTGAATAGATGAGATTATGATACATGATGAATTTAAGGGTAATTATCTGCAAGTTAGCACTTAACTTGTACCCCATACCTGGCCACCCTAAATTTAATTCTAATGGATTATGTGTAGCATCAGTGAATGGAGTTAGTGAATCTATTGTGCTGCTCAGTATGGATGGAGTACAGACAGTACAGTATGTGGGACTGGCTGGGGGAAACAGGGACTGCCTGAGGAGGATGAACAAAGACAGAACACTAGCTGAGGAGGATGATGGTAGAGGGGGGTTTACATCATAACTGCCTGGATGTTTTTTTCTTTGGGAGCCCTGGACTGCGTGAGAGCTATTTTTAGCTCTGCACTAAGCTCACTCATTTTCATGCTGCATGGGTTGCCTTGATGACGCCCAGGAACGTTTCTGTGGTTACGTGTCTTTGGCATCTGCAGTGAAATCAGTTAATGTGTTCAGATAATCAGCACCTTATCCTCATATCTCAACATGTGAAGCTAGAATGGTTGCTTCTGTATGGGGTGTGTAGATAAGCACTGAAGTATCAAGGCGAGACCCAAATGCAGACACAGGAGGCAGATGGTTGAGGTCTTACAATGTGTATTAATCCAAAGGGGTAGGCAAGAGAATGGTCGTGGACAGGCAAAAAGGTCAAAACCTGATCAGAGTCGAGGAGGTACAAAGTGGCAGACAGGTTCGTGGTCAAGGCAGGCAGAATGGTCAGGAGGGCAGGTACAAAGTCCAGAAACAGGCAAGGGTCAAAACCGGGAGGACTAGAAAAAGGAGAATGCAAAAAGCTGGAGAACGGGAAAACCGCTGGTTGACTTGGAAACATACAAGACGAACTGGCACAGAGAGACAGGAAACACAGGGATAAATACACTGGGGAAAATAAGCAACACCTGGAGGGGGTGGAGACAATCACAAGGACAGGTGAAACAGATCAGGGCGTGACAGAAGTCATGTCAGGGAAATAATTATGTATTGATTATTTGGCACGGTGGCATGTTTTTCAGTTTGAAATAAACAGGGTTCTGCTTGAGTTATGCTTCATTATTGTGGCTGAATAGAATTGGAGAAAGAAATGAGTATTGGATTGCCCTCCGTGGAGGATATTGTGGTGATTCCTCTTTTTTATTTATTTTTGCCATAATTTTGGGGATTCTCACAAACTTTTATCAATAGAAAGGTCCTTTGAAGGAACTATTGTTGACATATATTTGACCTTTGTATATTAAAGCATAATTGAGAAATAAATAATTGAATTTTGAATATTTTAGAATTTTTTTCTTTTAGTACTCCATAATGTTTCATCGGTAGGTGCTACAAGCAAAAGTTGGTGTCATATGAAGCTTTACTGCTTGCTCTGTAATATGAGCAGTATTTAGATTTTTATTATACATTTACATTTATTAATATTGAAAAATATAAAAATGGATATTGAAAAATATAAACATGTGCAATGCCTTCAGAAAGTATTTACACCCCTTGACTTTTTCCACATTTAGTTGTGTTACAGCCTGAATCAAAAATGATTTTAAATTGAGATTTTGGGTCACTGGCCTACACACAATACCCCATAATGTCAAAGTGAAATTATGTTTTTAGACATTTTTTACAAATTAATTAAAAATTAAACGCTGAAATGTCTAGAGTCATTAAGTATTTAGCCCCTTCAGGGCAAGCCTAAATAAGTTCAGGAGTAAAAATGCGCTTAACAAGTCACATAATAAGTTGCATGGACTAACTCTGTGTCACGCCCTGACCGTAGAGAGCCGTTTTATTTCTCTATTTGGTTAGGTCAGGGTGTGATTTGGGGTGGGCATTCTATGTTGTCTATTTCTTTGTTTTTGGCCGAGTATGGTTCCCAATCAGAGGCAGCTGTCTATCGTTGTCTCTGATTGGGAATCATACTTAGGCAGCCCTTTTTCACACTTTTTGTTGTGGGATCTTGTCTTTTTGTGTTGCATGTGTTTGCACTACTAGCTTTACGTTCGTTGAGTTGTTTATTGTTTTTTTGGTGGAACATTTAAAATTAAAGGAAAATGTACGCATACCATGCTGCGCCTTGGTCTCATTCTAATGACGGACGTGACACTCTGAGTGCAATAATAATGTTTAACATGATTTTTGAGTGACTACCTCATCTCTGTACCCCACACATACAATTATCTGTAAGGTCCCTCAGTCGAGCAGTGAATTTCAAACACAGATTCAACCACAAAGACCAGGGAGGTTTTCCAATGCCTCGCAAAGAAGGGCACGTATTGGTAGATGGGTAAAAAAAGCATATTGAATATCCTTTGAGCATGGTAAAGTTGTTAATTACACTTTGGATGGTGTATCAATACACCCAGTCACTACAAAGATACAGGCATCCTTCCTAACTCAGTTGCCGGAGAGGAAGGAATCTGCTCTGGAATTTCACCAGGCCAATGGTGACTTTAAAACAGTTACAGAGTTTAATGGCTGTGATAGGAGAAAACTAAGGATTGATCAGTGGGGATTTTAGCATGTAAATCTTGATGGGGCAAGAAATAAATAAAGTGGGATGCATGCCATTAAAGCCACTACACAACACTAAACAATACATTAATTGCACTATAACGGTGACAAACGGTACCCACAAACTGTTAGGGCCTACATAAAGCTGTCCCGAAAAAAGTCCCAACATTTTACCACTGCTACACCTGGATATCAGCGGAGTCTTGTCTGGCAGCGAAACAGTTAATTCAGCTTCATTTACTACTTGCTTAAACAAATGTGGTTTCTAATGACAATTGAGATGTACAAACTATGGCATAAGAGGATAAGTGGATAAGAGGCCATCTTCAATTTCGATTAAGACATTAATGTGTGAAATAGGACGGACGTAGTCAATAACACTTTTGAAATGTACAGTGACAGAATTCAGAACATGGGCCATTCTTATAGTGTTCTTGGTGTACGGGGGGTACACCAAGTCAGATGTAATGGCAGATTTCCTCCTCTTCGTCTAAAGAGGAGGTGTAGCAGGGATCGGACCAAAACGCAGCGTGGTAAGTGTCCATGTTTTAATAGAAACAACTGAACATGACACAATACAAAATAACAAAGAGAATCTAACCGAAACTAGTCCCGTGTGGCACAAACACTGACACAGGAAACAAACACCCACAAACCAACAGTGAAAACAGGCTACCTAAATATGGTTCCCAATCAGAGACAATAAATGACAGCTGCCTCTGATTGAGAACCATATCAGGCCAAACTAGAAAACCCCACATAGAAACAGACAACATAGATAATACCCACTCAACTCACGCCCTGACCAACAAAATAAAAACAAAGTAAATAAGGTCAGAAACGTGACATCAGAACTGTAGGAAAAATAAAGGGGGCATATAAGCAGACAATGAAAGCTCTTACAATATTCAATGATTACATTTCTCTAAAACAGGTTATAGGCTACATGTGCACCACCAAGTCAGAACAGTAGGTGAAATTAAGAGGGGTAAATAGACCAAATTATTAGGGTGAGGCACATGGGCTACTAAATCTTACTACACAACATACACTTAGTATTACTTTCTTAGCTCCAGTATACATATCTCCCTGGCATATTACATAATTTATGCAGCAGCATACAATAGATTTTTGAACTCACCTTGTTGTGCTATGCTCACTTGAACAGGAAGGTGGCGCGGAGGTCCTTTGTGGGAACATTTTGTGATTAAAGTCTGGCATTCTCTGGATTTATGGTGCTCTCAAAACAACTGGGAACTCTGAAAAAAAACAAGGTCGAATCCAGTCGGAGCTCGTTTATTCCCGACTTCCAAGTTGTCTTGAACTCACTGAAGTCAAGTTTTTGCAGTTCCGAGTTAACAGTTGTTTTGAGCGCGGCACAAATCATGCTTCATTGACAGCATGGCCAATGTTGAATGTTTATCATTTTAAACTTGGAAAAGAGCTCCTTAATACCAGATTTGGGACCACACATCCACTGTCACTGATTCCTTCTAAACCACTCATTGTTGAATTTGCGATTTCCAACTTGTTGTGACCTTGAGCCTTTTTGGATGGACACTTCTAATGTAACTCTATGGCAGCACCAAAGGGGCTTGAATTTTCAAGGTCTAACCATAGACTTGGCGGTGACATAGTGTCCCCATGAGTGACAGAACACTGAGCCAATTACGGCACAACGCTACGTATTTTCTGCTGGCTTGCCCCACCACCACAGAAAGCACTGAGCTAGGCTGAAACACCTGCATTTTCAGCTGCCTTACTCAAGTAAACAAAAAAGAGAACATGTTTGCATGCGGCTTTATTAACTCAATGATATATATATATTTTTTAACATTGTTTGCAAACTGATATGTGACACGTATTAATGCCAAAACAACATGCAAAACATGTGGGGCTCAAAACAGGAGGTACTGCCCCACCTGCCCTGAATGACGGGTCGCCACTGGGATGGATCAAAAACATTGTCGTTACTTCACAATCCTAACCTAATTGACAGAGTGAAAAGAAGAAAGCGTGCACACATTACAAATATTCCAAAACATGCATCCTGTTTGCAACAAGGAACTAAATTACAAGTGCAAAAAATGTATGAAAGAACTTAACGTTATGTCCTGAATACAAAGCATTATGTTTGGGGCAAATCCAAAACAACATATCACTGAGTACCACTCTTCATATTTTCAAGCATGGTGGTGGCTGTATCATGTTTTGGGTATGCTTGTCATCGGACTAGGGAGTTTTTTGAGATAAAAAGAAATGCAATAGAGCTAAGCACAGGCAAAATCCTAGAGGAAAACCTGGTTCAGTCTGCTTTCCAGTAGAGGCCAAATATACACTGGAGTTGCTTACCAAGACGACATTGAATGTTCCTGAGTGGCCTAGTTACAGTTTTGACTTAAATCGACTTGGAAATCTTGAAAATACTTTATAATGGCTGTCTAGCAATGAACTTAAGAGAGTTTGAAGTATTTTTTTAAGCAGAATGTGCAAATATTGTACAATCCAGATGTGCAAAGCTCTTAGAGATTTAACCAGAAAGACTCCCAGCTGTAATCACTGCCAAAGGTGATTCTAACATGTATTGACTCAGGGGTGTCAATCTGTATTTCATTTTCAATAGATTTGCAGAAAATCTAAAAACATGTTTTCACTTTGTCATTTTGGGGTATTGTGTGTAGATGGGCGAGAAAAAATATAAAATGTATCCACTTTGAATTTAGGCTGTAACACAATAAAATGTGGAATAAGCCAAGAGGTATGAATACTTTCTGAAGGCACTGAAAGTATAGCATTTTTGATTTGGCTAATTTTTCAATATATTGTTGAACATAATATACTTTATGGGCATATCAAAGTTCCAGAGTAGAATCTTTGCTACTTTTAGAGTTATGATCCGATTTGTAAGCATTAGTTTCAAGTTCCTTGGTGTCCACATCACCAACAAACTATCATGGTCCAAGCACACTAAGACAGTTGTGAAGAGGGCACGACAACACCTTTTCCCCCTCAGGAGACTGAAAAGATTAGGTATGGGTCCCCAGATCCTCAAAAAGTTATACAGCTGCATCATCGAGAGCATCCTGACCGGTTGCATCACCGCTTGTTATGGTAACTGCTCAGCATCTGACCGTAAGGCGCTACAAAGGGTAGTGAGTACGGCCCAGTACATCACTGGGGCTAAGCTTCCTGCCATCCAGGACCTATATACTAGGCGGTGTCAGAGGAAAGCCCAAAAAATCATCAAAGACTTCAGTTACCCAAGTCATAGTCTGTTTTCTCTGCTACCGCATGGCAAGTGGTACTGGACAGCCAAGTCTAGGACCAAAAGGCTCCTTAACAGTTTGTACCCCCAAGCCATAAGACTGCTGAACAATTACCAAATGGCCACCGGATTATTTATATTGACACCCCCCCCATTAGTTTTTTACACTGCTGCTACTCGCTGTTTATTATCTATGCATCGTCACTTCACCCCTACCTACATGTACAAATTACCTCGACTAACCTGTACAACCACACATTTACTCGGTACCGGTACTCCCTATATATAGCCTCGTTACTGTTATTTAATTGTGTTACTTTTTATAATTTTTTTAACTTTAGTTTATTTGGTAAATATTTTCTTAACTCTTTCTTGAACTGCACTGTTGGTTAAGGGCTTGTAAGTAAGCATTTCACAGTAAGGTCTACATATGCTGTATTCGGGTCGCATGTGACAAATAAAGTTTGATTTGATCTGTGATGTCATGCTCCAAATAAGGGCATATACGTCACAGAGTTTGCCCCAGGAGAGCGCACATGCACAGGTGTTACCCATCTCCGCGGTTTTTACCCATCTCCGCTGTTGTTGCAGTCAGCCACATAACATAATTATATAAAATATTTGCAATTATTTTGGGTGGGAAAGTTCCTTACTCAAAAAATAGCTCATTTGGCTGTACGCTTTCAATAAAACAAAGAATTTGTCCACAATTCGAGGTTTTCTCAATCACTCTTTGACTGATAATTGAGCAGAGCTAGCAGTGCACAAAGACACATCACGAGTCACGTGACCCATTTTTTCAGCTTTCTAGTTCTAGACTGCAGGGAAAGAGAGGAGGAGAAGACAAACTCCACCTAATGTATGGAATCACTTGGGATTGTTTTTATTTTAGGTAAACTTTCCCTTTAAGTGGGTTAAAATCTTCCTGGAGAGTGTGTATGGAGGGACATGTCTTTATTCATATAAAAATTCAGATTTATTGAATTCTCCATGTGGTCTATATTAAAAGGCACTTCAATTGAACATAACAGGCTTTTAAAATTCAATATTGGTGCACAATTTCTACTTAAAATATCAAAGGAAGCAAAAGGCACTCATTTTGTGGAACGACCCAGCATCTACAGATGAAATATTATGTATTCTTCAATTAATCCAACTTCAATTAATTATTTCTCAATTATTCTTTAAGAAATAATCCTTCCTCCAAAGGACCCATCTATAGATAAAATTTCTGGAAATTCTCACAATTCATGGTCCTTTTTTGTTCTAGTTTCGTGAGGAATCAGGCGTTGTTGGCAGTCTTACAGGTAACACAAACAAATACACACAAAGGTTACCAATCAGTCACAAACACTGTTTGGTTAATGAAGCACCTCAGAGTTAAATGACAGCATGCCGGGTGGCTGTAGGAGCCATTGACATATGGTACGAACACTGTTAGGGTGACTTTGTCTCCCAGGACTGTTTATGATGGATGTTTCAGTCAGAAAGAGTCAAACCACGACAGCTCAACACGGCTTGGAGAAAGGGTAGGCATGTTCTATTATTAATTCAACTCTTTACGAATCATATGATGACAGAGAAGCATATGGAAAATCCAGGTAGTAGAGGACAAATATAATGTGAGATGAATTTGAAATGAGTCTTCAGTAAACTCCTATCAAGCACTCAGTGTTTCCCATAGTGAATAAGTCAATGAAGAGTGAACCTAGCCATCTGTTCATCCAGTATACAGCAGTGGTTCCCAAACTGTGGGGCATGAGGGGTCGGAACTCAGTCTGGCTTTCAACTTACTCTTGAAAGTTGTAGTAATAGAATGCACAAGGTACAATTTCGAAATTGGGTAGTGCATCATCAGTTTTCCTCTTGTCATGTCATTCATTGCATACCTTAGAGATCTATTTATAACTTGTCAGAAATGTCCAGGTCAACTAACCCATGTCAGCTAATGTTTTTTAGCTAGATTTTTTAGCACATAGAACTTGTGCTAAAAGGGTTTTAGTCACTCAAATATTTGAGTCAAGATTCCAATTGGCTCATTCATCCCCCCTCCTCTCCCCTGTAACTATTCCCCAGGTTGTTGCTGTAAATGAGAATGTGTTCTCAGTCAACTTACTTGGTTAAATAAGGGTTAAAATAACAATTTAAATGAAAATATCACACAAATACATATTAGACATGGCAAAATGTATAGAACTGCAAGATTTTCTCCACCAACAAGAGGGGTGTGAACAATGCTTGTGCCCATAGAAATAGAAATAGACATGGCGCACACATGCAGGAGGGGCGCGGGATGTTCCCCAATGCTGGAAGGGGGGCCTGAATGAAAAAGTTTGAGAACCCCTAATATACAGGAGAACCCTCAGCTGCCGTGGTCAGACTCATAGGACACAGACATAGTGGGAGGACTACCAGCTTTAATCATTATTTTGTACGGTAGTGTCTTTTTATCTCTTGTTTTGTTTCTTGCCCCGTTCCTAACCCACTGCTTCATATTGAATTATTTTTGTTTTATCTTGCTTTGGTCTGAGAGACATGAACAATCTAACAGTTGGGCTATTTTCTTTTGACAAACATTTAGGCCATATTTTTTACTTTTCTTGTAGTAATGTATTAATAATGAAGAAGAACATAAAATGGATTCTATTTTGATTTTCTTGTAGAATGGTATTTATTATTAATTACAGAAGTCCCGTAGAAGGAGTGAGCTCTAGATGTTCTGAAGCCTCCATTTTATAGGCTTAGTCATAAAGATTTGTCATTTAACTTTTAAAATCTATTATCTTTTATTGTGGCATAACTTTTCATCTAATTGTCAAACAATCACTTCAAAGGGCTCCTTTACTAGGCTACCCGTGCATGTTAATTCACTCGCAACATACAAAAGTATGTGGACACACATTGAAATTAGTGGATTGAATATTGCTGACATGTATATAAAATCGAGCACACAGCCATGCAATTTCAATAGACAAACATTGTCAGTAAAATGGCCTTTACTGAAGAGCTCATTGACTTTCAACCTGGCACTGTCATAGGATGCCACCTTTCCAACAAGTCAGTTCATCAAATTTCTGCCCTGCTATAGCTGCCCCGGTCCACAGTGCTGTTATTGCGAAGTGGAAACGTCTAGGAGCAACAACGTCTCAGCTGCAAAGTGATAGGCCACACAAGCTCACAGAACGGAACCGCCGAGTGCTGAAGTGCGTAGTGCATAAAAATCATCTGTCCTCGGTTGCCACACTCACTACCAGTGGTGGAAAAATTATCTAATTGTCATAAAACTAAAGATACTTTAATAGAAAATGACTCAAGTAAAAGTGAAAGTCACCCAGCAAAATACTACTTGAGTAAAAGTCTAAAAGTAATTGGTTTTAAATATACTTAAGTATCAAAAGTAAATGTAATTGCTAAAATATACTAAAGTATCAAAAGTAAAAGTTGAAATCATTTCACATTCTTTATATTAAGCAAAGCAGACGGCACCATTTTCTTGTATTTTTTTATTTGTAGATAGACGGGCACACTCGTCTAACACGTTTTTGTTTAGTGAGTCCACCAGATCAGAGGCAGTAGGAATGACTAGGGATGTTCTCTTGATAAGTGTGTGAATTGGATCATTTTCCTGTCATGCTAAGCATTTGAAATATAACAAGTACTTTTTGGTGTCAGGGAAAATGTATGGAGTAAAAAGTACATTAGTTTCTTATTAAGGAATGTAGGGTAAGGAATTTGGTGTTAAGCTCGCCAGGCCTAATCACCCAACATCAGTGCCCACCCTCACTAATGCTTGTGGCTGAATGGAAGCAAGTCCCCACAGCAATGTTCCAACATCTAGTAAAAGTTGTCAAAAATATAAATAGTAAAGAGATAGCTCAAAAAACTACTTAAGTAGTATTTTAAAGTACTTTTACTTCAGTAATTTACACCACTGCTCACTGCCAAGTTTCAAACTGCCTCTGAAAGCAGCTGGTGTAACAGCCTACAGTTTTCTTGACATTTTGTTTAAATTATTGCGATAAGTTGATGTTTTACCGGTACAGCGTGGGGCCAAGCTTCCTGCCATCCAGGACATATAAACTAGGTGATGTTAGAGGAAGATCCCCAAAAATTGTCAAAGACTCACGGCAAGGGGTACCGGAGCGTCAAGTCTAGGACCCAAAGGCTCCTTAACAGCTTCTACCCCGAAGCCATAAGACTGCTGAACAATTAATCAAATTGTTCAGCAGTTGTATTTTTTTAAACTTTAGTTTATTTAGTAAATATTATATTTCTTGAACTGCATTGTTGGTTAAGGGCTTGTAACTAAGAATTTCACAGTAAGTTCTACACCTGTTGTATTCAGCGCATGTGACAAATGAAATTTGATTTGATTCATCTTAGAAGTACACTCGAAAGAGGAAAAGGAAAATATATGAAAATGTAGTTGTTCACATCGGAAGGTGATGGTCACAGGACCTTTATCAATCAGATGTTGTTGGTCAAAGGGTTTAGTCATCACAGTAGGTTACACTTCATAGTGCATCTCCTGGGGAGAGATGGCTCATGCTCACCACACTTGACACATCTTGACATTAATGATGCATAGTCGTTATCACAGAATCCCTTGTTGCTAGGGGTCTTGTTGCTATCCCCTCCATAGTTTCCAACAGACCTCTCTCAAGAATTTCTTGGTTGCTATGGACGAGATCGCTGTTGCTAATACGAGCCACTTCACATCCTCTCCTTGTCTCAATAACTTCATTCAACAAAGCATCCTATCCTTTTCACTAGCATAGTGTTTATTATGTGCCACTGTGTTAAGTGAACTGTGTGACATTGCACCACAATCCTCTATTAGCTCAAACATGGAGTATGCTATTCTATAGGATTTTACTCATGAATCTTGACATGAATGCCATGAATGAAAAATTAGTACATTTAGGAAATTGTCTCATACTACTACAGTCCTGCTGTCTACATGACTCCACCCTTGTCCCTACAGCCCATCCCCACCAGTCCCAACAGTGACTCCAACACCCCGCCCAACAGCATGGGGACCATGGGGATGTCCTCTACGCTGGACAGTGGCCATGACGTCTTCATCTTGTCCCCAGTCTCTGGCCTTTATGGACACAGGTGAGCCTAGAAAACCCCATACATACAGTTGAAGTCAGAAGTTTACATACACTTAAGTTGGAGTCATTAAAACTCATTTTTCAACCAGTCCACAAATTTCTTGTTAACAAACTATAGTTTTGGCAAGTCGGTTAGGACATCTACTTTGTGCATGACACAAGTAACGTTTCCAACAATTGTTTACAGACAGATTATTTCACTTATAATTCACTGTATCACAATGTCAGTGGGTCCGAAGTTTACATACACTCTAAGATGACTGTGCATTTAAAACAGCTTTGGAAAATTCCAGAAAATTATGTCATGGCTTTAGAAGCTTCTGATAGGCTAATTGACATCATTTGAGTCAATTGGAGATGTACCTGTGGATGCATTTCAAGGCCTACCTTCAATCTCAGTGCCTCTGCTTGACATCATGGGAAAATCAAAAGAAATCAGCCAAGACCTCAGAAAAAAAATTGTAGACCTCTACAAGTCTGGTTCATCCTTGGGAGCAATTTCCAAATGCCTGACGGTACCACGTTCATCTGTACAAACAATAGTACACAAGTATAAACACCATGGGACCACGCAGCCGTCATACCGCTTAGGAAGGAGACGCGTTCTGTCTCCTAGAGATGAACGTACTTTGGTACGAAAAGTGCAAATCAATTCCAGAACAACAGCAAAGGACCTTGTGAAGATGCTGGAGGAAACGGGTACAAAAGTATCTATATCCACAGTAAAACGAGTCCTATATTGACATACCCTGAAAGGCCGCTCAGCAAGGAAGAAGCCACTGCTCCAAAACAGCCAGAAAAAAGCCAGGCTATGGTTTGCAACTGCACATGGGGACAAAGATCGTACTTTTTGGAGAAATGTCCTCTGGTCTGACGAAACAAAAATATAACTGTTTGGCCATAATGACCATCGTTATGTTTGGAGGAAAAAGGGGGAGGCTTGCAAGCCGAAGAACACCATCCCAACCATGAAGCATGGGGGTGGCAGCATCATGTTGTGGGGGTGCTTTGCTACAGGAGGGACTGGTGCACTTCACAAAATAGATGACATCATGAGGCAGGAAAATTATGTGGATATATTGAAGCAACATCTCAAGACATCAGTCAGGAAGTTAAATCTTGGTCGTAAATGGGTCTTCCAAATGGACAATGACCCCAAGCATATTTCCAAAGTTGTGGCAAAATGGCTTAAGGAAACTTGTGGAAGGCTACCCGAAACGTTTGACCCAAATTAAACAATTTAAAGGCAATGCTACCAAATACTAATTGAGTGTAAACTTCTGACCCACTGGGAATGTGATGAAAGAAATAAAAGCTGAAATAAATCACTCTACTATTATTCTGACATTTCACATTAAAATAAAGTGGTGATCTTAACTGACCTAAGACAGGGAAGTTTTACTAGGATTAAATGTCAGGAATTGTGAAAAACTGAGTTTAAATGTATTTGGCTGAGGTGTATGTAAACTTCGTTCTTCAACTGTACAGCTAATGTTCACTTCATTGTTTAGTCCTTTAGCACCTGACTGATCTTCTCCATAACCATACCTGTCAATCACAGAGACGAGATAGGTATCATGTCCTGCGATGACATCAACAAGTACAGTCTGGAGAAGATGGGTATGAAAGGCTCGGAGTCTCCCAGCTTCTACCTGGACCATGATGGGGGCAAGTACTTCACATTGGTGGAGGAGGACTGTCTGGCCCTGGGGCAGGAGTATGAGACCAGGGGCCGCTCCACAGGGGTCAGGCGGAGGGACAGGACACCCACCCATGGTGAGTTACCCAGCCCAGATATGTAGCACTACCTACCAACCAGCCTTTTCAATCTGGGCGGTAGTTTAATGTTAGAGGAGCATTGAAGGGTGGAATGCCAGGCGAGGTGGGTAACTCCCCTCTCCTGCCTTCATTTAAGCGCATTATCATACAGTGTACCCAGCTGTGAATGGCACGTGGAGAATGTACAGTAAAGCCCCATGGCAATTGCTATGCATAGAAGAGATTATTATTATGCACCCCAGCGTATTTATGTTTCACATAAACCTCTCCCTTTTACAGTCCAGCCCCACCCCCACAGTCAGACATCCCCTTCCCCTGTCATTGCCCCTTCATCAGCAGCAGCACTGCAGCTGTAGGATGGCCAGCAGCATGATGAATATTCTACATGCCACCTCTGTCTGCACTTCACATAATGAGCTCATTCACATTACTGCACGGGATGACTCCGGAATCTTTAGTGAGTGACACACTATCTGCCAACACTGAGACAAGGAAAGGAGGTCTTTGAAAGCCGTTGATAATGTACAGTATTTTATCCGTCCATCTGACAGAGAGATGGCGATGCATTGTTTCAGCGCCCTCCTGGCTGTTGAGGATCTGTTGAGGCTCTGTTGAGGCTCTGTTGAGGCTCAGTTTGTTGTGTATTGTACAGTGTGTAGTGGTGCAGGGATAAATCCCTTTGGCTCTGCCAGACGGAGTGTTTTTCATGTTAACAGCCTGCCAGGGAAGTGAGGGTGGATTGCTTCCAAGCTCATAATGGCTCCAGGCAGGGTACGCTCCGCTCATCCCAGTCTGTGGAGGCACCATGTGCCATGACATGGCTCCATCACAGTCTCTCATGCTCACACATTCACACACGTGCAACAAGCCTACTGTTTTCCCTTCACTCTAAAGATGACTTAGTTTCAACTGGATTCCCATGCTATAACCTACTTCTCTTATACCCCTTACTGCCATGCCTGCACTTTAACCTCTGTCATGCAGACATCCACCCACACACAGCCACTCCTCTCTCACCATCTCTCTCTACAACCCTCTCCTATCCCTCTCAGTGAGACAGCCCCCCCGTCTTCCCTCAACTCCTAGCTCTCTCTCCACTCACACCTTAGCTGACATGCTACTTGGACTTCTTTCCAGGTGACCTCAGGCCAGTTTCCATGCCAACGGATTACAACTGGATGGCAGAGACAAAGGAGCCAAATATGTACAAGAGAGGTAGCAGAGGTGGGTCCTTCAGTTCAGATAGTCTCCCCAGTCCCCCCGTTAAATGCTTTGACTTTGAGAAGGAAATAGCTTTGGCTTCACTGTGTCTGCAAAGTACAGACGCCTAATGAGGACCAATCACCGTCCCCACTTTCAACAACACATAACTAATCGCCTGCTTCTTTCATTAATTTCACTGGAACTGCCACACATACACTGGTTTCTTTTGACATTACCACTGAATCTTGACAGAAACATGATTGCGCATTTAGAAGTCTTTTCAAACTGCACTGTATAAAGATGAAGCTATCACATTTTTAAAAAGGAGATTCAATCAACTAAATATAGGCATTAATTAAGTTGAAAACCTAATCTTTGTTTTGCACGTGGCTGATTTCAGTGTTGTTTAGCTTCGTGAGACTATGTACAGCAGTTATGTTGAGCGGGCTGTAGTGATAGCATCCCACTCGCATGACTTGTGTTATAAATAGCGAGTGCAAAAACATATCTGCCTCCCTCTGCTCTGAAACCACACACTGTTGGGGCAAGCCCTCACTGATAGGAGGTCACGTAACAGAGGTTGGTTTCTGTGGAAACATGCTGGTCTGTGAGAATGGAAAACATTACCTCAGGACTGCTCTCACTTTGACTTTCTTTTCCATTCCAAATGTTGTTTCACTAAACCGTTGGTAAGAGGTTGTTTTGCCATCAAGCATTTAATGTGATAGGCACTCTGGGCCTCCTAATGAACATATAATTACCTCTCTAGGCTTCCAAATGACACAACTTTGCTCCCCTCTTTCCCTCCCTCCCTGACCTCTGCTAGACTCAGACAACTCCCTGCTACGTTACCTGAATGACGATAAGATCCTAGTAATCCAGGAGGAGCCGGACGTGTCCAGGGAATGCAAGCGGGACACTGGGCGGCGTACCCGCAAGAAGAGTCACAACCCCAGCAGCCCCAGCTATCCCATCAGCCCATCCCTGCTGGCCCCGCCTGTCAGACTGGACTCAGGACCGCCAGAAGGCCTGCCCTTCTCACTGCCTGAGAGCAACACTGTGCCAATGTACCACGTGAGTCAGCACAGCTACTATTTATTTTTTATCAATCTGCACCAGTTCAAGAAGGATATTATAGCTTAACACTCAGACATAGTGGCATAATGGTCTGACAATACAGATTCAACCTATTTGTGTCACAGAGCAGTGCCATTTTTCTGTGGTTTAAGCTTTTTTGAGGTCACAATCAAAATTAAATAAAAGGTGAGTCAGAAGAGTGCCACCCATACCACCTCTATTTCCACAACCCCAGACACCCCATGGTTTCTGCCTGGGCCCAGGGACTCTACCTTCCCCTGATCTACTGATTTGCCTGCCTGGTCACAACAGGAAACAAAAGCCATGCTCTGAGATAACAGTGCGCTGTGATCTCTCTCTCTCTTTCTGTGATGCGCTAATCTGCTCTTTACCTTTCCACAGAGAGCTGGAGACACACTGAGAGCTGACACTGACAGGTGAGTGAGCATTACTTCTCCATGGGGATCAACGGGACAGGCCAACTCAATGGCCAGAGAATATTGCCATGGTTTTGTGAGGAACATGGATTTATTTGCTGATTCAGAAATTGATGTGTGGGAGTTTTTTTGCTTAAGCTATGGAGGCAAGTTGTGCTACTTTGAAATTGATTGGTACAATTTCCTCTGAAGTAAATTGAGAGTTTTTCATAAATGATCAAAATGTAATTGATAGATAATTTATCTTATGAATGCTTTGTATTAGTTACCTATTTCTGCTTCTTGTGAGTGAAGTAAATTTCCGTCATCCTGCATACCATCATTTAAATTATTCTAGTAGAGAGGACTTTTTACCTTCAGTGTGTTGTTACAATGTATTAACTTATAGATGCAGTCTGGGACCTCACGCACTTACAAATTCCTAACATATTGTACGAATTGGAATTAGTAACATATCATACGAATTGCTTAAAATTGCGGGACGAAACATATCATACGAAACGGATGATGTACTACATAATTGTGTAACATTTTTGGGGACCAGTTACGGCTCATGAGCACTACTTGCAAAACTACTGGCTGAAATTATACAAAAGCTATGGAGCATCTCTTTAATTGAATTGGCCAATAGGCCTCAAGAGAAGGATATTTTAACATAAATCATGAGGGTTGCCAAGCAGAACATATTTCCTCTACCTTTCATTGACCTAAATCTTATTTCCTGTTTCTATTTAAAAAAACACTGTGCTTTGTTTCAATTTATGCTACAATCCTACCCAATTCAACACCTTACCCATAGTCAGTGTTCAGTGGGTGCTCCAACCATGTAGGTTTAAAATGGGGGTCTGGCAGTAGAGAATTCCTCTCAGCCATTGTTACAGTGATGAGTGCTAATAAGGTCATCATAGATAGCCAGCATGAGTAGCACATTCCCTGAGTGGTTCATGTTGCGTCGTGCAGAGTTCTACTGAGACACAGAGACTGGCTGAACCTGATTTCCTGCCACCTGCTCTGTGGTTTAGGTTGCTTCTTTCACTTGCTGGAGGCAATACATTATTTTTAGAAATGTATCACGCTTTAGATCATTCTCATTGGTAGAATGGATGCACCAGCACTCAGTTTTACACAGAGTTTCTGGATAGGTGAAGGCCTCACTCAGTGTTAGAGTAATTATGTTAAAACCAAGGTGTCAGTATAATGGAAAGCTGCTGTGTGTTTCACATACTGTCAATAGTCTAGGTGATGTGGATAAGGCGTAGTCAGGCGCAGGACACAGATGAGTAATAATCGTACCTTTACTCAATAAACAATCTTCCATCAAGGATAACAAAATTTCAGAGCACATAAACGAGACAACAATAAACACGCTCAAAACCATGATGGAACCAGAGGGTTAAATAGTTATAATAAATTATAACGTAATGGAAACCAGGTGTGTACAATCAAGACCAAACAAAAGGAAAAAGAAATGTAGATCGGTGGAGACTAGAAAGCCGGTGACATCGACCACCGACCGCAGCCCGAACAAGGAGAGGCACCAACTTCGGCGGAAGTCATGACAAGAGCCAAATCGAGAGGCGAGAGCCAAATCGGCATATTCAGGGGGGATGAGCACGGTGGAGACCTGGTTTGGACTCTCCACCGTAGTTGCACCTATGGAAACACCTACACACCTCCCTAAGGAATGACGTGACCATCCCTTAAGAGCCCCCTGTTCCCACTAAATAGTGGGGTCATGATAGGCCAACCAGGGAAGCCCCAACACCACAGGGAAAGCAGGAGACTCGATCAGAAAGAGACTAATTCTCTCCTCATGACCCTCCTGCGTTATCATACGTAGTGGAGCTGTGACCTCCCTAATCAGCCCCGACCCTAAAGGACGACTATCTAAAGGCATGAACAGGGAAGGGCACATCAACAGGAACAATAGGAATCCCTAATCTAAGTGCAAATGAACGGTCAATAAAGTTCCCAGCTGCGCCTGAATCTACTTGCGCCTTATGCTGGGAATGCGGGGAAACCTCAGGAAATTTTATACATACACACATGTGCGCAACAGGGAGCTCTGGGTGAGTCGGGTGCCTACTCACCTGGGATGATCCACCAGTGCCCTGCCTGCTGCCTCGACTCCCTGGGGAACCTCCCCAGCACCGACCAGCAGTGTGCCCTCTGCGGCCACAGGTGGTGCAGGGAATGGCCCCTCCTCCGGTCCCCCTCATAGCAGCCCCTCCTAGCTCCATCGGATCGGAGGTGCTGGGGGATGGAACTGACGGACCCCGATCCTTACGTCCGCGGGAGGCCAACAGGTTATCCAGCCGGATGGATAGGTCCACCAGCTGGTCAAAGGTAAGGGTGGTGTCCCCGCCGGCTAGCTCCCTATAAACGTCCTCGCGTAGACTACACCTGTAGTGGTTGATCAGGGCCCACTCATTCCATCCCACGCCGGCGGCCAGAGTTCGAAAGTGCAGAGCGAAGTCTTGTGTGCTCCTCATCAAATCAAATGTATTTATATAGCCCTTCTTACATCAGCTGATATCTCAAAGTGCTGTACAGAAACCCAGCCTAAAACACCAAACAGCAAGCAATGCAGGTGTAGAAGCACGGTGGCTAGGAAAAACTCCCTAGAAAGGCCAAAACCTAGGAAGAAACCTAGAGGAACCAGGCTATGAGGAGTGGCCAGTCCTCTTCTGGCTGTGCCGGCTGGAGATTATAACAGAACATGGCCAAGATGTTCAAATGTTCATAAATGACCAGCATGGTCAAATAATAATAATCACAGTAGTTGTCGAGGGTGCAGCAAGTCAGCACCTCAGGAGTAAATGTCAGTTGGCTTTTCATAGCCGATCATTAAGAGTATCTCTACCGCTCCTGCTGTCTCTAGAGAGTTGAAAACAGCAGGTCTGGGACAGGTAGCACGTCCGGTGAACAGGTCAGGGTTCCATAGCCTCAGGCAGAACAGTTTAAACTGGAGCAGCAGCACGGTCATCCCCTGTCTGAGATGATACAAGCGTTCCCCTGCCGCTCTCCCTTCAGGTGGATGATTGAAAACATCCCGGAAGCGGCGGGTGAAATCCTCATAGTTGTCCAACGTCGGTCCTTCCCTTCCCCAAATGGCGTTGGCCCATTCAAGTGCTTTACCAGTCAGACAGGAGATGAGGGCATTCACACTATCGCGTCCCGAAGGAGTTGAGTGAACAGTTGCCAGGTAGAGCTCCAGCTGGAGTAGGAACCCCTGGCACCCGGCAGCCGTTCCATCATATACCCTCGGGAGCGCGAGTCGAATCCCACTGGATCCAGGTGAAGGAGGGGTGGACTGCGGTGTGGGTTGTTGTGGGAGCTGGGGTGATGATGAGGTTGCTGGAAAACCCCCATCTCTCCCATCGCTCCATGGTTTGCAGCACGCGATCCATGGCTGTGCCGAGACTTTGCAACATAGTCGCATGCTGCTGGACCCGCTCCTCCACAGGTAGAGGAGGGCTGTGTGCACCTGCTGACTCCATTAGAGGTGCGTGTTTCTGTCAATAGTCTAGGTGATGTGGATAAGGCGGAGTCAGGCGCAGGACACAGAGATGATGAGTAATAATCGTACCTTTACTCAATAAACAATCTTCCATCAAGGAGAACAAAATTCCAGAGCACATAAACGAGACAACTTGACAACAATAAACACGCTCAAAACCATGATGGAACCAGAGGGTTAAATAGGGAATAAATTATAACGTAATGAAAACCAGGTGTGTACAATCAAGACCAAACAAAAGGAAAAAGAAAGGTAGATCGGTGGAGACTAGAAAGCCGGTGACGTCGACCGCCGCCTGAACAAGGAGAGGCACCAACTTTGGCGGAAGTCGTGACACATACAGTCCACTGCATGCTACACATACTTGCTTTACCTAATACACTGACATCCAGTAGAAAATCTACATCTAGTATATCACAAAAGTAAGTAGTGAAACTTAGATTGAGAATGATATGTGATGTCCATTTCTTCAGTCATTGTCCATGTTCCAGTACCATGCATGGTACCATCTGTCAGTAGAGCCATGTCCAGATGGGAATTCAGGCCAGCCCTGGGGAGGATAAAGATGCTGAAATGGGGACTAAGTTCTTTGGGACGAATTCTAGCATGAGATACACTCAAACAAATCAATGTTTCATGTATGTAACTCATGCACTCATGTCAATGGAATATATGCTTTAGTATATTACTCACATAGATATCAAGTTATAATTCTACCCTTTATTTATGAATAGTATCCTTACATTGATAGCAGTACAGGATCAGCTTATCCCCAGATAAAGAGGGTTAGCCTCCATTTTGTTGCATGCTTACTCACCTGATCTTCCCTTTCCGCAGGTATGCTAGTTTTGGCATCGAGAGACAAGGAGGCTCATCCATGAGGAAGGTAAAGCAAATTATATGAAACAGTTAATACTACTGTTACTCCCCTAATATGAGTACTGTACTTTAGACACCTCTTCTAATCAAACCCTCTCTTCTTTCCTCTCCTTGCAGTCATTTCACTATGCGTCTTTAAGGACTAAGACCAAAAAGAGAACCAAAGGTAAGACATGAGGGATAAACCCATTCACTGTGAGGTTTCCTTTGGTGAACCTTTGTCAATAGTTTTCTTTTATATTAGGATTTGTGATGGGGTTGGAATGATGTTAGTATTAAGGATACAGTATCATCCAGGGAATGTTTAGTGTGTCCATGTGTCTCTAAGAATTTCCTGGGATATCCTGCTCTCCACCCAGGTTCTCTGACTAGCGCTAGCCGCAGGCGTATCTCCTGTAAGGACCTGGGCCACGGGGACTGTGAGGGCTGGCTGTGGAAGAAGAAGGATGCCAAGGGCTACTTCACCCAGAAGTGGAAGAAGTACTGGTTCATCCTCAAGGACTCCTCGCTCTACTGGTACACCAACCAGAATGTAAGCTGCTCTCTGACAGTACAATACAGCTGTCAAACATTACTTTATTTTCTCTTATCCACAACAGGCTTGCTGTTTACCAACACGATCTGCAGATTTGTCAGATATAGCAACACTACAGGCCATATTCCAGATACTGAACCATTTACAGTGCCTTCAGAAAATATTCATACCCCTTGACTTATTCCACATTTTGATGTGTTACAGCCTGAATTCAAAATGGATGTTTCCTTACCCATTTACACACAATACCCCAAAATGACAAAGTGAAAACATGATTTTAGAAATGTTAGCAAATTGATTGAAAATGAAATACATAAATATCTAATTTACATAAGTAGTCAACAACCCTTGAGTCAATATATGTGAAAATCACCTTTGGCAGCGATTACAGCTGTGAGTCTTTCTGGGCAAGTCTCTAAGAGCTTTGCACACCTGGATTGTACAATATTTGCACATTATTATTTTTTAAATTCTTCAAGCTCTGTCAAGTTGGTTGTTGATCATTGCTAGACAGCCATTTTCAAGTCTTGCCAAAGATTTTCAAGCCGATTTAAGTCAAAACCCTAACTATGCCACTCAGGAACATTCAATGTTGTCTTGGTATGCAACTCCAGTGTATATTTGGCCTTGTGCTTAATGTTATTGTCCTGCTCTCTGGCTCTGGCTCGCTGTATGGCCTTATTTGTCCCACTATTGTTTGTGGAGATATGCTCTGATGAAGGTCGACTGACCGAAAGCTCAGCTATATTAAAATAAATTAGCATATGACTGGTAGTGTGCAGAGATTTCTTTCCTGTTTCTCCAGTTTTGTCTTTTGCCTCCAGCACCTGCTCAAATGTAATTGAATTTGTGTTTGAAATTCATTGCTTGACTGATCGACCTTACAGATAATTGTGTGTGGAGTACAGAGATTAAAAAATCATGTTAAACACTATTATTGCACACAGAGTGAGTCCATGTGACTTATTAAGCACATTTCTACTCCTGAACTTATTTAGGCTTGCCATAACAAAAGGGTTGAATACTTATTGACTCAACATTTCAGCTTTTAATTTATTTGTTAACATTTCTAAAAACATAATCCCACTTTGACATTATGGTTATTGTGTGTACACCAGTGACACAAAATCTCAATTTAATCCATAATAAATTCAGGATGTAACACAACAAAATGTGGGAAATGTCAAGGGGTGTGATAACTTTCTGAAGGCACTGTATGTTGAAGTGACATGTAGTGTACAGCGTATTCCAGTATGTCTGGTATACTTAATGAGGTGTGTCATCTCTACAGGCATATGGCAATGCATTGCTTCTTATTTCCCTTACCTCTCCTTTCCTAGGACGAGAAGGCTGAAGGTTTCATCAGCCTACCTGAGTTCCGAATAGATCGAGCGATTGAATGCAGAAGGAAACAGTGAGTGTTTTTGGGATTCATGTTTTATTTTGTCTCTCAAACTTTTAGTGAATCTGGGGATTTAAACGAAAACACAAAGCCTAAATGAAACACAGAAACAAGCACATCATACATTATTGCCAGCACGAGTGCTTATGTTTGGCTTCAAAGGGACAACACATAAACAGAGGATGCTGTTGCGTGGCATGACTATTTTATTTTCATAATAATAGCTTTAAATAGCTGTGGCACAAAGTAGTAGAAGTAATAGGTGTCTGTTTCCACCTGAGAAGCTGATTGGGTCACATAGGGATCAGAGAGGGGTCAACTGGCTAGGTGTGGCGTGTGCCAGCCAGCCAGGCCTCATGTCCACTATTACAGAGACTACAGCGGTGATAAGCACATCGCATATACAGTACACTTATTTGGCCATTACCAAATGCTCTGAAGCTCGTATTGTACCACGTGGTCTGGATCTAAGGCTAATGGAATGGAATTATGCAAAATTGAGATGTTTAAGCGTTAGATGAACTACAACATTACACAGACTAAATGGATATTTTTTCTGCTTCCGTTACAGTGCCTTCAAAGCCTGCCATCCCAAAATCAAGAGTTTCTTCTTTGCCACAGACTGTTTGGAGGAGATGAACAGGTAAGACCAGTGCTATGATGGTAGGGTTAGTTAGTGTGCTTATTTCATAAAATGATCTCTTGGTTGCAACAGAATGTACAGTAGGTGAACAGCTTATTTTCTAAGGCGTATTATCTGTTTCAGAGCATTCACAGCTGGAGCTGTGACATTGTTCTCCGTTCATTCTCAAACAGGAGGAATATGAAAATATACTTTAGATATCTGTAGTTGTGTTCCACTGAAATGTTATTTTTCTTTGCTTTCTACTGAGATGAAAAAGAGCAGGAAGTATCTTGTTTCAAGGAACCCTCTGGGTCATCAGCTACTGCTTTGTTCATCAGAAACAGTTTCATCTTTCCCTTGTGTTATGATTGATTCACTTGTTATCATCTCTGGCTCTTTGCTTTGCAATTATGTGGCAGTGTTGATCACAAATTCCCTTTATTGATTGAGTAGCACTAACAAAAGAAAGGATGTGAGAGGATTCAGAGATTGCATATCATGCCATCGATATACATTATTTTCTTCAATGCAGACTGTTAAAGGTCCAATGCAGCTGTTTTTATGTCAATATCAAATCATTTCTGGGTAACAATTAAGTACCTTAAAATGGTCAAAAATAAACAAAAAGAGAGAATAGCAATTTCTCAAGCAAGAATTTTGCTAGGATTGTCGGGGAGTGGCAAGGGGAAAACTGAAACCTAGCTGTTATTGGCAGAGGGGTTTAGAAACTTTTCAAACAGCTCTTTCACTAAAAGGGCATTATCATCATTTTCATAATTTCACATTATTATTCCAACCTCAACCTTTTAGCCCGAAGTCCAGCGTGCTATCGACTGTGCCCCAAAAGCATGCTCGATCGACAGAGTCGATATCCTCGCTTATAAACCCAGGATCGTTACACAACTCCCTCCTTTCGAAGAGCGCATCCTCGCGCTAGCTTGCGACTCAACGTCTTATAGGAACGCGCTCACTGGCCAAGCACACACACGTTCGTGGATGCAAGGTCCGATCACTTCTGACACCAATGTAATGAAACAAGCACCAGCGCGCTATTGACTGTGCCCCAAAAGCATGCTCGAGCGGCAGAGTCGATATTCACGCTTATAAACCCAGGGTTGTTACAATATATATAAAACACAGACAAATATAGTTATTTACTGGACTGGGTCTTTAATTATGAATTTTCTTAAGAAATATAGACTATAGTGCAACATACAGGGCCGGCGTTAAAGGGGCCTGACCCGCCCTACCGTACCTTCTTGCCCGTCAAAATAAAATATTTAAATATTGACCGAGACATGCGCCGACAGAAAGACGCATCAATCTCAGTTAAAGCATCCGAGCGAGTGAAACAGCACCCCTCTGTCTCAGTATGGGTAGACCATGTATCTGATGCTGTCTGGACCAAAAGAATATGGCATGTCATACGATTTCTGGCCAGACAGCATCAGATACATGGTCTACCAATACTGAGACATAATGGCTACATATAGAGGGGTGCTGTTTTGCTCGCTCGGGTGCTTTCTACAGTGATATAGTTTCAGCAGAGGAAGAGGCAAAGCGAGAGGGCTCTCTTGACAAAATCTGTCCAGTATAAATAAGACCAATGCGTTTCTATGGGAATAATATGCAGACCTAAACTTGTCGCCTGCCTTCCCGCCTTTGGGACAAAGACTCCCAATGTTAGGGCCGAGACATGAGCATCTCGTCATTATATGCAGATCTCTAGTTTCAGCCTCTTGTGAATTAGAAAGGAAAGATGGCGGGTGCACAGTTATGGAGCCAGATAGCTGCCAAAAGGTTGAATGTATGTATCGTTAGGATCGTAAGAAAATCCATACGTAAATTGTTAGGATCGTAAGAAAAGCCATGCGTGAAACATGAAACGAACTGTTAAATTTGATCTGTAAACGTACAAACCCAATGTTACGATTATGAATGAACATTTACACGTTCAATTCTTACTATGTCTCCCTTAACTCGGTTACAGATCTTTTTTATACGTACAAACTTTTGTCAGGAATGTGGCATCTGTAAAGGACATGAACTGAATGTAGCTAGTCAATCAAGCAACTCTAGCCCAGACGTTAGAGTTGCTTTGCAGCTTCCGGTTTCATTTCCAAAATAAATGTCAAGAGCTTGTTTTAGAACGGCATTCAATAACAACGTAATACAACTAGATGGCGTAGTATAGGCTTGGTCCTTCAGCAAATGACTTGTGTGAGAATGATACTATAAAGATACAGAAGAGCCTTGTCCAGAATAACCGCCTGAGCTGCAAAATAGAAAGTAAATATGATTTAGGCTCGGCCTATTCCACTATCTAAATATGCCATTCTGCTGTGTGTTATTTAATGGCCATATAATTGCATAATTAATTTTTATAGCCGTGTGGGGCAACTGTGGTGATCATGTAACCTAATGAATTACACTTTTTCCAGTATTTGGGAGCATGGACTGTAGGCCTTATATTAGGCATTTTGACTGTTGTATTGTGAATTCCACTTTGTATGTAGGCTTGTTATAGCTATTTGCATTGCACAACCCCATCATGCAGAGGCTATATCCATATCAATAAATGAGACATAACAAAATATTGATTAAGTCTTGGCTATAACCGGTCCTGAGCAAAATAGCCAAGAGGTCCCAAATGGTCAAGACTATCTATAGCCTATTCTTATTGGCAGATCTGTTTTCCCTATCAGCCACTGCATGTGCTTCTTCAACTATTTTGTTTAAAATATATTTAGAAGCCTGTGAGCTAGGGTCTCTTTTTAAGTGGAAGCCTATAATAAAAAGTTATAAAACACAGAGTTCTAAAATTATTCCGCAAGACACCAGCACCCCAAATGATAGCCTAAATTGCAATGCCTATAAGTTGAAGGCCTATTTTTGTATTTGGATAGGCCTAAATGAAACATTGAATTATTAAAGTGATAGGCTAAAGAACTTTGGAGAATTGAGATAATTTTGAATACACACATGGATTTCAATAAACAAGTGGATAAGACTGTTCTATTCTCTTTGATTTAGTTCCTATTGTAACTCAGACAAATGATAGAATGGATGACATACTGACTGAACTGAATGAAGGATGAATTAAATGTTCAAATATGTTGGAATGACGAGTTGCACGCATCATGCATGCTCTGCATTTTATTTGGCTAGTAGGCAAATAGGCCTACATTAGAGTATAATGACTCTCTGGCTGCATGCCTCCAGAAGGGAATCTTCTGAGGCTGAGGGGTTCTTTTCCGAAGGCGCATGGTGCTGTAGTGCTGCATAGAGATCACAAGCTCTTCAACTGGGCAGCAGTGTAGCTATGGAGGGAATAGATTATATGGAGACTACCTAAGACCACTGCAACAGAGTTATTGTAAAGTGTGGGAATAAGCTTATGCCAGACTTAGCCTACATTTAACGTCTCCCTTGTTAATTTCAAAGTCCATATGTTCATGACCCGATTAATATAAATCATGTCAAATTATTTAAAATTATTTTTAACCCCTCCTACATAATATGCTTTGGCAAGATTTTGAGTGATAAATGTCAAAATATTCTATAAAAATATATTTTGAGTGGCAAAGTCTCCAGTGGTTATACATAATTTATAGATTCACCAAACATCTATCATTATTCTATGTTTCATTATTCCTGGTTGATACTACTGGTTATGATTGCAGACAGAGCACAGAGACTGGGATGGTGCAATATTGAATTAGTCATATTTTGATAAGGTGCATGCATGGGGATGTCCATGTCACCAGAGATATGCCCATTATGTAGAGATGCACCTAGTGGACTGAAACTTCACTGTTGTAGGCATAATATAGCTAGTGCTATCTAGACTTGGCAAACAAATCCATTACATTAGCTACCTACATGTGAAGTAAACTCAACTGAGTAATAGAGAATGGAGACTTTTAACTTGAAAACGTGCAGGATACCTCTTTCCAGTTTCCCTGACTTCCGTGTTTTTTATACTGTGTTATGCTTGTTCGTGTAGCAATCCTCACAGGCCGTTTGGTATACATTTTTTTTGTTGGTGAGATGAAACTGCCAAAACTCTGAAAGTTATTATTGTACATCAGAATTGCAACACAAGATTTGTTCAAGCCTCAAGTCTGTAAACGCAACATGGTGTTTGTATGTTCACAGATGAAATTTCACACTTACGTTTCACGCATGGCTTTTCTTATGATCCTAATGATACGTACATTCAACCTTTTGGCAGCTATCTGGTTCCATAAACAGTGCACTGTTAGGATGCTGGATTGCCCTAAAATAAATGGATGTTTAGCCAAAATTATATAATTACTCCTGTCTACATAAAATCATTCAAAATACTTCACCGGGGAGCATGACTTATCCACAAAGGATCATTAGCTTCTTTAAAAAATGGCTGTGGATTGTTTGGGAAGCCCGCAATTTGATTAGTGCGCGTGGCAATAGGTCTAGTTGATTGAGTTGCGGCTGTCAGTATAAAGCATCTGAAATATGTGTGAAGATAATGTGTCTTTAGTATAATTTTAAATGTTGCATCAAGAAGGGGAGGAGGTGTGGTGAAGATATGGTGTGTCTCATTTCAGAATGCATGCATATGTAGGAAGGGCCCATTTGCCGATGTCTGATTTCTTATTGTCTTAACTGACCACGTACACCACTCATTTTTTTCCTCGCCTCACACAAGTCAACAAAGTCAGTTTTTTTTTTTTTTACATCCATTGTGCATGATAGTTCCTCAGTATTTGAAAAATCTTTCCAACACTCCCGGCCTCAAAAATCCCCAAGACTCTGTGAAAAGAGCTAAATATATATATCCAGTGGAAACGTCATAAAAAACTGCTTTCTGTCCCGGGCTCACTGGAGCAGGAAACTTTGAGGGCCTGGAATAGGCAAGTTGATACATTGTTGCAGGTTTGTTAACAACAGCTTTGGACTGGACCCTCTGATTTGATGCAATGTTGAACTTCACTGGCAATAGCTCAAGTCAAGACAGATAGAAAGGGAGGCAGACATGCAGAGAAGAGAGATGAATGTGATTGAAAGAACCAGAATTTTCATTTGGATATTTTCTACTGTTCTTATTTGTTAGCTTTAGGCATATGTATTTGACTTAGTTGTTGTTGGAAGTTATTGGCCTATTCAGTGGCGATTTTAGCATGTAAATCTTGGTGTGGCAAACAATTATTTATTTTTGATGCATGCCAGCAAAGCCACTACACAACACTAAACAATACATTCATTGCACTATAACGGTGACAAACCGTGCCCACAACCTGTTATGGCCTACATATTCACCATGGTAGGAATCCTTACCACAGCTACACCTGGCTATCAGCGGAGCCTTGTCTGGCAGCGAAACAGTTCATTCAGCCTCATTTACAGGCTTTTTAAAAAACATAGCTGATATGGATGACTTGCTTAAACAAATTGGATTTCTACTGACAAGTGAGATGTACAAACTATGGCACAGTGGAACAATGAGCGGATAAGAGGCAATCCATAATTTCGATTAAGACATTAATGAATGAGCTAGGACGGACGTAGTCAATATAACTATTTGTTCAGCACTTTTGAAATGTACAGCGACAGAATTCAGAAAATGGGCCGTTCTTACAGTATTCTCCCTGTACAACAAGACAGAACCGTAGGATAAATAAAGGGGGTATATAAGCAGACAATGAAAGCTCTTACACTATTCAATGATTACAGTTCTCTAAAACAAGTTATAGGCTACATGTGCACCATCAAGTCAGAACAGTAGGCTAAGTTATGAGGGGGAAAGGGACCAAATTATTAGGGTGAGGCACATAACAGCTTACTACACAACATACACTTGGTATTACTTTCTTGGCGACAGTATACATATGTCCCTGGCATATTACATCATTTATGAAGCAGCATACAAGACATTTGGACTCACTTTGTTGTGCTGTGCTCACTTCAACAGGAAGGTGGCGCGGCGGTCCTTCTTGTGGGCTCTAGAAAGAGGCCCGAAATCCCGGCTTGGAATGCCGAGTTAGATGACCGTTCAAAATGATTTTCCGTATTTTCAGAGTCGCTGCTAGTTTTATCTGAGTTCCCATTTGTCTTGAACTCAATGAAGTCTGAGATTTCTCAGTTCCGAGTTTCCAGTTGTTTTGAACATGGCAGAAGTCATGCTGGATTGACAGCATGGCCAGTGTATTCAAACCTTTCTGGCCCATGGCGTTACCCGCTTTTTTGTGATATCCAATTGGTAGTTACGATCTTGTCTCATTGATGCAACTCCCCTACGGACTCGGTGAAGGTCGAGAGCAAGGCCGCACTGCTTCTTGACACACTGCTCGCTTAACCCGGAAGCCAGCCACACCAATGTGTCGGAGGAAACATTGTCGAACTGACAACCAAAGTCAGCTTGCAGGTGACCGTCCCGCTACAAGCAGTTGCTTGAGCACGATGAGGGCATCCTGGCCTGCCAAACCCTCCCTTAACCCAAACGACGCTGGGCCAATTGTGCACCGCCTCATGGGTCTCCCGGTCACAGCCGACTGTGACACAGCCTGGGATCGAACCTGGGACTGCAGTGGCGCCTTAGCACTCATTGTTGAATTTGCAATTTCCAACTTGTTGTTGTTGATAATGTTTATGTCCAATGGCTGATGAGCAAATCAAATCAAATGTTATTTGTCACATACACATGGTTAGCAGATGTTAATGCGAGTGTAGCGAAATGCTTGTGCTTCTAGTTCCGACAATGCAGTAATAACCAACAAGTAGTCTAACCTAACAATTCCACAACTACTACCTTATACACACAAGTGTAAAGGGATAAAGAATATGTACATAAAGATATATGAATGAGTGATGGTACAGAACGGCATAGGCAAGATGCAGTAGATGGTATAGAGTACACTATATACATATGAGATGAGTAATGTAGGGTATATAAACATAAAGTGGCATAGTTTAAAGTGGCTAGTGATACATGTATTACATAAAGATGGCAAGATGCAGTAGATGATATAGAGTACAGTATATACATATACATATGAGATGAGTAATGTAGGGTATGTAAACATTATATTAAGTGGCATTGTTTAAAGTGGCTAGTGATACATTTTTACATAATTTCCATCAATTCCCATTATTAAAGTGGCTGGAGTTGAGTCAGTATGTTGGCAGCGGCCACTAAATGTTAGTGGTGGCTGTTTAACAGTCTGATGGCCTTGAGATAGAAGCTGTTTTTCAGTCTCTCGGTCCCTGCTTTGATGCACCTGTACTGACCTCGCCTTCTGGATGATAGCGGGGTGAACAGGCAGTGGCTCGGGTGGTTGTTGTCCTTGATGATCTTTATGGCCTTCCTGTGACATCGGGTTATGTAGGTGTCCTGGAGGGCAGGTAGTTTGCCCCCGGTGATGCGTTGTGCAGACCTCACTACCCTCTGGAGAGCCTTACGGTTGTGGGCGGAGCAGTTGCCGTACCAGGCGGTGATACAGCCCGACAGGATGCTCTCGATTGTGCATCTGTAGAAGTTTGTGAGTGCTTTTGGTGACAAGCCAAATTTCTTCAGCCTCCTGAGGTTGAAGAGGCGCTGCTGCGCCTTCTTCACAACGCTGTCTGTGTGGGTGGACCAATTCAGTTTGTCCGTGATGTGTACGCCGAGGAACCTAAAACTTACTACCCTCTCCACTACTGTCCCGTCGATGTGGATAGGGGGGTGTTCCCTCTGCTGTTTCCTGAAGTCCACAATCATCTCCTTTGTTTTGTTGACGTTGAGTGTGAGATTATTTTCCTGACACCACACTCCGAGGGCCCTCACCTCCTCCCTGTAGGCCGTCTCGTCGTTGTTGGTAATCAAGTCTACCACTGTAGTGTCGTCCGCAAACTTGATGATTGAGTTGGAGGCGTGCATGGCCACGCAGTCGTGGGTGAACAGGGAGTACAGGAGAGGGCTCAGAACGCACCCTTGTGGGGCCCCAGTGTTGAGGATCAGCGGGGTGGAGATGTTGTTACCTACCCTCACCACCTGGGGGCGGCCCGTCAGGAAGTCCAGGACCCAGTTGCACAGGGCGGGGTCGAGACCCAGGGTCTCGAGCTTGATGAAGAGTTTGGAGGGTACTATGGTGTTAAATGCTGAGCTGTAGTCGATGAACAGCATTCTCACATAGGTATTCCTCTTGTCCAGATGGGTTAGGGCAGTGTGCAGTGTGGTTGCGATTGCGTCGTCTGTGGACCTATTGGGTCGGTAAGCAAATTGGAGTGGGTCTAGGGTGTCAGGTAGGGTGGAGGTGATATGGTCCGATACGTTTTTATCTATAATTTCTCTTCATATGACAAGGATTGAAAGGGATTTGCCAGTAGATTGCCGACTTGATGCATGATGAGGACTGCTAGCTTGCTAGCTAAGATTTTGAAAGTATGATGTTGACATGATCAGTCCAATCAAAGCTACGGTAGATATAACGTGATTTTATCAATGACCTTTAGACTTCTTGGATGGGCACTTCTAATGTAAGTCTACGGCAGCACCCAAGGGGCTTAAATTTCCAAGCTCTAACTGTAGATTTTGTGGTGACGTAGTGTCCCCATCAGTGACAGAACACTGAGCCAATCACGGCGCAACTAGAGAACATTACCAACCCCAAGGCTCCGTATTTTCCGCTGGCTGCCCCACCACCACAGAAAGCGCTGAGCTAGGCTGAAAAAAACTGCATTTTGGAGCTGTCTTACTCAATAAAGCAAAACAGAGAACATGTTTGTATGCAGCTTTATTAACTCATAAAAAATATATAATTACATTGGTATGTGACACGTATTAATGCCAAAGTAACATGCAAAACAGAAAGGAAAAAAAAATATATACAGTTGAAGTCGGAAGTTTAAATCAAATCAAATCACATTTATTTATATAGCCCTTCTTACATCAGCTGATATATCAAAGTGCTGTACAGAAACCCAGCCTAAAACCCCAAACAGCAAGCAATGCAGGTGTAGAAGCACGGTGGCTAGGAAAAACTCCCTAGAAAGGCCAAAACCTAGGAAGAAACCTAGAGAGGAACCAGGCTATGAGGGGTGGCCAGTCCTCTTCTGGCTGTGCCAGGTGGAGATTATAACAGAACATGGAGAAGATGTTCAAATGTTCATAAATGACCAGCATGGTCAAATAATAGTAATCACAGTGAACAGGTTAAGTTTACATACACTTAGGTTGGAGTCAACCACTCCACAAATTTCTTGTTAACAAACTGTAGTTTTGGCAAGCCGGTTAGGACATCTACTTTGTGCATGACACAAGTAATTTTTCCAGCAATTGTTTACAGACAGATTATTTCACTTATAATTCACTATATCACAATTCCAGTGGGTCAGAAGTTACATACACTAAGTTGACTGTGCCTTTAAACAGCTTGGAAAAATCCAGAAAAGGATGTCATGGCTTTAGAAGCTTCTCATAGGCTAATTGACAACATTTGAGTCAATTGGAGGTGTACGTGTGGATATATTTCAAGGCCTAACTTCAAACTCAGTGCCTCTTTGCTTGACATCATGGAAAAATCAAAAGAAATCTGCCAAGACATCAGAAAAAAATTGTAGACCTCCACAAGTCTGGTTCATCCTTGGGAGCAATTTCCAAACGCCTGAAGGTACCACATTCATCTGTACAAACAATAGTACACAAGTATAAACACCATGGGACCACGCAGCCGTCATACCGCTCAGGATGGAGACGCGTTCTGTCTCCTAGAGATGAACGTACTTTGGTGCGAAAAGTGCAAATCAATCCCAGAACAACAGAAAAGGACCTTGTGAAGATGCTGGAGGAAACAGGTACAAAAGTATCTATATCCACAGTAAAACGAGTCCTATATTGACATAACCTGAAAAGCCGCTCAGGAAGGAAGAAGCCACTGCTGCAAAACCGCCATAAAAAAGCCAGACTACGGTTTGCAACTGCACATGAGGACAAATATCGTACTTTTGGAGAAATGTCCTCTGGTCTGATGAAACAAAAATAGAACTATTTGTCCATAATGACCATCGATATGTTTGGAGGAAAAAGGGGGAGGCTTGCAAGCTGAAGAACACCATCCCAACCGTGAAGCACGGGGGTGGCAGCATCATGTTGTGGGGGTGCTTTGCTGCAGGAGGGACTGGTGCACTTCACAAAATAGATGGCATCAATCATGAGGGGAAATTATGTGGATATATTGAAGCAACATCTCAAGACATCAATCAGGAAGTTAAAGCTTGGTCGCAAATGGGTCTTCCAAATGGACAATGACCCCAAGCATACTTCCAAAGTTGTGGCAAAATGGCTTAAGGACAACAAAGTCAAGGTATTGGAGTGGCCATCACAAAGCCCTGACCTCAATCCCGTAGAAAATGTGTGGGCAGAACTGAAAAAGCACGTGCAAGCAAGGAGGCCTAAAAACCTGACTCAGTTACACCAGCTCTGTCAGGAGGAATGGGCCAAAATTCACCCAACTTATTGTGGGAAGCTTGTGGAAGGCTACCCGAAACTTTTGACCTAAGTTAAACAATTTAAAGGCAATGGTACCAAATACTAATTGAGTGTTTGTAAACTTCTGACCCACTGGGAATGTGATGAAAGAAATAAAAGCTGAAATAAATAATTTTCTCTACTATTATTCTGACATTTCACATTCTTAAAATAAAATGGTGATCCTAACTGACCTAAGACAGGGAATTTTTACTAGGATTAAATGTCAGGAATTGTGAAAAACTGAGTTTAAATGTATTTGGCTAAGGCGTATGTAAACTTCTGACTTCAACTGTATTTTTTACTAAATGCAGCCTACTGCTGCATTGGTCTGTAGGCTATCTCTGAGTTCTATGCTCTCATTTCTTTAGTCACTAATGGTTCACAGTGTATCAGTGTGTCTATGACAGAGGCTAGTGCTCTCGCCATAGTTTTAGATTTTTATAATTTAAGGCCTACTTCGGATTTTTATGATTAACCATTTTTTAAATGAAACTGTTCCATGAAAATGTGCAATTAAAAATAATCATAACTGGCACGCAGATCGGTAGAAATGGTAGGATGAATTGTAAGCTTCCCCAAACTTGAAATTCACGAGCTGCCTATGGTCTTTACTATTACACCCATTTAAAAAATGTATGCAAGTGCGTGCACACATAGGTCGCATGAAAAAATGGGCCGGCTATGGAAATCAAAGGCCCCTCCAACTGATTCGTTCAGGCGGCGAGTCTGGCAACATAACACATTTCAAACTTCCTGCCACTCCCAGTATTGTATTAGTTAGTCGATTAACCATCTCATGTTGTGTATTTGCACCCTGTCTTCTTACCCATTTTAGATGGATGAACCGGCTGGGGCTGGCGGCGATTGGCTACACACCCGACGATAAAGTTTCTCGCCCTGATGAAGGTAGGACAATCTGACTAGATGTTTAGTGACATCAGACAACATCCTGTTGTGATGTGGAAATTGAATGATTTTAGGACATTGGCGTAAAATGTTACATAAGTGTGTTAGATCAATACCTATTGTACTGTAGTGCAATACTGACAGTATTGGCATTGATGAGGTCACCCAAGCTGTTTATCTTATTGATGTTCAACTTTGATGTGTGTTTCAGATTACTGGAGTGAGAGTGACCAGGATGAGATTGATGGTTCTATGACCCTGAAACAAGAGGGCATGTCATCACGCTGTGATACCTACCACCGCACCCCGTCTGTGAGTGCAGGCATCTGGTCCACATTCTGGAACACACACACACACACACCAGTGGCGGTCGGTGATATTTAAGATGAGGGAGGGCAATTATTTTTTTCACAAGCATGGCCTTATTTCTATTATAACATATTGGATGACTGTCATTCATATTCCATTCACTCAGTTCAATGTAACATTGATAGGTTTAAGCTACAGTACTACATGATACTCTAATTTTCCCTATACCCATCATGAGTTTGCTACAGGTAGAGAGAAAAGACACTGACACATGGACAGACAGTGACACATTCAAAACCGCCTTGCACACTCTTGCCTGCATCTAGGGTGTAATGATTAGTCCAACAGTTGCAAACGAGAGTTTCTATTGGACAAATTCAGGTATGTTTATTCCCATTTTTGTTCCGTTTGCTTCTGTTTAAGAAATGTTTTTCGACAGAATCAGCGAAATGAATGCATCCCTGATCACACGTAAACACAGTTAACTTTCATAGCGGCCACGTTGTATTCTTTCTCGCATCTATGCGCTCTCCCTCTCTCACCTTTTCCCTTCGTATGTGGACTTCAATGCACAACAAATCAGCTGTATGTGACCAGGTGAAAAAACCTTTCCAAGCCAAACCGTATCATAACCGCTACACACAGCCTACACGCTACATACAAATCATTAATATCCAGACGGAAAATATTTACACAAGAAGCCACCTAACATCACGCAGTCAAACTCTTCAGTCATTTAGTAAGTTCACCATTCTGCGATTCTCACCGTTAAACATGGCACAGTGTTGTCACCATATCATTGTCACCATATTAGATAAAGTAACGTCGTAGACAACATAGCTTATAGAACTAATGCGTTAGTAAACCAACTACAATCATGCAGTAACCTTACGGTGTATAGTCAGTAAGCAGTTTAGCAGTTACACCGGCAGGTCCTGGTGGCAATAAATTAGTGAAACCAAAAGCTTACTTTGACTTGGAAGAGTTCCAGTGTTGTGTTGGATAGTCATAGCCAGCTAGCTAACATAGCATCACTCTGTTTGAGCTGGGTGTTTGAGTAGGCCAAACTAGCTAGCTGCATTTGTGAAACTGAAAGTGTTATTTTTATTTTTATGAAATTAATATTGTCTTTCTCTCTCCTTGAGTCTCTCCTAGCTGTAGCTTATGCTTTCAGTAATATATTAATTGTCTGATCCTTTGATTGGGTGGACACCATGTCAGTTCATGCTGCAAGAGCTCTGATAGGTTGGAGGTTGTCCTCTGGAAGTTGTCATGATTACTGGAAGGGGGTGAGAACCATTTGAAGTCAATGTACCCTGAGGAGGACGGAAGCTAGCTGTCCTCCGGCTACACCATGGTGCTACCCTACAGAGTGCCATTGAGGCTACTGTAGACCTTCATTGCAAAACTGTATGTTTTAATCAATTTGGTGACATATGGTGACATATGTATTTAGTACAGTTTTATCTAAAAAGGATCACTTTTTAATGATTTAAATGAAATTCACTGAGGAGGATTGTCCTCCTCTTCCTCCTCTGAGGAGCCTCCACTGATACGCACACTTATGCTTACACTCATACAATACATAATGACCCTATCATTAAATACCTCTGTCCACTGGTGCCCTTCCAGGTGAACTCCTCCAGTCCGTTCCCTGAGCGCCACTTCTCCAGTGAGTCCACGTACTCCCACTCCTCTGCTGAGGATTCCCGTCCGGACGTCCCCGGGAGCACCCACTCCTCCGGCTGCCGCCCCACCCTCCGTGACACCCAACGGCGCTCCTGGCAGGACCTGATTGAGACGCCTCTCACCAGCTCGGGCCTCCACTTCCTGCAGACGGTGCCGGGGGAGGGTGACAGGGGCGACGGAGGCTACGGCAGCGGCCACATGGGAATGGGTCAGCTGCTCATGTCCCCCGAGCGCCGGCGTCAGGCCACGCTGCCCGCCCAGAGGCGCCGGCAACCTGACAGAGATGGGCCCTTCCCATTGGTGGACATAGAGGAGCGCGAGCAGCGCCTCCACCACTGTACCCATAAGCAGCGCAGCCAGAGCCTGCCCCGAAACAGGGACGTGCAGGGCACCAAGGGCAGCCTGCGCCCAGCAGGACCCTCAGAGGAGAAGAGTGAGGATGATGAGGTGCCATTCAGAAAGCACAACTCAAAAAAAAAACAAGGTACTTCCTGCTCTCGCCAGGCTTCTCTTTAGGACTCCTCAGATTTCAAGTTACTGTTTAAAAAATACACATATACCTGGTTATGCCTTGATTATATATTCATTTGATGACAAGGTTAGGCAAGGTACTTTGTAAAGCTTTTTTCCAAGTTAAAATGGTTGAATAAGGTTTAGTACAGAGCTTTGAAATCCTGTCCTAATTTCCCCGCTCAGATTCTCGGTCTAAAGAGCGAGGCCATGATCATGAGGGAGTGGATGGCTTTCATGAGCTGTACCGCTCCATAGAGCAGGCCAGCCTGTCTGCCCTGGGGGAGCAGAGGCCCTCCACCAAACAGGAGTTCAGACGCTCCTTCGTCAAGCGCTGCAATGACCCTGTCATCAATGACAAGCTGCACCGCATTCGTGCCCTGCGCAGCACGCTCAAGGTACGGAGAGGAAGGGCCTCAGCCACAGTGCAGGCTGTGGGGCAGTCATAGGCAGTGTTTTCCCCAAGTATATGAAAAGTAGCCAGCCAGGGAGTTCCGGACTTTGGGGTTCTGGGGGTGCTTTCCCTCCTGGGGATTTTGTTTTTGCAGAACAAGCTCTATTTTGGTGGCCTCTGGTACATTCTAATGCCTTGATTCCATCCAAAATACACAGCTAAATTATTGAATACTTAAAATCAAATCAAATTGTATTGGTCACATACACATATTTAGCAGATGTTATTGAGTGTGGTGGCGAAATGCTTGTACAACTTTACATCCCAGATTGGTTAAATGAGTTGTGGTACTGAGTAGAAAGACATGACTTTGCAATTAAAATTACTGAAAATATATGAATTCAGTGTGTTAGTTGTATTGGATATCATCTAGGCCTAGGTAAAATAAGCTTATTTTTTTAACCTTTAACCTGTCTTCTCTTGAGATTAAAGTCATATTTACAGTTTTGCTGCAAGATATGAATTGCCACAATGATGTTTGTTCTTCAAATTATGTATTTTATTGGCTCTGTGGCTGTGGACACTAAGGGTAAAGAAACCAATGTGAAATTCTGTAATTTGGGGGAACTATCCCTTTAACAGTTTGGCCTGTCAATCATTCACTGTGGGTGGGATTGTCAGGGGAGGGGCCAGGATGTTTCAAAGTTGGTGGGGTTTCAGACCTGTCAATCATTCACTGGGGGTTGGACAGAGGGAAGGCGGTAGCTTAGTAATACAGTCAGAGAAACTAGTCGAGTCTACTCTTTCAATTTAGTTTATTGTGGCAAGTTTCGACATGGGCTTCAAGTCCTAGGAAAATACAAACAAGATATTTTGTTTACTTGTTCCGATGACATGTAACTACATTGTATGATTTATGAATAGCAAAGTATATAGGAGATTGACTTTATTCAGTCAGTTCGACACTTTTTATAAACTAGTCAACACTTGCTGTTCGATCGTCAATCAAATCACAGGAAATAGCCTGTGCCTCGACTCCGTGGCTGGCTATATAAAATACACTAAATAAAATAGTTGAATGTGCCACAAAACAATAATTAAGTAGATTTCAAGTCATCGTTACATTACATGGGGCGTCTAAATTCACTCACAGGAGACGATGAAGAAGCATGTACTGAGAGTCGGGACAGACAGCAGACTGACAAACCAGGAGTGTTTCCCTGTCATCGCTCGCTTTATGACTGACAGGCGCCTTTCCTACCAATAGGTCACTAGAAGATGCATATTGTTTATTCTAGGGGGAGAAGGCTATACTGACTTTTCTGACTAGCGAATTTAAACTTTTAAATGAAAAGAAGCCTAGTTAATTTATGAAGTGGAAAAAGTAGCCGGACAATAATCAGTCTGTTATCGGTTGGTTAGACGACGACCAGCGCTTAGGGAAAACACTGCAAAGGGCAAATATGAATGGTATAGGATGTTACAGGTCCAGCAGGTGGCATATGAGTGGGGTCATTTAGGTGGTATGTAAGCCAAACACTAACTGATGTGTTCCCACAGGCCAAAGAGGGGGATCTGGCCATTATCAGCCAAGTGCTGGACGACCCCGGTCTAAACTCCCAGAACTTCCAGGAGTGGAAGCAGCAACACCATGAGCTTTTTGTGGACATCTGTGAGTTCAGCTCTGCCCCGACAGAGTCTCACCCTGAGGGGTCCGACCTCTCACCCCTGTCTCCACCTCTGATGATGCACACCCACTCCTTCATCGAAACTCACGTTTGAGTGCTCAGATACAGAGTAACAGGAAGACACTGTGGAATCATGCAATCATCTCTTTCCCCCCCAATCGTCGATGCAGCCAGGGTCTACCGTCACCATTCACAGCAAATGAACTGACAAACCAATCACTGTAATATGTGTACATACTGCACTGAGGTCAAACACAAGAGAGTTACGGTCGGTGTATATACTGTATATTGGATAAAATAAGGCTCCCACGGGGTGCCATTCTGCATGTGTGGAGAAACTATCCTTCTTCATTATTATCTTCAAAACAGAAAATGCAACAGATGATAGATTGAAAGAGAACTTAACAACAAAAAGAAGACGAGAACTGTTTTTGGCTGATGCAGTGCATTTTTTTCTTCGATTGTCATTTTTGTTATTTATTTCCTTGCTTAAGAGGAAGCAAGCTTTGATTTCATTTCATTTTTTATTTCCCCTTTAATGCTGCTTGAAGAGAGAGCTATGTAGCGACGGGCTATAGGCATCATTCTGATTACAACAATGCACCCCCCTACTGGGCCAACATGTTACTGTGTGACCCTGAGCCCCCAGAAAGAAAGACCCAATCTGTGTAAAAGTGTGCGCACTGTATGTTTGTATAAGTGTGGAGAGGACAGGGTGTGTGAGGAAGAGAGAGTGAGAGAAAGAGATGGAGGTATTTGGGCTTTTAGTGTATGAAGCTCAGTAGGGTTTTATTACACATTTTTGTTGTATTTACGGATGTTGCATGTTTAACATGTATGTATAATTATGTACATTTTGTTTGACATTTAAACAAAGTAGTTTAGCCAAACACAGCTCACCGGAATGACACTTTTTACATTTATTGATATGTCTCTTTGTAGCTATTTTGATTTTGCCAATCATTATAGCATTTGTTGGTGAGATTTATTTTTGAAATCAAACATCTGCATGGTAGTAAACATGTACATGTGGCCATTGGGGTTGAGAAATGTGTTAAATAAAAATATTATATTGTTTGCATAGCAGCACCCTCTATTTAAAACTGTGAACTATATACTTGTGAATGCAATCTTTAGATTCTGTGACGACAGAATCTTTTTACTTATATTTTTCTTATAAAAAGTATATAAAAGACAAAAAGCATTGCGTCTCCTGAATGACTGTTTTTGCTTCACTCCACCTGTCACAGAAGTTACCTCCTGATCTTCAGGGTTGATTCAGGTCCTGAGTTTTGCTCATGTATTCTGTTCCCTTTCTGTGTCTCTGTTGATTTTATGTGAATGTACCGGTTTATTTTCAAAAGGATCCCAGAAATTGTGTCGATGAATTGTATTTGCTTAAGTTGTTTATTTCTACAGGTTAAGAAGTAGTACTGTAGTACTTCAATGTGTTTGCATTCCTTCTGTGCAAAATACATGATCAACAACTCATAACACATTTTTCATTTTTAAAGTTTGACATACTTGGTTGTTTCTTTTTAGGCCTATTTTCTGGACTTTTACCTGTGATGGAATATGTAATTTCTATCAAATTTCAATTATAATGTTTTTCTTTGTGCTGCTTAATATATGTTCCCTTATTCCTGGCAGGATATTGACATTTCTTCAATTCACCTCCAGTTATCATCCAGTATTGTGTCCTGATACTTAAAATGCCTTTAGGGGTCAGTACATTTGTTATACAGTATAATCTACTTCAAATTATACAGTATGATTACACAGGCCCTGCATTGTTTGGCTACATGTCATATTAGACATTTAGGCTACTAACATTTATAAAACGTGTCAGCAGTTACGCTCAAGTTGTTGCCCGCAACTTTAAATTTTATGAATAGCAGTACATGTATTGTAGAATGTATTTCATTTAACCAGAATGTAATTGTTCTCACAATGTTTTAAAACATTGTACATGAAATCTGCCCAATCTGTCCAGGGTTCCACTGTGTTATTTTGGAGGTGTGCACCTCATAGTACAACTGCGCAGGTGTGTAGCTAAGATGTAAGTTGCACTGCGACATTAAAAAAAGGAACATATTGCTCTTTTTTGGAAGTATATTATTATCTGTTTATCTGTACATTAACTGATTAAAAAAGTGTTATCAAGAAAGAGAAATACATTTATTCTTCCTATGATTCAAAAGTAGCCTTTTTGTTTCTCAGAAATATATACAGTACGAGGTTGTAAAACTGAAGTTGTAAAACCAATAAACTGAATTACTGCACAAATAAATGCATTCATGTCTATTTATTTTGATAACAAAAACGGTAATCTGAACTAAAGCAGATCTTCAACCCTGCTCATAGGGATCCACATAATGGGCAGGCTTTTTCCAGGATAGGATCAGGAATGAAGAACAATACTCTAAATAAAGAAAACTGATTAACATTGCTATGTGTATGTCATTGTTATAGTGGAGGTCATTATTCACTGACCCAGTAAACAGTGCTTAACTTGGGCAGAAGCTCACTGGAGCTGATACCGCCACCACAAAGGTTCAACTGCTTGAGCTCTTGTTCTACTTATCCAATATTAGCTCAAAAGTATTGTGGAGCTCTTGCATCCAAATGTAAATAGTACCGGTGTTGTGCCGAAAATCTCCCCCCTGCCAGAATCCCCCCCCCCCCCTTCCAGAATTCCCCCCCTTCGCATTCTTCATTGCTGCGACTTGCTTGCTAGTTGAGATTTCTGCTCTTCACTCCGTTGTCAGTTTAGCCTACATTTCACTGATTTTAGTAGCAGAAAGCATTTTTGTCTGCAGTTTTCGTTTTGGCTATTTGTTTCAAGTGTATGTGGCGGTTCTAGCTTGTATGGCACGGTGCCGCCCCCGGCAATCTTAGTAGCAGAAAGTCCTGGGCGGCTGCCCATGTCGCCCGTACCTAAATCCGCTCCTGATTTTTATTAGTCTATAAATACATCTCTTTGCCAAAATTCGTCATCTCTCCTATGTCTTATTCGACTAGTATTTTTGAAAGTGTAAGGATAATAATTCAGCCATAGTTGTTCTGAAATGTTTACTGCTTGCCAACATTTTACTCCCTCTATGTTTAATATAATACACATACATTCATTAATAATTTCGGTTGCCTATCCTGACGTAAAGTTTGTTATATAGAAAGTATTTGACTCTGATGTGTGTGCCACAGAAAGTATTTGACCCTAGCCACAAAATTAAGGAAATTATAAAAGGGGGGGGGTTCTGTCAGGGGGGAAATTTTCGGCACAACACCGGCACCCAAAATTCAGTCCAATCAATGATGGAATAACAAGGAGTCAGATACTTCACCGGATATATAAATGTGAAGCATCCGCTTGGCGTTTCCACTCACAACTAAACATTGCTTTCCTTGAGCCTAGTGGCTGGCAGTGGGAGAAGATGAAAGGAGATGGATTTTGGTCAACATTCCGCACATTTTGTCATTGATGAAACATTTGATCTCAATAGAGTTTTCTGTTCATAATACTAAAATCTAAGTTTTTATAGACTTTACGTTTTGTCAAAGTTGTAAAATATTGCGTTGTTTAGAAGGAGTGCAAAGGCGAATTGAGTTATTGCACACGCTTACTCAACAGAGTAGGCGTTCACTAACGGAAATATGTAGATACAGCTCGAACGAGCCAATAGGAACTTGCTAACTCGTGCTTGGCTCTGTCCATCTCTTTGCTTGTTCTGCCCACTATGACTAATTTGTTCCCTTGAAAAAGACGGGCTGTGGTCTATTTGGGTTTAGTTACACAAATCTTTGATGTAACGATAGCGCAGTGCCTTTGAGGACACGAAAGTGGTTACAGTTTAACAGGATTTAACGCGTTTTCCTATGCTAAAGTTGGTCCCTTGTCGCCACCGGTAGGACACTGAGGGGCGGTACCATAATGGCTCCAGTAAGTATTTGTACAGTGCAAGTCTTTCCTAAGCAATGTTTTCCTTGAGTTTGAACTGGGACTCTAAGGTTGTTTTAAAAAGGTCGAATAATGTATCCGTTTACATGTGTGTATTTATGTGCCAACACATCGACCAGAATTGCGTGAATACAACATTGTTTTCTACACGCATCTTTTAGAACATGTTGTAGCAACAAACGCAAATTGCTGTGGTCTGACTCTAAATTCTATCTAGTTAACGTTAGCTACGAATGTGGATTTTGAAGTAGATATAGAATGGATGTAGCCAAGTGTTGCCCTGTATATTTCAGAATTAGCATAGATAGCCTACTATTTCAATGTGAAAGAGATCACCTCTTCTTAATCTGTCCTAAATGTATCTTTATTGTATCAATTTAATTATTTTAATCTAGAAGAGCCCTCCCCGCTCAACAAGTTCAATGTCTTATCTCTTTGATCAGTATCCCATTGATATTGCATTCTTAGTTTAAAAATGTTGCAACCGTGGTTTCATGAAGTAAAGTACTGTTCTGATAATTGTAATACTATGCATAACAGTATTATAATTTCCATTAGAATAATTCTAGTTAGGCCTATCATTTTCATCATCAGTTACAGTAGAATATTGTCCAATTATAGGTCCATAGTATTTGCACTAGATGGCACAAGACGGGTGTAGGCCTGTATTGTATTAGATTAAACTGTGCCTCTTCAATAACTGATGAGATGTGAATATAAGACAGGAAAACTATGGACTACTTTAGGCCTATCTTGACAAAAGTCTGTTGTTTGTGTGTCTGCAGGTAGTGAAGCTGGCGGCGATCTCTGCAGCAATGGGAATGGCCTCGTTTCAAGTTTATGCCATGAGTGAGGACAAAACAGAAACCGTGCGGCTCTCCCCTAGAGAGGTAATCAAATGACCAAGATGATGTTCAATTTACTCAAGAAACGGGATGTACTTGACTATTACCACCATGCTTCTTGCTGTATGCATTTGACGATCAATTGATGATGATCTATTGTTCTGTTCTTAGTTGTCCATCTATGCTCCAGACCCTCCAGCAACACACTACATGGATGAGCAGCCTGGAGATCTGCAGAGTGGGCTGGGTGTGGTCCGAGTGGGGCTGCTGCCATATGTTAGAGCCGTTAAGGTATACTTACACTATATGGCTCTGATGGCCTCTTATCACTGCTGACTGTTGGTTGTATTGGCTAATTTGAATATTCATCAATATGGGTTTTTAAGAATGACATGCTGGAAGTTTTGGAGTGGCTCTTTAGTTCAGTTATAGTAATTGTCTACTTTTACTGAGAATGCCATGAGATCAATAGACGGTGAGGTACTTTCTGAAAATGGCAGCTTTTGTGATCTTGTAATATCTCAGCTCTGTTGGTTTGTTTTGCAAACAAGTTTTATTTTCTACTTATTTCTGACCATTGTTTTTCCAGAATGCTTATACCTCTGTCAAGGTTGGAGCTGTAACAGTCTATACTGCTGGACACGGTGAGGAGTGGGGGAGTTCTGTTGACACATCAGTAGGTCTGTTCTAGTATCTCAATCTCTTAACAACTTTTTTTTTCATGTCTATTTTACCTAGATACATATGAGTTCCTGAGAGATCCTCCTCCTGGTTTCTTCCCGAGGGTCAGTGTGATCACAGTCTCTGGGTTAGCTGGTCTGATCCTGGCAAGGAAAGGTAATAATGAGTTGCTGCATTACATCACTGAATACTCCCCAGATTATTGACCAGCAGTTTATTATATAGTGCATATACAAAGTCTACACCCCCTTGAACTTTTTGCATATTTTGTTGCATTACAAAGTAGGATTGAAATAGGGGATGTAAACAAATTTGTGCACAAAATTTGAGAGAAAAAGCTTTTTGTGCATATGGAAAATGTATGGGATTATTTCAGCTCATGAAACAGGACCAACACTTTACATGTTGCGTTTATGTTTGTTCAGTGAACAAAGACCAGGGAGGTTTTCGAAGACCTCAAAGAATGGCAGTGATGGGTAGCAATAACAAATCAGACATTGAATATCTATTTTAAGCTTAGTCAAGTTAATACTTATGCTGTGGATGATGCATTAAACTACCCAGACACCTTAAAGATGCAGTAGAACTTATGAACTAAGCTGCAGGACAGGGAGGAAACTGCTTAGAGATGTCACTATGAGGCCATTAGTGATTTTTTTTAAACCGCTACAGAGTTCAATGGCTGTGATTGGAGAACTGAGGATGGATCAACAACATTGCAGTGACTCCACAATAATGACAGTGAAAAGAAGAACAATATACAGAATACAATTATTTCAAAATGTGCGTATGTCTGCAACAAGTCACTAAAGTAAGACTGCAGAAAAATATGGCAAAGGAATCAATTTTTTTGGCCTAGGTGCAAAGCTGTATGTTTGGGGCAAATCCAACAAAACACTGTTTAACTGCCTCCTTATTTTCAAGCATGGTGGTTGCTGCATCATGGTATGGGTATGCTTGACTTTGGCAAAAACTGGGGAATTTTTTTAGGATAAAAAGAAACAGGATGGAGTTAAGCACAGGCAAAATCCTAGAGGAAAACCTACTTCAGTCTGCTTTACACCAGAGACTGGGAGAGGAATTCACCTTTCAACTGTGCAATAACCTAAAACACAAAGCAACATCTACACTGGAGTTGCATACCAAGAAGACAGTGAATGTTCCTGAGTGGCCAATTTACAGTTTTGACATAAATCTGCTTGAAAATCTATGGCAAGACTTGAAAATTGCTGTCATGATCCCCAACACCTTGACAGAGCTTGAAGAATTATGAAAAGAATAATGGGCAAATATGCACAATACAGGTGTGCAAAGCTCTTATGAAACTTACCCAAGAAGTCTCACAGCTGTAATCGCTACCAAAGGTGTTTATAACATGTATTGACTCAGTGGGGTGTGAATACTTATCTAATCAAGGTATATTATTGTTTTATTTTTCATTAATCTTTAAAAAATGGTCAAATTTTTCTTCCACTTTGACAGAGTATTTTGTGTAGATCATGACAAAAAATGACAATGAAATCTATTTTAATCCCACATTGTAATGCTACAAAATGTGCACAAAGTTCAAGGGGGTGTAGACTAACTATAGATAATAGATAGTAGATAATCCAAAATGTACACTTCGCAGTAGAATGGTTGAATAAGCAGGTTGCCAAATGTCTCTTTGGTATCATGTTCCACTATGTAGAGTAGCTGACTTTTTCCCCCTCCTGCAGGGCCACATCTGATGATGTTGGGGGTTCCTCTGGGTATGGCCACTGTTGGGATGGCCGTGTGCTACCCCACTCAGACAGTGGCTGTTGTAAAGGTACATATTAATGTACAGGGAAAAAATAAAACAATTCCACGGCTTCCTTTCGACTGTCACTAAGGCCTTTTTACACACTATTATATAAATGTCATGAGATCCAATACTTTGGACTGTTAAAACACATTTCGTATTATGGCACAATATCTAGTTTTCTTGTGTCAATTTGTTTTGACATCCATGTGTAACAGTATAACTTTAGTACGTCCCCTCGCCCATACCCGGGCTCGAACCAGGGACCCTCTGCACACATCAACAACAGTCACCCACGAAGCGTCGTTACCCATCGCTCCACAAAGGCCGCGGCCCTTGCAGAGCAAGGGGCAACACTACTAATAGGTTTCAGAGCAAGTGACGTAACTGATTGAAACGCTGCTAGCGCGTACCCGCTAACTAGCTAGCCATTTCACATCCGTTACACTCACCCCCCTTTCAACCTCCTCCTTTTCCGCAGCAACCAGTGATCCGGGTCAACAGCATCAATGTAACAGTATAACTTTACGGCGTCCCCTCGCCCCGACACGGGCGCGAACCAGGGACCCTCTGCACACATCAACAACGGTCGCCCACGAAGCATCGTTACCCATCGCTCCACAAAGGCCACGGCCCTTGCAGAGCAAGGGGCAACACTACTAATAGGTTTCAGAGCAAGTGACGTAACTGATTGAAACGCTGCTAGCGCGTACCCGCTAACTAGCTAGCCATTTCACATCCGTTACACATGTGCATATGAGCTAAAATTAAAAGCTGAAACTGGATTTCTTGTGATATGCCATAGGGACATTCAGATGTATGATTTTAATTTGAGCCAGTTTGCTACAGCAGGAAAATAATCCTGCAGCACAGGATATGTGAATTATTATGTTGCTTATAATTAGTGGACATTTTTATAGAGGTTGATACCTTTTTCGTTAGGGCAACTAAAGTCTATTTCAAAGTGGAAATTTTGTAAAAATACAGTACAAGTTTCCATTTCCTGCACATTCTCGGCAACAAAAGAGTGATCAAATTAAGTTCCTACATCTGTAACATTGTGTGGCTTTTCTTCTGCAGATGACTGGGCAGAAGATGTATGCAGCCAACCAGTACACCACCTCATATGTGGCATCAACCTTTAAATCAAAGCCCAAAGAAGTAACTCCCCCAACTGTCAGTCTTGAGGTACAACAGACTATTGACATTATAGATGCTATTTTTCATCTACTCTATGGTCTCAAATTGATTTCACTGTGGAACCTGTGGAAAATTGGTGCCCAAAATTAGAAAGAAATAAGATTTTTGTGCAAATGGAACATTTCTGGGCTCTTTTATTTCAGCTCATGAAACATAGGAACAACACTTTACATGTTGTATTTATACAGTAATTTTGTTCAGTGTAGCTAGGTCAATGATTAATAAATCTAACAAGCCGTTTAAAGCTCTCTCGAGTTGAAAAGTTTAGTTTGAAAAGCATATTTTTATGGATTAAACACAACTTGACCAATGTTTTCCTGTTTAGAAGCAGCAAGCCCCACCAGCTCCAATCCCTGAGACAGAAATACCTAAGGCAAAGCCCCTCCCTGAAGCTGGATCATCGGAACCAGTCATGCCTGCTGTTGACGAGGCTCCTCCCTCTGAACCTGGCTGTGCCCCAGTCCCCATAGAAGAGTCTGTTGAGACTGCCCCTGTGCCTTCTGTTGAGACTGCCCCTGTGCCTTCTGTTGAGACTGCCCCTGTGCCTTCTGTTGAGACTGCCCCTGTGCCTTCTGTTGAGACTGCCCCTGTGCCTTCTGTTGAGACTGCCCCTGTGCCTTCTGTTGAGACGGCCCCTGTGCCTTCTGTTGAGACGGCCCCTGTGCCTTCTGTTGAGACGGCCCCTGTCGAGGAGCCTGCCCCTGCACCTCCTGCTGAAGAGATTCCTCCACCTGCCCCTGTTGAGGAGGAAGCTGCTTCTGCACCCCCTGTAGCTGAAGAGGCTGTCCCTGCACCTGTAGAGGAGGTTGCTGCCCCACCTCCTACAGCTGAAGAGACGGCATCTGTTCCTGTTGAGGAGGCTGCTCCTCCAGCTCCAACAGAGGAGCCATCTGTGATTGTAATAGTAACTGATGGTGAAGATATTTTAATCTAAGCGGTTGGCTTCATCTTCTTTTAATATCAGATATTGACGTCGACTATAAAGAAATAAACAAATATTTTGGGTATTTCCAGGGAAACCCAAATTTGCACCCGACCCCAAGCTAGTTGACCTGGGCCAGGTCAGCCCTGAGGATGAAGACCTGTACAACATGCGTGGATGAAGAACGACAGGAGGAAAAGGAGAAGGTGGGGGGGGAAGACGTGGGAGGGGGGGGGGAGGATAAGGGGAAACCACAGAAATGGGAAAATAATGTGGTGTTAACCTCTGGGATATGTGGGACGGTAGCATCCCACCTGGCCAACATCCAGTGAAAATGCAGAGCGCCAAATTCAAATAAATTACTATAAAAATTTAACTTTCATAAAATCACACATTCAAAATACCAAATTAAAGCTACACTTGTTGTGAATCCAGCCAACGTGTCAGATAAAAAAAAAAATAATGCTTTACGGCAAAAGCAAACAATGCTATTATCTGAGGATAGCACCCCAGCTAACAATCACAGACCATCATATTTCAACCCTCCCGGCGTGACGCAGAAATAAAGATATAATTCATGCCTTACCTTTGACGAGCTTCTTCTGTTGGCACTCCAATATGTCCCATAAGCATCACAAATTGTCCTTTTGTTCGATTAATTCCGTCGATATATATCCAAAATGTCCATTTATTTGGCGCGTTTGATCCAGAAAAACACTGGTTCCAACTTGCACAACGTGACTACAAAATATCTCAAAGGTTACCTGTAAGCTTTGTCCAAACATTTCAAACTACTTTTGTAATACAACTTTAGGTATTTTTTAACGTAAATAATTGATCAAATTGAAGACGGAATGATCTGTGTTCAATACCGGAGGAAAACAATGTGTAGCATGCTTTCTGGTCATGCGCCTCTAACAAACCGTACACTTCACTGGAGCCTCATACTGAACATGGCTACTTCTTCATTTCTCAAAGGAAAAACCTCAACCAATTTCTAAAGACTGTTGACATACAGTGGAAGCGATAGGAACTGCAGGAAGGTCCCTTAGAAATCTGGATTCCCAATGAAACCCCATTGAAAAGAGTGACCTAAAAAAAAAAAAATCTGAATGGTTTGTCCTCGGGGTTTTGCCTGCCAAATAAGTTATGTTATAGTCACAGACATGATTCAAACAGTTTTAGAGACTTCAGAGTGTTTTCTATCCAATACTAATAATAATATGCATATATTAGCATCTGGAACTGAGTAGGAGGCCGTTTACTCTGGGTACGCTTTTCATCCAAATGTGAAAATGCTGCCCCTTATCCTAGAGAAGTTAAAGCAACTATAGTTTTTCAGGTGCCTTTCTCTCTTTACCTCAAGGATTGGGAACAGTTAGTCACAGGCTGTGTCCTGATTCTCAACCCTTCTCCCCAAGTGTGTACCTGCACACTTCCTGTCATGGATTTACCAATGGTGGAAACTCCCGCCTCCGGCCAATATTTTCACCAATCCGATTTGAATCCATTACACGGAGAAGGATGGAGAATCAGGACGCACACATACTGTATTTGAATTTGAACTCTAGTGTCATTTGTGTTTCTTTGCAGAGGAGCTTGCAGTTTACATAGACACCCACAGGGAGCAGGGTGCAGGCCATCATCTGCATCCACCAGAACAAACAGCCATCTTTACACTCTTCTTCCAGGGCCACAACACAAGGTTTCCTAACCAGCGCTTACACGGAGTGTACAAAACATTAAGAACACCCTTTGCCCTCAGAACAGCCTCAATTTGTGGAGTCCACAAATTATGTTACTAACCAAACTGGACCATTACACTAAATATATATATATTTTTACTAGGGACTTTACTTGGGTCACTGCTATGCTGTCACTTTTTTTGTCAGCCACATTCATGTGGTGAATGCCTGTTTTTAGTCCGGTCAGTCTATGCAAATATTTTCCATGTGGCATTTTGTAAACGAGTGAGCCGTTTTAACACATATCCATGTTTTATAGCATTTGTAAGACTTTATAGCACCATAGAACTACTGAGTTGAACCTTTTTGTAAAAACCCAATGTTTATGGATGTGTGCAGCTCTTGCACAAGTTAGAAACTCACAAATAAGCCCACATAGAGGCACCTGGAGGTCATGTTACATTATGAACTGGCCAGTTTGATATGTGTGTTTGGATCATTGGAATAATGTCCTTGTACTTGATGTCAGTTAGTATTTTCAAAAGGAAATGTTTCAAACAGTTTTGTTTGTATTTTAATAGAACTGTCAACATATTTAAACTTTATATATATACATGGCTATTTTACAGTACAGCCAAGAGGACATATTTTACATGTTTTATCACTCCCTCTTTTTTCTTTTTTTATAAATGAAAATCACTTCACGAATTGACTGCCTTCAATTTGAAATCACCCCAGCCCTGATCTTCACAATGATAATCATGTTTCAGATGTGTGTTCTTTTGTGCAATAGAATTGCCAAATAGGGAATAAAAGCATTTTCCTTCATTCTCCTTTTTTTGTCATTTTAATCAGAGCAGAGAAAAAGTGCAAATGGTAAAGTATTGTGATAGTCATGCAAAGTAATTGTGGATAATATGAGTATTTGATTTCAAACACTAGAGGGCGATAGTGTTAATATCTGCCATTTGGGCAAAACCAGAATTTGTATGAACCAAGTCCATGTTGTTTAAAAAAAGGACATATTGGAATGAGGGACACTTGATTATTTCAAATTCAGAGAGGAGTTCCCAGATAATGATAAGCTTATATCAAAAGAATAATGAGTGGTTTGGAAGGAATCAGTGGCTAACTGTACATTTTGCAGAGCAATCCCTAGCCTGCTATTCAGTGGAGAGGGTGTGTGTGATCCAAGTCTGGGTTTAAGGCTCTCTTTTCCAAGATTAAAAGGATTAACATTCACTTGCAACACATCATAGGCCAGAGAAGATTGAATACATTGGCCATGCTGTCAATCCAGCATGATTTCTGCCGCATCCAAAACTGGGTACTGGGAAAACTCAGACTTCAGTGAGTTCAAGACAACTGGGAACTCTGGAAAAATTTTAGCTCCGACTGGAAAAATACATTTTGAAAGGTCATCTCACTTGGAATTCTAAGTCGGAACTCGGGCCTCTTTCTAGAGCTGCGACCTGAAGATCACTGACGTCATGATTCAACCTTGTTTTTTGCATCTCAATTGTCATTAGAAACCACATTTGTTTAAGCAAGTCAGCCATATCAGCTATGTTTTTTTTAAAGGCAGTAAATGAGGCTAAATTAACTGTTTCGCTGCCAGACAAGGCTCCACTGTTAGCCATGTTTAGAGGTGGATTCACTCCATGGTGCTGAAAAGAAAGCTCTGCTGTTGGGACAGCTTTACTGATAAAGCACTAAATAAACTTCAGTTAGTGCTAAACATGGCTGCTAGAATCTTGACTGGAACCCCAAAATTGGATCATATTACTCCAGTGCTAGCCTTCCTGTTAAGGCTAGAGCTGATTTCAAGGTTGTACTTCTAACCTACAAAGCATTACAAGGGCTTGCTCCTACCTATCTCTCCGATTTGGTCCTGCCGTACATGCGTACGCTACGGTCACAAGACGCAGGCCTCCTTATTGTCCCTAGAATTTCTAAGCAAACCGTTAGAGGCAGGGCTTTCTCCTATAGTGCTCAATTTTTATGGAATGGTCTGCCTATCCATGTGAGAGACGCAGACTCAGTCTCGACCTTTAAGTCTTTATTGAAGACTCCTCTCTTCAGTAGGTCCTATAATTGAGTGTAGTCTGGCCCAGGGGTGTAAAAATGAACAGAAACGCACTGGAGCGATGAACCGCCCTTGCTGTCTGCCTGGCCGGTTCCCCTCTCTCCACCGGGATTCTCTGCCTCTACCCTCTCCCTCCCCTCCCGGAGGACCTGAGCCTTGGGACCATGCCTCAGGACTACGTGGCCTGATGACTCCTTGCTGTCCCCAGTTCACTTGGTCGTGCTGCTGCTCCAGTTTCAACTGTTCTGCCTGCGGCCTGCGGCTATGGAACCCTGTCCTGTTCACCGGACGTGCTACCTTGTCCCTGACCTGCTGTTTTTGACTCTCTCTCTCTACCACACCTGCTGTCTCTAACTGCTACTGCCACTGCTACTACATAATACTTATAACCATCATGAGGTTGCTACAACCTAGCCTGAATGAAAGTTTACAACGTAGGTGCATACAGGTCGAGAGAGAAATTTGAGATGACAGACAGGGACACATTCAATACCGCCTTGCACACTCTTGCCTGCATCTAGCTGATATAGGGTGCAATCATTAGTCCAACAGTTGCAAACGAGAGTTTCTATTGGACAAATTCAGGTATGTTTATCCACGTTTTGTTCCGTTTAAGAAACCTGCTACAATCATGCAGTAATGTTACAGTTTACAGTGGTCTCTTGTGGCTCATTTGGTAGAGTGTGGCGCTTGCCAAGGTTGTGTGTTCAATTCCCACGGGGGACAGTACAAAACAAAATATGAAAATGTATCAACTCACTACTCTAAGTCGCTCTGGATAAAAGCGTCTGGTAAATGACTAAAATGTTAATGTACAGTCATTCTGCAGTTTAGCACTTACACCGGCAGGCCCCGGTGGCAATAAATTAGTAAAACCAAAAGCTAACCTTGACTGGGAAGAGTTCCAGTGTTGGCTAGTCATAGCCAGCTAGCTAACATAGCATCCCTCTGTTTGAGTAGGCTAAACTAGCTAGCTGCATTTGCTAGCTTAATTTTGGAAGAAATTAATTTGTTAAACTGTTCAACTAGTGTCTTTCTCTCTCTTTGAGTCAACTACTCACCATATTTTATGCACTGCAGTGCTAGCTAGCTGTATCTTATGCTTTCAGTACTAGATTAATTCTCTGATCCTTTGATTGGGTAGACAACATGTCAGTTCATGCTGCAAGAGCTCTGATAGTTTGGAGGACATCCTCCAAAAGTTGTCTTAATTACTGTGTAAGTCTATGGAAGGGGGTGAGAACCATGAGCCTCCTATGTTTTGTATTGAAGTCAATGTACCCAGAGGAAGACGGAAGCTAGCTGTCCTCCGGCTACACCATGGTGCTACGCTACAGATTGCTGCTGATGCTACTGTAGACCTTCATTGCAAAATAGTATGTTTTAATCAATTATTTGGTGGCATGATTATATTTAGTATAGTTTTATCTAAAAAGGATAACTAAATGACTATTGCCCCATAGCACTCACTTCTGTCATCATTTACTGCTTTGAGAGGCTAGTTAATATCACTTCCACATTACCTGACACACAAGGCCCACTTCAAGTTGCATACCGCCCCAATAGATCCCCAGACGATGCAATCGCCATCGAACTGCCATATCCCATCTGGACGAGGAATACCTATGTAAGAATGCTGTTCATTGACTACAGCTCAGCCTTCAACACCATAGTACCCTCCAAGCTCACCATTAAGCTTGGAGCCCTGGGTCTGAACCCCGCCCTGTGCAACTGGGTTCTGGTCTTCCTGACGGGCCGCCCACAGGTGGTGAAGGTTGGAAACAACACCTCCACTACGCTGAGCCTCAACAAAGGGGACCCACAAGGGGGTGTGCTCAGCCCCCTCCTGTACTCTCTGTTCACTCATGATTGCATGGCCAAGCATGCCTCCAACTCAATCATCAAGTTTGCAGACGACACAACGGTAGTAGACCTGATTACCAATAATGACGAGACAGCCTACAGGGAGGAGGTGAGGGCCCTGGCGGAGCCAGAAAAAAGGAACTGATCGTGAACTTCAGGAGACAGCAGAGGGAGCACGCCCCCATCCACATTGATGAGGCCGCAGTGGATAAGGTGAAACGCTTCAAGTTCCTCTGTGTACACATCACTGACAATCTGAAATGGTCCACCCACACAGACAGTGTGGTGAAGAAGGCGCAAGAAATTCGGCTTGGCCCCCCAAGACCCTCACAAACATTTACAGATGCACCTTTAAGAGCATCCTGCAACTGCAGGGCACTCCAGAGGGTGGTGTGGTCTGCCCAATGCATCATCGGGGGCACACTGCCTGCCCTGCAGGACACCTACAGCACCCGATGTCACAGGAAGGCAAAAAAAGATCGCTGCCGGCTAAAAAAGATCGCTGCCGGCTAAACCCTCCCCTAATCCGAACGACGCTGGGCCAATTGTGCGCCGCCCCATGGGTCTCCCGGTCGCGGGTGGCTGCGACAGAGCCTGGACCCGAACCAGAATCTCTAGTGGCACATCTAGCACTGTGATGCAGTGCCTTAGACCACTCCACCACTCGGGAGGCCCTATCCTATATATTTTACATACAGTGGGGAGAACAAGTATTTGATACACTGTCGATTTTGCAGGTTTTCCTACTTACAAAGCATGTAGAGGTCTGTAATTTTTATCATAGGTACACTTCAACTGTGAGAGACGGAATCTAAAAAAGAAATCCAGAAAATCACATTGTATGATTTTTAAGTAATTAATTTGCATTTTATTGCATGCCACAAGTATTTGATCACCTACCAACCAGTAAGAATTCCGGCTCTCACAGACCTGTTAGTTTTTCTTTAAGAAGCCCTCCTATTCTCCACTCATTACCTGTATTAACTGCACCTGTTTGAACTCGTTACCTGTATAAAAGACACCTGTCCACACACTCAATCAAACAGACTCCAACCTCTCCACAATGGCCAAGACCAGAGAGCTGTGTAAGGACATCGGGGATAAAATTGTAGACCTGCACAAGGCTGGGATGGGCTACAGGACAATAGGCAAGCAGCTTGGTGAGAAGGCAACACGCTAGACATGGGATGTCAATGTGTGCCATTACTTTTACAGACATGAAGAAATGCTCCAATTGGGACGTTATTGGATATATACAGTCGTATGAAAAAGTTTGGGCACCCCTCTGAGGCTGCGTAATAATTTACTCTGTCGTCAGAGAAAATGATCACAGTGGCATGCCATTCATTTTCTAATAAAAGCTGAGTACTGGGGTATTGTCCAGACAACGATTTTTAGTGTAGCAATATTAAGTTGTATGAAATTAAATCAGATGTGAAAAATAGGCTATGCAAAAAAATGTGGGCACCCTTGTCATTCTGTTGATTTGAATACCTGTAACTACTTAGCTCTGATTAATTGGAACACACAATTGGTTTGGTGAGCTCATTAAGCCTTGAACTTCATAGACAAGTGCATCCAATCATGAGAAAAGGTATTTAAGATGGCCAATTGCAAGTTGTTGTTCTCTTTGACTCTCCTCTGAAGAGTGGCAACATGGGGGCCTCAAAACAACTCTCAAATGCCCTGAAAACAAAGATTGTTCAACATTATGGTTTAGAGGAAGGCTACAAAAAGCTATCGCAGAGATTTAAGCTGTCAGTGTCCACTGTGAGGAACATAGTGAGGAAATGGAAGACCACAGGCACAGTTCTTGTTAAGGCCAGAAGTGGCAGGCCAAGTAAAATATCAGAGAGGCAAAGGCGAAGGATGGTGAGAACGGTCAAAAACAGCCCACAGACCACCGCCAAAGACCTACAACATCATCTTGCTGCAGATGGTGTCACTGTGCATCGTTCAACAATTCAGCGCACTTTGCACAAGGAGAAGCTGTATGGGAGAGTGATGCGGAAGAAGCCTTTTCTGCACACACGCCACAAACAGAGTCGCTTGAGGTATGCAAACGCACATTTGGACAAGCCAGCTTCATTTTGGAATAAGGTGCTGTGGACTGATGAAACAAAGATTGAGTTATTTGGTCATAACAAGGGACGTTATGCATGGCGGCAAAAGAACACAGCGTTCCAAGAAAAACACTTGCTACCCACAGTAAAAATTTGGTGGGGGTTCCATCATGCTGTGGGACTGTGTGGCCAGTGCCGGTACTGGGAATCTTGTTAAAGTTGAGGGTCGCATGGATTCCACTCAATATAAGCAGATTCTTGGGAATAATGTTGAAGAATCAGTCACAAAGTTGAAGTTACGCCGGCGCTAGATATTTCAACAAGACAACGACCCAAAACACTGCTTAAAATCTACCCGGGCATTTATGCAGAGGAACAAGTACAATGTTCTGGAATGGCCATCCCAGTCGCCAGACCTGAATATCATTGAGAATCTGTGGGATGATTTGAAGCTCCTCTGCTCGGCAACCATCAAACCTAACTGAACTGGAGATGTTTTGTAAGGAGGAATGGTCCAAAATACCTTCATCCAGAATGAGGACACTCATTACATGCTATGGGAAGCGTCTAGAGGCTGTTATTTTAGCAAAAGGAGGCTCTACTAAATATTGATGTGATTTTTCTATTGGGGTGCCCAAATTTATGCACCTGTCTAATTTTGTTTTGATGCATATTGCACATTCTCTGTTAATCCAATAAACCTCATTTCACTACTGAATAATTACTGTGTCCATCAGTTATTTGATAGATCAAAATGAAATTGCTGATCCAAACACCCAATTATTTATAAATGGAAATCATGGAAATTGTCAGGGGTGCCCAAACTTTTTCATACGTGTATGATAACAACATCCTGAAGATTGATTCTCAACTAAGTTTGACCAGTTTATTCGACTTGTAATATAACTTTTTGAAGTTTGTCCGATGTTTGCGTTCACTTGCGCTTGCGCCAGTGTTTGGACACGAGTACTACACTTGCTAGCTAAAGTTGCTAATTCGACATAAGTAATTGACATTATCGAACAAAACAACGATTTATTGTGGAACTAGGATTCCTGGCACTGCATTCTGATGAAAGATCATCAAAGGTAAGGGAATATTTATGATGTAATTTCGTATTTCTGTTGACTCTAACATGGCGGAGAAATGTTATTTATATTTGAGCGCCGTCTCAGATTATTGCATGGTGTGCTTTTTACTAAAGTTGTTTAAGAATCTGACACAGCGGTTGCATTAATAAGAACCAGTGTATCTTTAATTATATGTAAAACATGTATCTTTCATCAAAGTTTATGATGAGTATTTCTGTTATATGACGTGCAATTACTCCAGATATTTTGGAGGCATTTCTGAACATGGCGCCAATTTAAACCGAGATTTGTGGATATAAATATGCACATTATCGAACAAAACATAAATGTATTGTGTAACATGATGTCATATGATGTCATATCTCTATTTCTGGGTTTCGTGAAAGCTATCTTTGGCTGGCAAAAATGGCTGTGTGTTTTTTGGATTTGGTGGTGAGCTAACATAAATATATGTTGTGTTTTCGCTGTAAAACATTTAAAAAAAATCGGACACGATGTGTAGATTAACAAGATGTTTATCTTTCATTTGCTGTATTGGACTTGTTAATGTGTGAAAGTTAAATATTTCAAAAAAATATTTTTGAATTTCGCGCGCTGCCTTTTCAGCGGAATGTTGGGGGGGGGGGGGGGTTCCGCTAGCGGAACGCGTGTCCTAGAAAGGTTAAGATCTTTGCTTCATACAGTTACACATATGCTTCATTACACAATTTCATTTATGGATTCTGGCAATGACATTCAGCTGGAGCTTGTGTCGCGAGTGGCTTGTTAATGGCAGATCGGCATCTCAATGAATTTTTTGTCTAAATTAATATACATTTCGGAGTGTGCAGACCTCCACAATCAGCCTGATACTCCAAATAATTTTTGGGGGACAAGCCTAAATCAATTATGGGCACGGTTGACAATCCCCCTCCCTCCCGGCACTCACTCTTCTGGTGTTTCTTCATTTTCTTCTTCAAATAGTGTTTCAGTTCGTTCAAAGTGAATTGCACTTGATAATGTCCTGATTTCAATATCTTGGAAATAATCTGTTTTTCCCAAGCAGACGAATCTCTCACCTGAGCCGCCACCATCCTTTACCGTCCATTATGTCTTGTTCATTTTCCGACCAGTACACCAGCAGCATGAGAGAAGTTTGGACGGGATCTCACTCCATGCTCACTCCAAGTGGATTCATGTTGCACTCCTGAGAGAAAAGGCAGTTGATAGCTTCAACTGGATGCTGTGCACAGGTTGCTGGCTCGGACTCAGGTTTTAGGTAGAAGTGGTGAAGGACCATAATGAACGCCATTGTTGCCATTACTTCAGCCAGTTAGAGGCTCACATTGTTCTCGGGCTAATTATCCATGCATCTAGATACCATCTGTGGTCACCTTCGCCATAACTTTGAGAGAAGACAGACCAGAACCACAGTTTCTGTTTCTAATTCAGGGAATCAAGACAAACTATTCACTGTATGAAAAAGTATTACTTCTACCAATATTCTTAATACAAATGTCTAAGACAAATGTCAAAGAGAATAACAACACACAGTTGAAACCATTTTTGCAAATTGGCTTATACTCCACTATCATCTTGGTGATCTCACTGCAGAGTTACAGGGTCAGGGAGTTAGAGGGCTAATCCTTAGGGAGAAATTCCGACCATTCAGTAGACCTAACCTGGTGAGATTTGTATGGAAGCAAGACCAAAACAACAGCAACAATACACACAAACAAACAAAACAACAACAACATACACTTCTTCCCTTTTGACACATGACTCACAATGTGATTGATGTGTAAAAAAACAACACCACTCGTGGTCCGAATCACATATATAGGACTATTGATAAATGATAAACTTCTTCCTAATTATCAGTATTTACATATTACATTTAAATCTCACCCAATGACTCTAGACTTTCTAGTGAGGGTGATCAGGCCTCACCAGAAAGTCAGAACAGAGGACAGAGGTCGTTCAACCACATTAACTTCTTCGGGCTAGGGGGCAGTATTCGGAAGTTTGGATGAATGAGTTGCCCAAAGTAAACTGCCTGTAACTCAGGCCCAGAAGATAGGATATGCATATAATTGGTAGTATTGTGTTACGAATCCCTTTGGCCCGACAGTCTAGGGGGGATGGTAATGGGACCCGTAACACAACTCATGCAAATTATAGTAGTGAAAACGTAACAGTGAGAACAAATAACACAGACAACTTAATTACCGTCAAACACTAAATGTTTATTTATAAACACACGGTAAATGGGGGGGAGCAGGAAAAAGGGGCTGAGCGGGACCCAAGGAATGAAAGAATAATAATTCAAAAACACCCCTAAGCTAGACTAGCCTACTTCACAAACAGCTAACTAACTAACCAAAAATACAGGGGGTGGTCCGCCCAGTTCTAACTAGTGTTTTTAACAATGTTTAACTACGGGTAGTGTAGCCCAAGGGCGACTTGTCTGGTTACCCCCTTTTCCAACCATCAAACAAACACTCAAACACCATAACCAAAACAATACTCACAGGTAGGGACAAAGTGACATGTAGCTGCAAAACACACAAGCGATCTACAGCCAGAAGGCATGTTACAAAGAGATTGAGCTGGGGAGAAAACAACTGACAGGGGTTTTAAACCAAGGGAAAGGGACTGTGATTGGGTAAGGGAAAAGGAGCAGGTGTCTTCCGATTAGCGACTGATTGATGACTGATTGGGGAATGATTATTGTCACCTGTGAGTAGGGGAGAAGGAGAGAAAAGAAATACACAGGATACACACAGAACACTTGTATCCGTAACATATTGGATAGAAAACACCCTAAAATGATGTCTGTGAGTATAACAGAACTGATACGGCAGGCGAAAACCCGAGGACAATCCATCCAGAAAAAAAAAATCAGCTCACCCTTGATTACTATGGCTGTCAATGGGAATATAAAAGGAAGACCTCACAGATTGCAGTTCCTCGGGCTTCCACTAGATGTCAACAGTCTTTAGAAAGAGTTTCAGGCTTGTTTTTTGAAAATGAGCTAGAATTTGTAGTTTTTCTAAGTGGCTCCCATTTTGGCTGTAGTGTTTGTAGCATGTTCCGGTGAGTGCGCATACTTCGTTATTTATCTCCGGTAATGGTCTCCGGTATTCTCCGTCTTAAATTTGATCGTTTATTTACATATCAGGGTACCTGAGGATTGATTAGGAACGTTGTTTGATATGTTTGGAAGAAGTTTATTGGTAACTTACGGGATTCATTTGTATGCATTTTGAACGAGGGAAACCGGTGGATTACTGAGTCTAGCGCGCCAATGAAACTGACTTTTTTGGAATATAAAGAAGGACTTTATCGAACAACAGGACCATTTGTTATGTAGCTGGGACCCTTGTGATTGCAACCAGATAAAGATATTCAAAGGTAAGTGATTTATTTTATCGCTATTTCTGACTTTCGTGACGCCTCTGCTTGGTTGGAAAATGTATGTAATGCTTTTGTGTGCGGGGCGCTGTCCTCAGATAATCGCATGGTATGCTTTCGCCGTAAAGCCTTTCTTGAAATCTGACAACGCGGCTGGATTAACAAGAAATTAAGCTTTTAAATGATGTATGACACTTGTATTTTCATGAATGTTTAATATTACGATTTCTGTCATTTGAATATCGCACTCTTCAATTTCACCGGATGTTGTCGAGGTAAGACGCTAGCGTCCCAATGATCCGTAAGAAGTTAAGTGAGTGTTTATTTCCCTTTTCTTTCCTTTACCTCAGAGTCATTATTAAAAGACATTTCAAACATTCCCCCTAAAATGTGTACCAGGTTTACATTGGGTTTTTCAGTACATTTCTTATCAAGAGAATTTACATGTGTGCAAACAAAACTCGGACAATAGATACTTCAGAAAATTTTATTTGTGTGCCCTTTAAGTTGCATCCTTTCTAACCCATGAAAAATCCCCTTATACCAAAATAAAAAGACAACACACATTAAATTAAACACAGTATTAACACCACTAACAAATATTCATAACAGGTGGGTTGTGTGTGTGTGCTGGTGTGTGTTGTAAAACGTAGGGTAAAACGCCAGGCCTTACTTAATTTGGGAGATCTCTTAATAGCCGGATCCGGGTACCTTTATACTATATAGTACACAGTCTCAATAACCACTCTCCTAAGGCACCTGTCTCAGGAAACCTTTCAAAGGGAGAGATACAGAATAATTGGTAAACTCGGTAATGGACATTTGTCAGACCTGGAAGAAATCTTTTTATTTTTATTTTTCAATATGCTTTTAGTTTTCTTAATCATTCCTAAAAAATTCTTAATCTTAATCGAGCTTACTGCATCTTGGGTAGGAAGTCTTGATAAAAACCATGCGTATACAGAATCATACTTCAGACACATCAGATGATACAGTGTCCCGTTAAGCAAAATAGGCACCTTCTAAAGTAAACAATCCCAGAACCCCTTTCTTGTAATCCTATCATTTTGACCTGTTGCATTGACATAGTCCTGTACTGACTGTCCCTGTAACATCCACTAGTCAAAATATGAAACCTGTTGTTTAACAAATCTGCTAGGTCCTTCAAAAAGTTGGTCCTGGCTTATCAGTTCAATATTCGGTACTTAACACATTTACTTTGATCTACTTCAATTCTGGACACAGTTCCACGTAATGGAAACAGATTATTGTTTTTGATGACATTATCTTCTTACTTAAATCACTGGTGTTACCCAATCTATAGAATTGAGCAATAATAATTGGAAACTGTCAAAAACGTATCTTATTCAATTATTCTTACCTCTGTCCGACTATGTCCCTTACAGCCTGTTTGAGTTCAGTGAGTAGCACTTATTTCACTGTTGGGTTATCTATTTGTCCACAGGGAGCTTATCTCTAACCCAAACACCAGTGCAGCCTCTAATATAATGTCCCAAGGCTCAATCCCTCTGAAACATTTACTTCTTCAAATTACTCAAATATTGCATTATTAGAGTATTATCTTTAAGCCACTAATATTACCATTCACTTTGTTACTTTCACTGGTCTCCATATCTGTTTCCTTCAACTAGGACTCTCAAGACGCTCCAAATTACTACTGCTAATAACACACTGATCACTCTCAAACAATGTTCTGCTTTTACCTCTATTGTAAGGTTTAAAAACAAAACAAACATAATAACCTTTTCCTTATTGGAAGGCATTGTTTTCATTTTAGTCTACCTTGGTACTCTTCTACATTGTTACTCTTAATATATACAGTTGAAGTCGGATGTGTACATACACTTTTAAAACTCGTTTTTCAACTACTCCACAAATGTCTTGTTAACAAACTATAGGTTTGGCAAGTCGGTTAGGACATCTACTTTGTGCGTGACACAAGTAATTTTTCCAACAATTGTTTACAGACTACAGATTATTTCACTTCTAATTCGCTGTATCACAATTCCAATGGGTCAGACGTTTACATACAAGGTGACTGTGCCTTTAAACAGCTTGGAAAATTATAGAAATAGATGTCATGGCTTTAGAAGCTTCTGAAAGGCTAATTGACATCATTTGAGTCAATTGGAGGTGTACCTGTGAATGTATTGCAAGGCCTACCTTCAAACTCAGTTTCTCTTTGCTTGACATCATGGGAAAATCAAAAGAAATCAGCCAAGACATCAGAATAAAAATTCTAGACCTCCAAAAGTCTGGTTCATCCTTGGGAGCAATTTCCAAACGCCTGAAGGTACCACGTTCATCTGTAAAAACAATAGTACGCAAGTATAAACACCATGGGACCATGCAGCCGTCATACTGCTCAGGAAGGAGACGCGTTCTGTCTCCTAGAGATGAACATACTTCGGTGCAAAAAGTGCAAATCAATCCCAGAACAACAGAAAAGGACCTTGTGAAGATGCTGGAGGAAACAGGTACAAAGCATCTATATCCACAGTAAAACGAGTCCTATATCCACATAACCTGATAGGCCACTCAGCAAGGAAGAAGCCACTGCTCCAAAACTGCCATAAAAAAGCCAGACTACGGTTTGCAACTGCACATGGGGACAAAGATAATTTGTTTTGGAGAAATGTTCTCTGGTCTGATGAAACAAAAATTGAACTGTTTGGCCATAATGACCATCGTTATGTTTGGAGGAAAAAGGGGGAGGCTTGCAAGCCGAAGAACACCATCCCAACTGTGAAGCACAGGGGTGGCAGCATCATGTTGTGGGGGTGCTTTGCTGCAGGAGCGCCTGGTGCACTTCACAAAATGGCTTAAGGACAACAAAGTCAAGGTATTGGAGTGGCCATTTCAAAGCCCTGACCTCAATCCTATAGAACATCTGTGGGCAGAACTGAAAAGCGTGTGTGAGCAAGGAGGCCTACAAGCCTGACTCAGTTACACCAGCTCTGTCAGGAGGAATGGGCCAAAATTCACCCAACTTAATGTGGGAAGCTTTTGGAAGGCTACCCGAAATGTTTGACCCAAGTTAAACAATTTAAAGGCAATACTACCAAATACTAATTGAGTGTATGTAAACTTCTGACCCACTGGGAATGTGATGAACGAAATAAAAGCTGAAATAAATCATTTTCTCTACTATTATTCTGACATTTCACATTCTTAAAATAAAGTGGTGATCCTAACTGACCTAAGACAGGGAATTTTTACTAGGATTAAATGTCAGGAATTGTGAAAAACTGAGTTTAAATGTATTTGGCTAAGATGTAAACTTCCGACTTCAACTGTATATGTCCAATTTCTGTTGGATAGTCACTTTCTGCCTCACATTTATTAAATGCCTATTATTTTATGATTAACATATAATGCGCCAAATTTATAAAATACATTGGCCAATTCAGAAGGGAACATATAAACTTTCTGGGCTGGCACTGTCTATCAGTCCACTGTAGATGGAGTGCTCTGTCCATAATAGGTCTGGCACCTGAGACAGGATAGACTGGGATACAGAGCCAGTTTTCAACTCCGTCTCGGGGAGTGGTTCAATTTTGCCTACTCACGAATCGGTTTAGAACTTCATCATTTGGGATATCAATGAAAACTCCATTGGCAGTGCAATATCTTATAGCCTTAAGTTTAGTTAACAAGTCTCTACATGGTCAACATTCATAGGTTCTATTTAACAGGGCATTGGTTTTGTTTCAAAATGTATTACAGGGGTGGAGGAAATTCCATAAGCGTTTACCAAAAGTGTATATGGGGCAATCTTTGTCTGATACTTTATTTCCCAGACCCTTTAGACAGTCATACAATGCTTTAACCTTATCTTCATCAAATGATCCATTTAGGGACCACCCTGAACTTCTCAGAATACTTTTTACAACACTTACGTACGTCTACTTGTGGGTGTGCAAGCTGTATATTATTATTATCATTATTATTATTTTTTAAATCATTGTTACTTTATAAACTCTCTAGTAACCCATTATATGCTTCTTCACAAATTCCTCCTTTACACTGGTGTTCTATTCATACAAGGGTTTAAATATGTACACTAGTGTTCTATTTAACAGCATATTCGGGAATAGTACTCTCTCCTTTCATATCTTCACATACAGATTCCATATATAACGTTTTAAATCAACTTAGGTATTTACATCCACACCACCAGCAATGGTCACATCGCAGTCACCCGAGAGGTACACATATCATGTTCTCTGGGAAATCTCAGTGTCCGGGGGAATCAATGAACAGCTCTTACCCATCTCAGCTGTTATCCTCTCAAACTTTTCAATGTCTTTTCCTGTCAGTGCTCACTACTTGTAGATTGACGGGCAGTGGTAGACAGAACCCCTCAATAACATTATAGATCATTCAGACACGCCACCTCTTTCACACCAGAGCTAGTGTCCTGACAGCTCTCAATCACTCATCAGTTAATAGTAATAATATCTCTTATTATCTAAATTTCAATCCTCTTGTTATCCAAATTCCAAATCAGTTTAATATCAAAATGTCAACCCTCTTATTATCCCAAATTGAAATCCTTTGTTGAACTCAGCTTACCACTTATTATCCAAATGTCAATATCTTAACACTAATAATATCTCTTATCCCAATTTCAATCAGCTTAACACGTCCTTTCAACACTAACACAACTCACATCCACATTTAACATTTTAGTAATTTACCAGATGCTCTTATCGAGAGCGACTTACAGTAAGTGTATTTATATTTGTATTTATAATGGATCCCCATTAGCTGCTGCATCTTAAGATAGCTAGGTGAGACAATCACATATCACAGTCAAATATACAGGATACAAACATTCCATTCCAGCTCAAAAATGTATATATATTGTTTTGCTAAAAGATTAAAAAAAACACGTAAAATCTCGGAATTAAAATTCTGAGAACAATAATATTTTACACACACGTTTTTAAACACACACGTGGGAAAAAAATGTGTGGGTCATGTGAAAATATTTTTTACGTTGCAGTTTTTAAATGTTGGTAAAGACAGGAAAACACCATGATTTATGATTTAAAAAAAAATTTAATCTCAATATTTCTTCAACATTTCCAAGTTCTTCAGTTCCATCTGGGTTTATACTCACAGGGGAGACATTTTCTCTTGGATACACGTATGTGTGAAGATTTTACTGGTGCACCCCCCCTTTTAGAATGGTATTTTAATGTGAGGGTTTTTATGCCTAACAGTTAAAATAATTATTAGCGATACATTATCAAGTATTTAAAGGTCTATTCTTGCCTCTAATTTCTTAGTCTGACATTACATGTTTCCTAGCTTTCAGATGGGGATCGTTTGAGAAGGACAGCAGGTTGTCCTCTTGCTGACTCACTCATTGAACACTCTGTCCAGGGGTCTTTCCAAACACTACATGGGAAATGTGCAAGTGTTGCCCAAATGTGGATTTCTGTATGACAAATCTGAGTCCTTGGACGGTAAATGCAAAAGCCTCTTAGGCCTTAGTCATTGCCAGATGCTCCCAATGGACATTAACATGTGAGAACTGATGGAGATGCATGTATCCTCCTGTTTTTCCTTACATATTTATCTATACATACAATGCATTCGGGAAAGTATTGAGACCCCGTGACTTGTTACGATAAAGCCTTATTCTAAAATGGATTAAATCGTTTTCCCCCCCTCATCAATCTACACACAATAACCCATAATGACAAAGCAAAAACTGTTTTTTAGACATTTTTCCCCCCCAAAATAAATAACAAATAACTGAAATATTACATTTACATAAGTATTCAAACCCTTTACTCAGTACCTTGTTGAAGCACCTTTGGCAGCGATTACAGCCTCGAGTCTTCTTGGGTATGACGTTACAAGCTTGGCACACCTGTATTTGAGGAGTTTCTCCCAATCCCCTCAATTCCTTCAGGCTATCTCATTTATAGAATGCAGGCCCAGTTAGACCGGAGACATATGTCTCACATGCACCACTAATGATAGAATGGAATGTGGCTGTAAAGTTCTCACCCTCTAGTAAAACCCATTTCCTCGAAGTCCAAACTAGCTGCAGGAAGCTAGAGTGGACACCATAAAAACTCAGCCTTAGCAGACCAGTCTTACTCTTAGTTAAATATATAATCTTTTACTATTAATATCAAACAAATAAGGTAAGTATGTCATTTTTCTATCACATTCCCCTCTCAATTAGCTAAGCTTCTTCTGGAAAAATAAAGGATACAAGCATTACATAATTATTGTTAAACATAAATTTAAACAAACAATGTACATATTTCTGGTGCCTGACATTTCATCCATAGTAAACAACCTTTCTTTGGGTTGCTGAGTTTTAAACCTTTCTTATCTAAACACTGTCAATCTGGAACAGAAAATGAAACATAAAAATTAAATCAAACACAAGCTTCATTACAGCAAATCGGACAGTCATCACACCGGCACCATACACAAAAGTAGGGGGTCAGCATGATAAAAATGTCCACCCCATTTAGAACGAACCCTTCCTACACCAGTGACAGACACTCTGGGCACTTTGTACACTTAGTAGGAACATGAGCTCCACATCTGGGTCCTTATGCTCAGAATTGGGGTCATCATCAGAGATGTAGTCAGGAATAGGTCAGGGAAATCGTTCAGTTTCCAAATCATAATTAAAACCCAATTAATTATCCAACCAAAATGTATAATGACATTGCTCATTGATATCACTCAAAATGAAAACCCCCAACTTAACATACATCAACACTGGCAGAATGTACATTTATATTAACCGTACAATATATTAATCTCATAATTCTAGTATTAAGTTCCTCATCAGGGTTATAATTACAAATCAGTATCTCAATGCATTCTTAGCCTAAATAACTATCAATTTAGCAGTGTAGACCTCAATCAACCTGATAGCCCACAAAAACAATTTCAGACAAGTCTAAATCAATTACGGGTACAGTTGACCAACCCCCTCCCTTCTCTGGCACTCAATATTCTGGCATTTCTTAATTTTCTTTCTTCATATAGCTTCACAGTTCAAAATGGATGGCCCGTGACAATGTCCCAATTTCAACCCCACCACAACTCATTATGTCTCGTCTATTTGGCAACCAGTATACCAGCAATATGAGAGAAGTTTTGGAATGGATCTCTCTCCATGCTCACTCTACGTGGACTTCTGTTGAACTCCAGAGAGAAAAAGGCAGTTGATGACTTCAACTGGATGCTGTTTTTAATTTTTATTTCAGTTTTATTTAACCAGGTAAGCCAGTTGAGAACAAGTTCTCATTTACAACTGCGACCTGGCCAAGATAAAGCAAAGCAGTGCGACACGAACAACACAGAGTTACACATGGAATAAACAAACGTACAGTCAATAACACAATAGAAAAGTCTATATACAGTGTGTGCAAATGAAGTAAGATTAGGGAGGTAAGGCAATAAATAGGCCGTAGTGGCAAAATAATTTCAGTAGAGCAAATAAACACTGGAGTGATAGATGTGCAGAAGATGAATGTCGTATTCGTATACAACATTCATACATTTCGTATCCCAGGTCTACTGTAAGTTTCTTCAATCCATTTTTATCAAAATAATTCACGTGGTCAATTAAAACTCAGGAAAAAAAATCTGAAAACTCAAAGTGTGTGTGCCCCTTTAAGAAACCTAGGCACTAACCCAAATTCACAACTAGTAAGTTGTGTGTGCGTGCTGGTGTGTTTGTGTGTGTGTGTGTGGTAAGCCATATGACAAAAAAAAAATGGCCAGGCCTTATTTAATTTGGTAGTTTACGGCTTAATCTTGGTACCTTTATACCTGTAAAACTGCTGAATTCCACTAACTCCTCTCCCAAGACCATAGCCTCAGGAAACATTTAATCCTAGTACAAATTCTCTCTCTTAGATCAGTTAGGATCACCACTTTTTATTTTAAGAATGTGAAATGTCAGAATAATAGTTGAGAGAATGATTTATTTCAGCTTTTACTTCTTTCCTCACATTCCCAGTGGGTCAGAAGTTAACATACACTCATTTAGTATTTGGTAGCATTGCCTTTAAATTGTTTAACTTGGGTCAAACGATTCGGGTAGCCTTCCACAAGCTTATAACAAAAGTTTGGTGAATTTTGGCCCGTTCCTCCTGACAGAGCTGGTGTAACTGAGACAGATTTGTAGGCCTCCTTGCTCGCACACGCTTTTCCAGTTCTGCCCACACATTTTCTATAGGATTGAGGTCAGGGCTTTGTGATGGCCACTCCAATACCTTGATTTTGTTGTCCTTAAGCCATTTGCCACAACTTTGGAAGTATGCTTTGGGTCATTGTCCATTTGGAATACCCATTTGCGACCAAGCTTTAACTTCCTGACTTTTGTCTTGAGATGTCGCTTCAATATATTCCCATAATTTTCCTACCTTATGCTGCCATCTATTTTGTGAAGTGCACCAGTCCCTCCTGCAGCAAAGCATCTCCATGTTTGATGCTGCCACCCTCATGCTTCACGATTGGGATGGTGTTCTTCGGCTTGCAAGCCTCCCCCTTTTTCCTCCAAACATAACGATGGTCATTATGGCCAAACAGTTCTATTTTTGTTTCATCAGACCAGAGGACATATCTCCAAAAAGTATGATCTTTGTCCCCATGTGCAGTTGCAACCATAGTCTGTCTTTTTTAATGGCGGGTTTGGAGCAGTGGCTTCTTCCTTGCTGAGCGGCCTTTCAGGTTATGTCGATATAGGACTCGTTTTACTGTGATAGAGATACTTTTGTACCTGTTTCCTCCAGCATCTTCACAAGGTCCTTTGCTGTTGTTCTGGGATTGATTTGCATTTTTCGCATCAAAGTAGGTTCATCTCTTGGAGACAGAACGCGTCTTCTTCCTGAGCGTTATGACGGCTACGTGGTCCGGTGGTTTTTATACATGTGTACTATTGTTTTTACAGATGAACGGGGTACCTTCAGGTATTTGGAAATTGCTCCCAAGGATGAACCAGACTTGTGGAGGTCTACACATTTTTTCTGATGTCTTGGCTGATTTCTTTTGATTTTCCCATGATGTCAAGCAAAGAGGCACTGAGTTTGAAGGTAAGCCTTGAAATATATCCACAGGTACACCTCCAATTGACTCAAATGATTTCAATTAGCCTATCAGAAGCTTCTAAAGCCATGACATTATTTTCTGGAATTTTCCAAGCTGTTTTAAGGCACAGTCAACTCAGAGTGTATGTAAATGTCTGACCCACTGGAATTGTGATACAGTGAAATAATCTGTCTGTAAACAATTGTTGGAAAAATTATGTGTCATGCACAAAGTAGATGTCCTAACCGACTTGCCAAAACTATAGTTTGTTTACAAAAAAAGTGTGGAGTAGTTGAAAAACGAGTTTTAATGACTCCAACCTAAGTGTATGTACACTTCCGACTTCAACTGTATACAAACGTATGTGGACACCCCTTCAAATTAGTGGATTCGGCTATTATAGCCGCACCCGTTGCTAGCAGGTGTATAAAATCAAGCACACAGCCATGCAATCTCCATAGCGAAACATTGGCAGTAGAATGGCCTTACTGAAGAGCTCAGTGACTTTCAATGTGGCATCGTCATAGAATGACACCTTTCAAAGAAGTCAGTTCGTAATATTTCTGCCCTGCTAGAGCTGGCCCGGTCAACTGTAAGTTCTGTTATTGTGAAGTGAAACATTTAGGAGTAACAACGGCTCAGCCGCGAAGTGATAGGCCACAAAAGCTCACAGAACGGGACCACCGAGTTCTGAAGCGCGTAGAGCATAAAAATCCTCTGTCCTCGGTTGCAACACTCACTACCGAGCTCCAAACTGCCTCTGGAAGAAACATCAGCACAAGAATGGTTCCTTGGGAGCTTCATGAAATGGGTTTCCATGGCCGAGCAGCCATGCACAATGCCAAGTGTAGGCTGGAGTGGTGTAAAAATCGCCACCATTGGACTCTGGAGCAGTGGAGCAGTGGAAACCTGTTCTCTGGAGTGGTGAATCACGCTTCACCATCTGGCAGTCCGACGGACAAATCTGGGTTTGGCGGATGCCAGGAGAACGCTACATGCCCCAATGTATAGTGCCAACTGTAAAGTTTGGTGGAGGAGGAATCATGGTCTGGGGCTGTTTTTCATGGTTCTGGATAGGCCGCTTAGTTCCAGTGAAGGAAATCTTAACGCTACAGCATACAATGACATTCTAGATGATTCTGTGCTTCTGACCTTGTGACAACAGTTTGAGGAAGGCCCTTTCCTGTTTCAGCACAAAGCGAGGTCCATAAAGAAAAGGTTTGACGATATCGGTGTGGAAGAACTTGACTGGCATGCACATAGCTCTGACCTCAACCCCATCAAACACCTTTGTAATTAATTGGAACGCCGCCTGCGAGCCAGGCCTAATCGCCCAACATCAGTGCCCGATCTCACTAATGCTCTTGTGGCTGAATGGATGCAAGTCCCCACAGCAATGTACCAACATCTAGTGGAAAGTCTTCCCAGAAGAGTGGAGGCTGTTGTAGCAGCAAAGCACGACTGTGGGAAGCGTTGGAGTCAACATGCGAATTGAGGCTGTTCTGAGGGCAATTGGGTGTGCAACTCAATATTATGAAGGTGTTCTTCATTTTTTGTACGCAGTGTATTTGGTATGTAATAAATATATATATATATACACACTAGAGGTCGACCGATTATGATTTTTCAACACCGATAGCGATTATTGGAGGACAAAAAAAGCCGATACCGATTTAATTGTCCGATTTAAAAAAAACAAATAATAATAAAAAATATGTATTTATTTATATATACACTGCTCAAAAAAATAAAGGGAACACTAAAATAACACATCCTAGATCTGAATGAATGAAATATTCTTATTAAATACTTTTTTCTTTACATAGTTGAATGTGCTGACAACAAAATCACACAAAAATTATCAATGGAAATCAAATTTATCAACCCATGGAGGTCTGGATTTGGAGTCACACTCAAAATTAAAGTGGAAAACCACACTACAGGCTGATCCAACTTTGATGTAATGTCCTTAAAACAAGTCAAAATGAGGCTCGGTAGTGTGTGTGGCCTCCACGTGCCTGTATGACCTCCCTACAACGCCTGGGCATGCTCCTGATGAGGTGGCGGATGGTCTCCTGAGGCATCTCCTCCCAGACCTGGACTAAAGCATCCCCCAACTCCTGGACAGTCTGTGGTGCAACGTCCATAGCATCAATGCCTTCCTCTTGCAGGAACTGCTGACACACTCCAGCCACATGAGGTCTAGCATTGTCTTGCATTAGGAGGAACCCAGGGCCAACCGCACCAGCATATGGTCTCACAAGGGGTCTGAGGATCTCATCTCGGTACCTAATGGCAGTCAGGCTACCTCTGGCGAGCACATGGAGGGCTGTGCGGCCCCCCAAAGAAATGCCACCCCTCACCATGACTGACCCACCACCAAACCGGTCATGCAGGAGGATGTTGCAGGCAGCAGAACGTTCTCCACCGCGTCTCCAGACTCTGTCACGTCTGTCACGTGCTCAGTGTGAACCTGCTTTCATCTGTGAAGAGCACAGGGCGCCAGTGGCGAATTTGCCAATCTTGGTGTTCTCTGGCAAATGCCAAACATCCTGCACGGTGTTGGGCTGTAAGCACAACCCCCACCTGTGGACGTCGGGCCCTCATACCACCCTCATGGAGTCTGTTTCTGACCGTTTGAGCAGACACATGCACATTTGTGGCCTGCTGGAGGTCATTTTGCAGGGCTCTGGCAGTGCTCCTCCTGCTCAAAGGCGGAGGTAGCGGTCCTGCTGCTGGGTTGTTGCCCTCCTACGGCCTCCTCCACGTCTCCTGATGTACTGGCCTGTCTCCTGGTAGCGCCTCCATGCTCTGGACACTACGCTGACAGACACAGCAAACCTTCTTGCCACAGCTCGCATTGATGTGCCATCCTGGATGAGCTGCACTACCTGAGCCACTTGTGTGGGTTGTAGACTCCGGCTCATGCTACCACTAGAGTGAAAGCACCGCCAGCATTCAAAAGTGACCAAAACATCAGCCAGGAAGCATAGGAACTGAGAAGTGGTCTGTGGTCACCACCTGCAGAACCACTCCTTTATTGGGGGTGTCCTGCTAATTGCCTATAATTTCCACCTGTTGTCTATTCCATTTGCACAACAGCATGTGAAATTTATTGTCAATCAGTGTTGCTTCCTAAGTGGACAGTTTGATTTCACAGAAGTGTGATTGACTTGGAGTTACATTGTGTTGTTTAAGTGTTCCCTTTATTTTTTTGAGCAGTGTATATATATATATATATATATCATACACACACACACATTTTTGTAATAATGACAATTGCAACAATACTGAATGAACACTTTTATTTTAACTTAATATAATACATAAATAAAATAAATGTAGTCTCAAATAACATGAGAACATATGTTAAAACGAACCACCAGCTTTCATGGGTCTTCAATATTCCCAGTTAAGAAGTTGTAGTGCAGAAAGCAGAGCTTGTCTGCATGGTCCCCTGTCAGTCTGCTCCTCCGTGAAACACAGACCTTATTTGAAGTAGATCAAGACATTCTCTATGGAAGACATGAACGGTAAAATAACGAAGGAACCCCTTTCAAGTTCAGCCGCAAGTTATTACAGGAATTATAACACGTCGACTATTTCTCTCTAAACCATATACCTTTGACTAATCCGGGAACTATCACCTCGAAAACAAAACGTTTATTCCGTTCCGTATTTTATCTAACGGGTGGCATCCATGAGTCTAAATATTCCTGTTACATTGCACAACCTTCAATGTTATGTCATAATTACGTAAAATTCTGGCAAATTAGTTCGCAAAGAGCCAGGCGGCCCAAACTGTTGCATATACCCTGACTCTGCGTGCAATGAACGCAAGAGAAATGACACAATTTCACCTGGTTAATATTGCCTGCTAACCTGGATTTCTTTTAGCTAAATATGCAGGTTTAAAAATATATACTTGTGTATTGATTTTAAGAAAGGCATTGATGTTTATGATTAAGTACACATTGGAGCAATGACAGTCATTGATTGATTGTTTTTTATAAGATAAGTTTAATGCTAGCTAGCAACTTACCTTAGCTTACTGCATTCGCGTAACAGGCAGGCTCCTCGTGGAGTGCAATGTAAACAGGTGTTAGAGCATTGGACTAGTTAACTGTAAGGTTGCAAGATTGGACCCCCCGAGCTGACAAGGTTAAAAATCTGTTGTTCTGCCCCAGAACGTTCCTAGGCCGTCATTGAAAATAAGAATGTGTTCTTAACTGACTTGCCTAGTTAAATAAAGATTAAATAAAGGTGTACATTAATTTTTTTTAAGTAAAAAAATAATCGGCAAATCGGCGCCCAAAAATAACGGTTCCCGATTGTTACGAAAACTTGAAATCGGCCCTAATTAATCGGCCATTCCGATTAATTGGTCGACCTCTAATACACACAATGTAATAAATATACACCAAACAAAAATATAAACGCAACATGTAAAGTGTTGATCACATGTTTCATGAGCCGAAATAAAAAATCCCAGACATTTTCTATACGCACAAAAAGCTTATTTCTCTAAAATGTTGTGCACAAATTTGTTTACATCCCTGTTAGTGAGCATTGTCCTTTGCCAAGATAAACCATCCACCTGATTAGGTGTGGCATATCAAGAAGTTGATTAAATGGCATGATCATTACACAGGTGCACCTTGTGCTGGGCACAGTAAAAGGCCACTTTAAAATGTGCAGTTTTGCCACACAATGCCACAGATGTCTCACACCCGGCTTCTTCGCCTGCGGGATCGTCTGAGGGGGTGCTGAGGAGTATTTCTGTCTGCAATAAAGCCCCTTTGTGGGGGAAAGCTAATTCTGACTGGCTTGGCCTGGCTCCCCAGTGGGTGGGCCAATGCCCTCCCTGGCCCACCTATGGCTGCACCCCTGTCCAGTCATGTGAAATCCATAGATTAGGGCCTAATTAATTTATTTCTATTGACTATTTCCTTATATGAACTGTAACTCAGTAAAATCCTTGAAATTATTGCATGTTGCGTTTTTATATTTTTGTTCATTATAAATATATTACATACCTGTACAATACTTTCAGATTGAATCAAGGTAATGCAAATCAATCAAATCCACCTTATCATTACTTTTTCTCTACTATTTTTACAATTTCAAACACAAATGAGTTATTTTGTAAAAAGGAAGACCTTAAAATATCTCCTGAGAGATTGCAGCAGCCAGTTGTTCACAATGCTATGTTATGTAATGCTCATTACTTTGCTATACAGCATGCGCTGCTGGTTGTATAGGCCAGCCCCTGTAGGGGAGTTTATCATGCACAGGGACCCTGGAGGGGGGAATATGGCCAACCCCAGAACCCCCAGAGCCCTCTAAAATAACCAACCACATGTTCTCCTCTGTCTGCTCCTATATAACACTATTCAGATGGACTCCAGCCTGGAGCCTGCACAGAGGAGGACTATCCAATACATATTCTCAAAACAAAAAGGATTTCTCAAATGGGCCATACAAATGTATTTCTTTTTTTACATTAGGTTGGCCCGGTGTTCATGCTCCAGGACAAAACGACATAATGAAACGTGATTCTTACATCTGCTGTAGAGGTTCTGAAAAAAAAAACATAAAAAAAAAAAGACATACAGAAGGAAGACTGAGCTGTTTCACACACAGCTGTTATCACTAAAAGATTTAGCTGTCATCAGAATGTAATAAATTCATTAGGCAAAGTATTTAGTGGACTGAGAACACCTCATTCTTCAGTTGGCCCACCCTGTGTCTACTAACACCACGCCCAGACCGGACACGCGCGTGCGCCATCATACGCAAATATATTCCCCCCCACACACCAAACGCGGTCACGACACGCAGGTTGAAATATCAAAACAAACTCTGAACCAATTATATTAATTTGGGGACAGGTCGAAAAGCATCAAACAGTTATGGCAATTTAGCTAGCTAGCTTGCAGTTGCTAGCTAATTTGTCCTATTTAGCTAGCTTGCTGTTGCTAGCTAATTTGTCCTGGGATATACATGTAAACGTGCATACCTGAAATGCACAAGGTCCTCTACTCCGACAATTAATTCACACATAAAACGGTCAACCGAATCGTTTCTAGTCATCTCTCCTCCTTCCAGGCTTTTTCTTATTTGGACTTTATATGGCGATTGGCATCTAACTTTCATAGGTGTATTACCATGACCGACCAACCTCAGTTCATCTTTCAATCACCCACGTGGGTATAACCAATGAGGAGATGGCATGTGGGTATCGGCTTCTATAAACCAATGAGGAGATGGGAGAGGCAGGACTTGCACCGCGTTCAGCGTCACAAATAGAACTGACTTCTATTTTAGCGCTTGGCAACGCAGACGCTCAATGGCGTGCACGAGCAGTGTGGTGCAATGATTGAACAACATGTATGTGTAAATTTATTTTGCAACGCTCACGCACATGACCCGAGTGGTGTGGTCAGCATGTAACATTGAGCAATTTATTACCATGCTTTCCAAAACAACTGTCTCATTGTATTTTACAGTTACAGACTTATTGCAACTCTCTCATTTAAAATGTTGCTGATTTTACATGATCTTCTTACGGGCCTTAGTCGGAGTTAGCTGTAAAAGCAATCACGCACACAAAGTCCCCTGGCAACCACACTCTCTAACCTCTCAATGGCCACCAACACATCACAAGTGCCAACGAACAATTCTTCTTCCTGTGATTCCATCTCCCCCTCTCTGTATCAGAACAAGCTGATCCCAACCATCTTCAGTTTCATCTTTGTCTTTGGTTTTGTGGGCAATGTCTTGGTGGTGTTCGTGTTGTGTCAAAAGTCCAACCGTAAAACAGTGGCCAACACCTACATTGTAAACTTGGTCCTCTCAGATCTGTTGTTCCTGATCAGCCTGCCTTTCTGGGCAGTCTACTACTCCGTTGACTACAACTGGGTGTTTGGTGGGCTGATGTGTAAGCTGTGTGGCAGCCTCCTCTCTCTGAACGTCTACGCCAGCATTTACTTCATCACCTGTATGAGTGTGGACCGCTACAGAGCCATTGTCTATCCCCTCCAGTCTCAGTGCAGCAGGAACCTGTGTTGGGCACGAGTGGTCAGCTGTGTGATCTGGACCATTGCTGGCCTCATGACCATCCCTACCATGGCCTTCAGAGACACCTACCACCTGGAGGACCTGGGGGTCACGGCATGTGCCCTCGGATATCCACCTACCCAGACAAACTGGTTCCCTGGCCTGGCCCTGACAAAGAACATCCTGGCCTTCTTGGTGCCCTTCACAGTCATCGCCAGCTATTACTGCTGCATTGGGAAGCATCTCCTGGGGGCACAGCCCAGCCTGGAAAAGAGCTCCAGCAACCTGGACCGTGTGATGAAGATGGTAGTGGCTGTGGTGCTGGTCTTCTTAGTCTGCTGGTTCCCCTTCCACTTTCTGACCTTCATGGACGTCCTGAGCACCCTGGGGGTGATGCACAGCTGTTGGGTGCGCCAGGCCATCATCACCCTGATGCCCTTCACCCTCTGCCTGGGCTTCTTCAACAGCGCCATCAACCCTGTACTCTACTGCTTTGTGGGGATCCACTTTCGGGAGCAGCTGTGGCGGCTGTACGAGGAGAAGGCTCCCAGGCTGTGTCAGAAGAGAGACTCCATCAGGACCAGGCTTAGCTCCTTCTCCAGCAACATCAAAGATACAGGGCCACTGGAGACTCTGGGACAACACAGTAGGGACCCTAGTGGATCACCTGGCAGGACTATGAGAGGACTGCTGTCAGATGTGTAGCAGTTGAACCCAGACATCCAGGATCACCCCCAGGCCTAGTCTCCAGGGGACGCTGAACCCCCCTTGTCTACTCCTAATCAGGGACACCCTGTAGGCTGGACAGAGGGCATCTAAACATATATTTAAATGTCAATTTCAAATCCCATGTGACCATGAAGCTCATGTTAGGGTGAAGGGATATTTCAATACAATCTACAGTATATGTGCTGGATAAACTGGCCATGTTTTCTGAGATTCATAGGCCAGTGTGATATTAAGTGTGTGTGAAATATACAACTATGTGCTTTTGTCCTAGTTAAAATAATGTGATGTATATGTTGTTTTATTGTATATACATAACAAAACTATATATGTCAATCAACACGGAGCCTTCTAAACGGCAAGAAAATGTACATGCAAACATCTACTGTAAACTGTATAATTTGTCTATCTTGAACCATAATTAACATTATATTGTGTCAAATGTATAACCCTTATCTGGATACGCTATGAGTTATGTCTTCCAGACACTCTTCATTTGAATATCATAGGGCTGTGACGATTATATAATTATGTGTAACAATTAATTATCATGCAAATGATCATGATTCTTGTCATAAAACATTTTTTGGGACCTTGTTATGTATCATAACGCATCTTTGAAAAAAATATTATAACACAGCTTTGGTGACCCCTGTCTCAAAAACGAATGGTTTTGACCACTCTGAACTTTTGGTAGGAAGCTTTTCCTCTTCATGTAAAAATTGAAAACTTCTATTGTGTAAACTATATCTACTTGAAAATGAAGTTGCATCCCCTCACCCTCCCCCTCTGAAAATGAATGTATGAAGATGATTATGGAGATTTTTCTTTTTTCTTTCACAGTTATTGTCCATAAATGTCAGTTACATGATTATACAGTGATTGTGCCAGCCCTAATAAGAATACAATGATTCATAATGATATAACTGTCTGGCTGTCTTCTTGGTGTGAAAACGAAACCCCCGTTCAATTATTTAAAGCCATGCTCAAGTTGAACAAACATGGGAAAGACAGGGACTAGAGTTTGTATCACAGTGTAGCAATTTTAACATGCATTTCATTGTTTTTCCATACAATCAAAACTAACCGATTTTTCCCCCCCTGACATTTGTTTTTGCAACCATCATAGAGACATCGAAGACACTGAGTAACAAGCATTGATATAGGCTCTGTTTTACTGCCACTCTGTGGCTGGGTTTGAGAAGCGCAGATGCAACAGAATTGTCTTTGATGATAATTCCATAGTTTTTGCTTCAAATTGTTATTTTAGTTATTAAAACTCATCCAGACCCATCATATTATCAGCTAATATGAACATTATATGAAGATTACAATAAACAGAAAAGTTCAATGCAAATTAAGGTGACATGTAGGCCTAAATACTCATACTTCAATACTGTTTCCTGCAGTGACATAACCTTAAAGGGATAGTTCACTCAAATTACAAAATGCGATCCATACTTTAGTATAGTATAGTATAGTTTCCCTGGCAGTATCTGTCAAGGGACAGATATTAGCATTTTTTTGTGAATCATGTCCAAATTATCTGAAAGTATCTAAAATTGATTGTAAAGCTCAAAGTCACAGTAGATGATTTGAACATGATGTGTAAAAAATGATAATATCGGTCCCATGACTTGATTGGGATTGGTGCCACAATGCTAACAATTGCCAGGGAAACTAAACCAAAGCATGGACTGCTGTCATACTTTGTCCATTGACTGCTTACAGAGCAAGGAAACCAATATGTAATTTGGGTGAAGTATTTATTTTAATATGCAAACAGGCTGTGTGATCTTTTCTTTCCTCTCAGGAAATGATATGATTTCCTGTAGATGCTACCATACCATAAATACTACCATTCTGAATGTGTGTCAGTGCTATTCAAAGACATGTCAAGCTTCAGTATCATAGAGCATGTTTCTGTTTATCACGGGGCTATCAGCAAGGCCACTACTGAGAGGATCCTGGGTGCAGTGGGGAGAGATGGAAGTTATCTACTCCGAGACAGTGAGAGTTTACCCAACATCTACTGCCTATGTGTTCTGTGAGTACCTCAACAGTATTGTTGATCCATTGTATGTTTTTGACCTAACATCATGTGACCATAAATATTTTAAACATGTAGGTTTAGTTATTGCCATTTTGATTGACTTATACTATGAATTCACATTTTCATCAATGCCGTTCTGATGGAAACGTACTTAGAATAATAATTTCTCAGCAAAGGCGGTGGATAACAATGTTACAGAATGAATCATCAGATGGATGATATGACATGCATGACACACACCTGTGTTTCCATCTTTCTGATTCATGCTCATACAGACTGGTTGTTCCATTTCATTTAACTCCAATTTACACAGACTATAGAATACCATAAATACTGGACTGTAATTTACAGTACGATTAAACAAAAAATAACTCTGCATTGAAATGCTGTAATCATATTTTTCTGCTATTTTCACGAAAAGATGCAAAGACATTGTCTACACCTACAGAGTGTTCCAAATCAATGAGGGGTCCTGGACAGTTCAGGTGAGTAAAGAGAAGAAACAGTAATGTTATCAATATCCATTGGTTAATAGTAGATTACTGCATGGACACACATGATTTGCTACAATATACTGCACATTCACGCACATTTTCTTACATTCTAATTATAGAAAGCACATCCCTTAAGAGGTATGGCCTCAAAACACTAGATACAAAATTATAAAATGGTATTGTATTATTGATATTTAGTAGACCAACCAACCAGGAAAAAGTGCTTGCTTTTAATTTATTTTTACTTGTTACAGGCTCTCATACATGCTAGATCAAACAATGATGGAATGATAACCTGTTATGGCTGCAGCCCGGTGTCGGTACACTTATGACAACAGCCCGTCCAAGTGCAGGGCGCGAAATTCAAAATATATTTTTTAGAAATATTTAACTTTCACACATTAACAAGTCCAATACAGCAAATGAAAGATACACATCTTGTGAATCCAGCCAACATGTCCGATTTTTTTTATGTTTTACAGCGAAAACACCATCTATATTTATGTTAGCTCAACACCAAATACAAAAAAGCACAGACATTTTTCACAGCACAGGTAGCTTGCACAAAACCAACCTAACTAACCAAGAACCAACCAAACTAACCAAGAAACAACTTCATCAGATGACAGTCTTATAACAAGTTATACAATAAATCTATGTTTTGTTCGAAAAATGTGCATATTTGAGGTATAAATCATAGTTTTACATTGCAGCTACAATCGGAAATAGCACCGAAGCAGCTAGAACAATTACAGAGACCAAATTGAAATACCTAAATACTCATCATAAAACATTTATGAAAAATACATGGTGTACAGCAAATTAAAGACAAACATCTTGTGAATCCAGCCAATATTTCAGATTCTTTAAGTGTTTTACAGCAAAAACACAATATAGCATTATATTAGCTTACCACAGTAGCCAAAAACACAACAGCATTGATTCAAGCCAACAGTAGCGATAGCGAATAAACCAGCAAAATATATATTTCTTTTCACTAATCTTCTCAAAATTCATCAGATGACAGTCCTATAACATCATATTACACAATACATATATTGTTTGTTCGAAAATGTGCATATTTAGCGGCACAAATCGTGGTTATACAATGTGAATACTAGGCAAAATGCAATAACAATGTCCGGAGAAATCTTGGAGAGGTACCTAATCTAATCAAATAACTATTCATAAACGTTACTAAAAAATACATGTTGGACAGCAAGTTAAAGATAGCTTAGTTCTTAATGCAATCGCCGTGTTAGAATTCTAAAAATAACTTCATTACGACATGCAGCTTACGTTATGGCGAGAGAGCGCCCAAAATCTGGGCGCAAACTAATAGTACACATGTTCGACAGATATATGAAATAACATCATAAATGGGTCCTACTTTTGATGATCTTCCATCAGAATGTTGTACAAGTGGTCCTTTGTCGGGAACAATCGTTGTTTGGTTTTAGAATGGCATTTTTCCCTCTTGAATTAGCAAGCACACTAGCCAAGTGGCGCGAAGCTCTCCTTCCTGAACAAACGCAGAGAACACAACACGCCTAACCTCCCGAAAAAATTTCAATAATATGATAACTATATTGAAAAAACATACTTTACGATGATATTGTCACATTTATCAAATAAAATCAAAGCCGGAGATAGTAGCCGTCTATAACGACAGCTTTTCAGAAGGCAATACCCGGTTCCTTCTCGCGCCATCCAGAAAACAGGAAATTGGTGTCACGTCATGCCAAGAGCTCTTATTCGACCTCAGATCAAGATATACAGATCAAGATTAGTAAGAATGGCTCACCCCATGTTCAAGAATGGCCTTTGCCCTTCGAGTGGCACAGTGGTTTAAGACACTGCATCTCAGTGCAGTACCTGGTTCGAACAATTGGCCCAGCGTCACCCGGGTTTGGCCGTCATTGTAAATAAGAATTTGTTCTTAACTGACTTGCCTAGTTAAATATATATATATTTTTATCAGATTACAGCCTCTCACTTTCAGTTATTTGAAAATGAAATAATCTCCAAAATATCACTATTTTTAAAACAAGCCATAGAAAGTTGTTTGCAATTTCAGTTTAATCCACCAGAAAAGACAGAAGAAATATTACAACAAATATTATGGTTAAACTCAAATATACAAATTGATTAAAAAAAACTGTACAGATGAAAAATGTTCAAGCCTACTGTACATCTTACTGTAGAAAGTATTGTTGAAAAAAAGTCTAGGTTGGAACTATTGCTATTACAATAAAATAAATACATTTTATTTTGAACTGGAATAAACTGATTAATCACATCACACAGATGTAGACCAGAAAGAAAAAAAACACACACACACACACACACACACACACACACACACACACACACACACACACACACACACACACACACACACACACACACACACACACACACACACACACACACACACACACACACACACACACACACACACACACACACACACACACACACACACACACACACAGTCCTAATGAGAGGTGCGTGTGGCTGGTTTAAAGTTATCAACAAGTATGTCTATTCTGGGCTCAGTTTTTGACAGTGCAACCCTGTTTCTGTACTTGTTTTTTAAGTACGACAGTTTTGAGAACTCTGACTCGCATAGGTTTGTGATGCCAAACTGGATCAGAACATCTACTGCTTTCTCAGTCATGCAGGAGACAGCTTCCTGCTGTAGATGAGCAACCCAGAGTGTTTGCCTCAAAAAGCGTCTTGCTTCAATCAGTGTATTCCAGAATAAAAATTATTACTTGTATTTTAACAGCAACAGTTCCAACCTAAACTTGTTTTTAACAGTAATTTCTACAGTAAGATGTACAGTAGGCCTGATAATGGTATATCTTCATCTGTACTGTTACTTAGGGCTGCACTATCAGTACAGTAGCTAACTTGCTTTGGCTAACGTTAACTAGCTATTAGCTAATGTTTGAAAGAAAAAATCACATCTAGTACTATAAGCGATAGTACTCCCTTATTTCTGAAAACAATGCCTTGCTAGCTGACTTACTTTTCTACTGTCGAAGCACTGTTTTCTGAATCATTGTGCCCTGTTCGAAATAACTCCCTGGGTTTACCGTCATGCTGTGGATGTTTGGTCAGGATGTGTCATTTTAATTTGTTAGTTTTGGGAGACTCATTCCTAAGCACTTCCCTGCACCAAACACATTGTGGGCACTCATTATTTCTCAAAGTTTGTATGAAACCAAGAGAGATAAAATCAAATATCGCTGTATGAGTTCAGTCAGAACTGGTGGCTAGCTTGAGTCCATTTGATGACAGCGGTGAGTGATGGCAGGTGAGTGAGTGGCTGACAGCGCATCATCTGCTGCTGAACGACAGCGCTTCAGCGTGTGGGTTGTCGAGTGATTTTCAATAAAACTGCAGAAAAAATATGAGGTAAAACGCGAAGCACACGGGCATCTCCCTCCCACTTGCGCAGTTGCCAAACTGAGCTCAGATACGGCTGCTAAGCAGGTCCGCGACCCACTTTGCCATACAGATTGCAAAATAGTTGGGATGAGATTTTTGATGTACCGATTCCATGGCACATGGAATGAACTGATACACAAAATGACGCGCTCTTCAAAATGTCGTTTTTCAATTTAAATGATACAAAATTCTTGCAATCAATAGAATGTTATATATATATCAGTTTATATATCAGTTTTTCACAATTCTTTCATCACATTCCCATTGGGTCAGAAGTTTACATACACTCATTTAGTATTTGGTAGCATTGCCTTTAAATTGTTTAACTTGGGTCAAACGTTTCGGGTAGCCTTCCACAAGCTTCTAACAATAAGTTGGGTGAATTTTGGCCCGTTCCTCCTGACAGAGCTGGTGTAACTGAGTCAGGCTTGTAGGCCTCCTTGCTCACACATGCCTTTTCAGTTCTGCCCACAAATGTTCTATGGGATTGAGGTCAGGGCTTTGTGATGGCCACTCCAATACCTTGACTTTGTTGTCCTTAAGCCATTTTGCCACAACTTTGGAAGTATGCTTCGGGTCATTGTCCATTTGGAAGACCCATTTGCGACCAAGCTTTAACTTCCTGATTGATGTCTTGAGATGTTGCTTCAATATATCCACATCATTTTCCTTCTTCATGCTGCCATCTATTTTGTGAAGTGCACCAGTCCCTCCTGCAGCAAAACAACATGATGCTGCCACCCCCATGCTTTACGGTTGGGATGGTGTTCTTTGGCTTGCAAGCCTCCCCCTTTTCCCTCCAAACATAACAATGGTCATTATGGCCAAACAGTTCTATTTTTGTTTCATCAGACCAGAGGACATTTCTCGAAAAAGTATGATCTTTGTCCCATGTGCAGTTGCAAACCGTAGTCTGGCTTTTTTATGGTGATTTTGGAGCAGTGGCTTCTTACGTCGATTCTTACGTCGGTTACGTCGATATAGGACTCGTTTTACTGTGGATGTAGATACTTTTGTACCTGTTTCCTCCACCATCTTCACAAGGTCCTTTGCTGTTGTTCTGGGATTGATTTGCACTTTTTGCACCAAAGTACTTTCATCTCTTGGAGACAGAATGCGTCTCATTCCTGAGCAGTATGATGGTTGCATGGTCCCATGGTGTTTATACTTGTGTACTATTGTGTGTACAGATGAACGTGGTACCTTCAGGAGTTTGGAAATTGCTCCCAAGGATGAACCAGATTTGTGGAGGTCTACCATTTTTATTCTGATGTCTTGGCTGATATCTTTTGATTTTCCCATGATGTCAAGCAAAGAGGCACTGAGTTAGAAGGTAGGCCTTGAAATACATCCACAGGTACACCTCCAATTGACTCAAATTATGTCAATTAGCCTATCAGAAGCTTCTAAAGCCAGGACATAATTTTCTGTAATTTTACAAGCTGTTTAAAGGCACAGTCAACTTAGAGTGTATGTAAACTTCTGACCCACTGGAATTGTGATACAGTGAATTATAAGTGAAATAATCTGTAGTCTGTAAACAATTGTTGGAAAAATGACTTGTGTCATGCACAAAGTAGATGTCCTAACCGACTTGCCAAAACTATAGTTTGTTAACAAGAAATTTGTGGAGTAGTTGAAAAACGAGTTTTAATGACTCCAACCTAAGTGTATGTAAACTTCCGACTTCAACTGTATATGACAGGTGTGTGCCTTTTCAAATCATGTTCAATCTACTGAATTTACCACAGGTGGATTCCAAGTTGTAGAAACATCTCAAGGATGATCAATGGATACAGGATGCACCAGAGCTCAATTTCGAGTCTCATAGCAAAGGGTCTGAATACTTATGTTAATAAAGTATTCCTGTTTTTAATTTTTAATACATTTGCAAACATTTTTAAAAACCTGTTTTTGACTTTGTCATTATAGGGTATTGTGTGTAGATTGAGAATTTGTTTTATTTAATCAATTTTAGAATAAGCCTGTAACGTAACAAAATGTGGAAAAAGTTAATGGGTCAGAATACTTTCCGAATGCGATGTAGGTTCAGAACTTTTGTGAAACTTTACAGCACAGTTGAAAATATATGACAAATAGAAATATAAACTGAATGGTCTTCGGAGATAGATGGGAGGGGTTGAGGGTAGTTGAAGGATGGGACTAAAAACAAACAAAAGATAACTAATGTAAACTATATTGTGTCCGTAAAATGTATATAGTATGTATAAGCTGGAAGTTGAAGACACTGCCCTGAGTAGGGTGCTGTCTTTCGGATTGGATGTTAAACGGGTGTCCTGACTCTCTGAGGTCATTAAAGATCCCATGGCACTTATTCTAAGAGTATGTGTGTTAACCCCGGTGTCCTGGCTAAATTCCCAATCTGGCCCTCATACCATCATGGTCACCTAATAATCTCCAGTTAACAATTGGTGCTTTCATCCCCCTCCTCTCCCCTGTAACTATTCTCCAGATTGTTGCTCTAAATGAGAACAATGAGAACAGTGACTTACCTGTTAATATAACGGAAAAATAAATCGTTGTTTGATCTAGCATGGATGACAGCATGTAGCAGCAAACAAAAAAAGCAAGCACTTTTTCCAGGTTGGCTGGTCTACTAATTACCTTATAGTTATTTTGGAAATAGGAAACTCTATCCTGACTTGACCTGAATGAACAGATAAGGCGTTTCTGTATTTCAGACAAACCCTGGAGTACAGACACGATTATTCAGGAAGATAAGCAATTTGATAGCTGCCTTTGGTAATCCAAACCAGGGCCTGGAGATGCCCCTCCTCTATCCAGTTGAAAACCAACACACTGACCTGCAGTACCCATGAGATGATGGCTCCTCTTCAAAGATACAAACTTTGACAACAATATATTTGAAGAACTGTGAAATGATTCAAATTAAATAATTTGTGTATTTATTTTTTGGTTTTGTATTCTGTTTAAATCACGTTGTTTGATTAACTATTTTTTGCATAATGTCCAGTTCCATTTAAACCAGTGGTACTCATATTATTTCATGATACAATGAAATAAACATCAAAACATACGGACAAAGAATTTGCACATTTATTTATTAAAAGTCAAACCTTCAAAGTACCTTGTTTTGAACATGAACTTTCCACACCCAATATATTAATTTCTTATTATTTACACCCTCTTCCTGGAGCACTTGCAGAAAATACATGCCTCTTGGTCAAAGCCCAGAGTAGAAAATGCAGTCAAGCAATAGTGTTTTCATACCATCAGTCTACATAGTATACCGTATATCACAAATGTATCTTGGTAATCTCATCATCTTCGCTCTCAGACTCGACTAAGACAGTATCCCGACTAAGACAGTATCCCGACTAAGACAGTATCCCGACTAAGACAGTATCCCGACTAAGACAGTATCATCAATTTGACCACCAATGGGCAGAGAATTATCAATTATAGGGAGTACTATCAATTAATTTACCCAAAATATGTTATATAGTATATCATATAGCCTACGTTTTATACAATAGTTTTTTTTGCAACCCAATGATAATTAAAGTAAAAAACAACAGATAAGGTTGCACAGAATTATATATTGATGAACTTCACAGTATTAAAGTGAATATCAGAATATAGGGTGTTTGGCTTCGTCCAACAGCACGTCATGCTTTTGGTTCAGACTTTTCCACAGTGCTAAATGTTTCATTTCCGTATGAGAAGCTTAGAAAACAAATGTCAGCACACAAACCATACACATCCCAATTACAAAATTACTTGACAACAGTACAACCAAATTGTGTGTGTGGGTAATGCTTGAGGGTGGATGGCTGGACAACATTTTACTTTTTAAACCCCTCTTTTTCAGTTCCAAACATGTCATACTCTGATCAAAATAAATTAAATAATTAAAATTAATTCCCAGACTTGAAAGTCAGTCTTATGAAATAAGGTTTCTTAGATCTTTCAAAGGACTGAATAAACTATTGCTTTACTAAGGCTTGTTTAATTGGGGCTGCATTGAAAATATTTTAGCTGTTGTGAAGATGGGGTAGCGGATGTCGAAATTCCTCAGATAATTTCTGTGGAATACTAGACACAGAGGCATATAGCACTACTTACAATCTTTTCACAGAGGAATAGGAATGACTAATACTGTAACACAATGTGACTTTGCAGTAAATTAAGCACAGAAAAAAATAAATGTGTAAATATTGAAACACTGTTTCCAATTCGTTTTATTTGTGGGAAACAGCTACTCTCTGTGTGCATTTATTTTTGAAAAATCCTCCATATCCACTATATTCGACCTGTAACTGGTACACACTTAGGCTCTTGTAAGCCACGTAATGTGAATTTGTCCTCTTCTCTTGCTGCTTTTCAGCCTATTATGATTTCCTGCTCCTGATGTAAAGTCTATATTTCTATCCACTTGGTAAACTTGAAGTGTGCCTTGTCCTACATGTATGGATTTTTTTTTTTTTTACAAGCTTATCACCTTTTCTTTTTACCATGCAAACCACTGATTGTTACTAATTCATGACGTTTGGGTTTCTCAGTGGCAGCAGAGACTTATCTTCGATACTGTCTGACTATTTTTATTTTATTTCACGTTTATTTAACCAACTGACTTGCTAGCTCAGATATTTCTATTACTGGGACACTCGGTCTATCTAAACAGGGTATGGTAAGGACAGCCTTGTAATGGCATCAGAATAATTAAGGTACAATGAATGTAATACCTGTGAATTACAATATGATGAGGTATTTGCAGCATTTACACTATGATTTAGCACTTTGTATAGGCCACTATAGTCTGCCCTGCAAGCTCCACTCCATAAGGATTCTAGTCCAGTAGATCAATTATACAAATAATAACACTTTTCATGGTATGGAAAGATGTTTTTTGAATTGTCATCCTTCAAAGTTTTTTTAAGAGCAGAAAGGCACAAGCTCCACCCAGATAATACATTATATTTTACAATAAGCAATTTGTAAAAAATAAAAATAAATTATAATAATGTCAACTATACTGTACAGGTTTTCAGCATGAATACTTTTTCCCGTTGCTCTGTGTAACTCCAGTGATCACTTCTATTGATAGGATTAACAATTAATAATCAGTAACAACACATCAAGTTAAGCACTTGTATCTCGCTAAAGCACTTGCTATATACAATTTAATGTGTCTAAACCCACACAATCTACTCCATTGTACCACCAGAACTTCAAATACGCAGGAAGCAGCAATCCCCGATGCCAGTGAGTCTCGTAGTCACAAAAGAAGACTGTACCTGTCACTACCATTTCTCAAAAGATCAGAGAGATATGTACTGTATAAACTGAAATGAGAGAAATTCACAACACTGTTATACATACAGTATGTATAAAGATGAATTATATGGTAATGAACTTGATATAGCGTATCATCTCAGATTCAGCATATCTAACAGTTTACAAAGTAGGTCAAATTACAGAAGCTAGCTAAATCACTCAAATGAAAGACAGTCAAGAGCTTCAAATGATCAACTCATTCTCAGAAAAAACTAAACAATCAAAACACAGGTGAAACAAAATACCATCATTTGTCACTTTTAAAGGCAGTTGTCTTTTTCTTATTTTATCGTCATCATTCTAGAAAAAACGGTACAACAAATCATTGTAGGTCTAAAAACAGACTGTCTTTGGTGAAGGGGAACCCACGGCAGTAGTGAAGCAAGATGCCGCTGTTACCTCCTCCCGATTTCACTTTGCCTCATGAAGTGAATGTTGTTGGCACTGTCAGAGAGCTCCAGGTACTGCTCCACGGAGAGCACGAAGTAGCCATCGTAGCCGGGCACCTGTCCAGTGGAGAGCAGCTGCTGCCTCTCCCCCTCTGTCCAGAGCCTGGAGCCCTCCTCTCCTTCCTCCAGCCTCCTTTGCTCGATGACCCAGGCCTCCTCCACCGCCCTCTGCCGGGCCACCTCCAGCACATGCTCCCTCTCCTCTTCCTCTGTGGCACCGTAGCGGATGTTGAAGCACAGAGTCCCGTGCTGCATCTGGATGTCAGCGAAGCGCCTAGTCCTCCCACCCACCACTGTCGTCATCTGGGACACGGTCATGTTGATGCCGTTTTCCAGGACGCGACCCACTCCGGTGTGGCCGACCACTCCCAGGTCCCCCTCCAACAGGCCAGGTTTGATAAAGTAGTGAGTGTCCAGACCGCCCACCGTGAAGTGCAGGCCGGAGAGGTAGACCGCGTGGTTTAGGATTGCTGCCACACGTCGGCTGTCCTCGCTCGCCACCCCAATGATTTCGGTGGTGACGACATTATCTCTGATGGCAAACTTGACGCCCTTACCAAAGATGGAGGAGATGGCAGAGAAACGGGGCCTCCGGCCATGCCACGCCCCCAGCTGACCACTCACCTTACTCATAGGCAGCCGGTCCAGAGAGATGAAGTTCTTCAGGTGTTTCTGCAACTCACACTGGATACCCAACAGAACCTGGCAGACAAACACACATGGGATGGTTATCTAATGATAATAAGGATTATGAGGAGGTTATGTAATATCTAAGGATCATACTGGAGATTAGGCTCTGTCTAGGCCTAGTCTAGGTTTAGCTCACCTTACTAGGGTCCCAGTCTTGTGTTTTGGTTTGAGTCCTCATCATTTCATAGGTTTGCTCCATGCTCTCCACCTCCGGCTTGGGGTAACCAGGGACAACGTTGTGGAGCTGGAACCCAAACAGTTGCAACCAACTGCTAATATCTGGAGACAGAAGGTATTGAGGAGTCAATGACAGGGCATAGAATTTTAGATTTTGCCATGCAACACAATTGAGAGTCCTATTTTCTATAGTTTAAAGGTCTGTCTTCAGGAAGTAGACATATAGTTTACCTGTAGTGAACTTGGTGACATCCTGTAACTCTCCAACCGGGTAGTTGTTTTTGAAGGAGTAGAGGTTGAAAGGCTTGGGGTTGATGCTGAGCTCCATCCACAGGTTATGGTTGGGAGTGGTCCACCTCCCAGCCACCACATCATAGTCCCTCCTCCCCAGGTGGACCAGCTTGGTCAATGCGTCATATAGACCGCCCTGGAACCCGATGATCAGCTGAAAGGATGGGTTTGAGTCTTGGTAGATGTCTCCGTAAGGGGTGTAAAGCATCTCCTTGACGATGTGTCCTCGGCTACTGAAGATGGCCAGTGGCGTGCCAGAGTTATCACAGGCTACGTAGTACTCCTCCCCGCTGCTCAGCTCCATGGCGATGAGGTGTCCCTGCAGGTCATAGTACAGGGAGGTGATCTCAGAGCTGGAGTGGTTGTACATGTGGGTCACCCTGGTGGGTTTGGTCAGGTCAGCATAGAAGAACTGCAGCTGCTGGCCGTCACTGGTCCTGCTGGCCACCCGCCTGCCCAGGCCGTCGTAGCGGTAGTGAACACTCCTCTCTGACACTTTGTCAAAAGCTTTAGCAAGCAGCCCGTTGGAGTTGTAATCAAACATGACATTGCCCCGCAGGTGAAGAAAGCCATCTTCATCCATTTTGTACTGAATTTCTCCGAGTCGTGTTATGCGGTCTCGTAAGTCGTAGCGCAGCGGCGTGAGTCTAGCACTGTTGCCATGACTCAGTAAATTAATGTTGCCATTGAGGTCGTAACTATAGCGCCACTGTGGCCTATCATTCACCGACACAGCCTGGAGCTGACTATCAGCATCATACTCGTATGAGTAGCGAGTGATGTTGTTATCCACACCAATTCTGATGTCACAGATAGTGATGCGGCCCATGTTGTCATACTGCACTGTCATCCAGTAGGCAATAGACTTCAGGATCTCGTACTGGACCTCAATCACTTGTCCGTTCGCATTAAATATCTTAGTGTGCTTCATGATGTGTGTAGTGATCACTTGATTGAGGTCATAGTTTATGACACTGAATTTCCCAAACTGTTCAATCCTTCCAGACACGTCAACATAACGGTAAAGGTCAATGGGAAGAGGAGTTTCATTGATCATGGCCTGCATGCTGGTGACCCGGAAGTTATTATAGCTGTAGTCAAATCTGGCATTCACCAGGCCCTCCACACTAAACCTATAGATCTGTCTCCCAACCAGAGGACCTGGGGGGAGAAGGATGAGGTAATTAAAGTTAGATTTCTCAACATTTATAAGATGAAATCACAACTTCATCTTTAAAAAAAACTCAGGCATAAATGAAACAATCTTTTATAATGAAGTACATTTGCATGACTCTAGCAGCTCTTCAAAGTTTGAAGACATACTTATTGTATCATCAATAGCAGAGCAGAGATGCCCAGAAGACTAATACTAATCCAGTACCTCAAACAGTCTTGTTCACACCCATATGGATTGCACATTATAAAACAGAGACAAAGTATTTGTATGTCTGCCTAAACTAAACTAACGAACTAAAGCAGAATTAAAGACTTGTACATTTTAATCACTTTTGTCCTTAGGATATGAATATTGAATTGAGATGGTTGCGTGATATCATGTGACTGCAAATGAAGTTGGAGGCTGCTGACCTGTGATGCTTGAAATTGCAGGGGTGTGATACATTCAAAGTGACTGAATGGCAGTTCATTAATGTGGGCTTATTCACTCTCCCATTCAGCTCTGTAAAGGCCTCTAACAACATATTCAATAGCTTCATTTGGGCTCAAACCAGCTGAGGAACTCAGAGCAAAAAGGCAGAGACCCCACTAAAAAGACTGCCTAGCCTACAGTATGATACTTAGTGTACTGTAGGTGTGAGAAAAGGATAATTCATTTGACCTCTACACTACTGAAGTGATAAAGTGTGTAATAGACAGTGGTGTAAACTAAGTAAAATACTTTGAAGTACTACTTTAGCAGTATCTGTACTTTACTGCTTATATTTTTTACTTGACTTCATTGCATTTTTTATTAGATTACTTTTTACCCAATTGGTAGTTACAGTCTTGTCCCATCGCTGCAACTCCCAAACGGACTCAGGAGAGGCAAAGGTTGACATTGACACAATGCACGCTTAACTCAGAAGCCAGCCACACCAACGTGTCAGAGGAAACACAGTACACCGTGTCAGCGCTCAGCCCACCACATGAGTCGCTAGAGCGCGATGGGACAAGGACATCCCAGCCAGCCAAACCCTCCTCTAACCCAGACGACGCTGGGCCAATTGTGCACCGCCCCATGGGTCTCCCGGTCACCCAACAGAGCCTGGGTGACCACCAGGATCTCTAGTGGCACAGCCAGCACTGCGATGCAGTGCCTTAGACCACTGCGCCACTCAGGAGGTCACTTCATTCCTAAAGAAATTATGTACTTTTTACTCCCATACATTTTCCCTGACAACCAAAAGTACTCATTACATTTTGAATGCTCAGGCAGGACAGCAATATAGTCGAATTCACGCACCTCTATCAATATAACCCGTTGTAATCCCTACTGCCTCTGATCTGGTGGACTCACTAAACACATAAATACTGTGTTTGTAAATTATGTCTGAGTGTTGGTGTGCCCTTGGCTGTCCGTAAAAAAAATATATATACATTTTGGGGACGCCTAGTTTACTTAATATAAGGAATTTGATGTATGGCATTTACTTTTATGTTGTACTTTTACAGAAGTATCCTGTAGCCTATCTGACGTGTAATGCTCGACCCGTTTAGTTTAACACCACAAGACAAGAAAATGGCCAAAAAGAGTAGAACCAGCTAACCTGCTTTTACTCTATGATTTGACTATTAGATGTTTCTTTTGAAAAACAAATTATTAAAAAAGGAATAGTTTCATCATAATAAAACGAGAGTTCAGGTCACGTAACAGGGTTGACCTTAAAATGAGGGACAGATGTAAATGAATCACTAATCACATAAAATAAATAATCTTCAAAAGCAACAAAATAACTAGGGCTTTACAATGATGGTGAAATTTGGGGATTAAGTTGGTTAATGTCTTCCTAGAAGTGACAGTGTTGACAGAGAGAAATGTTGAAATGCTGAATTTTGGCCCTATTGCAAACCTTTATTCATATTTACTTTTCCATGTGGTCTATATTAAAAATGGCAGTTCATTTAATAGAACAGGCTTTTAAAATGCAATATTCAAATATCAAAGGGACGCAAAAGGCACTCATTTCATGGAATGACCCAGCTACATTTTCTAGTAATATATCCAGGCTTATCATTGAGCCAGCCAAATCCACCGGCCAGGCTATATAATACATTCTTAAGTATTCTCATCCATGCTTTCGCCTACCATCATCCCTCTCTGCTGTCCCTGATTGCTTATTTGCTTCAAATCAGACTTATTGTGGCCCAGCCAGTGGAGGACCTGGGATACTATTAAGTACAGGTTCATGTCAATTCGTTAGGAGGAAATCGAGGTGTATCTGTGCATGGAGACCAGGAGAGGCCAGCAGAGTATGGTGACCCCCAACAGCGAGGCATGCATGTCTCAAAAGGACAGAATACAAGTCTGTGAAGCTGAGGAAATTGCTCATCAGTGCACAGCAGCACTCCCAATCTCCAACTATCCAGAATGGGTTCTGATTTGGTGCCCTATATAATCAGTGTGCAATTCCATATTGGCTTTATAGGGATTTCAAAGCCCAACAAAGTTTCGGAGTCGTCCATGGATTAAGGTTCCAAAAATAGATTTCAACTTAGCAGGATGAATAGGATATATAAATTCTCATGGGTGAATTATTGGGGCCATACACCTGAGGATATATTTCAAGAGGTGCTAATAGTGTACTTCATGATGGTATGCTCAATCTCTCAAAGCAGACTTATATGTCAAACTTTAAGTCTTGTCTGACAAAGCATTATAGTGATAAGAACTCACAATAAAGGATAATCCTCAGCTATGCCTAAAGGCCTCCTCATCTCATATAGCTTATTGTATTATACTCCTGCAGAGGCACAGCCATTTGTGGTTTCGTTTCTTACATTAACCTGTCATAATACATACCATTATAAAAATCAATAAGCTACTTTATGGCATGCCATTCATTTTGAATCTATCTTATCTTCTTGTCATTATGTGAGGATCATTACTGAAGTTTAACCGGCTTGTCTTCGTTTGTAACGTTCTTCAGCGCTATTCCCCATTAAGTTAGCTAGAAGGTTGGTCTGTATTGTGGTACCTGTCTGTCTGTAGCGGATGGTGCACATGAAGCCCTGGTTCATGAGGTGGATGGTCTTCACCCCCCCAGAGGCCTCTTCGTAGGTGTAGGTGACCAGGGTGGTGTCGTACAGGATCTCTGCCAGGCGGGACTGGCGTGTGTAGTGGTAGAGGATACGGCGGCCCGTGCCCAGGTACAGAGTCTGGAGCAGGCGGCCATCATGGCTGTAGTCCTGGATCACAGAGGCTCCGCTGCTGTCTGGTGGGCTGTAGGTGTTCCTGTAGTAACCCACTGACAGCATGGACTGCAGACTGTAACGCACCATACTGGGCATGGTCACAGCTATCAGGTAGTCTGTGTGGTCATACTCAAAGGTGTACCGCCGCTGGCTGTGCAACAGCAGCATGACCGACTGCAGAACACACAAACAGAAGTAGATTAATACTCTGAGCTACAGACTGCCACCTAATATACATATACAGAACAAACTAAAATCCTTATGCATTGGACTCTTTCTGGATATCACAACATGTCTAGCAAATTACTGAATACCTTCTCCAGGAAAGTGTAGCTCCATATCTTCCCATTGGTCCATGTTCTGGAAACTACCTTCCCGTTCTCATACTCCAGTTTCTCTGACCAGTTACCCCTCTGGATGCTGGTCACCAGGCCTGCTGGAGAATAGGTCACATTCACCTCATTGTACTTGCTGCTGGGAGACCAGACGATGGGACGACCCATCTGGTCATAGAGGATCCGCAGGGTGAACTTTCGGTGGTCATCATAGATCTTGCCCACTCGTGTGGCTTGGTTAAAGTCTATGGACAGCACATTTCTGTTGTGAGCCTGGGGTTGGTGAGAGACAAGAATGACACTTGAGTGAGTGGTACAGCCATTCCTCTGACTAATACTAGAGCTATTGACTATTTCTCCCAAAAGTTTGCTGTTTTATCTAGATAACAATGATGCAAATGTTTCAAAAACAAATCCACTGTGCCGATTTGAAATGGAGGCTTTTAAAGACTTCAGTGTGATGGTAAATGAGTGTTTCACCATCAATAGCGATTCAGACAGGCAGTAATGGAGCTGAATGTTCCCTCTCTGCCTCAGCTCAACTAGAAATGGTCCCTAAATGCTTTTATTTCATTTAATCCTAATTTGGAGGAGGAATAAGTCAAACATTCTACACCCTTTTCCCCCTCATTATCCTCCTCTCTCTGACAGAGTCATCATCGTCTCTCCCTCTCTATGTGCATGTTCAATGAAGTCTGGGTTACAATTGATTTCCCATTTTCACTGTCTGAATCTAAAAATATTCCACTAAAAAGTTCTAGGGATCCATAATATTTGAGCAAGTCATGTGTAAATGTGACTCGTTTCAGTAAACTATGCGTATGTTGCGCATCACTACTTCACAGGAGAGGCATTTGAATGTAAACTTTTTTGCTCAAAATGTGTTTTTTGGCAGAAATGCCTTCTGGAACATGTGAACTTTCATGTGCCTTAATAACAAACTTGCATGCCATCTGTAAATAGGAATAAAATAGTTAAATTTCGAGTTGGTTTAGCAACAGAAAAAGACAGGAACCTTCCCGCTAGCCATGATTGGCTGAGATAATGGATAGGCTGGACATGCCAAGAGATGAGTTTGGATTGGTCTGCCATGTAGCATGCTTCTGTCTATAACATAAGCTGCTCAGTATGTGTAGGTAATCCTTTCTAACACAGCTTTTTTTAAAGATATCACAAACAACTGAAAAAGTATTGCTAATGCGCTCCACTTTCTGGAGGACCGAGTTTTGAAATCAGTGGAATGTCCGGTGGAAGCAGAGTATGATAACTAAGAAGAGAACAGAAATTCTGGCGTTTGATTGCAAATATGCAGTCTCAAAGAGAACACACAAAAGGCTGTTGTATAAAACACCTGTCTCCAGGTTACATTTTAAAACGAAGGGCAACTGTGGCATCCATGACTTAGAGGGAGAAACGTTCATCCATGTATACGAGTAAGAGAGTCTAGCTAGCTACATTTTCAGATATTATACGTGTCAGAAAGTTGTTTTCATTGCAAGTTAAACTGTACTGTTAGCTAGCTAACGTTAGCTGGCTGGTTCACTAGCTAACGTTACATGTATGATCTGTGTAGTAACATTATTCGTATCTCAGAGCCATTTGCATTGCTAGTTATAGCCTAATGTTAGCTAGCTAGCTAATATTGAACCTAGTTGGTTAGTTTTATCTACCAGCAGATTCATGTAGGGTAGTAACATTATGAGTTGGGATTATGGTTCATTGTTAAGATAGCTACATTTATAAGCTACATTTATAAACAAGACTCCACTATGCAAGTAACCGTTTCACTGTACCATTTATACCTTCTGTATCTTGTGAATGTTACAAATAAACTTGATTTTATTTGATACAGTGTGCGTTTACCAGAGACGGTAATGTGAAGAACAACATGACCTGCACCAAAGTCAAATTATTATACAACGTTAGGCCAATGAGACAGTGTCCAAGTTCTGAAATTCTCCAGTAGAATGCCCCGCTTTTATTTCACACTCAAAACCGTAAGGTATTTTCTGTAATAAACTCACAATTAACTTGTAAATAATGATCTTGTTGTGAGTTTATTTTCCTGTAATAATGAATACAAATGAGCTAAAGTTAAGACATTGTCAGCTATATGATATGGTCATTATTATTATTTGAACAAGATAGAAACATTGTTTAGAAAGTTCCTTCTAGTTGCCTGGTTTGCTAGATTGACAAATACTAAATTCATTTTTAAACGGATGGGTTTATTGGTGTTAAAATACCAGTTATGCTATTTTACACCCCTGTCGTTTTTGTGTTTATACTTTTTCATAATGACAAGTTTGATGTCGGATGACAATAGAATGTTGGGCTCCCACGTGGCGCAGCGGTCTAAGGCACTGCATCTCAGTGCAAGAGGCGTCACTACAGTCCCTGGTTTGAATCCAGGCTGAATCACATCCAACCGTTATTGGGAGTCCCATAGGGTGGCGCACAATTGGCCCGGCGTCGTCTGGGTTTGGCCATGGTATGCTGTCATTGTAAATAAGAATTTGTTCTTAACTTCTTGACGCTAGGGGTCAGATTATTATTATTTGTTTTTTTAAATAACGTTCCCAAGGTAAACGGACTATTTCTCAGGTCCAGATCGTAGAATATGCATATAATTTACAGATTAGGATAGAAAACACTCCAAAGTTTCCAAAACTGTCAAAATATTGTCTGTGAGTATAACAAACTGATTCTGCAGGCCAAAACCTGAGAAAATATAACCCGGAAGTGATATATATATATTTTTTATCTGTGTTTCCTGGCCAGTCTTTCTTCCATTTAAAGGGGTATCAACCAGATTCCTTTTCCAATGGCTTCCTCAGGCTGTGACCAGGCTTTAGACATAGTTTCAGGCTTTATTTTGAAAAATGAACGAGATTTTTCAAAAGTAGTCAGGTGTCCTCTGAATAGTTCCTGCGCCAGCTCTCCATTTTCCTTTTCTCTCTTATTGAATAGGTTACGGTCCGGTTGAAATATTATCGATTATGTTTGTTAAAAACAACCTGAGGATTGATTATAAAAAACATTTGACATGTTTCTACGACCATTACGGATACTTTTTGGAATTTTCGTCGAACGGACCGAGGCTGTAGTTCTCAACATAACGTGCAACCCAAATGGCGTTTTTTTGTTATAAAAGTAATATAAAAGAACATTTGTTGTGTAACTGGGAGTCTCGTGAATGCAAACATCCGAAGATTATCAAAGGTAAGCGATACATTTTATTGCTTTTCGTGACCACGCTAACCAAGCTAATATTAGGCTAACTGTTCTAGCATTGATTGATACACTCACAAAAGCTTAGATTGCTTTCGTTGCAAAGCATATTTTCAAAATCTGACACGATAGGTGGATTAACAACAAGCTAAACTGTGTTTTGGTATATTTCACTTGTGATTGCATGATTATAAATATTTTGAGTAATATTTTTGAATTTGGCGCCCTGCAATTCAGCGGTTGTTTAGGGAAATGATCCCGTAATCGGGATCTGTGCGCAGAAAGGTTAACTGACTTGCCTAAAAATGAATGATGTCACTTCGACAACTGTCTACAGACATAGTATAAACCAGCCTTTAGTCTTGAAATCTTTGGTTGTTTAGTACACTACCATACTCACTATGTTTAGCACATGGCCTCACATGTGAATCCTTAAAGAGATGGGTAGGGCTAAGGCTTAAGAGGGTGTGAACAATCTTGAATGGGTGTAAAGAAAGCCAGAGCTCTCCAGTATGTGTACCAAAACATTGATGGGCCATTTTCTCAAAAGTGTGGTTACAAGTTCATCAACTTTCAAAGCAGAATTACTTTCCCAATGTTCCTCAACTGTAGTATACGATATACAATTTTCTAGCTCTGAGTCGCTACTTTTATCCAATGTAAAAAACACTTTCAAATTTTGCTACATAAGACCAAATTGAGCCGGTCAGTCACACATCTTCTATTTAACATGACCTACAGTGTTGGAAGAGTCAAACTCCCATAGGGCGACATTAGGTCTGTTGTAAGTATGCTGCCATATTGTACCATATGTAGACATTCCTCCCACACACACACAACATATGGTGAGGGGTATTGTGTTCACGCTGTCTGTTCTGCATCTTCCTCACCCTGAGCCTGCGTTCATAGGCCGTATAGTTCCCTTTAGCCTGGTCTCTTCTCTGCCTCCACTCGATGACGCTGTGAGCATGCTCGCCTGGCAGGGTGATGTTACACTTGCCCACCGTGGGGTTGACCACGCCTGCCGAGATGTGGGGTTCTGTGTTCAGGGTCACCTCCATGCCACTAGCAAACGTCACCCACAGAGAGCCGTCCGAACTCACACGGTACGTGTTCTGAGCATGCTCTGTGTGAAGCCATGGGACAAAGAGAGAGCGTAACAGAGAGAATTAGTGAGTGTGTGAGAGAGAATTAGTAAGTGTGTGAGAGAGAGAGAATTAGTGAGTGTGTGAGAGAGAGATAATTAGTGAGTGTGTGAGAGAGAGATAATTAGTGAGTGTGTGTGAGAGAGATAATTAGTGAGTGTGTGTGAGAGAGAAAGAGAGAGAGATTAAACTCATTCAATATTACAACAGGGACAACTCATATTGCGACAGAAGACTGGTTCAACTGTAGACTACATACCGTACATGGCAGTTATAGCAGTCAGGGCATCCAGTAATACCATTGTCATCTCTTCAATAAAATGCATGAATTATATTATTCACAGCTGTTATTGTAGAGATAACAGAATGGTATATTATTGCTTGTGCCATGTGACATTTCATTGATATCCCCTTGAGTAACTGTATTTCTACAAACAAAACTTGATGAGATACTGGCTCTGTATGTGTCTATGTGAGAACAGAGGTGTGACTTTGTGAAAGGAGACTACTTCTCATTTCTTTCCTGTTTACTTCCTCACCAACTCTTTAAACCTTTGTCAGACATGCCATCTCATTGTTATTTTAAGGCTCTATAAAATTGCTGTTGGGCCGTTATTAAAATTGTTCACCTCATAAAGACATGCATGTGAACAACGTGGTGAGGACACTGAAATAACAGATACAGGGAGGAATATATTTGCTTCATCATTGGTAGTGAGCAGACAACATAAAAAGCTACGGCATGATAATGAAAAAAAGCGAGATGAGAAAATGACACGAAACCTTACTACTACCTTGGCGTAATGTATAGATAGTGCTGGCAGCAGAGAAGTTTGTGGCTGTGATGAATTTCTCCCGATTTGAAGTGTCTGCTTCCACCCGCACTGATTTCTCCATATTGCCGTGGAAACTGCTGACCTCTCCCGTTGGAAAGGTGACATTGATGAGATGACCGTCATAATTATACCTGGTCAAGGAAACACTCAGTCAAATAACATCCTACCAATGTCTGAAATGTGGATCTTACATCATTGTGACAACCTTGTGTAGTAAAATGGTAATATTTCAGTGGATTCCAGAATATTCCTATTCTGAAAGGTGTAGTTCCCCAGCTTCACCCCTGGGAGGCAGTATAATGATGCTGCTGGAACAAAGAAGCCAATGAGGTATGACCTCCAAAGGCAGTCTTACCGCAGGACACTGAGGACAGTCTGAGAATGGGGTTTCGGTGGATTTAGGATTTTTCATAGAGACACAATAAAGGAGAGGGTTTTACTGCCGATCAAACAAAATTAAGAGGCAGTGAAAAGGATTCTTTGCCCCTGACATCCGAACGGATTTTAAACCCAAAGCACCCCTGAACAAATCCCTAAAAATGCCTATGCAAACATTTTATATAATCACACTATTCCCAGTTCTCTTTGAGGCTTTGAATCGTCAACAAAAAGAAGACAATTTCTGCAGGCCAGCGTATGGATTTGCCCCAATTACAGAAAAACATAATTTTGGAAATAATCTATTAGAAAATACATTTATATTTCATTTTTTCGGACAATGTAATTTATACACACACCTTTCAAATTAAACACATTTCAACTCTGAAAAAACTGCAGCAAAATTCTGCAGCAAAATGTTACCGTATAATGGGAGTGTAGGTGGTGAAGCACTTACAGCTTCACACAGGCAGACAGGAACAAGAATATGGCTATGATCTGAAGGGTGCTAATAGAGGATATTATCAAGCAGAATGAAATTGACATGAATAGAGAGGAAGGAGCGTGGTGGAAAACTCACTCATATACTGTTGTCCAGGCGTTCTCATTGCTCATGGTTGCCAGGAGACCCGAGTTGCCATGGTAGCTGATCTGCGCCAGGTCATGCGCCAGGGCGGAGACTTTCTTGAGGACGCCCCCGTTGCTGATCGTGAGCCAATAGACCTGACCCCCGGGAACCAGTAGCCAGAGGGGGACGCCGTTGGCATCGCGGCGCACATGGACCATGGTGCCGTCGCTGGTGACCACGGCGCTCACGTCGCCCTCTCCTGAGTAGGTGAAGTTATAGACATAGTCTCCGGTGACCAGGCTGCGGGTGTGGAGGTGGGTGCCGTTGACACTGAACAGATAGAGCTCCTGGTCCACCACAGAGGTGATCTCATACATGCTGTTCTGATTGAGCTGGGGCCTGTTGGGGGACAGGGCCCTGATACGGATGTTTCCCAGGTCAGAGATGTACAGAGTCCCGTTAGGGGAAACAGCCAGGGAGGAGGGAGCCTTCAGCTTGGCATCACGGGCATATCCACCATCTCCTGTGAGAACAGGACAATGAAGAAATTACGCACTTAACTAGCTAAGGTAGAATACATTGAATCAAATGAGAGTCAATCATAAACAACTATTTATGTATTCATACTTTACTGAATAATAATGTGGTGTTTGACAAGTTGCAATGTCAAATAAAGTTGTTATGAATAATACATCCGAGACAATAAAGTGAGGAGTGTTGTGTGAAAGGGAAATAAACTCGCTGTTCATCCCACCACTCCACTGAGCTATTTCACACGTTAAAGCTTGTTTGTTTTGTCAAGCTAGACTGATGCAACCATAAACATTGGGCGGGTTATAATAGTTCCAAATCATTGCTTCAGAGCATGTCCATCCAAAGAGCCTCTCCGCAGGCCTTTGATAGACTGCTGAATTGAGTCTGAGGCATAATGGCGTGCTCAGCAGGGGACCCACCGGAGAAGCAGTCACAGTTGGGGTCGATCTTGCAGTCACACTCAGTGGGCGCCCCGGCCACCACAGAGATCTCCCCGTTGGTGGTGACCTGCTGGATGCGGTTGATCTTCCTCTCGTCCGTCTCGGCGATGTAGAGCGTGCCCTGGTGGGACACGGTGATGGCCTTGGCTGCCTCCAGGGTGGAGTGGACGGCTGCCTTGCTGACCAGGTAGTGGTCGATCCCAGGGACCTGGCAGTGGATGGGCCGGCCCGCCACGATCCTCACCTGGCTGCTCTCTGACACCTGGATCACTATGTTGTTGTCCAGGATGTACAGGGAGTTGTCCATCGGGTTGACAGCCAGGTAGGTGGGCCATTCTAGACGAACCTAGAGCAGGGAAAACACAGTTTAACAAGCATATACACTGAGTGTACAAAAAGTTAGGAACATCTTCCTATTGAGTTGCATCCCCTTTTGCCTTAAGAACTGCCTCAATTCATCGGGGCAGGGACTACAAGGTGTTGAAAGTGTTCCACAGAGATGCTGGCCCATGTTGACTCCAATGCTTCCCGCAGTTGTGTCAAGTTGGCTGGATGTCCTTTGGGTGGTGGACCATTCTCGATACACATGGGAAAGTGTTGAGCTTGAAAAATCCAGCAGCGTTGCAGTTCTTGACACAATCAAACCGGTGCGCCTGGCACCTACTACCATGCCCCATTCAAAGACACTTAAATATGTTGTCTTGCCCATTCACCCTCTGAATGGCACACACACAATCCATGTCTTAATTGTCTCAAGGCTTACAAATCCTTCTTTAACGGTCTCCTCCTGTTCATCTGCACTGATTGAAGTGGATTTAATAGGTGACAACAATAAGTGATCATAGCTTCCACCTGGATTTACCTGGCCAGTATGTCATGGAAGAAGCAGGTGTTCCTAACGTTTTGTACTCTCAGTGTACTTGTCATATAGATGGACGCCACAAAGTTTCTCCTGAAACATTTCCTTTCCAGTTGTCCCACTGTCTTTGATTATGCATTATATTGCAATGTTATGTAAATGTAGTAGTAAGAATAGCACATATACTGTGTAGACTGCTTGGACATTGTCTGTCTGTGTCATATATTCAGAAATGTCAAGTGTGCAATTCATAATAGAGCACATTCTGTGAAAGCCTTATAATAGCATGTGACTACTGAAAAAAAAGCTGTACGTTGTGCTCGTTCTGTACAAGTAGTAATGTCACTGTAAGGTCATTTTTGGATGTGTGCTCACACTGTGTTCCCGTGAGACTCAGCTAAGGACACACATTTCAAATAAAAAGCTCCAAGGTACAGTTCACTAATTCTGAGTGGGATACTTAAGGGTGCTGGACAAAGTCCTAATAAAGAAAGCTTCCCATATAATCGCCCCTGTGTTTAATTGGATCATGAAAAACCATTCTTCCACCACAAATAATGGGTGGTAAGTGTTCCTGCACAATAGGGGTGAATGATTCAGATTGGTGGAGGATATAATTAGTTGCCATCTCACCTTCAAGCACTCGGAGATGATCTGATGAAGGGGCTGTATGCAAGTCAATTGTCCGTGAATGAAAGGAATCCGTTCAGGAATAATTTGACACTTCTCTACACAGGTAACAAAATATACTGACAGCATAGTGTCCGCGCATTGAAATTGGAGGTACGTTTTCCCACTGCAGCCATTATTTTAAAGCACATCTGAACACGTCTGTCTTGTGAGAGAAGACTGGCAGCTCAGTGTTTGAAAATAACTTCCCACAAAAAGAACACTAATTGACAATACATGAACATATTTTTCTTCTGCGTTTTAAAAAGCAAAATCAATGCAATGAGCTCCATTTTAAAAAACGGTGCTATGCTTGCATTTTGTTTGCCTGAAAATCTGGAATGGTGAGATCTGTCACATATATGATAATACGCTATCACTGAACTATTCCATTCTTTAAATTCATTTTATACCCACACAATGCTAATCTGCTTGCAGTGACTCAATACAACTCTCTCCTAATCTTTATAATAAAGTACCTTATTACTCACTTGAAGGGGTCTCATTTGCTAGGGGATGGGAACCAGAATGGTATGCCTTATTGCACCGTAAAGCCTGGAGTGGTGGATTGGATGGAGTATTGGACTCTCTTTGTTTCTTAGATCTCTCCAGCCTTCTATTGTTTTCAGAATGGCTTGGGGGAGAAACATATTGCTCTGGAGAATGAGACAATGTTTCTCTTCCAGTGTGATGCAACAATGAAATAACCTTAATTTTCCTCCTGCACAGCTTTGGTCCAAGCTGGGGACACAGTTTAAATTGATTGTCAAATGCAATAAGAATATGTTTGTGGGGCTGTGCATGCTAAGAGGCCTTAAGCCTTGCATACACCAAAAACATGCAAGGAGAATTCTGGAGAAAGGGAAATACCACTGCCAAACATATATGTAAACTACAGTATCAACCACACATCAATTTCAAAATGGCCAACACACATTACTGTGATTAGAGGCCTTGGCCTGATAGTTTGGACATTTGATTCTATCACAGTGGAACATCAGACTTTGCATGTAAGATACGCGAGGAGGAGAGGGAGACAGCCAGCTCACAAATGAGCATCTTGAGGATGAAGTTGCTTGGAATAATTTCACTGCATAATAAATCAGCGTAAAAGGCATTCAGAAAACCAACAAAATGAAAGCCAGGAACACAAAGCCTGAAATATGGACAGTAAAAAAAAATCTTTCATGCAAGATATTATCTGAATTGCAAACATTTAATTTAATGCTTCATCCTGCTGCTTCTCATACGACTGAGCAGTTGACAAATGTCTATGGGAATAATAGGCAGTGTCAATGACTGGCTTATTGTGATGCAAAATAGGGTATACAGTATCCTCCTATATGAAGGTTTAATTGAGACGTTATATACAGTATGCAAAGTCCCTGTAGCCTCTCTACAGCATCAGCCTCAGAAAATGCAAATGCTCTGGAGAAAACCCACACCCATAATGATGTTATATAGTTATGTATCTTTTCATGAGCACTTTGATGGGTTCATCAGCACGTGATCCAGTCCAGTGATGCGCATGGATAATCTTTCTAAAGAAGCAAATCTGTGCATAAGAGGGGAATTGCACGCTTCTTATGTGATAAGCCCTTATGGGGGCACAGCAGTTAATTTCCTGTTGCCTATTCAGAGCTGTGAGACCCACTCAGATGCGGGTCAATGTGCTGTGTTGCTGTGAAGAAGAGAGAAGGGGAGAGAGATGGAGAGAGAAAGAGTAGAGCGAGAGAGAGAGAGAAAAGGAGGGAAAGAGATAGAAGGGGGACAGAGAGGAAGGGAGAGGGGTAGAAAGAGAGAGGGATAAAGAGAGAGGTAAAGCGAGAGAGAGGGTCTGTAGAGAGTGACTGTAATGCAGTGGTCCCAAAACTTTTGTGAGCCAAGATCACTGAGTCAAAATGAAGGGCTGTGATTTACCTCTCCGATTTTTTATTTATTTTTTAAACATGACTTAAAAAACGTAAACCTATGCAAAACAGTTTGCAGCAATGAGGTGTGTAGTAGACTATATATAAGTCTGCTGCCTCAGTTTGTATGATGGCAATTTGCATATACTCCAGAATGTTATGAAGAGGGATCAGATGAATTGCAATTAATTGCAAAGTCCCTCTTTGCCATGCAAATTAACTGAATCCCCCAAAAACATTTCCACTGCATTTCAGCCCTGCCACAAAAGGACCAGCTGACATCATGTCAGTGATTCTCTCGTTAACACAGGTGTGAGTGTTGACGAGGATAAGGCTGGAGATCACTGTCATGCTGATTGAGTTCGAATAACAGACTGAAAGCTTAAAAAGGAGGGTGGTGCTTGGAGTCATTGTTCTTCCTCTGTCAACCATGGTTACCTGCAAGGAAACACATGCCGTCATCATTGCTTTGCACAAAAAGGGCTTCACAGACAAGGATATTGCTGCCAGTAAGATTGAACCTAAATCAACCATTTATCAGATCATCAAGAACAACAAGGAGAGTAGTTCAATTGTTGTGAAGAAGGCTTCAGGGCGCCCAAGAAAGTCCAGCAAGCGCCAGGACCGTCTCCTAAAGTTGATTCAGCTGCGGGATCGGGACACCACCAGTACAGAGCTTGCTCAGGAATGGCAGCAGGCAGGTGTGAGTGCATCTGTACTCACAGTGAGGCGAAGACTTTTGGAGGATGGCCTGGTGTCAAGAATGGCAGCAAAGAAGCCACTTCTCTCCAGGAAAAACATCAGGGACAGACTGGAAGCACAAGCATTTCGCTACACTTGCATTAACATCTGCTAACCATGTGTATGTGACAAAATAAAATTTGATTTGATTTCACTGATATTCTGCAAAAGGTACAGGGATTGGACTGCTGAGGACTGGGGTAAAGTCATTTTCTCTGATGAATCCCCTTTCCGATTGTTTGGGGCATCCGGAAAAAGACAAGGTGAGCGCTACCATCAGTCCTGTGTCATGCCAACAGCAAAGCATCCTGAGACCATTCATGTGTGGGGTTGCATCTCAGCCAAGGGAGTGGGCTCACTCACAATTTTGCCTAAGAACACAGCCATGAATAAAGAATGGTACCAACACATCCTCCGAGAGCAACTTCTCCCAACCATCCAGGAACAGTTTGGTGATGAACAATGCCTTTTCCAGATGGAGCACCTTGCCATAAGGCAAAAGTGATAACAAAACATCGATATTTTGGGTCCATGGCCAGGAAACTCCCCAGACCTTAATCCCATTCAGAATTTGTGGTTAATCCTCAAGAGGCGGGTGGACAAACCAAACCCCACAAATTCTGACAAACTCCAAGCATTGATTATGCAAGAATGGGCTGCCATCAGTCAGGATGTGGCCCAGAAGTTAATTGACAGCATGCCAGGGCGGATTGCAGAGATCTTGAAAAAGAAGGGTCAACACTGCAAATATTGACTCTTTGCATCAACTTCATGTAATTGTCAATAAAAGCCTTTGACACTTATGAAACGCTTGTAATTATACTTCAGTGTTCCATAGTAACATCTGACAAAAATATTTAAAGACACTGAAGCCACAAACTTTGTGAAAATTGATATTTGTGTCATTCTCAAAACTTTTGACCAAGACTGTACTTTGTGCATGACACAAGTAATTTTCCCAACAATCGTTTACAGACAGATTATTTCACTTATAATTCACTGTATCACAATTCACGTGGGTCAGAAGTTTACATACTTTAGATTGACTGTGCCTTTAAACAGCTTGGAAAATTCCAGAAAATTATGTCATGGCTTTAGAAGCTTCTGATAGGCTAATTGACATTATTTGAGTCAATTGGAGGTGTACCTGTGGATGTATTTCAAGGCCTATCTTCAAACTCATTGCCTCTTTGCTTGACATCATGGGAAAATCAAAAGAAATCAGTCAAGACCTCAGAAATAAATGGTAGACCTCCACAAGTCTGGTTCATGCTTGGGAGCAATTTCTAAATGCCTGAAGATACCACGTTCATCTGTACAAACAATAGTACGCAAGTATAAACACCATGGGACCACGCAGCCGTCATACCGCTCAGGAAGGAGACGCGTTCTGTCTCCAAGAGATGAACGTACTTTGTTGCGAAGAGTGCAAATCAATCCCAGAACAACAGCAAAGGACCTTGTGAAGTTGCTGGAGGAAACAGGTACAAAAATATCTATATCCACAGTAAAACGAGTCCTATATCGACATAACCTGAAGGCCACTCAGCAAGGAAGAAGCCACTGCTCCAAAACCACCATAAAAAAGCCAGACTACGGTTTGCAACTGCATATGGGGACAAAATGTGTACTTTTTGGAGAAATGTCCTCTGGTCTGATGAAACAAAAATAGAACTGTTTGGCCTTAATGACCATTGTTATGTTTGGAGGAAAAAAGGGGGAGGCTTGCAAGCCGAAGAACACCATCCCAACCGTGAAGCACGGCGGTGGCAGCATCATGTTGTGGGGGTGTTTTGCTGCAGGTGGGACTGGTGCACTTCACAAAATAGATGGCATCATGAGAAAGTAAAATTATGTGGATATATTGAAGCAACATCTCAAGACATCAGTCAGGAAGTTAAAGCTTGGTCGCAAATGGGTCTTCCAAATGGACAATGACCCGAAGCATACTTCCAAAGTTGTGGCAAAATGGCTTAAGGACAACAAAGTCAAGGTATTGGAGTGGCCATCACAAAGCCCTGACCTCAATTCCATAGAATTGTGGGAAGAACTGAAAAAGCGTGTGCGAGCAAGGAGGGCTACAAACCTGACTCAGTTACACCAGCTCTGTCAGGAGGAATGGGCCAAAATTCACCCAACTTATTGTGGGAAGCTTGTGGAAGGCTACAATTTAAAGGCAATGCTACCAAATACTAATTGAGTGTATGTAAACTTCTGACCCATTGACAATGTTCAATACAACTATTTTCCTTAGATCATTAAAACTATCCATAATACATATCAAGACTAGTATAAGTGATTAGGCAAACCTACATACTACTATTATTCTGACATTTCACATTCTTAAAATAAATTGCTGATCCTAGCTGACCAAAGACAGGGAATTCTTACTCGGATTAAATGTCAAGAATGGTAAAAACTGAGTTTAAATGTATTTGGCTAAGGTGTATGTAAACTTCCAACTTCAACTGTAAATAACATGTTTTCTTAATTTTACTGGACTGATTGTCCTGCATCTGATATTCAGTCTCTGATATTCAGTCTCATCCTCCACCGTCGTACCGTCCCTCAGCTAAGATTGACCTAAAAGGGGACACCGTCTTCGAGCTGACGGCGAAACCGAGTCACCAAGTAGGTGGAGTTTGTACTTCAGCCTGCAATTCTGGGCAAGCATCCCATTGGTTCCTCTATGAATGCCCCCGCCTCGAGCACTACATGCTTGTGACACTTTTGAATGTGGGTCAAAAGGGAAATAAAAGTATAATCTCAGTTATTTTGTCCCCGCCTACCGGAGTCCTCCTTGCTAGCTAGCGGGAGCGGCACCGGTAGACAGTGTCATTCGCCTGCTGAACACCTGCCCTCACCGTCGTTAACAGAACTGTGGGAAAACAGTGCAAGGCTTTATCATTGTTTTTTTATAGAAATGTTTCCCGATCGACTAGGAATGCCCTGGAGATCAACCACTAGTCCCTTTGGTGACCACTGCTGTAGGGCATATCTCTGAAGGTTAGCCAGCCTCAGCATTTGTACAACTTTTGGTGAGAACTTAATAAAGGTCAGTGTGTGAATTACAGGGGAGCCAGGGGGGTGCTCAGCTTCCCTGAATGAGACTTTGGGGGGAGTCTCTAAATAATGCTAATTTAACCATTCTCCTATTTGTTTAAAATGCAGTGGTTAATATGTTTTACAGTGGTAAATATTAAAATAAAGCTTCCAAATGAAACAAACACATCTCTGTCATTGTTTAAACAATGTATTTATTTGTGGTAGTGCTGTTCACTCCAGGCAGATCACCTGTGTTACAAGTCAGTATTCAACGTCCATCCATGTCTGAGGACATTGGGAGATGACGTGGAAACCGGCCACTAGGGGGAACAGTGAGCGTTGTTACCTTCAAGTAGGTTTCAGTTTTTGCTACGGTGTTGTGGATGGGCGTAAGCATCTGCCTCTGGTTCCAAAGGCTGCATGTTCGAATCCAGCGACAGAAAGTTGTTTTTGATATTTATGTTTTAAGCCTATCCCAAACCTTAACCATTTGGAGTTAATGCCTAAACTTAACCCTAACCTTAAAAATGTGGAATTAATGCCTAAACTTAATGCTTCGAAGATTTGGAACAACTTAGAAATTTGACGTTTGAGAAACATGGATGAACGTCTAATTCTGACGTGAGACTGTGAGAGCTGGTTGGTCCACTCAGTAGTGCTGAATTTCGGCCTCAGCTGAGCTCCGTTACACATAGAATTTCCTTTGTACTTCCTCATTTTTGCCATTTGTTTGCCATTTGTTTCCTTGATAAAAAATAGCCTTCATTCCAATGCATTAGATTTATCTGTTGAGTCATCATTGTTTGCTTTTGTCAGTCAGCTGTTTAGAACGCTCATTGCTTTGTTTTCCAGGTGCGCGCAGGTACTGGTGTTCTCCGGCACCATCTGTGGCCAGAAGTAGTAGACCATTTATGTAGCTTTATTATTTTCTATTAATGTTTATTTTCTTTCCTGGATCAGCTGAGGATGGTCGACAATTTCACGAGACATCTAGCCTACAGCTAAACACCAATGCGCATCCAATCCATCCAACAAGAACACTTTTTGATGTTTTGTAACAGATGTCTATTTCGATTCATCAAATGGCGCGAGTGTACAGTGCATTCAGAAAGTATTCAGACCCCTTGACTTTTCCCACATTTTCTTACGTTACAGCCTTATTCTAAAATGTATTAAATAATTGTTTTCCTTCATCAATCTACACACAATACCCCAGTGTGTGTACCCCAGTACATTTTTTCAAATGTATTACAAAACCCCCCCCGGAAATATCACATTTACATAATTATTCAGACCCTTAACTCAGTACTTTGTTGAAGCACCTTTGGCAGCGATTACAGCCTTGAGTCTTCTTGGGTATGACGCTATGTATTTGTGGGGAGTTTCTCCCATTCTTCTCTGCCGATCCTCTCAAGCTCTGTCAGGTTGGATGGGGAGCATCGCTGCACAGCTATTTTACGGCCTCTCCAGAGATGTTTGATCGGGTTCAAATCCAGGCTCTGGCTGAAGCACCCAAGGACATTCAGAGACTTGTCACGAAGTCACTCCCGCGTTGTCTTGGCTGTGTGCTTAGGGTCGTTGTCCTGTTGGAAGGTGAACCATCGCCCCAGTCTGAGGTCCTGAGTGCTCTGGAGCAGGTTTTCATCAAGGATCTCTCTGTACTTTGCTCTGTTCATCTTTCCCTCGATACTGACTTGTCTTCCAGTCCCTGCCGCTGAAAAACAATTCCCACATCATGATGCTGCCACCACCATGCTTCACCGTAGGGATGGTTCCAGATTTCCTCCAGACGTGACGCTTGGCATTCAGGCCAAAGAGTTCAATCTTGGTTTCATCAGACCAGAGAATCTTGTTTCTCATGGTCTGAGAGTCCTTTAGGTGCCTTTTGGAAAACTCCAAGCAGACTGTGATGTGCCTTTTACTGAGGAGTGGCTTCCGTCTGGGCACTTTACCATAAAAGCCTGATTGGTGAAGTGCTGCAGAGATGGTTGTCCTTCTGGAAGGTTCTCCCATCTCCACAGAGGCACTTTGGAACTCTGTCAGAATGACCATATCGGTTCTTGGTCACCTCCCTGACCAAGGCCCTTCTCCTCCAATTAAATGTTTTATTTAACCTTTAGTTAACTAGGCAAGTCAGTTAAGAACAAATTCTTATTTACAATGACTGCCGACCCCGGCCAAACCCCAACGACGCTGGGCACCACCCTATGGGACTCCCAATTACGGCCAGTTGTGATACAGCCTGGAATCGAACCAGGGTCTGTAGTGACGTCTCTAGCACTGAGATGCAGTGCCTTAGACCGCTGTGCCACTTGGGAGCCCGATTGCTCTGCTTGGCTGGGTGGTCAGCTCTAGGAAGAGTCTTGGTGGTTCCAAACTTCTCCCATTTAAACTTATGATGGATGCCAATGTGTGCTTGGGGACCTTCAATGCTGCAGAAAGTGTTGGTACCCTTCCCCAGATCCGTGCCTCGATGCAATCCTGTCTCGGAGCTCTACAGAGAATTCGTTCGACCTCATGGCTTGGTTTTTGCTCTGACATCCACTGTCAACTGTGGGACCTTATATAGAGAGGTGTGTGCTTTTCCAAATCATGTCCAATCAATTGAATTCACCACAGGTGGACTCCAATCAAGTTGTAAAAACAGTTCAAGGATGATCAATGGAAACAGGATGCACCTGAGCTCAATTTCGAGTCTCATTGCAAAGGGTCTGAATACTTATGTAAATAAGGTATTTCTGTTTTTTATTTTTAAGATATTTGCAAACATTTCTAAAAACCTCTTTTCGCTTTGTCATTATGGGGTATTGTGTGTAGATTTATTAGGATATGTTTTTATTTCATCCATCAATGTAGCAAAATGTGGAAAAAGTCAAGGGGTCTGAATATTTTCCGAATGCACTGTACATGCAGTTTGGATGCTGGAATTATTTTGGAGTGGACAATCATGCAGAGGAAGCCTATTTTTTTAAGTGATTTGTTTGACAATCAGATTAAATGACTGGTTGTGTTCATGCCTCATTAAAAGGTAATGAATTTTTACCTTTATTATAGGCCCGCTAAAAAAATTCCGTACACACGCTGACCCCTTGAATGTCATGGTGTAGCCTAATTTGCACTCTGATAAAGATGGTTTCCTATGGCAAGGTCTGAGGGCTGAGAATAATTGCTCTCTGAGTCAGGGTGCATCCCGTGCCCTATCTGGGCCTCAGTTGCTCATGAGAGCAGGGACAGGAGCAAGAATAAAACTCTCCATTGAGAGGGAGCATTCAGCCGCTAAGGCCAGTTAATCATGGCGGGAACGTCTCAAAGGAAATTTCATTCTCGATATCAGGCCTCTCCATTTTTATAGGTCGGATAGATAAAAGATCTGTCTTTACTTGTTTTTTTTTCTTCTCTTGGACATTATTGTCTAATTGCTCATCGCTAATATCAGTTTTAATGCTTTGCTGCATTACTTATTGATGACTTAACTGTGCTACTTATATATGACTGTGTATAGATTAAAAGGGAATCGTTGCATGATAAGGTCCTTGGAGCCAGAGGATGATATCAATCATAGATAAGGGGTCAATAATTGCTTTTGAAATACTTTCTGTCCGTTCAGTCTGCCAGTACTGCTCTATGTAAATGCAAGGCTTGGGATACTATACATTCCTAGCTCTGTATGTGTGTGTGTGTGTGTGTGTGTGTGTGTGTGTGTGTGTGTGTGTGTGTGTGTGTGTGTGTGTGTGTGTGTGTGTGTGTGTGTGTGTGTGTGTGTGTGTGTGTGTGTGTGTGTGTGTGTGTGTGTGTGTGTGGGCCGTCTAGTCATCTTACCTGTGAAATATCCATGCGGGCGTCACAACTTAATGGCTGAGTGGAAGTCAGGCCATTGGAACCAATGACAGTTGATATCATTCCTTTTCCATTGATCTTGCGAATCATTGTTCCATCAACAAAGTAGACTAATCCTTGCTTGTCCACTGCAATCCCTGTTGAAGGGAAAGGAGAGACAATTCATTAGCGCACAGCTCAGTATCAAAGAAACAGCAGTAACACTTTGTTGTCATAGATGTGATTATTCTGACAATATTATAAGCTTGACATTACATGTGATGACACTTTATGACAACATTCACCAGACTTTGACATTATGGAAGAGACCAGTCTTGTGATACAGGCTGTTTATAACAATGAAATAGGCATATTATTACTGAACTACCTTCAAAGGGAGAGAATGAAATGCTGTATGTCATCATTATATACCCATTCATTCCTTATAGGACAATATGCCTATACTGTAGCCTACAGTAGACAACAGTGAGTCTGAAGCATGTTTGTTCAAAAATAGTGAATTATGAACTAAAATCCTTCAAAGAGCAGCGGGACCAAGATGGTATTGAAACAGAGCTCCCATTAAGGAGTAACAGATTGCAACAGCAGTCTATTCGCTCTCTCATCACATTGTTATGGTGAACAGCCTGGCTCCATGGTGGAGTGAGTGACTACTTTTATCCCTGTCATCAGTCCCCTTCTCCCCACAGAGATGTGTGCTGCATGATAATAATAGCCAATTAATTTAATCAAGTGTCTGGGTATTATTTGATGAGATTTGCAATGCAAGTTGGGAGTCTTTAGAGCTCACAAAGCCAATGCAGATTCCAGATCACATGCTGCTGGCTGCCGCATTCCTCCAACACTCTCCAATCCCAATGAATGAGGCAGCTTTAATCGTCTTAGAGGAGCTTACATCCTTAAAACCAATTCTGAAATTTAAGTTTGAAAAGGTTCAAGGCAACAATTTGGCTAGTTGCAGCATGCATTGAGCAGCATCCTCTTTAATTGTGTTAATTGAAAGATATGACAAAATAGTCAACACAACAGAGTCCCTTCTCTGCAAAAAAAATATGTGGTCAAAGTCAAATGTTAATAAAAAAGTATACTCTTTTGAGGTTTCAAATGGTGTTACGAATTTAACGTTTTTAACACACTGACCATTGAAACAAATTTTCTATAAGTTTGGCAAAAGACCAAAGCCATATTATGGCAAGAACAGCTCAAATAAGTAAAGAGAAAAGACAGTCCATCATTACTTTAAGGCATGAAGGTCAGTCAATCCAGAAAGTTTCTTCAAGTGCAGTCGCAAATAGCATCAGGCACTATGATGAAACTGGCTCTCATGAGGACTGCCACAGGAAAGGAAGACCCAGAGTTACCTCTGCTGCAGAGGATAAGTTCATTAGAGTTACCAGCCTCAGAAATTGCAGCCCAAATAAATGCTTCACAGAGTTCAAGTAACAGACACATCTCAACATCAACTGTTCAGAGAAGACTGCTTGAATCAGGCCTTCATGGTCGAATTGCTGCAAAGAAACCACTACTAAAGGAAACCAATAAGAAGAGACTTGCTTGGGCCAAGAAACATGAGCAATGGACATTAGACCGGTGTAAATCTGTACTTTGGTCTGATGAGTCCAAATTGAAGATTTTTGTTTCTAACTGCCGTGTCTTTGTGAAACACAGAGTAGGAGAACGGATGATCTCCGCATGTGTGGTTCCCACCGTGAAGCATGGAGGAGGAGGTGTGATGGTGCTTTGCTGGTGACACTGTCTGTGATTTATTTAGAATTCAAGGCACACTTTACCAGCATGGCTACCACAGCATTCTGCAGCAATACGCCATCCCATCTGGTTTGCGCTTAGTGGGACTATCATTTGTTTTTCAACAGAACAACGACCCAACACACCTCCAGGCTGTGTAAGGGCTATTTGACCAAGAAGGAGTGATGGAGTGCTGCATCAGATAACCTGGCCTCCACATAAAAAAAAAAAAATTTATTTAACGAGGTAAGTCAGTTAAGAACAAATTCTTATTTACAATGACGGCCTACCCCGGCCAAAACAATCACCCGACCTCAACCCAATTGAGATGATTTGGGATGAGTTGGACCACAGAGTGAAGGAAAAGCAGCCAATAAGTGCTCAGCATATGTGGGAACTCCTTCAAGACTGTTAGAAAAGCACTCCTCATGAAGCTGGTTGAGAGAATGCCGAGAGTGTGCCGGTCATCAAGGCAAAGGGTGGCTACTTTTAATAATATAACATATATTTGGATTTGTTTAACACTTTTTTGGTTACTCCATGATTCCATATGTGTTATTTCATAGTTTTAATTTAAAAAAAGCCTTGAATAAGTAGGTGTCTCCAAAATTTTGACTGGTACTGTATGTGCAGGTTTTCAACTAAGACCATCGATGTAGGCTTGGGAGCTGAAAAGAACAGCTGTGACATACAACAGCCAAATACCTAGTCAGTTGTACAACTGAATGCATTCAACTGAAATGTGTCTTACACATTTAACCCAACCCCTCTGAATCAGAGCAGTGCAGGGAGCTGCTATAATTGACATCCACATCTTTGGTGCCCAGGGAACAGTGGGTTAACTGCATTGCTCAGGGGTAGAACAACAGATTTTTCCTTGTCACCTCAGGGATTTGATGCCCAATGCTCTAACCACTAGGCTACCTGACACCCCTACTCCAGTACAATGGTTGTGCATTTCATGTGTATCAGGAATGCACAATTATGAGGTACAGCACAGTAAATGGATTGCCTTGGCATGGAGAGCCTATAGAATGGACTTCTTTACTGTGTTCGTGTGAACAACCTGACAAAACAATTCTGCCATGAATCCTTGAACCACTCAAGGTCAGGTTGAGATATCCTGTTTGAGTCAGGCACTTAGTAAGCCTGGTGGTTAGAACGACACATTTTTACCTTGTCATCTCGGGGATTCAATCCAGCAACCTTTCGGTTACTGGCACAACAGTCTAACCACTAGGCTACCTGCCGCCCCTACCACCCAAGGTCAGGTTGAGATATCCTGTTTGAGTCAGGCACTTAGTAAGCCTGGTGGGCCGAAAGGCATCATGTTGGCTGCTTCTCTGGGACTGGGACTAGCCTTGAACCTATTGGTTTTGTGTCCAGGTGCACACAGTGTTTACATCAGGGCTGGCCAGCCAACTCCTCCAGGGGCGCTGTCTGTCTGCTGCCAGTTATCTCTCATTTAGACTCTGGTCAGGGCCTGAGACGCCAGGTGAGTGGATTCACTCCTCTGACCAATCAATGATGAAACCAACAAATTAAAAGTAATTTCTTTCAACAGTGAAATAAGATGAAGCTGAAATCCTACAGATGCTGTGTGTGTTTAGGCTTTCCTGGAAAATGTTAACTATTTATTTCAGCAGTCTGAACAAACTCTACAGTTGACAACATTATATCCTCAAATTTAAAGGCTCATTTAGTTTAAGACACAGAGATACTGCAGAGGATATTTTTAACTGATTGCCAGACATGTTTCCATGAATAATAGAACTCTAAATGCATAATTTAAAAATCCATATATTTCAACCGAAATACTCAAGTTCGAACAACATCAGCGTCAATACTGCTTTTATAGAGACATACTGTACCTCATCATTGAGCTTAATTGCATGACATATCACCCTCATCATCTAGTTAATTATGCATGATGTGGGATGATAAGTGGTCCCGTCATACCCTTCATAGTGTACCAAATAACAAGTTGTCACTAGTTAACACAGCCACAAAGTCATAATTATGGCTAAACCCTGCCCATTTCAACAATTTCACTTCTTAACATTGGATTTTAAACCTAACCTAAACCACACTGCTAACCTTATGCCTAACCCCAACCTTAAATTAATAACAAAAATATAATCTGACTTTAAGGCTGTGTCATCTAGTAGAAACGCAAATAACAGAGAGCGTACCAAAATAGAGAGCAGAGCAGAAACCCCTATTGTACATTTTAACTCATCTTAGTTTGATCTAATTGAAATTCCAAATTCCAAAACAGCTTAATGTAAATGCAAGTATCTGTGACCTTGGGGGTGAAGCTGTTAATACGCTGGGCAACATGTTTACTTCAAATACAATTTTATTTGTCACATGCGCTGAATACAACGGGTGTAGTCTTTATTGTGAAATGCTTGCTTACGAGCTCTTCCCAACAATGCAGAGTTTTAAAAAGAAAAATAGTAACACGAGTAACACAAAATACACAAGAATGGAGCTATATACATGGAGTACCAGAACCTAATCAATGTGCAGCTATATACAGTGAGTACCAGTACCAGATCAATGTGCAGGGGTACAAGGTAGTTGAGGTAGATATTTACATGAAGGCAGGGTGAAGTGACTAGGCATCAGGATAGATGATAGTAATAAGAGTAGAATAAAAAACAGAGTAGCAGCAGCATATGATGAGTGTAAAAGTGTGTGTGTATGTGTGCGTGAGTGTATGTGTGTTCGTTTGTATGTAATGCATGTGAATGTGTGTGGGTATTGTGTGAGAGTGTCAGTGTAGTGTGAGTGTGTATGTACAGTGCCATCAGAAAGTATTCACAACTCCTGAATTTTTCCACATTTTGTTGTGTTACAGTCTGAATTTAAAATTGATTACATTTAGATTTTTTGTCACTGACCTACACACAATACCCCATAATGTCAAAGTGGAATTACGTATTTTCGAAATCTTTACAAATTAATAAAAAATGAAATGCTGAAATGTCTTGAGTCAATAGGTATTCAACCCCTTTTTTATGGCAAGCCTAAATAAGTTCAGGAGAGGAAGGAAACTGCACAGGGATTTCACCATGAGGCCAACAGTGACTTTAAAACAGTTACAGAGTTTAATGGCTGTGATAGGAGAAAACAGGATGGATCAACAAAATTGTAGTTACTCCACAATACTAACCTAATTCACAGAGTCAAAAGAAGGAAGCCTGTACAGAATACAAATATTCCAAAACATGCACCCTGTTGGTAACAAGGCACTAAAGTAATACTGCAGAAAATGTGGAAAGGAAATACCCTTTTGTCCTAAATACAAGTGTTTAGGGCAAATCTAATATAATCACTGAGTACCACTCTCCAAATGTTCAAGCATAGTGGTGGCTGCATCATGCTATGTGTATACTTGCAATCGTTAAGGACTGGGGAGTTTTTCAGGATAGAAAATAAACATAATGGAGCTAAGCACAGGCAAAATCCTAGAGGAAAACCTGGTTCAGTTGGCTTTCCACCAGACACGGGGAAATTAATTCACCTTTCAGCAGGACAATAACCAAAAACAAATCTACACTGGAGGCCAAATCTACACTGGAGTTGCTTACCAAGACAATGACTGTTCCTGAGTGACCAAGTTACAGTTCTGACTTAAATCTACTTGAGAATCTATGGCAAGACCTGGAAATGGGTGTCTAGCAATGATCAACAAACAATTTGTAATAATAATAATGGGCAAATGCTGCACAATCCAGGTGTGGAAAGCTCTGAGACGTACCCAGAAAGACTTAAAAGTGTTTCTACAAAGTATTGACTCAGGGGTGTGAAAACTTATGTAAATGAGATATTTATGTATTTAATTTTCAATAAATTAGTAAAAATGTATAAACACATGTTTCACTTTGTCATTATGGGGTATTGTGTGTAGATGGGTGAGTGAAAATATATATTTAATCAATTTTGAATTCAGGCTGTAACACAACACAATGTGGAGTAAGTCAAGGGGTATGAATACTTTCAGAAGGCACTATTTAGCCTTGTGAGTGTGCATAGAGTCAGTGCAAGATAGGGTCAGTGCAGATAGAGTTTGGTAACCATTTAATGAACTATTTAGGAGTCTTATGGCTATTCAGCAGTCTTATTGCTTGGGGGCAGAAGCTGTCTCAGAGCCTGTCGGTCCGAGAACCAATGCTCCGGTACTGTTTGCCGGACGGTAGCAGAATGAACAGTCTATGGCTTTGATGGCTGTAGACTTTGGCAATTTTTCAGGCCTTCCTCTGACACTGCCTGATATAAAGGTTCTGGATGGCAGGGAGCTCGGCCCCAGTGATGTTCTGTAGTGCTTTGTGGTCGAGGGTGCTGCATTTGCCATACCAAGCGGTGATGCAGCCAGTCAAGATGCTCTCGGTGGTGCAGCTGTAGAACTTTTTGAGGCCATGTTGACTCCAGCTCCATCGATGTGGATGGGGGCATGCTCTCCCTTCTTTCTCCTGTAGTCCACGATCAGCTCCTTGGTCTTACTGATGTTGAGGGAGAGATTGTTGTCCTGGAACCACACTGCCAAGTCTCTGACCTCCTCCCTGTAGACTGTCTCATCGCCATCAGTGATCGTCAGTAAACTTGATGATGTTGGAGTTGTGCGTGGCCAAGCAGTCGTGGGTGAACAGAGAGTACAGGTGTCGTGGAAATTCATACTGAGACTTTGTCATTTTTTCAAACAATCATCTTTATTTAATATTGATTAATTATTGGGGGTTGGGTTGGAGCAAATCTAAGCACTTCTTTTGATTTGTGTGATGCTGTTGATGGAAGTATTGACCACTACTACCTCAGGTCTTCTCCAGTTTCCACATATTGAGAGCAACTTTAGGATAACAGTAGGGGGAAGATGTTTACTGTGTCTAATATTTAAAGCTCTCTTATACTGCAGGTATATTGTTTGTGGTAGTTGCATTGCTGTAGTGTTCCCACAATATTTTTTTTATATAGTCATAGTGAAATATATTGAAAGCATAATTTTAAATGCAAATATAAGTTTTCTATGGTAGAAAATATATATGGAACACTGACACTGTTACATGATACCTATGCATATGAGAGGTCTAAAAGTAGGGCTAAATAGATTAATCATCCAGATATGATTAAGCCCTCTGTAAATTAATCATGTCTAGGTTACCTCATTGAATCATCGACCCCCAAACATCGGCCTGGTGAGTTAAATTCACTGCTGAACGAGAGAGACCAAATAATTTATGGCACAGACAAAAAGAATGCTACTTCAGATGCCAGGAGTCCAAAGCTATTACCCTGGGTATCATGTAACATTTCACAGCACAAGCTTAGGTGGATGCCCTGGGGAAAAGGTGGGAAATAAAATGATAAATTGACCAGTCACCAGGTCTGACCCAGCGTTAATACCTCGGCCAATGTATTTAATAAAATAAAGAAGGGACAACATTAATTTTGAGGAGAAGCTCTTGACCCTGATCTATCTCTGGTCTCTGCTGCTGGGGCAAAACGCAACATATCCAGGGCAGCCTAGCCTAGCCTGGCCAGTGCTGGTTGGAGGAAGCTGCAATGTGTCTGCCTGGGATGCCTGGATGACTGGTGCCGCTCCCTGGCTTCCACAGCCAGTTGCTCCACATCAGAGAGACTGATATGTGGGTCCTGCCTGAGCGTACGTGTGTTCACAGATGACTGCTCCTGCCACTTTCAAGCATGCTTCCTCATTAAAACAGCAATGGCAGCCTCCATGCCGTCTCGCACTGATAACACGGAGTGTACACGGCCTATGCAATGATTGTACGGACAGCTCTTGTTCTCTCTGGAGAGGGCTTTCGTGTGTGGCAGCTTGATTCCTGCACCACACGGGAGGTCGATAATTGGACATATATGTTTGAGTTGAGAACTGCCACAAATGTGGTGGAAAATGCTTATGAATTTATTTGAAACGCTGCCACATTGAAACTAAACCATGGGATCTGTGTATCTGGTATAGCTAACGCCCACCTTTGTTATTGAAAAATATTGAAATCCAGTGTGGGCTTTCAAAGGGTTTGGCATTCTTTTTGGGTGAATAAGGCTGGGGCTAAAGTGACTGGTGTTCTGAGACTGGGAAGGGAGGTACAGTATATCACCTGAAACACTACTACTACCACTACTGCTATTGTACAATGGAATACAAAGAGGGTGTATTATTGATACCAATTTGTTTACAGTACATTGTGGCCCACTTGAGGCAACGCATTGCCAGATACTCCACGGAACCTAGTGGTTGACCTACTTCTGGGAGACATTTTAATGGATAATCAAGAAGCAAACGCTTCTACATCTATTTTATGGCCAAGCACTCTCTCCAGCTTGAAAATGCTTAATCAATGCGCAATGTGTTGCATTTATTTTTTGTTTGTAATCGGTTCGTCACCATATTTCCAGTCAATATGAATCCACTGAAAGTGAAGTAAATCCAATGTTTGTTTAACCACATCATAGCTGCTGCTTGATAGCTGCTGCTACTGTTAGAATCAGATACATTTCTAGCAGACACTACAGACCCTCTACACTGCATCTAAATGACATTGCATTAAGTAAACAAACAAGTAAACCAGGGATTTCAACAATTATCTTTAACACGGTGAAATCCTCCTGTAACAGTCAGTTAAATGCATTTATATCCGATATATAGTACATCTCTGAATATGATGGTATTGGTATTGAGTACTTTGTTGTCTGCTACACTATTTTTGTGGTAAGAATTTAGAGTGAGAAAACAACAACTCTCAGATTTCCGTGAGGTGAGGACCATCGACTGCTCTAAGGTCAAGAGTGTATTGATTGAAAATATATTTTAGAAGTGTGCAAATTAATTTGGACCTGGTGTCAGGTTATCAGACATTTGAATCAGTCTGCCAATGGTCTTATCTTTCTTTAAAAGCATTTTTTCATCCTTAAGAGCCCTAGTCACTCAGTATACAATTGTTGGAAAAATCCACTTATTCTGCCCTCTTCTTGCTAAGATGCATCAAGCAACATGATATCACTGGCAGTGGCGTACCGCAGTTTCTTGCCATAACCCCCCCACCCGCAAGGTCTGAGCAATTCCACACATTTCACCATGGAGCAAATAGAAAAATTTGCAGTTTTATAGCTAATATCATGCTATTCTACACATTTTGCCATGAGGTTGAGAACATTTTTTCTGTTTTAAAGCAAATTTCATGCAATGCTACACATATGCCAAAGGGCAGGGAGAAAAATTTGCATTTTTATAGTTCATCTCATGCTATTCTACACATTTTTTAGAGGCTGAGAGAATTTTGCATTTTTAAAGATAATTTCCTGCCTGTGGGCCTCCCTGCCTTGCAGGGGTGTGTGTTACGCCAGTGATCATTGGATATGCATTATCTAATGGATAGACTTGAACTCGGTTTAAGAAGTAGCCAGTCTACATAGCTGCTTATCCATGTTTAAGTTCCAAGCACAACAGTCAGTCGCTACTTCATCCTTGTTCAGTCTATTGGTTTCCTGTCTGTGAATCGCAGTCGGTTTACACCTTAATATGTTCTACCAATCAACACCCTCAGAACTTTACAGTTCCCTGGTTATATAACAACGGAATGAATATGTGTTCCCATGTTTACAATGACAACTACCACGTTTACAATAACATCTCCTAACCTTTTGCTTTTCATGGCATATCAGATGTTCTCTTGGTTAGAAGAGCTTTTTAAATTCCGCAAAATACAACAGGTGTAGACCTTAAAGGGAAATGCTTACTTAACCAACATGCAGTTTTAAGAAAAATAAGTGTTAAGTAAAAAATACACATAAAAAATAATTAAAGAGCAGCAGTAAAATAACAGTAGTGAGGCTATATTATTACTTAAATCATTTGTATTTAACCTTTATTCAACTAGGCAAGTCAGTTAAGAACAAATTCTTATTTACAATGACGGCCTACACCGACCAAACCCGGACGACGCTGGGCCAATTGTGCATCGCCCTATGGGACTCCCAATCACGGCCGGTTGTGATAAAGCCTGGATTCGAGTGGCGCCTCTAGCACTGAGATGCAGTGCCTTAGACCGCTGCGCCACTCAGGAGCCAGTACAGAGTCAATGTGCGGGGGCACAGGTTAGTCGAGGTAATTGAGGTAATATGTACAGGGTAGGTAGAGTTAGCATGACTATGCATAGATAATAAACAGAGAGTAGCAGCAGCGTAAAAGAGGGGGTGGGGGGGGGGACGACGACAATGCAAATAGTCTGGGTAGCCATTTGATTAGCTGTTCTGGAGTCTTATGGCTTGGGGGTAGAAGCTGTTAACTTCTTGTCACTACAGGGGGTGCTGTTTCAACTTCGACATTTTGCGTCTCCAAATTAAACTGCCTCGTACTCAATTCTTGCTCGTACAATATGCATATTATTATTACTATTGGATAGAAAACAATCTCTAGTTTCTAAAACCGTTTGAATTATGTCTGTGGGTGAACCAGAACTCTTTCTACAGCGAAAATCATGACAGGACATGCGAAGGTCTGAAAACTAGGCTCTGATCTCGGATCAGTTTAAAGCTCTGTGTGTGCCCTATGGATCGAAATGAACTGCACCCACCTTCCCCTGGATGTCAGTAACCAATGAGAAGTGGAATGGTGTTTCTACGTATTTCTCAGAGCTTATAAAAGGGCAAGGAACGAGGTGCGCTCTCTTTTCAACTTCCGCCATTACGCAACGCAAGACCCCAGGATAGCATTTTGAAACGCTCAGTTATCAGCCTTAGATATGTCCGTCTGTAATTTCATTCGGTATAGGTGTTAGAAACATCATAACGAAGTTATTTGAAACCGATTTATATCAGTTTATGCGAGTATATTGCTATTTTCGGAATTTTCGTAGTATTGCGTTTGAGGATTTGGACATGTGTGTGCCAGGTAGCTAATGTTAGCTGCTAGTTCCGAAGTTGAAGTGGACGTTTTACAACAAAGCAACAATTCTTTTGGACAAAAGGACACCTTGCCCAAGATTCTGATGGAAGCTCGTCCAAAAGTAAGAGCTATTTATGATTTTATTCCGTATTTATGTGGAAAAATGTAAACGCATTTTTCGGCCATTGTTGCGGCACTAGTCTGGCTGCAACGCACACTGTATGTCTAGTAACGTTAATTTTAAAAATCTAACTCAGCGGTTGCATTAATAACTAATGCATCTTTCATTAGCTGTCCAACCTGTATTTTTTTTGTCAATCTAATCGATAAATAATCGTAAACTTAGGTGCCTTTCCAAGATGGCGCCGGCCAGAATGCATGCCATGTTTTGACAGATTACATTGCATAACCACGATTTGTGATGCTAAATATGCACATTTTCGAACAAACTCTATATGCATTGTGTAATATGATGTTACAGGACTGTCATCTGAAGAATTCTGAGAAGGTTAGTGAAAAAATTAATATATTTTGGTGGTGATAACGTTATCGCGCTTTTTGCCTTGAATCAATGCTGGGGTGATGTTAGCTCATGTGGTATGCTAATATAACGATATATTGTATTTTCGCTGTAAAACACTTAGAAAATCTGAAATATTGTCTGGATTCACAAGATGTTGGGCTTTCATTTGCTGTACGCTGTGTATTTTTCAGAAATGTTTTAAGATGAGTAATTAGGTAATACACGTTGCTCTCTGTAGTTATTCTAGTCGCTTTGGGTGAGTTTTGTGATAGTGGCTGCAATGGTAAACTGTGATTTATACCTGAAAAATTCAACTTTTTCTAAAAAAACATATGATATACCATAAATATGTTATCAGACTGTCATCTTATGAAGTTGTTTCTTGTTTAGTGGCTATATATATCTTTATTTAGTCGAATTAGTGATAGCTACTGATGGAGTAAAAAACTGGTGGAGTAAAAAAACTGGTGTCTTTTGCTAACGTGGTTAGCTAATAGATTTACATATTGTGTCTTCCCTGTAAAACATTTTAAAAATCAGAAATGATGGCTGGATTCACAAGATGTTGGGCTTTCATTTGCTGTATGCTGTGTATTTTTCAGAAATGTTTTAGGATGAGTATTTTGGTAATTGACGTCGGTCTCTAATTATTCCGGCTGCTTCCAACGCTATTTCAGATTGCAGCTGCAATGTAGAACTGTGATTTATACCTGAAATATGCACATTTTTCAAAAAAAACATATGCTATACCATAAATATGTTATCAGACTGTCATCTTATGAAGTTGTTTCTTGGTTAGTGGCTATATATATCTTTATTTAGTCGAAATTGTGATAGCTGCCCATGCAGGAAAAAAATGGTGGAGAAAAAAAAGTTGTGTCTTTTGCTATCGTGGTTAGCTAATAGATTTACATATTGTGTCTTCCCTGTAAAACATTAAAAAAATCGGAAATGATGGCTGGATTCACAAGATCTGTATCTTTCATTTGGTGTCTTGGACTTGTGATTTCATGAACATTTGATTATATGATATCCCTGTGGCTTTAGGCTAGGCTATGCTAGTCAGCTTTTTTGATGGGGGGGATCCCGGATCCGGGGTTGTGACTCGTTAGAGGTTAACAAGCTTTTTGGACCTAGACTTGGCGCTCCAGTACCACTTGCCATCCACTTTGTTTATTCCCTCTACTTTTACACCTAGGCTCAGTCTGGTTCCTATTAGAAACATCAACTCATAAAAGTTGCTTCACGATCACAATGTTTTAAAACCCTGAAGAAAGATTTGTCCTTTAGATGTAATGGAACTTGCACATATTTAAACCATATTCCAATCTCCTTACTTCAACCAATAGCAAAAAACATATGATATACACAAGACCAGCAGGCCATGCATATTACTAATACATGCATAAGAAAATAACATGAACCCATATACTAATTAGAAAATGTCTTTGTGTGTTAACTTTGCAAGGCAAGGTCTCTTTACCATTCAAAAATGAAATTAAAGGCATCTGTCTACATTATTCACACCCTCTCCTGTCAATCAGAAATGCTGACAAGCTGATGAAGGAAGACTCACAATCTGTGTGACAATGACAGAGCATCAGCTAAAGACCCGCCAACACACCTAATTGATTCACTGCTTGATTTAGCAAAAAGTGTGCCAATGTCATCTTTCATAATCTAGCTTAAGGAGCATTTTTTTTTAACCCTTCACAAGTGCTGGGCTAAAGGTCAGGGTTATTTTAAAGCATTGTTCTAAAGAATAATAATACATCATTACCGTGTGAGGTGCTCTGGTAAAGTGTGTTTATTATATCAAACTGCAAACAGACAGCACCTTTCCTCTGTATGCCAGATCTAACAGCATCTAGTCCTAGTCACAACAATCCTACCAACCATCATCACCAAAAGCATACAAATTACTAATCACAAAATCCACACATTAATACAACGTATTTCTATTCAGGCCAAGTGGAACATTAGCTGGTACAGTACACAGTCGCTTGCAGGTGGAACAATGTAGTATTTGCAGTTACCGTAACAACATGGGAATTTATTCACCAGGGGGAATGGATTGATCTTAATTTCGCTGTTGTTATGAGCGACAGACCAACTAATCCATCCCCATCTGGAGTGTCATCTCATCATGTCTGAGCCATTCATCAGCCTCACATGACTATATTAAAACAAACCCAGGTCTCCACATTAACACTTGTCCTCTTGTCCGGGACAAGTCCAAAAAATTGTCAGACAAGAAGAATAAATCACACAAAAATCACAATATCAAACAATTACTCAGATCAGAATTTGATCAGAGAGGCCAACATTGGAATAATATTTAAATCTATTTCTCAAGTACATAAATAAAAAAGCCTACATGTCAAAGCGTATGTGATATGCATAATGGCTACAGCCTCATGTCCAAACAGATGCTGACATTGTAACGTCCGGGGTGTAGTGGAGGAAGAAGTCAGGCGCAGCAAGCAGTGAGTTCAGGGTAGCGATATATTTATTACACCACACCGGTGAAAATGACGCCAACTCAAACAAATGCCCCAAACAGGGGGAACTAAACAGTTCAGCAAAACACACCATACACGAACAACCGTGACTTACAGTCGAGTACTAACGTATACTGAAAATAATCCCGCACAACCAGTAGGCGGGCCGGCTGGTAAATAAAGCCCAACCAATAAACCTAACTCAACACAGGTGCAACTAATAAACAGACAAGGGGGAAAAAAAGGATCAGTGGCAGCTAATAGGCCGGCGACGACGACCACCGAGCGCCACCCGAACAGGAAGGGTGGTCACCTTCGGTGGGAGTCGTGACAGACATGAGGAAGAGGAAAATGTAGCCAAGCTTTAATGAGACTTTTAATTACATAAATATAGGCTAAACACCAGTCATATTTGACAAATATAATGAAGGATAAAGGCTTGATTCTGTCGACATACTGGAGGTACGGTTCATTCAGATCAAATGGTCAAAAGACCTGAGTGAAGGACAGTGCTGCGCACCGCCCATCACCTAACTTAAATCTGAGCGGAGGCGGTTTGAGCGGAGGCGGTTTGAAACTATATAACCATAAACTTTATTGTCATTTTATGAGACATGTCTTACCTTGTTTCAAAGTAGGCTAGCCCAAAATATAACCATAGAAATGTTGAGAAAATAATTTTATAAACACACCATTGAAACCAGCATTTTTCTCATCTTCTATTGTTTTTCAAATCAACATTATTTTATTTTCCAGCAGCCAAAGACATAATCTTAGTCATATTAGCAACCCATGTTAGTGGATGTATCTTTAGATCTCCCCTCTTTCTTAATTTCAAAAAGATATTTGTCTCATGAATCTTCTTGCGTGTGCAGTGCGCATTGTCGAGCTTATATGAAGAAATAAAACTGAATCAACATTTAAAGCTAAAATGTCTGATCTGTTGCATCAGCCTCATTACTGTGTGTGGCATGGTCAGTAAAACACCTCTTTCTCAGACAAAGAATAATCTGATGTCATTACTACCCCTGTTTTTGCACATTGCAATTGACTTGACAGTTTCCTTGATTTTGATCGTGCCTGTACAAATAGTTTTCACTGATTTAATCACACCCTTATATGTCCTCAAAGAATGATCAATAAAACAAGACAACTTTGATTATTTTTGTATATTTTTTATTTAACCAGGTAGGCTAGTTGAGAACAAGTTTTCATTTACAACTGCGACCTGGCCAAGATAAAGCATAGCAGTGTGAACAGACAACAACACAGAGTTACACATGGAGTAAACAATAAACAAGTCAATAACACAGTAGGAAAATAAAAATGAGTCTATATACATTGTGTGCAAAAGGCATGAGGAGGAAGGCAATAAATAGGCCATAGGAGCGAATAATTACAATTTAGCAGATTAACACTGGAGTGATAAATCATCAGATGATCATGTGCAAGTAGAGATACTGGTGTGCAAAAGAGCAGAAAAGTAAATAAATAAAAACAGTAAGGGGATGAGGTAGGTAAATTGGGTGGGCTGTTTACAGATGGACTAGGTACAGCTGCAGCGATCGGTTAGCTGCTCAGATAGCAGATGTTTAAAGTTGGTGAGGGAAATAAAAGTCTCCAACTTCAGCGATTTTTGCAATTCGTTCCAGTCACAGGCAGCAGAGAACTGGAAGGAAACGCGGCCAAATGAGGTGTTGGCTTTTGGGATGATCAGTGAGATATACCTGCTGGAGCGCGTGCTACGGGTGGGTGTTGTTATCGTGACCAGTGAACTGAGATAAGGCGGAGCTTTACCGAGCATGGACTTATAGATGACCTGGAGCCAGTGGGTCTGGCGACGAATATGTAGCGAGGGCCAGCCGACTAGAGCATACAGGTCGCAGTGGTGGGTGGTATAATGTGTTTTAGTAACAAAACGGATGGCGCTATGATAAACTGCATCTAGTTTGCTGAGTAGAGTATTGGAAGCTATTTTGTAGATGACATCGCCGAAGTCGAGGATCGGTAGGATAGTCAGTTTTACTAGGGTAAGTTTGGCGGCGTGAGTGAAGGAGGCTTTGTTGCGAAATAGAAAGCTGATTCTTGATTTGATTTTAGATTGGAGATGTTTAATATGAGTCTGGAAGGAGAGTTTACAGTCTAGCCAGACACCTAGGTATTTATAGATGTCCACATATTCTAGGTCGGAACCGTCCAGGGTGGTGATGCTAGTCGGGCAGGCGGGTGCAGGCAGCGAACGGTTGAAAAGCATTTGGTTTTACTAGCGTTTAAGAGCAGTTGGAGGCCACGGAAGGAGTGTTGTATGGCATTGAAGCTCGTTTGGAGGTTAGATAGCACAGTGTCCAAGGAAGGGCCAGAAGTATACAGAATGGTGTCGTCTGCGTAGAGGTGGATCAGGGAATCGCCCGCAGCAAGAGCAACATCATTGATATATACAGAGAAAAGAGTCGGCCTGAGAATTGAACCCTGTGGTACCCCCATAGAGACTGCCAGAGGACCGGACAACATGCCCTCCGATTTGACACACTGAACTCTGTCTGCAAAGTAGTTGGTGAACCAGGCAAGGCAGTCATCAGAAAAACCGAGGCTACTGAGTCTGCCGATAAGAATATGGCGATTGACAGAGTCGAAAGCCTTGGCCAGGTCGATGAAGACGGCTGCACAGTACTGTCTTTTATCGAAGGCGGTTATGATATCATTTAGTACCTTGAGCGTGGCTGAGCTGCACCCGTGACCGGCTCAGAAACCGGATTGCACAGCGGAGAAGGTACGGTGGGATTCGAGATGGTCAGTGATCTGTTTATTAACTTGGCTTTTGAAGACCTTAGATAGGCAGGGCAGGATGGATATAGGTCTGTATCAGTTTGGGACCAGGGTGTCTCCCCCTTTAAAGAGGGGGATGACCGAGGCAGCTTTCCAATCCTTGGGGATCTCAGACAATATGAAAGAGAGGTTGAACAGGCTGGTAATAGGGGTTGCGACAATGGCGGCGGATAGTTTCAGAAATAGAGGGTCTAGATTGTCAAGCCCAGCTGATTTGTATGGGTCCAGGTTTTCCAGCTCTTTCAGAACATCTGCTATCTGGATTTGGGTAAAGGAGAAGCTGGGGACGCTTGGGCGAGAAGCTGCGGGGGGGGGGGGGGGGGCGGAGCTGTTGGCCGAGGTTGGAGTAGCCAGGTGGAAGGCATGGCCAGCCGTTGAGAAATGCTTGTTGAAGTTTTCGATTATCATGGATTTATCGGTGGTGACCGTGTTACGTAGCCTCAGTGCAGTGGGCAGCTGGGAGGAGGTGCTCTTGTTCTCCATGGACTTTACAGTGTCCCAGAACTTTTTGGAGTTAGAGCTACAGGATGCAAATTTCTGCTTGAAAAAGCTAGCCTTTGCTGTATTGGTTCCTGACTTCCCTGAACAGTTGCATATCGCGGGGACTATTCGATGCTATTGCAGTCCGCCACAGGATGTTTTTGTGCTGGTCGAGGGCAGTCAGGTATGGAGTGAACCAAGGGCTATATCTGTTCTTAGTTCTGCATTTTTTGAACGGGGCATGCTTATCTAAGATGGTGAGGAAGTTACTTTTAAAGAATGACCAGGCATCCTCAACTGACGGGATGAGGTCAATATCCTTCCAGGATACCCGTGCCAGGTCAATTAGAAAGGCCTGCTCGCAGAAGTGTTTTAGGGAGCGTTTGACAGTGATGAGGGGTGGTCGTTTGACCGCGGACCCGTAGCGGATACAGGCAATGAGGCAGTGATCGCTGAGATCCTGATTGAAGACAGCAGAGATGTATTTGGAGGGCAAGTTGGTCAGGATAATGTCTATGAGGGTGCCCATGTTTACGGATTTAGGGTTGTACCTGGTGGGTTCCTTGATGATTTGTGTGAGATTGAGGACATCTAGCTTAGATTGTAGGACTGCCGGGGTGTTAAGCATATCCCAGTTTAGGTCACCTAACAGAACAAACTCTGAAGCTAGATGGGGGGCGATCAATTCACAAATGGTGTCCAGGGCACAGCTGGGAGCTGAGGGGGGTCGGTAGCAGGCGGCAACAGTGAGAGACTTATTTCTGGAGAGATTCATTTTTAAAATTAGAAGTTCGAACTGTTTGGGTATGGACCTGGAAAGTATGACATTACTTTGCAGGCTATCTCTGCAGTAGATTGCAACTCCTCCCCCTTTGGCAGTTCTATCTTGACGGAAAATGTTATAGTTGGGTATGGAAATCTCAGAATTTTTGGTGGCCTTCCTAAGCCAGGATTCAGACACGACAAGGACATCAGGGTTGGCAGAGTGTGCTAAAGCAGTGAGTAAAACAAACTTAGGGAGGAGGCTTCTGATGTTGACATGCATGAAACCAAGGCTTTTTCGATCACAAAAGTCAACAAATGAGGGTGCCTGGGGACATGCAGGGCCTGGGTTTATTATGAAACATTATGACACATTGGGGATGTGAAGATGATTGTATAACCAAAAAAAACAACCTAACACAATTTACTAAATGTAATACTGCCTGTTAATAGTATAGCCAGACGAGTTAAGAGTATAGTTGGCATAAAAACGCATAATCCAAAGCCCTTTCTCTTAGTGTCCTATTTATGCAACACAACGTAATGCAGCAGGATGCACAAAATGAGGATAAATCCAAGGCTGGCTGAGCTGACAGTGATGAACTGATGTTGTGGTTTCATGGTTCAGGGAGCTATTATAATTAATAGTTCTAATGTTTTATGTGCTTCTGGGGACACTGCAAAAACCGTGGGACTGAGGAGAGTGTCAATACAACATCAATATCAATGAAGGCCCAAACAGTAGTGCATGTATGGACTGCAGCTGCTTCAGAATGACTGCATCTGTATCTGTGACAGCCAGTAATACCCATTATTCCTGAAGGTTAATGCCACGCCGTGGAGTACCGCAGCCTCTCTTCCTCTCACCTACCGTTGCAGATCTGTAAGCCATGACACACTTAAATCCTGTTAGCAATACACTATTCTGCTCCCTCCCAGCCTGGGTGCCCTGATTTAGGAACAGTTTCATCACTCGTCATGGTTTTACAGTAACATCTTTATTTTGATTTGGCTGTCATCATTTACTCCCATGTGACAAGACACACACAAAAACAAATAAACTGGCTGCATGGGACCGAGGACCGTGTCACATGTTGCTGAAACAGCCCTGTAAAGGCCTGTACGTTGAAGGGGGGTCATTCCACCTTCAAAAGCACAAGAAAGAGGATTTCAACAGCCACCATCTCAGATTGGTCTGAAATTGTTTCTGTTGTTGAGTTGCGGCTCAGAGTATTGTTTCGTTATCCTATGTAAAGTATTCCCAGTGAATTTGTTGACACCCCCCCCCCCCCCCCTTTTCAGAGATATCTGTCATATAATAAGGATCGGCCACATTTTTTCAATTTTCGCCTAAAATGACATATCCAAATATAACTGCCTGTAGCTCAGGCCCTGAAGCAAGGATATGCATATTCTTGGTACCATTTGAAAGAAAACACTTTGAAGTTTGTGGAAATGTGAGAGGAATGTCAGAGAATATTACACATTAGATCTGGTAAAAGATAATACAAAGAAAAAAACAACCATTTATTTATACACTGCTCAAAAAAATAAAGGGAACACTTAAACAACACAATGTAACTCCAAGTCAATCACACTTCTGTGAAATCAAACTGTCCACTTAGGAAGCAACACTGATTGACAATAAATTTCACATGCTGTTGTGCAAATGGAATAGACAACAGGTGGAAATTATAGGCAATTAGCAAGACACCCCCAATAAAGGAGTGGTTTTGCAGGTGGTGACCACAGACCACTTCTCAGTTCCTATGCTTCCTGGCTGAAGTTTTGGTCAGTTTTGAATGCTGGCGGTGCTTTCACTCTAGTGGTAGCATGAGACGGAGTCTACAACCCACACAAGTGGCTCAGGTAGTGCAGCTCATCCAGGATGGCACATCAATGCGAGCTGTGGCAAGAAGGTTTGCTGTGTCTGTCAGCGTAGTGTCCAGAGCATGGAGGCGCTACCAGGAGACAGGCCAGTACATCAGGAGACGTGGAGGAGGCCGTAGGAGGGCAACAACCCAGCAGCAGGACCGCTACCTCCGCCTTTGTGCAAGAAGGAGCAGGAGGAGCACTGCCAGAGCCCTGCAAAATGACCTCCAGCAGGCCACAAATGTGCATGTGTCTGCTCAAACGGTCAGAAACAGACTCCATGAGGGTGGTATGAGGGCCCGACGTCCACAGGTGGGGGTTGTGCTTACAGCCCAACACCGTGCAGGACATTTGGCATTTGCCAGAGAACACCAAGATTGGCAAATTCGCCACTGGCGCCCTGTGCTCTTCACAGATGAAAGCAGGTTCACACTGAGCACATGTGACAGACGTGACAGTCTGGAGACGCCGTGGAGAACGTTCTGCTGCCTGCAACATCCTCCAGCATGACCGGTTTGGCGGTGGGTCAGTCATGGTGTGGGGTGGCATTTCTTTTGGGGGGCCGCACAGCCCTCCATGTGCTCGCCAGAGGTAGCCTGACTGCCATTAGGTACCGAGATGAGATCCTCAGACCCCTTGTGAGACCATATGCTGGTGCGGTTGGCCCTGGGTTCCTCCTAATGCAAGACAATGCTAGACCTCATGTGGCTGGAGTGTGTCAGCAGTTCCTGCAAGAGGAAGGCATTGATGCTATGGACTGGCCCGCCCGTTCCCCAGACCTGAATCCAATTGAGCACATCTGGGACATCATGTCTCGCTCCATCCACCAACGCCACGTTGCACCACAGACTGTCCAGGAGTTGGCGGATGCTTTAGTCCAGGTCTGGGAGGAGATCCCTCAGGAGACCATCCGCCACCTCATCAGGAGCATGCCCAGGCGTTGTAGGGAGGTCATACAGGCACGTGGAGGCCACACACACTACTGAGCCTCATTTTGACTTGTTTTAAGGACATTACATCAAAGTTGGATCAGCCTGTAGTGTGGTTTTCCACTTTAATTTTGAGTGTGACTCCAAATCCAGACCTCCATGGGTTGATAAATTTGATTTCCATTGATAATTTTTGTGTGATTTTGTTGTCAGCACAATCAAATATGTAAAGAAAAAAGTATTTAATAAGAATAGTTCATTCATTCAGATCTAGGATGTGTTATTTTAGTGTTCCCTTGATTTTTTTGAGCAGTGTATATACTTTTTTACCATCATCTTTGAAATGCAAGAGAAAGGCCATAATGTATTATTCCAGCCCAGGTGCAATTTAGATTTTGGCCACTAGATGGCAGCAGGTTATGTGCAAAGTTCCAATAAACCATTGCATTTCTGTTCTAAATTTTGTATCAAGACTACCCAAATGTGCCTAATTTTTTTATTAATAACTTTTCATGTTCAGAACTGTGCACTCTCCTCAAACAATAGCATGGTATTCTTTCACTGTAATAGCTACTGTAAATTGGACAGTGCAGTTAGATTAACAAGAATTTAAGCTTTCTGCCAATATCAGATATGTCTATGTCCTGGGAAGTTTTCTTGTTACTTACAACCTCATGCAAATCGCATTAGCCTACGTTAGCTCAACCGTTCCACAGGGGACCCACCAATCCTGAAGAAGATTTATAAGTTGTTTGATTTATGTTCCATCCTACAGCCTAATATTACCAAGTTCTGTTCCAAGTTTATTGCTGTTCCAAGTTAATTTTTTAAAGAACAACGACCCCTATTTGAAACAGTGGCCAGGTAAACAAAACCAAAGCATGGGTTTCTATCATACGTTGTCCATAGACTGCTTAAGGAAACCAATATGTAATTTGGGTGAACTATACATTTTACATAAAAAATAAATCACCTAATAGTAGGAACAGCACCATCTAGTGGTCAGAACAGGTGGGTCTAATCGGGTGGTCTAATCGGGTGGGTCTAATCCTGAATGCTGATTGGTTAAAACCGCACTCCAGCCAGTGTCTATTCCACAAATTACTACCAGCTAAATCTAGGATGTTAAAAAGCCTATTTACTCTGTTCCTTCTAACTGCGCAATCCACTGTCTCATCAGCCCATCCAAGCAATCTATAAACTTGATCTCCACTATAAAAAGCATCAAGAGATTATCTCACATTTCTTTAGACTAACATTTAGTTTTTCAACAGCAGAGATTTGTATAAATCTTGCTGTCTGTCTCTCCGACATTTGCAACATTGTTTCAATATTCAAATTTGATCTCCTGCTGTCCCATAGTAATGAACGTGTCATGACGAGCCAGACAGGTGAACAGCGTTTCTCAGCCAGTCTAAATCATGAATCAGCTGGCATTTTTATGGATATATACAAAGAAATGTCAATTGAAAAAAGGTAAAATGAAATGAAGTGCAGATAATTTTGAGTCTTTCCAGCTTCAGTTTGAAGTGATTGTGTTAGCGGTCTTGTTAGCTAGCTCCTCTGAACAACAGTGTCCTGACGAGTGAGCACATTTTCTATGCCAGGTGAAATCGCGCTTCATTAGCTCATTGTTAAGGATGTATCCAAATAAATGTCACTAAAAAACAGCTTAAACAAATGCAAATGCAGCTACGTTGCTGTTATTCTGGATCACTTTTTGAAGTGACTGTAAATTAACTGTATTTGGCTAGCTAGCAAGCAAGGGATAAGAATGTTGCCAGCCAGTTTGGCATTGGAACATTTTGAACAAGCAACTGGGTCGCACCCATAGATACAGAACAACAAGATCTTGTGGAAGGATGAAATAAATTCATCAAAATAACGTTTTTAATGAAAATATGCCAATCATTATTTGAATATGTTGGCAGCCCACTGTATAAAAGTGATAATCCCCTCAAAGCCTGTACTCCAAACACTGGCTTCTCAGGCATTATCACTTAATTATACAGTACCAGTCAAAAGTTTGGAAACACCTACTCATTCAAGGGTTTTTCTTTATTTTTTTTCTACATTGTAGAATAATAGTGAAGACATCAGAACTATGAAATAACACATATGGAATCAAGTAGTAACCAAAAAAGTGTTTTAGATTTTATATTCAAAGTAGCCACCCTTGCCTTGATGACAACTTTGCACATTCTTGGCATTCTCTCAACCAGCTTCATGAGGTAGTCACCTGGAATGCTTTCCCAATAGTCTTGAAGGAGTTCCCACATATGCTGAGCACTTGCTGGCTGCTTTTCCTTCACTCTGTGGTCCAACTCATCCCAAACCATCTCAATTGGGTTATGGTCGGGTGATTATGGAGGCCAGGTAATCTGATGCAGCACTCCATCACTCTCCTTGGTCAAATAGCACCTACACGGCCTGGAGGTGTTTTTTGGGTCATTGTCCTGTTGAAAAACAGATGACAGTCCCACTAAGCGCAAAACAGATGGGATGGCGTATCGCTATAGAATGTTGTGGTAGCCATGGAGGTTAAATGTGCTTTGAATTCTAAATAAATCCCTGACAGTGTCACCATCACACCTCCTCCATGCTTCACAGTGGGAACCACACATGCAGAGATCATCCGTTCACCTACTCTGTGTCTCACAACGACACGGCGGTTGGATACAAAAATCTCAAATTTGGACTCATCAGACAAAAAAAGGACAGACTTACAATGGTCTAATGTCCATTGCTCGTGTTTCTTGTCCAAGCAAATCTCTTCTTATTGTTGTCCTTTAGTAGTGGTTTCTTTGCAGCAATTCGACCATGAAAGCCTGATTCAAGCAGTCTCTTCTGAACAGTTGATGTGTCTGTTACTTATTTGCATTTATTTGGGCTGCAATCTGAGGTGCAGTTAATTGCTGATTTCTGAGGCTGGTAACTCTTATGAACTTATCCTCTGCAGCAGAGGTAACTCTGTGTCTTCCTTTCCTGTGGCGGTCCTCACGAGAGCCAGTTTCACCATAGGGCTTGATGGTTTTTGCGACTGTACTTGAAGAAACGTTAAAAGTTGTTAAAGTTTTCCACAATGACTGACCTTCATGTCTTAAAGTAATGATGAACTGTTGTATCGCTTTGCTTATTTGAGCTGTTCTTGCCATAATATGGACTTGGTCTTTTACCAAATAGAGCTATCTTCTGTATACAAACCCTACCTTGTCACAACACAACTGATTGGCTCAAATGAATTAAGAAGGAAAGAAATTGCACAAATTAACTTTGAACAAGGCACACTTGTTAATTGAAATGCATTCCAGGTGACTACCTCATGAAGCTGGTTGAGAAAATGCCAAGCATGTGCAAAGCTGTCATCAAGGCAAAGGGTGGCAACTTTGAAAAATCTCAAATATAAAATATATTTCGATTTGTTTAACACTTGTTTTGGTTACTACATGATTCCATATGTGTTATTTCATAGTGTTGATGTCTTCACTATTATTCTACAATGTAGAAAATAGTAAAAATAAAGAAAAACCCAGGTATGAGTAGGTTTGTCCAAACTTTTGACTGGTTCTGTACAACAGGTGGGTCTAATCTCGAATGCGGATTGGTTAAAACCGCATTCCAGCTGGTGTCTAAGTTACCACCAGCTAAATCTTTGATGTTAAAATGCATATTCACTCTGTTCCACCTGACTGCGCAATCCACTGTCTCATCAGCCCAGCCAAGCAATTTATAAACTTGATCTCCACTATAAAAAGCAGCTAGACATTGTCTCACATTTCTTTTAGACTAAAATTTAGTTTTCAACAGCGGAGATTTGAAAAACCTTGCTGTCTGTCTCTGCCACGCCCTGATCTGTTTCACCTGTCCCTGTGATTGTCTCCACCCCCTCCAGGAGTCGCTTATTTTCCCCAGTGTATTTATCCCTGTGTTTCCTGTCTCTGTGCCAGTTCGTCTTGTATGTTAAGTCAAGTCAACCAGTGTGTTTTTCCCCGTACTCCTTTTCTATTCTCTTTTGCTAGTCTTCCTGGTTTTGACCACTGCCTGACTCTGGACTACTTTCCTGCCTGCCTGATCATCCTGCCTGCCCTGACCTTGAATCTACCTGCCCTTCGGTACCTATTGGATTCTGAACTGGTTTTGACCTTTTGCCTGTACACAACCTTTTGCCTGTTCTCTTGCCTACCCCTTTTTGGATTAATAAACATTGTAAGACTCCAACCATCTGGGTCTCGCCTTGTGCCTTGATAGTCTCTCCGAAATCATGAATCAGCTGGCATCATTTTTATGGATACATACAAAGAAATATCAATAGAAAAAGGTCAAACAAAACAAAGTCTTTCCATCTTCAGTTTGAAGTGATTGAGTTAGCTGTGTTGTTGGCTAGCTCCTCTGAACAACAGTGTTCAACAGTGAAGAGGCGACTCCGGGATGCAGTTGACAGTTCCTCTGTCAAGTGTCTGTTATTTTGCCCATCTTAATCTTTTCTTTTTATTGGCTAGTCTGAGATATGGCTTTTTCTTTGCAACTCTGCCTAGAAGGCCAGCATCCCGGTGTCGCCTCTTCACTGTTGACGTTGAGACGGGTGTTTTGCCGGTACTATTTAATGAAGCTGCCAGTTGAGGACTTGTGAGGTGTCTGTTTCTCAAACTAGACACTCTAATGTACTTGTCATATTGCTCAGTTGTGCACTGGGGCCTCCCACTCCTCTTTCTATTCTGGTTAGGGCCAGTTTGCGCTGTTCTGTGAAGGGAGTAGTACACAGCGTTGTACAAGATCTTTGGTTTCTTGGCAATTTCTCGCATGGAATAGCCTTCATTTCTCAGAACAAGAATAGACTGACAAGTTTCAGAAGAAAGTCCTTTGTTTCTGGCCATTCTGAGCCTGTAATCAAACCCACAAATGCTGATGCTCCAGAGACTCATCTAGTCTAAAGAAGGCCAGTTGTATTGCTACTTTAATCAGCACAACAGTTTTCAGCTGTGCTAACATAATTGCAAAAGGGTTTTCTAATGATCAATTAGCCTTTTAAAATGATAAACTTGGATTAGCTAACACAACATGCCATAGGAACACAGGAGTGATGGTTGCTGATAATGGGCCTCTGTACGCCTATGTAGATATTCCATTAAAAAAACTGCCGTTTCCAGCTACAATAGTCATTTACAACATTAACAATGTCTACACTGTATTTCTGATCAATTTGATGTTATTTTAATGGACAAAAAATGTGCTTTTCTTTCAAAAACAAGGACATTTCTAAGTGACCCCAAACTTTTGTACGGTAGTGTAGGACCATAAATAAATAAATTACATTTATTTTAAAAATTTAGTTCCCCATGATAGGACAATAAATAAATTAGGTGTATCATTTATTTTAAAATGCTGTTCCACCATGATAGGATAATAAATAAGATGTATAATTCATTATAAAATGTATATCCCTCATCTGCACAAAATTGAAAGCTCTCTCACGACACCTGTTCACAGACATACATTGGTTCTGGGATATGCAACCATTTCCTTTCTCACTCACTTAATGCCACACTTTCCTAAACACCAAAAAACACACACCATCCATCTCAATACATCCACACATACCCACATACTGTGCCTTCTGTCTGCTCTGTTTTCATCAATACATCCACACATACCCACATACTGTGCCTTCTGTCTGCTGTGTTTTTATCTCCACCATGTTGAATTAGTGCTTTTGTGTTCCAATTAGTTATATTTGAAGATAGATAGAAAAGCTATATGTTTTGTTGTTGTATTATTACAATCCATACCAAGGCTAGTATTGTGTGCTTCATTTTTAGAATAGCAATGGAGTAGTCTTTGTGTCTCTGAACAATTGGTTATCAATATACATTTTATTGACTACGAGAGCTACGCGTTTCCCTTTCAATCTATTTTCCTTGAAAATTGGATACAGAACTTTGCGCCGTTCTGCAATTTCCTTCGGGAACTGGTGATTTATGCCTATTTTCATGTCACCAAGTCTTTTACCCAGGCTTTTAACCAATATTTTATCTTTAAAGAAAGCAAATTTGGCAAAGATTGGGCGTTCATACCTCTGCCCTCTCTGTCCGAAGCGGTGTACACGTTTGAGTTGGATTTTGTTGATAGCTTCGAGTGGGATCTGAAGCGCTGTAAGCAGGAACTCTAACTACACATTCAGGAACCTCTCCTTCTTTCTCTTGGATACCTGTAAGTACCAGATTCTCTCTTATGGATCTAGTCTGTATGTCAAGTAAGGCTTCTCTCAGAACAATGTTCTCCTTTTAAAGTTCATTAACTCCAGTTTCAATCTTATTGACTGTCCCTTTTAGCTTGTTTGTGTCTTTCTCCAATGTCACAGATTTTTCGTCACTCATCGCAAGGCTTGCCTTCAACTCTTTTATATCCTTACTGACTAGTTCAAGTTTGCCCAGTTTCTCATTTATTGATTTTAACAGATCGGTTTCGACCTTTACCATTCCGGTGGTGAAAAGATGAAATCGTCTGTGTCTGTAGAAGAGTCACGTTTTCGTGTTGAGATAGGTTCCCCTGTCATATTCTCCGTCATGTTTGGGTGTTGCTTGTTTTTGTAATATTTGTCAATACATTTCTCTAGTCTTATAATTTGTTTTGTGTTGTTATCCAGATTGAAGGTTATTACCCACCAGATTGTGAAGTGCTAATATTTAGTCTAACTTACTGATATTGAATATTACATCTTTATCTTGAGGTGATCTACATTGCTGTGTTCAGTCCGCCATCTTGCCATCCCATTCCTCATGTTTTACTCATTATTAGAAAAAAGCTTGGTCCAAATCAGATATTAGGTACTATTTTTATTGAATATTTATATGAGGCCTATACATTAAAATGGCCAATTTGGGTAAAAATCAATTAGCTTAATTTCTCAGAGATATATTTCAACAAAATAATGTTGCAGGAATGCTAATCTTATCTGGTTCTAACTACATAAATGATTTCAAAACAATCTGAGATGGTGGGTGTCATGGCTTGCTGAAATGACATTGAACAAACCAGGGGTGAGTCAGTTATTGGGACTGTGTGTGATGGACCCTTATGCAGTGACTGTGTGTTATCACCTGATAATGTAGGGGCGGGCAATACATTTGTCTCGAGGGCCACATCGGGATTTAAAAATTCAGCCAAGGGCCACAAAGATTTTTTGGGGGAACGATTTGTTCGTCAAAAGCAATTTGTGGGCTAGAAAAAAGGCAGTTATTTGAAAATGTAGAGGTCCATTATAATTTCCACATACTTTTTATCTAGTTTAGATGTTCAAGAGTGGCCTGGAGTGTTTTTTTTACCCAAAATAATATTCCCCCCATTTATTTTATTATTATTATAATTGTAGATTCTTTTACTCAAACCTCCCCCGGATCCATACCGCAAGCACATTCAATTTGGTCCGTGGGGCCGTATGTCGCCCACCCCTGTGATAAGGGCATTACTCTGGCGTCTACGGGGCCTGGGATCCCTGGTATTGTGTTTTTGGAGGAGCAGCAAAATTAATTTCCATTGCTGCCATACTGTACTGTGTGGTCTAACTAAGCTCCACCCAGCCCAGACGATAAGGCTGAAGGAGAGGTTGAGGGAGAAGCGGAGGGGGAGAGAGGAGGGGCGGGCACATAGCTGGAATTAATAGCGTCTCAGCACTGGCGCCAAAAAATCATGCCCGGGCTGAAGCCAGTCTAAATGATGTGCCCACATTGCTCTGAGCCTAATTTGGCTCTTACACATGTTCACTGTAGAGAGGAGACTGCAGACAGGAATTTCAACCCCGACAAAAAGGAGAGACACTCTGTTTGAACTTCAAAGCCGCCGCTGTTTGAGAACCGAAAATGAATGGGATCATCATTGGTGGACAAACCAATTTCAAGGACTTTCTATTGACAAGACAGAAGCACATTGAACCTCTGCTAATATCTGTCAATATTCAGACCCTGAATCATAATACTTCTCAGGTTCAGAAAAGGGCTGGTTGCTGAATACATATACAGTGCCTTCAGAAAGTATTCATAGCCCTAGACTTATTCCACATTTTGTTGTGTTACAGCCTGAATTCTAAATAGATTTTAATGAGAAAGTGAAAACATGTTTTTAGAAATGTTAGCAAATTTATTGAAAAAGAAATAGAGAAATATTTAATTTACGTAAGTAGTCACACCCCTGAGTCCAATCATGTTAGAATCACCTTCGGCAGTGATTACAGCTGTGAGTCTTTCTGGGTAAGTCTCTAAGAGCTTTGTACACCTGGATTGTACAATATTTGCACATTGTTCTTTTATAAATTCTTAAAGCTCTGTCAAGTTGGTTGTTGATCATTGCTAGACAGCTATGTTAAAGTCTTGCCATAGATTTTAATGCCGATTTAAGTCAAAACTGTAACTAGGCCACTCAGGAATATTCAACGTGTATATTTGTCCTTGTGTTTTAGGTTATTGTCCTGTTGAAAGGTGAACTTGACTCCCAGTGTCTGTTGGAATGCAGACTGAATCAGGTTTTCCTCTAGGATTTTGCCTGTGCTTAGCTCTATTCCATTTATTTTTATCCTAAAAAAACTCCCCAGTCTTTGCCGATGACCAGTATACCCATAACACGATGCAGCCACCACCATGCTTGTAAATATGAATAATGGTACTCAGTGATGTGTTTTGTTGGATTTTCCCTAAACATAATGCTTTGTATTCAGGAAATAAAGTTAATTTCTTTGCCACATTTTTTCGCAGGTTTACTTTACTGCCTCATTGCAAACAGGATGCATGTTTTGGAATATTTGGATTCTGGTACAGGCTTCCTTCTTGTCACTGTCATTTAGGTTAGTACTGTGGAGTAACTACAATGTTGTTGATACATCCTAAGTTTTCTCCTATCACAGTCATTAAACTCTGTAACTGTTTTAAAGTCACCATTGGCCTCATGGTGAAATCCTTGAGCGGTTTCCTTCATCTCCGTCAACTGAGTTAGGAAGGACGCCGGCATCTTTCACTATGCTCAAAGAGATGTTCAATGTCTGCTTTTTAAAAAACGTTTACCTGTCTACCAATAGGTGCCCTTCTTTCTGAGGCATTGGAAAACCTACCTGGTCTTTGTGGTTGAATCTGTTTGAAATTCACTGCTCGACTGAGGGACCTTAGAAATAATTTTATGTGTGGGGTACAGAGATGAGGTACTCATTCAAAAATCATGTTAAACACTATTATTGCACACAGAGTGAGTCCATGCAATAAAGAGGTTGACTGAAGACATCTCAGCTTTTTATTTGTAATAATTTGTAAAAAAATATAAAATATATATATATAATTCCACTTTTACATTATGGGGTATTGTGTGTAGGCCAGTTACACAAAATCTGTAACACAACAAAATGTGTAAAAAGTCAAGGGGTGTGAATACTTTCTGAAAGCACTGTAAAAAGCTGTGTCCTTTTAAATCTCACAATTCACAAAATACAATTTATTCAGCAAAATTTCAAATTGAAAGCAATAAGGATTTTTTTTAGGATTATAGACTAATTGCTATATTAAGGTAATGATGAAGCTGTACCTCTGGGGTTGTTGAGGGAGGCCTCGGTGGCTTTGCCCCCGTCTCCACAGTGGCCCTGGTCGAAGGGGGTGCACTGGTCCCCAGTCCCTGCCACCACCTCCATGTTCTTGGCCGGGTCCTTCGGCTCTGTGAGGGTCCTGAGTCTGTAGACCCTCCTGCTGCTGGTGTCAGACAGGTAAAGAAGCTCCCTTACTGGGTCCATGGCCAGGTAGTACTTATGGGCTGGGCTGGTGCTGAAAAAAACAGACTTGTGAGCAAAATGTTACCTAGTCACGTAGGTCTAAAGTACCAAAAACATGAACAATGTACTGTTTGTATGAAATACACATATACAGTACTGAGTAATCTTCAAAGAGCTGGCTTTTATCACTAAACACCAGTTCAGTTGCCTCCGACAGTCTTTCATATTAAATGGTTGCTCAAGAGGAACCACGTCATCAGCTCCGACATTAAAATCTCGCTGAAGTGAAACAAACATCTGCCAACCAAAGATAGACTCCATCTTTTCATCAGAAGTTATTATTACAATCCTTACAGCGGTAATTCTGACAGCTGTATCACCTTTACAGTTGATTCACTGCAACTGAAAGGGGACTGAAATCCTGACAAAATGATGGAGGCAACCTAAGTGCCTGTGTAATATGAGCCCTGACAGAGTGTAAGAGCTATGTGTGATGGCGTGCTTCCTTGTGAACTCTCTGTAAATATTAAGCTATGATTATAGATGCTGATTCAGAGAGGAACATTACTCATCTCAGGCTTTAGCTGAATGTGCCATCCCATACAAGCAGTGAGGAAAAAAGCACAGCTAGTTCAGTGATTTTTTTTTACAGGCTTTGATTGAGAAAGAATCAATTGCGAACATGACAGCTGCTTGAAAAGATGAATCATATCTCTGGGAGAGATGAGAGCCTGTTCGTTTGGGGGAGAGAGTATGAGAAGCCTATCCCAACACAACAGTGTTACACTGGCCTTCAGCGGGGCGCTCTCCCATCTAAACACACATGAAAGGCTGGGGCTTGTCTATGATAAGAGGCACCCTTTAAAGACCTCGCCTCGTTTGTATTTTTCTCCAAAGTATTTCTCTCCATTTCTGATCCCTGCTACTTTTAAATCCAGGTCAATACACTTCCATATTGACTGACTCTCCTCACTTCTAATCCTGTATTCTGTAACCAAATGAGAACGTCTTCTTTCATCCATGAAAGGGAGGCTGGCGGTTTGCAACTGAAGCATCGCTCTCTTCATGCAGCAGTGTCATAAAAACAGTTTTGAGGAAAATACATTATGAATGAATATGGTATTGAAAACGTACCTGTGCCTGATATCTCGATTCCTAGCAGCGTTGTATTAAAGAGATAGAAAGACAGTATTAGTTCTTATCCTTGGAGAAATGTCTCTTCTTCGATCCATGATTACACTTATGAAAGCATTTCAATGAAACTTTTCTGTTCAGTTTGTTCGTGTACTGTGTGCACAATAGATTACTTATTTTCTAATCTTTTTCCATTTGATCTTGAAAATTGAACAATCATAACAACAACAGCAAAATATTTGGGCAACTAGCACTACAACAACTTTTATTATACTGTATATGTCAAATGCTTCAACCTCAAATAGTGCTTGTGATAATGTACAAATACATAAAAACATAAAAACACTGAAAAACATATTTAAAGATGCACTATGCAGAAATTGCTTCGCCATTTCCTGGTTGCTAAAATTCGAATAGTTCGCCTAATTTCAGTTCATGTGACAAAACAAGCAAGTATAGTGCAGAGAATCATTTTACCATCTAAACCGCTGTGAAGTATATTTTCCATAACCAAAACTATTGTATTTTCAACCTTTTAGACCTGGTGTACAAAACTGAAAGTAAAAGGCGCAAAAACTAAACTTAAGAACAGGAAAAATAGAAATAGCGCACATAGAACAGATCTATCACTTCTTAGACTTGCTTTCAATGAGAATGGCATATATATAACATATATTTCCATGTGCATTTGGTTGGGTCGCCCAAAAAGTTACATATTGCTGCTTTAACTGTTAGTCTTAACGTGTCACCTCAGTTCTAGAATGCTAATAGCAAATCCGTTGGGTAGAATCCTTCTGATGAAGTTGAAGTCGCCAATGTAGATGCTGCCGTCGGAGCCACAAGTGATAGCGACAGGAGCGTAGAGCTTGCTGCCCAGGGCAGGCCCGTTACAGTTGGGGCAGGGGATGGTGCGCACGTTCCCCGTCCCCATCACTGTGTGGATGACTGGAGGTTGCTGGGAGATGAAAATGTTCTCTCCATTCCCTTTGTGTAGGACACCTGGAGTTTAAGGACAACTAGCAATTATAATCCAATCCAGAGGAATCACTAGTCCTTCCTGGAATCTTCAAAGTTCAACAAGGCCAAGAATAATGCATTGTACTAGTCTATATCAAGTAATTTAAAAAGGAAGTTAAAAAAATGATAGTTTGGCAAGAATGTCTTCACAATATTCCTACTGGATAACCAGGTAGGAAATAGTGTCAGGTCAGGTAGGCTTAGGGTAAAGTACTATTGAATGGAATTGTGATAGAGGAACAGGCAGAGCCCTTACCGCTTTGGAGGTTAAGGATGTGGTGCTTGTCCAGGGACCAGCCCCCTAGGTTGGAGGCAATCATCTCAAAGCCCTGCAGCTGAGCCATCCTTCTCTCCCACACAATGTAGTCAGCACATGACTCATACTCATAGCCTACAGAGACTGGAACACAATAGACCACTAGGCCGTTAATGTGACGCCGCCAATGCATTCGTTATGCTGTTGTTATTGCATTTACAAAGAGACATACCTGGAAAACAACAACCCCTAATGCTTTTGTGATGGTGCGGCTAGCTCCTGCACAGTGTACAATTGCTTGAATATGTAGTTGCTGTGGTCAAGGCAGAGGCTGGAACGATGCAGCACGGTGGTTATAGCGGAGCCTGGATGTGTGCTAACAATCTGCGAGTCTCCGGAGCCTTTTTAATGCATCACTGATACCATCATGCTCTGCTGCATCCACCCAGTATGTGTACATGCTCACACAATTTTTGTCACTCTGTCTTGCTGTCTCTCTCTCTCTCTTCCTCTCTCACCCACACAAACACATGCGAAGGAAGCACACGCAAACACACACACACACACAACAAGCAGGACATAGTCAGTTACACAGAGTAGCTACAGGCTCCTGCCTGTCTCACCATGATAGATCAGCCTGTTACTATCGGCAACGGAGAGAGGGATGGTGAGGAGGAAGGAGGGAGAGAAAGCGTGAGAGAGAGAGAGCTCAATTCCCACTGGTACATAAAGATAAATGAATAAATTAGAGCCTGTCTCATTTCCTTATCTCTTCCTCTGGTTTCGTGTGGATGAAAATATGTTTGCCCCATAACAAAATGTGTGTTTTGAATTTGAATTTAGTTTGGATGTTGTTCCTAATTGTGTCATGTGTTCGGTCCGTAACATCTCCAGGACTTCCTATTTATATCACAGACTATTAACCACAGTGCATCATATACACCATCAAGGAGCTGAATACACACAAATTAAATCGTGCATTCAGTGAGAAAGGATTCCAATGCATGCACACCAGCCAGGCAATCAAGAAACACTCTGCTATCTGATAGTAATACATGGAGCAATCAAGAGAGAAATCCTCATAGTGTGAAGGAGATAAGAGTGCCCAGCTAGCACATGATGTTCTGAGAACCATATGTTTCTTAGAGCTTGGTGAACATGTGGTTATCTTATGGTTATTTTGCATACAACCTTCCTACAATGTTCTGGGAATGGAGCAAGATAGTTGTTTGGCTTGGGAACATTCTCAGCCCTTTTAAGGAACTTGACAGAATAAAGTTATTTTCTTGGTATTTCGTTACTTTAACAGAACATTTCCTAAAAGTCTAAACATGGTTATATTTAATTAACATTTTTTAGTAATGTTCTATGAACGTTCTCCAACTGGTTTGACATTGGGAATGTTCTCAAGTAGTTCAGAGAAAGTCATTAAACAATGTTCTCCTGTGGGAATTTCAGTACTTCAGCATAACGTTTTCGGAAGGTTTCCTCAAGTAAGTAATTAAAAGACCTCAAAATAACCTATAATTTCCGATCTCAAAACGGTAATAAAACCTACCAGGAAACATTTCAAGGAGCCATAGTAAAACGTTCTCAGAACCTCCTTGCAACTAAACATTTTAGTTCCCAGAACAGGTGAAATGTTCACTTCCGTTTTCAGAACATTTAATTAAACTACTTTCAGATTTACCGGTCAGGAACCTTCCCAGAACCAATGGGAAACCAAAAACATACGTTCCCACAACTTCCAAGGAACCAAATGTGCTAGCTGGGTCTCTCCTGCTTTCTATTCCATTTAGATTTGTAACACTCTCTCCATCAAGAGCTGGTGCTCCAAATAGGCAGACGGCACACTAAATCAACCACTGATATAGAGCTTATATGTGGCCCTTCAAAAATCTCTCAGGCTTTCATACTACTGACCATTAACACACTGACAATCTCTTTAGAGCTCTGTGTGATTGTATTATCTAAAGATAAAGTATAACAAAAGTAACATGCTGTTCCTCTGTTACACTGTTGAACATTATACTGTCTTTATAGATTTGTATCTTCCATTAGCTACAGATTGTCTCTCGTAGTTACCCAATGGAGAATGCTTACTTGCTTTCATCCCTTGGGTGTAAATTGTCAAAGGAGTGAAATACAGCACATTATATTTGCCATATAGGAAATCTGAAAGCAGATGATTCAAGTGCTCCATACTGTCTTACCCAAAGCTTGGGCCAGGCCCAACACTTTCTGCCCATAGACATCAGTCTTGTTCCAGGCCAGGACATAGACCAGGTTGGGGGCAGCAGGGAACCACTTCTGGAAGAGGCGTCCCTCGATGGCGGAGGATACGTGCACCTTAACGAGGCCAGTGGGGATGATGGAGTGGGTTAAGATGATGCGTAACAGAGACTTGTAGCCAGGGGAGCGGGTGCTCAGGTAGCTGAGCTTTAAGAAACTGCCAGGGATGGTGATCTCCTCTTGGACAGCCTGAGGAAGAGGAGAAAGCATTTCACCTGCTGTTATTACATGCTATTGGTAACTAGGAGTTGGAAAGGCTTCAAAAGCCCCAAGGATACAGACTGTACGTATAGAAAACTTTTAAAACTTTTTCAGCAAAATAATTTTTGATCACTCAGTGTTTGTACTCGCTCCAAGATATACTTGCACGTACTGTATATCACTTTCTTGAAACCAAATCAAAATAACGATACTTGACACTTTTTTAAACTTTGAACATTCTTTGTAACACTATGCCTCTGGAATACAAAATAGGAACTATATATCCTATATCATTAGCAACGTACAGGAGGACATTTTAATTACTGCTGATGATCTAACCCCCACTCCCACCCTTCACTGCTCACAGATTCAATCATTCTGAACTGGGTCCTCATTAAAATCACTATCAGTTTCATTATCTTCCACAACAAACTAGGACGTCTAGTCATCTACACACTGCAAAACACAGTTCCAAAGAGGTAGGAATATCAGGGGAATCGGGGGAGAAAATAGCAAGCAGATGGCAGCTCTGTGAATAAAGCGCCCCGGCAACTGATTAGTGTGAGATTCTAAGATGATTCACAGGTACAATATGAGCCTGCTGGAAATTTGACACGGTGCGGGAAGAACGCAAAAAAATACATTTCAATATCCTACTAAAGAAAAATGCAGGAATGGGAATAAAAACGATCATTTATCACTTACACCTGGAAGTCATCATAACATGATATTCCGAGTAGAGTATAGGTTGTAATTGAAAGCTGAGTGAGTACCACTGGGACTTAATACTGTATATTACCATATATATTATGTTTATTACTGGCTGGTGAGTGGGCAGTCCACTGTACCTGCAGCTCAGGGATGGCAGGGCCTCGCTCCTCACAGGTGCTGGCGAAACGGGTGAGAGGGGAGGGGAGGACGATTGGGTAGGGACTGACAAGGTTCTTCAGGTCACATACAGGGGGGCGAGACTCCACCCTCGCCATGGTGACCTTCTCTACAACGACAAACTGGTTCCATGGTAACCAGACGGTGCGTTTCTGCATGAGGAAGGGAGCCCTCTGGAAGATCAGGGAAACTGAGATTCCCCCTGCAGCCACCAGGTCAAAACTACAGGAACAGAATCAACACAAATCAGAGCAAGACTATCTCAGCATCATAAGCCAGTTTACTATAGTATCCATGTCACGCCCTGACATTAGAGAGACTTTTTATTTCTCTATTTGGTTAGGTCGGGGTGTGATTAGGGTGGGCATTCTAGTTTTTCTATTTATTTGTTCCCAATCAGAGGCAGCTGTCTATCGTTGTCTCTGATTGGGGATCATACTTAGGCAGTCTTTTCAACCTTTAGTTTGTGGGATCTTGTTTGTGTGTAGTTGCTTTCTGCACTGCATGTAGCTTCACGTTCGGTTGTGGTTTATTGTTTTTTCGTGTTCATCAAAATAAATGATGTACGCTTACCACGCTGCACCTTGGTCTGATTCTTCATCAACGGGCGTGACAATCCACTAGTGGTGTAACGAACCGTAGTTGATTCGTGATCCGTACGGATCACCCCTCACGATTCGGCACGCATGTGAACCGCGGATCAATTGCAAAGTTTAACCATCATAGTGTGAAATACAGTTCGACTTCCGCTGTTACTTTTTAAAGTAATAATTCCCTAAATCTCGATGCAGAGCTGCAGTGAAAAGATAAAGACAAGACAGATATGTGCTGTGTTTTACTCTGAAGCCTGAAGGATGATTTGATTATTGTTAAAAAGCAGTTGTGTGTACTGTTCACGTGAACTGGGCATGTTGAATCCCAACGCATCAAACCTGGATGCTCGTGTTGCAAAAAGCAAAGAAGAAAAAATAGCAGTGACAGCCATGGCTAGCGGAGGAGCTGAAGAACTGGAAAAGCCTCCCGCTTCATTTAAGTCTCATGTATGGGAGCATTTTGGCTTCCCTGTCAAATATGAGGTCAGAAGAAGGGTGGTGGGCAACACCATTACGGTGTGTAGGCATTGTGCCACAAGAAAGCCGTATGATCATGGAAATACATCGAGCACGGCCACACATTTAAAGCTTCATCACCCTGGTGTGTCAGTGACGGGAGCCAACTCAGCCAAGAGACAACAACTTCTCACCGCGGCATTTAATCCCTGCTGCAGAATCCGACCGGGCTAAAGCCATCACCAAATCTATTGGGATGTTTATCACTGCAGACATGAGGCCATACTCTGCTGTGGAAAACAAAGGGTTTAAAAATATGGTGAAAGTGCTTGAGCCACGCTACGAAATCCCCTCGCGCACCCACTTCATTATGAAGATCGTGCCAGATCTTTATGAACAGGAAAATATCAACATTGAGCACTGAGCACTGAAACTGCACTGTCTATCCATGATCCTACCTCTGAAAACAAAGTTTCTACAATCCATGACCTCAAGTGAGGAAGACAGCACCATCACTAGAGATGTCAAGGCTGCCATTAGAGAGGACCTGAACCCCAGATACCCCCCTAATGTACAGGACTACCTTCATAGATCTACTGCACTGGATCCAAGGTTCATGCCACAGAGCCAACAGGAGCAGACTCAGAGGCATCTCCTCCACAAAATAATTTGGCCATGAAGGAGCTTTTCGGGGAGACCTTTGCGAGCAAGGACACAGGCAAGATGTTTGCCAACACCATCAAAGAGGAGGTGGCATCCTACAAGGCAGCAAGTGGCATTCCAGTGGATGGTGATCCACTGGCATGGTGGAAAAGCAATGTGTGTAAATACCCTCACATTTCCATGATGGCAAGATGCTACCTGGCTGTGCCTGGCACTTCAGTTCGTAGCGAGAGGGTGTTCTCCACGGCAGGAGACATAGTGACTGCAAAGAGGACTACCCTCTCCCCAGACAATGTAGACATCCTCATCTTTTTAAAAAATAATTTGAAGTTATAAGCTCAGGTCTGCTTTGCTTTCTTTCTTAACTTTTTTTTGTTAATGTGGACACGGGCTATTTTTTCATTCACTATTGTTCAAAGGAAGAAAGTATCATGCCTCATATTGCACTTTAATTTAACAATTGAGTATTGAATATTTTATTTCTATATTTTATTTAAACATCGAAAAGTTCCTTGCTTTAAGTGTTCTTTAAGTAATAAATGGAAAGCAAAGTTATAATTGTCTCCCTCTTTATTTTTGCTGATCCGAAAAATGATCCGATCCGTGACTCAAAACCGTGAGTTTTGTGATCCGTTGCACCACTATTATCCACATACAATTCTTACCCCACTGTCTACCTACCTGCCATCCTGGCGACTGACAGAGAAGCCGAATTCGGGGTACTGCTGGAAGCTGATGTTCACCCCCACCAGTGGGGTCCCGTCTACTGCCACCACCTGCCCCCGGATCACTGAGGCTCGGCTAGGAGAGAGCAGGGTTTATTTCACTGGGTAAATACATTCTACTATAACAAGTTAAGCGTTTTCCAGTTCAGTTGACAATGCAATAGTGCTATATCCATACACTGTGGTAGCTTACAAATAGCTACATAGAACAGGATCTGTACTTCAGTGGCAATTATACACTGAACAAAAATATAAATGCAAAATGTAACAATTTCAAAGATTTTACTGCATTACAGTTCATATAAGGCAGTGGTTCCCAAACTTTTTATAGTCCGTACCCCTTCAAACATTCAACCTCCAGCTGCGTACCCCCTCTAGTACCAGGGTCAGAGCACTCTCAAATGTTGTTTTTTTCCATCATTGTAAGCCTGCTACACACACACACACTATACGATACATTTATTAAACATAAGAATGATTGTGAGTTTTTGTCACAACCCAGCTTGTGGGAAGTGACAAAGAGCTCTTATAGAACCAGGGCACAAATAATAATATAAAAATAATTAATAATTTTGCTCTTTATTTAGCCATCTTACATACAAAACGTTATTTGTTCATCAAAAATTGTGAATAACTCACCACAGGTTAATGAGAAGGGTGTGCTTGAAAGGATGCACAAAACTCTGCAATGTTGGGTTGTATTGGAGAGAGTTTCAGTCTTACATAATTTTCCACACACAGTCTGTGCCTGTATTTAGTTTTCATGCTAGTGAGGGCCGAGAATCCACTCTCACATAGGTATGTGGTTGCAAAGGGAATCAGCGTCTTAACAGCGTGATTTGCAAAGGCAAGAAACTCTGAGCACAGCCCTTTCCAGAAATCTGGCAGTGGCTTCTGATTAAATTCAATTTTCACAGAACCGCTTGTGCAATTTCGATGAGGCTCTCTTGTTCAGATATCTGTAAGTGGACTGGAGGCAGGGAATGAAAGGGAAAACGAATCCAGTTGTTTGTGTCGTTTGTTTCAGGAAAGTACCTGCGTAATTGGACACCCAGCTCACTCAGGTGCTTCGCTATATCACATTTGACATTGTCCGTAAGCTTGAGTTCATTTGCACACAAAAAAATCATACAATGATGGAAAGACCTGTGTGTTGTCCTTGTTAATGCAGACAGAGAAGTGCTCCAAATTCTCAATCATAGCCTCAATGTTTTCCCGCATATTGAATATAGTTGCGGAGAGTCCCTGTAATCCTAGATTCAGATCATTGAGGCGAGAAAAAAATCCCAGATAGGCCAGTCGTGTGAGAAACTCATCATCATGCAAGGAGTCAGACAAGTGAAAATGATGGTCAGTAAAGAAAACTTTAAGCTCATCTCTTCTCTAAGCTCACAATTTGTAAGTCGCTCTGGATAAGAGCATCTGCTAAATGACTTAAATGTAAAATGTAAATCTCTCAAATCAAAAAACGTGTCAATACTTTGCCTCTTGATAACCAACGCACTTCTATATGTTGTAAAAGCATTACATGGTCGCTGCCCATATCATTGCATAACGCAGAAAATACACGACAGTTCAGGGGCCTTGCTTTAACAAAGTTAACCATTTTCACTGTAGTGTCCAAAACGTCTTTCAAGCTGTCAGGCATTCCCTTGGCAGCAAGAGCCTCTCAGTGGATGCTGCAGTGTACCCAAGTGGCGTCGGGAGCAACTGCTTGCACGCGTGTTACCACTCCACTATGTCTCCCTGTCATGGCTTTTGCGCCATCAGTACAGATACCAATACATCTTGACCACCAAAGTCCATTTGATGTCACAAAGCTGTCCAGTACTTTAAAAATATCCTCTCATGTTTCCAGTGGTTTGCAGACAAGGATGTCTTCCTTAATTGACCCCCCATAAACGTAATGGACATATACCAGGAGCTGTGCCAGGCCCGCCACGTCTGTTGACTCATCCAGCTGTAACGCATATAATTCACTGGCTTGTATGCAAAGCAGTAATTGTTTCAAAACATCTCCTGCCATGTCACTGATGCGTCGTGAAACAGTGTTGTTTGATGAAGACATTGTCTGTATAGTTTTTTTGGCCTTATCCCCCAGCATTGTCCCGGCTATATCCGAGGCAGCAGGAAGAATTAAGTCCTACACAATAGTATGGGTAGCTCACCATATAAGACGCTTCTAGCCCCTTCTTACTAACGGTATCTGTAGCTTTTCTACATGTCTTACTACTTATTTTTCAAATTGTCATGTTTCGTTTCTAAATGTCTCTGCAAGAGTGAATGTTTCCTGTGAGAGAGTAACGGTTAATGTGATTTGATGTTAATTATTTGACTAGGCTACCTGTATTTGACATTGTGCTGTTATTTTGCTGAACACTAGATGGTTACATTTTATTTTTGGCAGTGAAACAAGGCTACTTAGGCGAGAAAAAAACTCACCCAAATGTATAACCCCGTTGGAAAATAGAAATGTACTGTTTGAAAATGTGAAGAATGTGAATCACATTTTTTATTTGGTGTACCCCGATGGCATTGCGTGTACCCCAGTTTGGGAATACCTGATATAAGGAAATCAGTCAAATTAAATAAAGAAATTAAGCTCTAATCTATGGATTTCACATGACTGGGAATACAGATATGCATCTGTTGGTCACAGATACTTTAAAAAAGGTGGAAGCATGGATCTGAAAACCAGTCAGTATCTGGTGTGACCACCATTTACATCGCATAGAGTTGATCAGGCTGTTAATTGTGGACTGTGGAATATTGTCCCACTCCTCTTCAATGGCTGTGCGAAGTTGCTGGATTTTGGCAGGAACTGGAACACACTGTTGTACACGTCGATCCAGAGCATCCCAAACATGCTCAATGGGTGACATGTCTGGTAAGTATGCAGGCTATGGCAGAACTGGGACATGTTCAGTTTCCAGGAATTGTGTATAGATCCTTGCTACATGGGGCCGTACATTATCATGCTGAAACATGAGGTGATGGAGGGGGATGAATAGCACGATAATGGGCCTCAGGATCTCATCATGGTACCTCTGTGCATTCAAATTGCCATTGATAAAATTCAATTGTGTTTGTTGTCCGTAGCTTATGCTTGCCCATACCATAACCCCAACCGCCACCATGGGGCACATTGTTCACACTGTTGACATCAGCAAACTGCAGCAAAATGCTGTCTGCCATCTGCCCGGTACAGTTGAAACCAGGATTAATTCGTGAAGAGCACACTTCTCCAATGTGCCAGTGGCCATTAAAGGTGAGCATTTGCCCACTGAAGTCGGTTACGATGACGAACTGCAGTCAGATCAAGATCCTGGTGAGGACGACGAGCACGCAGATAAGCTTCCCTGAGACTGTTTCTGATAGTTTGTGCAGAAATTATTCGGTTGTGCAAACCCACAGTTTCATCAGCTGTCTGGGTGGCTGGTCTGAGACCATCCGGCAGGTGAGAAGCGGGATGTGGAGGTCCTGGGCTGGCGTGGTTATGCCAGATTCTCAAAAAATATGTTGGAGGTGGCTTATGGTAGAGAAATGAACATTCAATTCTCTGGCAAGAGCTCTGGTGGACATTCCTGCATTCAGCATGCCAATTGCACGCTTCCTCAAAACTTGAGAGACATCTGTGACATTGTGTTGTGTGACATTTTAGAGTGGCCTTTTATTGTCCGCAGGACAAGGGGCACCTGTGTAATGATCATGCTGTTTAATCAGCTTCTTGATATACCACACCTGTCAGGTGGAAGGATTATCTTAGCAAAGAAGAAATGCTAACTAACAGGAATGTAAACAAATGTATGTGCAAAATTGGAGAGAAAGAAGCTCTTTGTGTGTATGGAAAATTTCGGCAATCTTTTATTTCAGCTCATGAAACATGGGACCAACACTTTAGATGTTGTGTTTATATGTTTTTTCAGTGCAATTCTACAGTATACGAGCTATTTCTGTTCTTCCATGCAAACTATCTATAATATACTCTACCTGCTGTCGAACGGGATGTCTCCAGGGAAGACATGGGTGCTGTCCTTCCCAACCAGGAAGTGGACACGGTCATAGAAGAGGCGTGAGAGGAGCGAGGCGAAGGGGGTCTGGCTCTGCTGGATCAGGTCCAGGGGGTCCGGGGAGCCCTGGCACAGAGGCCCACTGTGACAGCTCGACTGCTGGCAGCAGTCCGGGTCCACACAGTCCGTCAGGCCATCTACAACACAATAACACAACATCATCACAGCTAAGTCTACACTGTACAGTATCTCAGGCTCACAATGTAATACAGGTGGGAGAGTTAAATAACATTCAAAGCACAGAGGACCATGTGAAATTGAGATAAAATCTCTCAAGTGGTTTGAAACTGTAAATCAAATTTCCAAATTATATAGAATAAATCGATAATGTTTCTCCTAAGTGGGAGTACATCCACTCCACCCTATTGAGCCTTTAACACACAGTAATCAAGATGTCTTGCTGTGATGATTTAAACTTGAAAAACGTGGAGATACTGATGAATAACAATATATCTAGCAGCTAGATATATTGTTATTCATCAGCATCTCCACTTCAATGAATAATTGTCATTTTGAGAGTGAAGAACTGAGAAAAAAACAGAATTCAGGAAAATATAAAGAGTGCCTATTTGAAAGCTAGGAAAAAATGATGAGTAGCTCACGACATGTTTCATAATTTAAAAGTAGCTCTCATGCTAGAAAAGGTTGGAGACCCCTGATCTAGATCATTTCTGACAAGGAGCAAAATGCACTTCTGATTTATACAGTCTCAATACAGTACATGTATACTGCACTTACTTGCCGCTCTATAATTGCAATATAATGCCTTCCTAATTATGTTCTCTTTAATGTCTAATACAATGTGGGTCTGAGCAAAGGCAGCGCGCATTGGTTCCATTAAATCCATAGACTCCTCTCACACAGCCAGTTTCAGTAGTGCTTAAGTGAATGCTGACATTCATCACAGCAAAATTGCATTGGTAATTAAAAGCAGAATAATGTCTCTTTGTCTTTTGTACACACCTTCCGCGATATGTAAACATGCTTTCTCATAACACGTTTTAAAAGTGTGGTTACTTATATCAGAGATGGCAAATATAAGTGCAATGTGGAATTAATTCAGAATAAAGTGTTACAGTAAGTATGTGTACAGAATATAATAAGGTAGGAACTATACTAAGGTAATGTAATAAGATAGTAACTATATTAACATAATGTAACAAGGTGTAATGATACAATATGTGCCAAATAAAATTGACAAGCTTAAATTCAGTAAACTACTGGCTAACACAACAGCATAACTACTGGGCCGAGAGCCATAATATCCCCATTCAGTGCTGGATTGCCAAAGTAAGGGAGGCACTGTGCCCAGCAGGCCTGGAATTTCGTGATTTTAGGGGCAAGGCCATTTGGCCTTCAAGAGTTGCTGAATCTGCCAGGGCACCAAGGCCATTAACCAAAATAGCTGTAACGATGTACGCTGAGAGTCGGGAAGCAAGTTCAGGGAGTGAATACATTTAATAAATAAACGAACACGAACAGCGCACCGGCATGAAACAGATACAGAAACAATAACACCTGGGGAAGGAACCAAAGGGAGTGACATAAATAGGGCAGGTAATCAAGGAGGTGATGGAGTACAGGTGAGTGTCAATAAGCGCTGGTGCACGTGACGATGGTGACAGGTGTGCGTAATAATTAGCAGTCTGGTGACCTAGAGGCCAGAGAGGGAATATATGTGACAATAGCCAATAAAATTGCGTATGTAACTAAATAATTAGCCTACATGTCGAAGTGTAGGTGATATCTTATGCTACTGGCTACTGGCTAGAGTCCAGACCGATGCTGTCATGAGGGAGGCGCCTGAAAATGTAGCCAAACTTTAATGAGACTTTTAATTACATACTCCATATATAGGCTAAACGCCAGTCATGTTTGACAAATTTAATGTAGCATCATTATTAATGTCTAAATGCTTGATTCTGTCGACATACTTGAGGCATGTTCATTCAGATAGGAGAGAAAGGTCAGTACCTGCTGAGCACTGCAACATCACCCACCTTGCAATCTGAGCAGAGTCAACATTTTGAAACTATTTAACCATAAATGTAAAAATTTATATTAAACCTAGAAGTTTTTGTCATTTTATGAGGCATGCCTCACCATGTTCTGACCATAATGTTAACAGGATTATTTTATAAACACTTCCTCATATGCCATTGAAACCAGCAGGATCTATTTCTCTCATGTTGTCAACTTTCTTTCATTGCCGAGCAGCAAAATACATAATCCTAGTCATATTAACAACCCATGCTAGTTGTTGCATCTTTAGATCTTCCCTCCTTCTAAATTTCTGAATGATATTTCATCTCTGTCATATGAAACCGCTCACATTTTGCTGTGCACTTTTGAAGTAAGGACAGGCAGACCAATAGAATGGATCATCTTTTCTACTATAGGGGATAGTAGATTGACATAGGCTAGTGATTTTGCTGTTCGTTAGGCCTACTCATCTTGTTGGCTGATGAAAAGTAAATGTGGACAGTTCTTCTAACATCTTCAATATGAAAGCCGCAACATTCCCTATGTGTCAGTCTTCACTTGTAGCCTACTTCGGAGCTGCGATGCCTGTGAGAAGGACGCGATCATGTGACGGTATCTGAGATATCTGAGAGAGCCAAGTGAGTGAGAGGTGATTCGGAGCATGGCGATTGGCAGCAGGGAGAAGGGAATTATAATGATTATATTCAGCCCAAGGGCACAACGGCCACAAGGCATGGATTTATTTAGGGGGCATTACAGCCACACAAGGGGGAAGCGACAGTCATGGCCCCTGGGAAATTCGAGGCCTGGTGCTCAGCCATAACCAATACTTAGATAATCAACAAATAAACAACGCAATGAAATTATGAAGAAAACATTTATTTGGAGGAGAATTGCTATGCGTCTTCCGGATCTATTGTTGTATAATTAATGTACTCCACAGCTTCAAAAGTAAAACAAAGCATAGTGCATCAGCAATGCACAGCCACCATGTTCATAGTGAAGGCTGTTCATTTGTGGTTATAGCAACTCATTTACAGCTGGTTGGAAAAGTCATTATCTTTTCTCTTAATCACTGCTCTTTTTCAGGTGATCATTTGCCATTTAGTTTTTTCAAACAATGCCTCCGATGAGGCCTCATTTGGAATATAAATGGCATTTCTAATGGAGTTGAGATGAGATGAAAATAGGAATATGTTCTGGGGTTGTGATGTATATATATTGGCTTGAGAAAGTAATTGGCATGGGGTGATTATTTCCTCCTCCTTTGTTGGAGTGTCGGGCCAATTTGAGCCTCCTACAATTTCCCTCTACATCAAAGGAGGGCCAAAATGAATGTACATCATCCAAGATTCCCATCAGTCATAAGAACTCACACACAATGCGGAGGTATCATCTTTGAAGGGAGAGTCATAGCTGTCGTGAATAGCACTCAATTAGGTTGTAGAATGACAGAGTGAACGTTTACTGCCCAGGCTGCCGCACATAACTGAACTGAACGTGATTTTATTTTCTATTGTATTGGGTGAGGAAAGAAAATACAGTGCATGATTTATGATCAACACAAACAAAACAAAGATACACTAACATCACGCTGCACATGCCTGCCTTATCACACGCACAGGCACACACAGGGGAACGCACACTAACACGGCTAAAGAAACTGTGAAAATTAGCAAAGAATGAAGACCTGATAAAGTGAAGAAGCTGTTTTGCTTCAATCTAGAAGCTTCCTAGGATGTAACTTAACACTGTCAAGGTAAGAGGTAATGGTACAAGCAGCCAGAGCTGGGAAACCCTGAGGAGTGGATGAGGTAAAATAATTCACGCTCAAATCCACATCTCCCTGTTTTTCAGACACTAGCTAGACTGTAGAGACTGTGCACAATATTATGCTCTTACCTTCTCTGACACTTTGGCTATGTTTTAACTGGCAGCCAAATTCTGATATTTTTTCCACTAATTGCTCTTTTGACCAATCACATCAGCTCTTTTCACATCAGATCTTTTTCAGAGCTGATCTGATTGGTGAAGAGAACAATTACTTGAAAAAATATCAAAATTGGACTGCCTGTGTAAACGCAGCCTTCTGTCTGCATGTTTAAAGGATCTAGATGCAGTCTAATGTAGCTAATTTACACCTTATATAAAGAGGTACATTTTAATGAAACATCTGACTCATGTAGTGGAATTGGATGAGACATAGTGCTCAAACAGAATCAGTATATTTTGGAGCCTGTCACTTTAAATTATTTCATAATGACTCTTCATTTATACATATTACACCTCATGTTGTATCATCATAAACTCATAAGAAAAAGGTGTTCACGCTCCAACCACATCCCTGTTTCCAGATGGTAGCGTGACTGTACAGTAACTGTATTACGCTTTTATCTCCTTTGCCACATACAAAAGAACTAGATGCAGTCTAGTGTAGCCAATGTACACCTCATATACAGAGGGACATTTAAATTAAGAAGCTGACTCATGCACTCGATGAGACATGGTGCCTAAACAGAAGCAGTATGTTTTGTAACCTGTCAATCACAATTTGTATTATACCAAACAACAGTAATTACTACATTACGCAACCATGTTTTACACTTCATATTACATAATTATAAACTTGACTTTCTCTTTTTTAACTTTGAAACAACAATAACATGCCATGTAAGTCAGTGAACAACTAGGTTACCCTTGCTTTTACAAATGGCCTTTTTCTCCATCTTTTACGTTTCCCTCAAAGACACGGGCATTGAACCCAAGCTCCAAAGCCTCATATCTGGTTCCCTGTTCACTGGAACACTAGGGGCTATGCTCAAGCATTAATCCTCAGAGGAGCCAAGCAACAGGCAGCACACCATCAGCAAATTACTGAGAGAAAACTTAGAGGTCCCCTTGGTCTGAGAGCCATGGCAACTATTGTAGCGAGAATCTAACAAAAGGAAAACAAAAAGGAAAATGAAAAGGCTCGTTGGCTCAGATGAAGGGAAGGAGAAGTGGAGTCCTAAATATTTCCTCATCCTGACCTTCACCGGCACTGGAGGTCAAGTCATTCATCATTATTGAGTCACAGACAGGCCACCATCCACAGGGACCTTACCTCTGTCGTTGTCAGTGTTGTCATCACACTCTGTCTCCATGACGACATTGCATCCCATGCCGCTCCAGCCCGCCTGGCACACACAGTGCCACCCGCTCTGTTCCAGGGTGCAGCGACCGTGGCCATTGCACAGGCCTGGACAGCCGTCTGGATGGAGAGAGAGGAGAAGACAGACAGTCTGTGTATCAGAACACTGCCAGAAACAACGGGTCATTCCTCATGATTAAGGAGATGGGGACAGATGCTGCTCTCTTTTAATTTACATAAAATCCAGATGTCTGGCCATTCGAGAACATTTGCTACATACACTCCCCTACGTATTTATTTTGACAGTGAAGCTAAAACTTTTAATTTGGCTCTACTCTCCGGAATTTTGGATTTGAGAATGTACAGAATGTCACCTTTTATTTGAGGGTATTTTCATAAATATCTGTTTTATCGTTTAGAAATACATGCACTTTACGTATTCAGTCCCTCAATTTGAAGGTGTCAAGTATTTGGACAAATTAACTTGTGACTTAAGCGGGTGACTCTACAAACTTTTTGCATGCATTTGCAGTTTGTTTTGATTGTGTTTCATATTATGTAGTGCTCAATAAAAAGCAATAGTAAATAACGTGTGGTGTCATTTTGGAGTCACTTTATTGTAAATAAGATTAGACGTGTTTCTGAACACTACATACCATGATTACGGATAATCATGAATGAATCGTGATTAATGATGAGTTAGAAAGTTATAGATCCTTAACCCAGTGAGTCCCACCGTTGTGCTGGTGTGATTTTGAACTTCTAACCCCTTTTAAACATTGTGTGTTTAAACTACAGACTTCTGGTTATACCATTAGATTTTAATATTTATTCTGCATACGTTGGTACCAACCATTAGTCTGTGTGATTAACGGGGGCTAAGCTAGGGTGGTGTGTGAGACAAGGGAGGATCCCGAAGGGACCTGGGCTGTCTTTTCAGAATGGTTTGAGATTCAAACTTTAAAAATATATCTATGAAAAGCTGAGACTCTCACAAGTCTTTTTTTTTTTTGGGGGGGGGGTAGATCAGCTTAAATATTGCCGATAGATTGTAGCTTCCATCAATGTAATTGTCTGCATCACTTCCAAATTAGTGAACAACAACGCTTAGGCTTCTACTTCCAGCTTATACATACTATATACATTTTATGGGCACAGTCTATTTTACAATAGTTATATTTTGTTTGTTTTTACTCATGTCCTTCCTCTAACCTCAACCTCCCATCTATTTCTTTCACAAAAGTTCTGAACCTATATATGTTTTACAGACAATGTATGTTTCACATTAGTTATCTTGTTATTATTAGCTATTATTATTCCCAACTTTTAGCTCCTATCAAACCCTCCCATCTATCTCTTAACACCATCCATATTGGATTTCTATATATATATATAGCCATATAGTTTTCAACTGTGCTGTGATGATTCACAAAAGTTCTGAACCTTTCTATTCTCATAATTTCTACAGATTGTAAATAAAAAATTAACATTTTTGCTAAAAGTATTATTATATTATTGATCGATTGACTATGACTTTTCAGATCACCCAGTAGTTCTATCTGAAGAGTTAGCTCCAGATAAATGTTGCAATTCTTCAGCCATTCCTGGACCTGTGACTAACAACAAGCTACATAATGGACAGTACCAAAACAAATTATCTAATGATTCTGTTTCTTTGCAGCAAAATCTACAGAGCTGGGAAGGTTGTATCCCCCATATATATAACATTCTATTGGTTTGAATCTGGCATTGTTTTGAAGCCTTTAGTGAAAGGTCTAAATCTGTAATATCTAATCATTTCTGCCCTCCGAATTCATATTCATTTTATAAATAGGCCCGTTTAATTTTGTCCGGCTTGCCGTTCCAAATAAAATGGAATATTTTTTCTCATATAAATGTAATGACTGTTCGCTAGGTGTAGGCAAGACCATAAGCAAATAGGTAAACTGGGATATGATTAAAGAGTTAATCAGGGTTATTTTTCCACAAATAGACAAGCATTTTCCTTTCCATGGTAGCAAGATCTTATCTATTTTTGCTAACTTTCTATAAAAATGTTTTGGAGTGAGATAATTTATTAATTTTGGGATATGTATACCGAGTATGCCCACATCACCATCAGTCCATTTTATTGGTAAACTACACGGTAATGTAAAAGTTGTATTTTTTTGTGATCCAATACGCAATATAGTACATTTATCATGATTTGGTTGTAATCCAGAGAGGTTAGAAAAAGTATCTAGATATTTTATGAGACTGTGGAGGGATCTAAATTGTGGATTTAAAATAAAACATGAATCATCAGCGTACAATGACACCTTTGTTTTTAAGCCCTGGATTTCTAACCCCTTTGATATTATTGTTGGACCCCTTGATATTATTGTTGGACCCCTTGATATTATTGTTGGACCCCTTGATATTATTGTTGGATCTGATTTTAATAGATAACATTTCGATGGCCATAATAAATAGATATGCCGAAAGTGTACAACCTTGTTTTACTCCTCTAGCAATTATTTCATATTTTACACCTACAGTAGGGTTACTATACATGACTTTAACCCATTTTATAAGAGATTCTCCAAATGTTCCAGGCATTTATATATAAACTCCAGTCGTACTTTATCAAAAGCCTTTTCAAAGTCAGCTACTGTATGAATAGCAGGCCTGGCTTCAGATTTTTCATAGTGTTCTATTGTTTCCCGTACTTGTCTTATATTATCTCCAAAGTATTGTCCATGTAAAAAACCTGTCTGATTAGAATGAATAATATCCGACAATACTGTACCTTTTTAATTCTATGCACTATACATCTTGCTAGAATTTTTGCATCACAACACTGAAGTGTAAGGGGCCTCCAATATTTACCAATATCCTGTTTCAGTAATAATGAAATCAGACCTTCTTGTTGAGTGTCCGATAATCTACCATTTTCATAGGAGTGGATAAAACATGCTAATAACGGTCCTCTGAGTATATCTAAAAAAGTTTGGTATATCGTAACTGGTATGCCATCCAGCCCTGGAATTTTCCCGGACTTAAAGGCTTTAATTGAATCAAGAAATACCTCCTCTGTAATTTCGCCTTCACATGAGTCTTTCTGTACAGCTGTTCATTTTACATTATTAATTTAAAAAAATCCATACAATTAGCTTCGGTTAGAGGAGATAGAGGACACTGAAACAAAAACATATGCTTAAAGTATTTTGCTTCCTCTTTCAAAATATAATTTGGTGAATCATGGGTGACTCTATCATTTGTAACAAGTTTCAGTAAATAATTTTTGGTAGCATTTCTATGTTGAAGATTTAAAAATAATTTGGTGCATTTTCCCCCATATTTCATCTAGCTTGGTTTATTTTTATAATATATTACACTTGATCTTTCTTGAATAAGTTCCTCCATTTTTTTTGTTTTTCTTCTAAGAATCTCTTTTAATGTGCTTTTAGAGCCCATGCAATTTAGTACTCAGCTCTAAAACAAAAGCAATTTAGGTTCAAATAATCCATATTAACAAAGGAAATAGAAGGTCTGATAGAACAGATAGATAGCAATAAAACTGTACCTTAGAGGCTCAGAATAACTGTACAGTTTTATTGCTATCTATCTGTTCTATCAGACCTTCTATTTCCTTTGTTAATATGGATTATTTGAACCTAAATTGCTTTTGTTTTAGAGCTGAGTACTAAATTGCATGGGCTCTAAAGGCACATTAAAAGTGTCCCATACAGTAAGGGGATCTGCTGTACCTATGTTATGTCGGAAAAATTCAATTATAAATTCCTCTGTCCTAGTTAAAAACAAGTTATCATCCAATAGGCTTTGATTAAATTCAGTTAGAGTAATGTATATGCCAATTATCTGATGGTACGACTGCATTCTGTCACCTGTCAACACTTTTTAAACCTTTTGGTGCCAACGAGAATGCCATAAGAAAGTAGTCAAGACGACTAGCTTGATTGAGCCTCCGTCATGTATATCTCACTAGGTCAGGATATTTAAGCCTCCATATATCCACTAGTTACAATATATCCATGACATTCGTGATTTCCTTAAGAGCATGAGGGTGATAGTTGATACTGATAATTCAGTATATGTATTTTCAAAGAAATGTGGATCATCATTATTGGTCAGTAAAGGTTAATGAGCCATATCCAATAACATATTTAATATCATCCATCTACCTTGCAGATCTGTTTGTAAAATTTGCACATTCGGATCAAAATTACAGTTAATTAATATCATCACCCCTTTTGAGTTTCTTTGCCCATGGGAGAAGCATAATTTGCCCCTCCCCCAGTCCTTTTCCCACACAACTTCATCTAAAATTGTTGAATGAGTTTCCTGTAAACAATAGATATTATATTCCTTCTCTTTAAGCCAGGTAAATATTGTTAATATTTTCTTATTATCTGCTAAACCATTACAAACTGGTTATACCTTTTTCACCAATTACCATAATGAGATACACGTTTCAAATCTATTGACATAATATAGCGTACTAGTCAACAGTTTGGACACATCTACTCATTCAAGGGTTTTTCTTTATTTGTACTATTTTCTATGTTGTAGAATAAATAACACATATGGAATCATGTAGTAACCAAAATATTTTATATTTGAGATTCTTCAAAGTAGCCACCTTTTGCCTTGATGACAGCTTTGCACACTCTTGGCATTCTCTCAGCCAGCTTCACCTGGAATGCTTTTCTAACAGTCTTGAAGGAGTTCCCACATATTCTGAGCACTTGTTGGCCGCTTTTCCTTCACTCTGCGGTCCAACTCATCCCAAACCATCTCAATTGGGTTGAGGTCGGGTGATTGTGGAGGCCAGGTCATCTGATGCAGCACTCCATCACTCTCCTTCTTGGTCAAATAGCCCTTACACACCCTGGAGGTGTGTTGGGTCATTGTCCTATTGAAAAACAAATGATAGTCCCACTAAGCGCAAACCAGATAGGATGGTGTATCGATGAAGAATGCTGTGGTAGCCATTCTAAATAAATCACAGACAGTGTCACTAGCAATGCACCCCCACACCATCACACCTCCTCCTCCATGCTTCACAGTGGGAACCACACATGCAGAGATCATCTGTTCACCTACTCTGCATCTCACAAAGACACAGAGATTGGAACCAAAAATCTAAAATTTGGACTCATCAGGCCAAAGACAGATTTCCACCAGTCTAATGTCCATTGCTCATGTTTCTTGGCCCAAGCAAGTCTCTTCTTCTTATTGGTGTCCTATAGTAATGGTTTCTTTGCAGCAATTTGACCATCAAGGCCTGATTCATGTAGTCTCCTCTGAACAGTTGATGTTGTGATGTGTATGAGACTGGTAACTCTAATGAACTTATCCTCTGCAGGAGAGGTAACTCTGGGTCTTCCTTTCCTGTGGCAATCATCATGAGAGCCAGTTTCATCATAGAGCTTGATGGTTTTTGCGACTGCATTTGAAAAAACGTTCAAAGTTCTTGAAATTTTCCGGATTGACTGACCTTCATGTCTTAAAGTAATGATGCTTATTTGAGGTGTTCTTGCCATAATATGGACTTGGTATTTTACCAAATAGGGCTATCTTCTGTATACCACCCCTACCTTGTCACAACACAACTAACTGATTGGCTCTAACTCATCGAACACACCAACTGTGTCATTGCATCACTGCTGCATAACATTTTGCACAGCTAGGCAACAATACTGATGCAGGTATCTTGTGCAGATGGTTGCATGCGGTTGGACACATGGAGGAGAGAATCATTTTCACAGTATCCTCAAAACCGTGTCTTTTTGACACAACTGCTGACAGCTACAGGGACATGAACACAAAAAATGCTGCTTGGAGACAAGTGTCCACAATAGTAGGATTGCCAGGTCAGTTTAGTAGTGAGCTTGTGCTAGACGTGGCTAGTTAGCTAGCTAACCTAGCCAATGAGCTGTGTGTGTGTGTGTGCGTGTGTGTGAAAAAAATTGTAATATAAATTATGCTAGTTACTACCCCTGATAACTTGCCCAAATAATCATGTTTGAAAGAGTGTGAGTGTGTATGTCAGATAAATAGTAATAGAAATGGTAGATACTACTGTACCCCTGATAATTTGGTCAAATAACCGTGTGTGTCTGTGTGTACAGTAGGTAACATGTCCATGATAGCTATCTAATAACTATAGTTATGCTAGGTAATGGTTTGGCTTATCATGTTCATGTCTATGTAGAAGGAGACTGTAGGAGGAAGTAGAGAGGACTCAGGGACAGGTATCAGAGAGAGAGAAGGGCAGAGAAAGAGAAGAAGAGGTCTGGGTCAGCAGCTTCAGGCCTCTGCCACAATCTTTCTTTTCTGGATCCATTTATTGTGCCTAGGGCAACAAATGGCAATTTTACAGCCAGACCCTCCACTACGTCATCCACAAGTGTTGTCGCCACAGGTGCATCAAGACCCTCAACGTCATCTACAAGTGGGACCATTGCCTCCACTGGTGCAGCGAGACCCTCTATGTCTTTGTACTATTGCGACCACCACCGGTGCAGCGAGACCCTCTACAACGTCTACATCATCCACAAGTATGACCACCACCGGTGCAGCCATGGAAGATGACGAAATGGAGGAAGCACCTCTGGATCTAGGACCACCTGAGATTATTATGATCCTCACGGAAGTGACCACTGAGGACCTCGTTGAACAGGATGTGGCCGTGGAGACAAACGAGGAGAGAAACAGAGAGAAACGAAGAGGAACAACATCACACCAGGCGTCATCGGAGGTACCAGCCCCCAGATCCACTCAACTCATTTCAGCAGAGGCTCCTCCAAGCCGTCGAGAGGGATGCAGCCCAACCTGATGCTCACAGGAAGGAGGATGAAGAGACCCTCTTTGCCATGAGCCTGGTGCCAACACTGAAGAGGCTGCCTCAGCAAAGAAAAGCAGCAGTCAAGGTTAAAATGTATCAGCTGCTTTTCAAAGCCGAGTTCAATGGTACGTTTTTTCTCTCTCCATATCACAGGTAGTGTCATAAGTGTTGCGACAGTGAAGTAAAGTAGGTCATTTTTACAGTATACTCATATAGGCTAATTGGTATTTCAGATCAAAGGATTAATATGAGGCAAATGTATAGCTGTTGTTTCTGGGTTAGAAAATATCCTAAAACAACAGTTTGCTGTCTAAATATTTGACTGCCATATTCATCTTTTGATCTGACATACAAATTCCATGAGTAAACAGCAGGAATTACCAACTTTACCACATTGTTCCAATATTTATGCCACTAACTACACTATACAAGCAGTATTTAGTAAACATAAATCTCACCTTTTATGGTGTTATATTATGTGAAGCTTGTATGTGTTGTTTTTCTCTTCCCTTCCAGAGATGAGGTCAATTTAGCCGATCGGCTCACAGGAAGGACAGGAAGAGGACAGGAAGGACAGGAAGAGGAGTTGTCTGGGTGTTGTTTTGACCTCCCTCATTGTACCTTTATTTTCACACACGTCAGTTCCATTTACATTCAGTCAGATTTCTGAATTGACAGAATTGAAACTCATACACCAGAGAATTCACAGATGCTCTTGTTGGTCTCTTACAAGACTAAAGGTGAACATATTTATTTAATTTAAAACCACTTGAAAACCAGGGTGTTGAAACTTTTTGTGAAGTTATGTTCCATCGACTGGTCCATGACGTCCAGGGGCCATTTGTTTGTTTAGCTGAGTTATGGCTACACATTATTTTGTTTTTTTCAGAGACAGAGAGACACACACACCTCTCCTTCACTCCTCTCTGTACCTCAGATCTCCAGTGCCCTGCCCTCTCTCTCTTTATGGCCATGTCTGAAGTTCCCCTACTACGTCTAGGCTTTATGAGTAGTCCCTGTATCTGTCTGCAGTTGTGCCAAAAATACATGCTCTTGTTGTTCTCTTACAGATTACAGGTTACACATAGATTTTTTTATTTTTACACGCAGGTACACACACACACACACACACACACACACACACACACACACACACACACACACACACACACACACACACACACACACACACACACACACACACACACACACACACACACACACACACACACACCTCTTTCAATATATATATATTTTTAACATTTTTACAACACACATACCTGTCATGTTCTTTCCTGTACTTGAATACTTATTAAATTATAATGTTTTCATAGTCAGTTGTTTCATTTGTTTATTAATATCTCATTTAGACTTAATCTGCTTATTTCTTCCCTATACCTTTGCAGATCTAAAACAAGATGAAAGTAAAAACATTCTCTTCCTAATTCGTTTTTTTCCCACCTGTATTTTGTCAGACCAGTGAACATGGCAGTAAACTGTACTATTTGTATGGACCCTAGGTTACCCTTTCCCTTTGTTATCATACTAACTGTATGTCGTATAACTTTAATTAGTGCTCATGCTCACCTGATGTACCATGCCAGGTGTGTATAATACTGATGTTAATGGGAGAGGGAAGGGGTAAAGGTGTGGTCTTTACTCCCAAATTTCACTTAAATATAACTTCCAAATGAAGAGAGACAACGATACATAAAATAATCTGGGGAAAAAATGCTATTTTATGGATAATGGTGGATGGTTCTTAAAATAACCTTGGTGTTAGGAGGCTCTTAAAAGAGCTGTTTCACTCCACGCTGCTGACATGGGACTTCACCTGCTGGCGATGAGAAGTAGGTGGTCAGCTTCTCCCTCACCTGGAGTGCCTGTCTGGGGGCGTTGTTGGCACCTGCCCTGGTGACATCAGGTAGGTGACCATTTGGCGTGCCCATCTAAACCCGGAGCGGCTCCTGGAATGACCTCCGCAGGTAGTTGTGGAGAACACATGTGGCCTTCACGCAGGCATCGACATTTGAGGGGCTGAGACCAAGCACTCTCCAATACATTCTCCACCGGGCTGCCAGAATCCCAAAGACGCATTCAACAACTAAACTTGCCCTGGACAGTCGTTTGTTAAAGATCCTTACAGGCCTTGGCAATGGAAGCTGGCGTCCAGCGTAGGGCCTCATAAGGTTGGGTCTCAAAGGGAAGGCCTCGTCACCGACGAAGACGTGGGGAACAGGTCCCAGGTCTTCAGCCCCAGGGAGTGATGCAGGTGGTGGAATCTCCAGGGTGCCATCCTGAAGTGCCTGGCCGAAGGCAGAATCCCAGAAGGTCCGCCATCACTTCCCTTGCCCTAAGCACCAACATCGACAACACGGAAACAATAGATGGCATCTACTACAGCCAAGAGTACAAATGAATATGTACCCTTGTAGTTGGAGAATTGTGAACACGAGCATGGTGGAGCCTGGATTACTATATGTTTCCCGTCAATGGAGCCAAGACAGTTGGGGAAATTCCACCTCTCCGGGAACTCGGCAACGATGGCCCTCCAGTCTTCCTCCTTGGGGACTGGCATGTATTCACCAACCAGACAGTCCCAAATGGCTTGTGCCACAGAGGGGACAATGCCTGCCACCGTGGACCGTCCAACTCGGAAGCTGAATCCGATGGTCCTGTAGGTGTCCCCTGTCACCAAGAATCTGAAATATAATTCTAAAATAATTATCAATATTGTGTGTAACTTCAATTCCACCCACATATTATATCTACTCATATAGCTACCTCATTACTGTTTATTATGCTCTACTAATTATATTGTAATAATCAACCATCATTAACAATACATTGAAACAGTACAATTCAGTCTATGACTTTATCAATAAACTGTAGCCCAGGCCAACTCTACTCTTAGAAAGAATGGTACTATCTACTTAAAAGGGTTCTCTGGCTGTCCCCATAGGAGAACCCTTTGAAGAACCCTTTTTGGTTCCAGGTAGTACCCTTTTTGGTTCCAGGTAGAACTCTTTTGGTTCCAAGTACAACTCTATTGGATTCCATGTATAACCTTTTCCCCAAAGGGTTATACCTGGAACCAAAAAGGGTTATCCTATGGGGAAAGCAGAAGGACACGTTTGGAACCTTTTTCTCTAAGAGTGTATGTGAGTCCAATAAGAATGTAATGAATGACTGTAACTGTCTTGAACAACAATGGATCCTGGAGAAGACTAGCCTACCTTCATTAGGGCAGAAGGCACCTCAACTTTCTTTTCATTTGGTAACATTGCATAATTAAAAAAGGATTATAAACCAACTTTGGGAAAAGTTATAGTTCTAATGAACATTCTGTAAAAGTACATCGGATGTCAAATAGGGACTATTAACTACAGAGCCATTTAGCTAGCTAGGTTGCACATAAAAAAATGTATCAAATATCAGTCAATTATGGTATCAAAGGCTTTAAAAATGTACTAGAAGGTAGCTTACCGGAGGCAAATCGCCAGGCGTTCAACTGGGCTGATGGATTCCCGGTAGTTGGTATCCATCCGGGCGATCCTGGCTCCAACCATCTGGAGCAGGTGCTCGAACTGGCTTCAGTCCAGATGAAAGTAACTTCGGAATTCCTCTCCGAACAGTCGAAGCTCTTGAATGAGACGGTGGAACTCCCCTGGCTGCTTTCGGGACTTTAACCATCTCTGAACCCACACAGACCTGCGCTTTCGGCGGGGCTGGTCCCGGCCCAACAGCACGATCAAGACCACCTTCCTCAACGTTGGTCTCATTGTTGAAAGAGCCTACTCTGCTATCTTGACTATTTATTATTGCATTTTAATCCAAAACTGCATTTTGGAGGGAAATTATATTATAGGCTCCCACAATTAATTTGTGGATGTCATCGAATAAATAATATACTTGGTAAATAAATAAATACTTTAAAAAAAAGAAATTCTCCAGTCAAACTGTTTTTATTATGTTATCCCACATTTTTTTACTGGATATGTGTGCAACAAAAATTCAACATTCACATTTTGCTACTTTCTGTCAAGTCTACGCATACAATTTGATGCATAAGTTCGATAAATCCAAGTATGCACCACACAGAACGTACTGCAACTGCCTCTGCAACGCAATGCTGCAAGGCAAACGCAGCCTTCCATTGGAAATGAATGTACTTCTGGTGTATCATGTACTTCTGGTGTAGCATTGCTACTAAGTAGCCCTCCAATTGTTCTTCTCCACTATTCCACCTGCTAAAGCCCCTCCCCATCCCAAGTTGGGATGTCATCTAAGTGACCGGCAGGCCACCGCCGTCCTCCCGGATCCCTAGGCCCCCTGAGAGGTCAGGGCCCATCCTTCGAAAAGAGCACACAGTGCCACCCACAGAACAGAAGCAGATCAACCGCTTAAAGCATTTCCAATGCTCTCACCTCAATTTGCTTTATATATAGCTATCAAAAAACGATATATATTCAAAAATCTGCCGTATCTTAATTTCCATCATTAACAATTAATATGTGTAATAATGTTGACAGTTCATGCAAAAGATTATTACCTATAACCAGGATTGCCATTGCATTACATTTTAGTCAAGCAATTATTATTTTAGCAAACAATCATTGTGATTCATCCTATATTGTTCCTAACATCCTTATCTCCTAGCCCAACTCAAGACTTGATTTACGAATGCATATACAGTTACAAGTGTTTGAGAAAGCATGCAACATTGACCAAAATTTGCAAAAATTGGGAGATTTGATTAACCATTGTCAAGTCCTAGGTGATGGAGATCAGATACACCCCCTTCCCTTGAAACACATTCACACTGTTCCCCCGTTGTGACCATTTCCCCAAGCATCTCTGTGCAGTCAGACCTTTGATTATTTGTGCCACCATGGTCACAATAATATGCCCCCTGTCTGATTGTCCGAGTGTGACCCCCTCCCCATTGGTTACTGCAGCCAGTGTTGCCAGCACAGCCACTGCCAGGGTGGGGGTACCCCACCGGAATCCCCACCAGCTCGATACAAGGTCGTCAAGGTTCTCATTAGTAGCTTTGAGAATTTCCTTGTATATTATGCTCTCCCATCAGGGGGCTCTGGCTTTGTAGGACCAACCCTGCCAGGCAGGCTCAGAATCTTGAGGGCTCTGTGCTGCTCCAGTAGGTCTTTGTCCACATTCCTTTTTCTGTTTTGGCTGCATATAGGCAACTTACAGTAAGCTCATAAAACAGATAAGGACTTCTCTTTAGTGTATGGGTCGCTCAGGTGGGTGTCTAGGGTATAGGGTTGGGGACAGTTGACAAAAAATAAATAAATTAGATGCCGCCTTATCCATTTCTAAAATAGTTAAATAATTATTTTACAACATTCCCTATCTTGAATGCTATAGTGTAGTTGTAGTTTATTTAACAATTGTTTAATTTTATTGCTTTTCTACTTAAAAAAATAAAATATTATTTCAATCCCTACTATGGCTAGCAATATACAGTTTGTCGACTACGAGAGCTACATGCTGCCCTTTTAATCTATTCTCCTTGAAGATTGGGTACAGAACTTTGTGCCGAGTTGTTAGAAGGTAACAAGAGTTGTTAGAAGGTAAGGGGTTAATTTACGTAGAAGATCATAGGAAATCCCAGGACATGGTGTCTATAATACTGTAATAAGCTCACATAGTTGCTGCCACAAATTCCACACAGTTGTCATTGACTAGTTGGATATTAATTTCCCACTAAGCAAACAATTTCTGTTTTTACAGCATTCATATCAATTCATTTTTATCCGTTTTTTGCTCTGGCAGAGTTTTTTTTGGTCAATAAAACTCAAGAATGCAACTGTTTATGTCAAATTGTCCTGAAAAGAAAATGGTAAAACACTTCATTGTGAAGCTAAATATAAGGGCTGGACATGCAGATAAATGAAAGTCAGATAAATGAAAAGCCGATTTTTGCTGGTGTCTCAGGACTACTAGGGTTAAAGATCAAGCCCCCAAAACATGCTAACCTCTCACTGTTACCAATAACAAGGGAGGTTAGCATTTTTGGGGGGTATGATATTTATGCCTTTCTCACTCATCATTATTCACGATTCATTCATGAATATCCGTAATCATAGTAGCATCTACATTAATGAAGTGTTCAGAAACATATTATATTCTTATTTACAATAAAAGTGACTCTAAAATGGAACCACACATTATTTACCATTAATTTCTATTGGCACCACATAATCCAAAACACAACCAAAACTGCAAATGCATGAAAGAAGTGTGTAGTCACAAGCTTGATGTAGTCATGGTGTACTAGCAATATGGGACCAAATACTAAACGTTTTAGTAAATGTATACACTATAAGTGAATTTGTCCTAATACTTATGACATCATTAAATGGGGGGACTACATACGTAAAGTGCTTTCATTTCTAAACGGTAAAATAGATATTCTCAAAATACCCTCAAATAAAAGGTTACATTCTGTACATTTGACCTCAAACACAAAATTCTGGAGTATAGAGCCAAATGAAAAGTTTTAACTTCACTGTCCAAATAAATACATAGGGGAGTGTATTTTGTTATATTCTATCTTACATAAATTGAATATAGTGAATGTTCTGCCATTGCTTTGGGCATTGTACTTTCTCCTTAGAATTAATTAACATCTCAATAAATGTGCTTTGGTGGTACTGCAGGAATACCTCTTAAAACCCCTGCTGCTATGAAACAATTCAATCCTAAAGAATGAGAGCGCATCTTACCTTTAACAACGAGATCCAGGTAATACGCTATATACCACATGAAGATAAAAGGAAGAAAGAAAAAAGTGTTTGAGATTAGATTACTGAGCCTCAAAGATATATGCTAGCACCAGGGCACATGAAGAGATAATTACAGCCTATTAATGTGCCAGGAGCTAAGCTTTATGGTTTGATTCACACATCCACAGAGACACAAAGCCCATCTCCAATTCCCCATCTCTAAAGACAAGAAGAAGGATTTCAAAGGAGTGTTTTCTTGCATTTCTGAAGTTTTCTGGTTCTTTTACAAAATGTGCTTTTCAGTCACTTGGCAAAACCCAATTCCATTAGTCCCAGATGACAAACTACAGTGTTCTATCAAGGTGTATCCACATTAATTGAGTGCGTTCGAACTTGGTGAGCAAATTATTCAGTTGCAAGAGAAAGAAAAATGCCTCCACTCTAGGGAGGAGGGCATGGCTGATGGAAAATTTGCCTGGCGGCAACCAACAGTTCCATTGTGACTCTGAGTTTTCATTCTCAAATAACGGCAATGAAGTGGATAAATGGTATAACTGACAGGCAGGCAGGCCACTGACATCACTTGAACCCCAGCCAGTGGCTCTAAGACACATGGTAACATGTTACCCTCCCTCTAAAGGTTTGGTACCAGTGTTTCATCTGTTCTCTTCTAGCAGACTGAGTGAAGGACCAAGCAAGAAGGACTCATGGGTTCCATCTGACAACTGCAAGTCTATATTATACAGCAGATGGATGATTGGCTGGGAATGGTCTGCTAAACTGCTACTGTATTTAACATGTGTGGTGATATGCACGCACATGGATTACATATTCGTTGATTTGTATCTGCAAAAATCAGTGGTTCGCACATCTTTCATTAGTACAAAAAAACAAACATTAGTAAAGCGTGACCCAGATTAAGACATTACGACCTCGGGACTACAATGTTCACTCTGACATTTTTGTCAAACATTTGTTCATCACATATAATTGATCTTTAGATGGTTCTTCATATGTCTGCGAAGTTAGATTTTTTTTTAAATACATTTTGGATGAAGAAAATAAAAAACTAGAAAGTTCTATCTGCATAAACCCATTTGAACTTGGCGCTATAAGGCTCTATCTGCAATCCAATCACAAGACAGAACAAATACAGACGGAAGGTCAATCTGGACTCAGCCATAAGGTTCTATCTGCGATGGCACCCCCTAAAAAAAAAAGATTTACAAATGTCTCAGGATTTTGATATTCTGCACTTTAGGTACCGTTACGTTGAGGGCCTTAATGGGTTATGCAATCAGAATTCACTACAAAACTGTTCTGAGATTTTGATTCTCAATATCTCAGAACTATGCTTTACATATAGAACCTTATAGTCCTAAGGCCACAACATGTTAAAACCTAGGTACAGTAAATCAGCCCCTATGCCTCTAAACAGAACAATAGCTACTAGAGTCACGTTACATGCTCTGTGTATTAACCTCCTGTGGTAGTGTTAGTCCGAGGGGGGCGGGGGCGAGACTCACCGATGCTGCAGTGTTCTCCCTCCCAGCCGGGGTGGCACTCACACTGTCCGTTCTTACACTGGCCATGTTCCTGGCAGCGGGGGTGGCAGGCCTGCAGGTCACAGCCTGGCCCCTCCCAGCCCTCCTCACACTGGCACTTCCCTCCCACACACACACTGTGGGCACTGCAGGGCACCGGACACACCTCTGCACACGGACAGAGAGAGAGACCGGCAGGGGTCTTACTGCACTTGGCAACAGACAGTACACCTCCACATTGGCCGGATGGACATGTCAAAGGTCAGCTGCATCATTGCTCCCAAAATACACGTGACCATTTCCTATGAATTAATTCAGGATCCTAGACTCATTTCTGCACTCATCTTGTCTTGCTAGTTCATCTAATATAACAAAAAAATGAATATATTAAAAAAATATAATGAAAACCCATTACCATTTTTATTCTAATGGTATCTCTACTCTACATACTCATGATTTGAAACTTTGAATAGGAATTGGAAAATGTTTGTTATAATACAGAACAGGCAATATTTCTATGTAGAGTGCTGCAGGTGCAGTTATAATACATTCAATGCTTAAAGTTTTAGAAGTTTAATGGTATTCAATGAATAATTTCAGCAGAATATGGAGAGTACTGTCCATCCTATCAGCAAGTAGCCAATCAACAGGGAGAAGAAAGAGCTGCTGGCGCAGAAAGGCCACTTATCCCCACACATGGAAAAGGCATTCCCATTTAAATATACATCATATTTAATCATGCCATAACAACTCAATTTGCATTTTATTAATCTCGATTTTTCTACCATTAAGCATATGACATTTAATCCATTTCCTCTATGCATCTGCTTGCAATAGAATTCAACATGTTTGCCATCTAAAACGATTTAATAATAACGGTTGAACGTTGGCATTATCTTCAATGCCTTTATATTTCTGTTTTAAAAACCATATACTGCACATTGATAGATATAATTCACTGTCTTACAGTGAGGTTACAGTATGTCTACTCTATAGTAATGAAATTGTCAGTGCAGTCACACACAGTCAACATTACAAGTAATTCTACATACACTTGAGTGAACATAAAATCAATTTTCACTTTTGGATAGAAAACCTGAACTTTGCTTTGGAAGGCTGGAAAAAAGTGTGGGTTGAGTGAATGCACAATTCTTTCATGGTTACGGAAACCGAGGCACCACAATGCTCCAAGATTCAATTCATTGGAAAGTGAAATAGCCTCCACATGAGCTGTTTTCCCCTTTGGCCATCACTGAAAACACAATTGATAGGAAAAATAATGAAGAATGAGGGATTACTTTGCCTTTTGAGGAATATCTTAATATGCAGCCCACCTCTCAGGTTTTTCACCCAACTTTAATAAAGGCTTGGCATGTAGCACTACTTGACTCAAGGAAGAGAACCATTAATAATATGAAGATGAGCAAAAATGTATATGACAGGCACCCTATATTCTAAAGGATGGATGCTTCCATAATATTGTTGGCACGGTTTCCATCCCTCTCCATAAGCGGGGACACCAGCAGTAGGGTGTGTGTTAGTGTGTTGTTGTGTTGTGTGGCAGCTATAGCAGCAGGCAGCTAATCTGTAAACCTGGCCCTGGGCTACTGAAGAATTTGATCTCCTTTGTGATCTGGCTGCTACATGAGATCTACATCTGTAGCACTGGCTGAACAAAACAAAAATAACAACTTTCAGACAAAGATGACAAACTATACAGACGAATATCCAGCATCATCTCCCTTATGGAAAAAAACGCATGTTTTCATGTGATCACGTGATCTTGTGTGAAATTAATATGATAACATGAAACTACATATGTGAAAACGTGATCACGTGAAGTATTCCAAAAACACATGTTTTCATTTGATCACGTGATCTTGTGTGAAATTAATATGATAACATGAAACTACATATGTGAAAACGTGATCACGTGAAGTATTCCAAAAACACATGTTTTCACATGTGAAATTTCATGTGAAATCATGTGATTTTCTTCAAGGCTCACACAGCTTCTCTGAGATGTTCCTACAACCACTGTGTCAACGCTGTTTGCTTATCAGTAAGAACCATAGTCATTGGTGGCAACCCTCATTATCAATGTCCTCTGACTCAAACAAATTAATTAAACATTTCAGTAAGAGACAGCTGTTTGCAACGAATTCAACAAGAGACAGACTGAAATTAAATGCATAGACATTTTCTACTTTTTCAAGTGTCGCAGTGTACTAACAAGTGAGTGCAGTGAAGATAACTTTAATTTGTTCTGTATAAACAGCCAGAAAGGTGACCTAAATTCAAATACGAAAATCTGATGAAAAGATAACACCAACACTATGCTAAAAATAACAGATTAAAATTGTACAAATGAGCATATCTCGGGATGAATCCTAACCATGGCATTATTGTTCCCTGGAGGAGGCATATTAAAAAAGGAAGAATTTATAAACTAGCATTAGAATGCATCAATTTCATGACTCCCACCAAAAGATATGCAAGTATTGATAAAGAAACAAGAAGTGGCTTAGATGGCAGCCATGGTGCGTAGTCTAATTTACACACAGCATGTCAGAGAAATGATTGCTCAGTTGTCTGATAGACTGCTGGGTGTGTGAAGTTCTGCTTCTGCTAGGAGCTGGCAGATTACAAGCAGAAAAACACATTGACTGAGTAACACAGACCCTGGCCAAAGGTAAGACCAAAAGTTAGCGTCATGTACAGAAAACGTAATCTAAATCACAGCCAGACAGAAACCAACAGTAGCGGCTTGACTACATTTAAACCTTTTATGGGAGGTTAAGGATGTGATTAATCTCCAAAGGCTCCCCTCTAAGAGTCTGGGAATGGACTTTCCAACTCCGTTCACAAGTCACTAAAGTCCTTTCTAAGGATGTGAATTGTTTATGTGCAGTTAGAGTCTGAAAGCACTGTATTCAAGTGTGTGTATCTGTATGTAGGAATAACCTCACAGTATATCGATAGAGACATTTCTATATATTCATCCCTATACATGGCTCTGCGTGTACGTAAGTTGTGTGTACACTAACATTCAAAAGTTTGGGGTCACTTAGAAATGTTCATGTTTTTGAAAGAAAAGCACATTTTTTTGTTCATTAAAATAACATCAAATTGATCAGAAATAAAGTGTAGACATTGTTAATGTTGTAAATTACTATTGTAGCTGGAAACGGATGATTTTTAATGGAATATCTACATAGGCAGAGGCCCATTATCAACAACCATCACTCCTGTGTTCCATCACTCCTGTCCTCTTGCTCAGTTGTGCACCGGGGTCTCCCACTCCTTTTTCTATTCTGGTTGGAGACAGTTTGCGCTGTTCTATGAAGGGAGTAGTAAACAGCGTTGTACGAGATCTTCAGTTTCTTGGCAATTTCTCGCATGGAATAGCCTTCATTTCTCAGAACAAGACTAGACTGACGAGTTTCAGAAGAAAGTTATTTGTTTCTGGCCATTTTGTGCCTGTAATTGAACCCACAAATGCTGATGCTCCAGATACTCAACTAGTCTAAAGAAGGACAGTTTTATTGCTTCTTTAATCAAGACAACAGTTTTCAGCTCTGCTAACATAATTGCAAAAGGGTTTTCTAATGATCAATTAGCACTTTAAAATGATAAACTTGGATTAGCTAACAAAAAGTGCCATTGGAACACAGGAGTGATGGTTGCTGATAATGGGCCTCAGTACGCGTATGTAGATATTCCAATAAAAATCGTCCGTTTCCAGCTACAATAGTCTTTTACAACATAAACTATGTCTACACTGTATTTCTGATCAATTTGATGTTATTTTAATGGACAAAAAATGAGCTTTTCTTTCAAAAACAAGGACATTTCTAAGTGACCATAAACTTTTGAACGGTAGTGTACGTCATGGTTCTTGTACTCACCGGTGGAGCAGTCGGAGCCTGTCCAGCTAGAATCACAGGTACAGGTGCCAGAATCTGGCAGGTAGTTCCCATGGCCTGAACACTGCTCCTGGCACGCTGGCAGGGGACTCTCACAGTCTGGGCCTCCCCACCCCGGTGAACACAGGCACTCCCCCTTCACACAAACACCATGGCCAGAACACTGAGGGTCCAGGCAGTCCACTGGCCATGCATAAAAAGGGAAGTGAGAGAGGGGGGGGATGGATGGAGGGAGGGAGCGTGAGAGAGTGAAAAAGAGAGCAAGAGAGAGTAGCGAGAGAGAGAGAAAGAGTAAATATTTCACATCCCTGAACATGTGTATATTGTTTGAATATTTTTTTCTTCTGGATTTCCTTTCTTCTATGAGTAGGTACTGACACAAAACATCCCGATCACATCTTTCCTCTATGGGTAGGTTCTGACATAAAACATCCTATTCACACCATTCTTCTACGGGTAGGTACTGCCACAAAACATCCCCATCACACCTTTCCTCTATGGGTAGGTAATGACACAAAATATCCCCATCACACCTTTCCTCTATGGGTAGGTGGTGACACAAAACATCCCCATCACACCTTTCCTCTACGGGTAGGTACTGACACAAAACATCCCTGTCACACCTTTCCTCTACGGGTAGGTAGGGACACAAAACATCCCCATCACACCTTTCCTTCAACGGTAGGTACTGACACAAAACATCCTAGTCACACCATTCCTCTATGGGTAGGCTCTGAAACAAAACATTTCTGAAACACCTTTCCTCTATGGGTAGGTAGGATAGGTACTGACACAAAACATCCCCATCACACCTTCCTTCTATGGGCAGGTACTGACACAAACCATCCCCGTCACACCTTTCCTCTATGGGTAGGTAGGGTCGGTACTGACAAAAAACATCCCCATCACACCTTTCCTCTATGGGTAGGGAAACAAAACATCCTCGTCACACCTTTCGTCTATGGGTAGGTTCTGAAACAAAACATTCCCGTCACACCTTTCCTCAATGGGCAGGAAGGGACACAAAACATCCCCGTCACACCTTTCCTCTATGGGTAGGTTCTGAAACAAAATATCCCCGTCACACCTTTCCTCTATGGGTAAGTAGGGTAGGTCGTGACACAAAACATCCCCATCACACCTTTCCTCTATGGGTAGGTTCTGACACAAAACATCCCTGTCACACCTTTCCTGTGGGTAGTTACTGACACAAAACATCCCCATCACACCTTTCCTCTATGGGTAGGTTGTGACAAAAAAAAACTCACAGCTTCCCTTTATGGGTAGGTGCTGACACAAAACATCCCAGTCACACCTTTCCTCCATGTGTAGGTTCTGACACAAAACATCCCCATCACACCTTCCTATATTGGTAGGCATGGGCACAAAACATCCCTGACACAACAGATCCTAGTCACACCTATCCTCTATGGGTAGGTACTGACACAAAACATTCCTGTCACACCTTTCCTCTATGGGTAGGTACTGACACAAAACATCTCGGTCACACCTTTCCTCTAAGGGTAGGTACTTACACAAAATACCTCCGTCACACCTTTCCTCTATGGGCAGGCACTGACACAACACATCCCAGTCACACCTTGCCTCCATGTGTAGGTTCTGACACAAAACATCCCAGTCACACCTTTCCTATGGGTAGGTACTGACACAAAACATCCCAGTCACACCTTTCCTATGGGTAGGTACTGACACAAAACATCCCCATCACATCTTTCCTATATGCGTAGGTAGGGTAGGTACTGACACAAAGCATTCCCGTCACACCTTCCTATATTGGTAGGTACTGACAAAAAACATTCCTGTCACACCTTTCCTCTATGGGTAGGTTGTGAGACAAAAAACCCTCACACCTTCCCTTTATGGGTAAGTGGGAACACAAAACATGTCCATCACACCATTCCTCTATGGGCAGGTTCTGACACAAAACATCCCAGTCACACCTTTCCTCCATGTGTAGGTTCTGACACAAAACATCCCCATCACAACTTTCCTCTATGGGTAGGTTGTGACAAAAAAAGCTCACAGTTTCCCTTTACGGGTAGTTGGGGACACAAAACATACCCATCACACCATCCCTATATGGTTAGGTTGGGTAGGTTATGAAACAAAACATCCCAGTCACACTTTTCCTCCATGTGTAGGTTCTGACACACCTTCCCTTTGGGTAGTTACTGACACAAAACATCCCCATCACACCTTCCTATATTGGTAGGCATAGACACAAAACATCCCTGTCATGCCTTTAATCTATGGGTAGGTACTGACAAAAAACATCCCTGTCACACTTTTCCTCTATGGGTAGGTAAGGTAGCAGTGAAACAAAACATCCCTGTCACAACTTTCCTCGATGGGTAGTTACTGACACAAAACATCCCCATCACACATTTCCTCCATGGGTAGGTGCTGACACAAAACCTCCCAGTCACACCTTTCCTGTCTGGGTAGGTGCTGACAAAAAACATCCCAGTCCTGCCTTCCCTCTATGGGTAGGTACTGGCACAAAACATCACCATCACACCTTTTTACTCTGTGGGTTGGTAGGGTAGGTACTGACACAAAACTTCTCCATCACACCTTTTCTATATGGGTACGCATTGACACAAAACATCCCAGTCACACCTTTCTTCTATGGGTCGGAACTGACACAAACCATCCCCATTACACCTTTCCTCTATGGGTAGGGTCACAAAACATCCCTGTTACACTTTTCCTCTATGGTTAGGTAGGGTAGGTCGTGACTCAAAATATCTCTCTCCCACCTTTCCTATATGGATAGGTTGGGTAGGTACTAACACAAAGCATCCCCATCAAACCTTCCTCTCTGGGTAGGTTCTGACACAAAACATCCCAGTCACACCTTTCCTCTATGGGTAGGTAGGGTAGGTTGTGACACAAAACATCCCCGTCTCACCTTTCCTCTATAGGGAGGTAGGGTAGGTTGTGACACAAAACATCCCCCTCACACCATTAATCTATGGGTAGGTACTGACACAAAACATCCCCATCACACCTTTCCTCTATGGGTAGGTACTACACACTGAAGAAGGCTGCAAAGCTGAAACCTCTGTGTCTGCTATCCCTAATGCAGTGAAAATAATAAAAAAATAAAAAAGCTTTATGCGATGTCTTTTTCAGTGCAGACCCATCACACATTTTGTTTGTCTATGTACTGACACAGAACATCCCCATCACACCTTTCCTCTATGGGTAGGTACTGACACAAAACACCCCATCACATCTAGCTGATTTAACACATTGTCTGTGTACTTCTGTGGTGTGTATTCTAACAGTGTCAGTGCAACCTTTCGAGAACAGCGTGTCCAAGCAGTGAATGGTTTATTACTGAGAACCCATCGCACCATGAGCAAAACATGTCCATCGACAAAAAATAACATTGAAACCTCTGCAGCTTTCACATATGATTCTCATAAAGACTGAACAACAAACAGCTTCAATCCATGTCTGAAGCTAATTGATCACATTTAGTTGTGATACACTTCAGAACAACCCCACCCCCCCAACTAATGCACACTACAAAAAAGAAAAAAGAAAAATCTATGCAGTGTTAACCACAGTAATTACCACAATGCTTGCAGGCTAGATCCTAGTCACAGGCTCATTGACTCAAGGTTATTCTCTAGCACGGATATCTCAGACAAAGCCAATAATTACCACTGGGTACAACTACCTTAGGACAATCAATTGATTTGGCTGCTTCATGTATAAGCATTCCTCATGACGTGCGTGAAAAGCGGGGAGGGGCTATGTGTGTGTGTGTGTAGAGGATAATCTATTGGATCAATCTGTTTTTGCAAACAAAAACTCTCCCCATAATTAAAATGATGTGAGAGGAGGATACTGGATGTATTGTTGCTGTGGTTAAATAGTAATCAGACAATCTATCAGACAGTTTGGTGTGTGTCTGCGTGCAAAACCCAACAACAAACAGAATACTGGTTTGGTTAGTGGCTAAGAGCCCTGAACTAACAACGAGTGGCTTTTCCGGTAAAAAAAAATGATGTGGCATGCTTCTGTTGTTGCACTCTTGGATAAGGGATGCACCAAACCAAACCCCCTTGGCTAGGCTAAACGCAGCTGTATCCTATGTCTATCCCTATTCCTGTGTAAATAGTGATAATGATTATTATTAGAATAGGACCCTTGCCTTGTTCACAGTTGTTGCCCTTATAGGCAGGGCTGCACATACAGATGCCATTGACACAGGTGCCGTGGTTGGAGCAGGTGGGATCGATGCACTGGTCTTCCTGGATGTCACACTCTGGGCCCTTCCAGCCCGGGTGACACTGGCAGTAACCTTTCTCATAATCTCCATTGCCACTGCACAGGACAGGACAGGAGTCTGGAAGAAAAACGACAGTACAGCAGCCCTTTAGAAATACTGTGGTGGAAAGAAAATACTTTGGTTTGTTATCATTCAAAACCTTAACTAAAAACTGGTTGTTATCCAAGATGTGAATTGTGAAGCTGTTTGTGTCATTTCAGCCCTAGAAGGTACTAGTCAGCTCTCAACCTGAGACCCCAGTGGCGATCTCCCCATGAGCCATATACCAGTTTTAACCAGGTTTCACCCATCACCAATATCTCCCTAATAAGCATGCAGCTGAAGTCACCTAATCCTCTCTCCTGATGGTAGTGCTTTAAGTACTCTCCCCTCCGCTGGGCGCAGGCCACGCACCCCTACTCAAACCCTCTTCCTGTGAAATCCACCTAATCTTTCAAGCATTTCAATTTTTCTTAAGTGGCACCTGAGTTAAACTCCAGTAGCTGCGGCATGGCGCTGCAGCATCGGTATCTCCCTCCAACACCCCCCTCTATTCCCCAAGGCCCCTCTGTACCACATGAAAACATAATACAGTTTACTATAGAATACTACAGTACTTACTATAGAATGCTGTAGTATACTGTATTATTCCGTAGAATACTATACTACACAATGTAGGAGCCCTCGATCATGTGCAGTACTTACTATACAATGTTGTGCAGTACTATACTGTAGAATACTATAGTAAATACTACAGTATTATTCAACCAAAAAACACTTCAGTCAACACTACAGTAATGTCCGCAAAAACACTGTAGTATTTACTACAATATTTAATTTGCATTTACCCTGCACATTCCCCTCCCCATATCCTAATTTGTGCCACCCATAAGAGAGAAACCTACACGCTAAGAATAGAGCATATATTGTGTTCCCTTCAGGTTATAGAAAAGAGCAGAAGCTCTGAACTATCTGTTCAGAACCCAGTTCTATCTACCTACAGGTTATGGAAAATGTGCTCTTTTATTATTTCTCCAGTAGGTTTCCTCAAGAAGAAAGCCTCCAATTCTATGTTAAAGATAATACAACAAAAACACTATAGTAAATACTACAGTACTGCTTGACAAAATACCACAATATATTACAGTCTGCAAAACCACTACAGTAAATACTACAGTATCCTACAATTTGTAAAAACACTACAGTAATTGCTATAGTATAGATTTTAGTTTACTACAGTATTTATACTATTGTTAACAGTAAATACCACAGAATTCAATGTAGTACTGTAGGATTAAAGTCCGCAAAAACACTACAGTGAATAATATAGTATTTATACCATAGTATACTATAGTATTTTTCCATGTGGGAACTCAGCGCCTTACTATGAAAATGTATATTTACAAAATGAGGAAGAACGGAGCCTCAGAGTCTCAGAGGCTGCAGCATGGAGACTCATGGTCTCATCACATCAGAGCAGAATGTACAGTGCTGTATGGATTCAATAGAGATCTTTGTTCACATGCCAAAAGGATCAGCGTTCCGTCAACGGGACAGTTGTAAATCATGCAGCGCGTTATATCAAGATCGCAGATTTTAGAGTAACAACACATGTCGGTACATAGAAGTGTCTTATATCGGCTGAAAACTTAAATTCTTGTTAATATAACTGCACTGTCCAATTTACAGTAGCTACTACTGCGAAAAAATGCTATGCTATTGTTTAATGAGAGCTCCTAACAACAAAACACTATTTTCAACGCGATAGGTTTGTTAAATTCACCTCTGAAGGTGAAATGTGTACTTACATTCTGAAATCTTGCTCTGATTTATCATCCAAAGGGTCCCAGAGATAACCTGAAGTGTCATTTGCTTATATATTTAAAAAAAAAATATCCTAAAAAGGTCCATATAGCACACGCGATCAATTTTGTATTTCCACTCGTTCAATTTGCAAAGAAAGGAATCTGTGAAAATCTCAACCTAAACATTGTTTGAACAAGTCAAATCACATTTGTATTTATTCCTCAGAGATCCTAGAAGGTAACAAGACGTAACTATTTAATTAGGGGTGTAGTATATCCTATAGGACACCATATTTGGTAAGAGAGCGATGCCTTGATGGCACACCGATGATGCGGTGGGCCATCACTTGAAGGACTGTATCTTTGTCAAATAAGCACCATTCGGGGTCAAACAAAGCTAGCTAGATAGCCAATGAGCTGGGCTTTACGGGAGTATCCAGAAACCCCGTCTCGGTCGCAAAATGTAGGCGCTAACCTTTTGCGACAGCATGCTTTTCCTTTTGGACACAACGTATAAGAATATTCAGAGTTATGAAGTTATGAAAACTGGTTGTTGAACTTATAATATGGCTACTAATACTTTGAAAGCTAAATCAAAGTCCAAGTATACAGATTTGACGATAGTCTTGCAGAAAAATGGAATATGAACGCGAATGTCTCATTCACGATTTGCCCAAATGTACATGGGGACTTGACACTAAAAGTCTTGTTGTTCACTCATTTTTCAAGTTATCCATCTGAAACTTTGCACATACACTACTGCCATCTTGTGGACTCTATCGGAATTATAACCAGAGTCATGGCTATAACTATGACCTTTCTCTTGCATTTCAAATATGGTGGTAGAAAACGACCGGTTGTTTTTTTCTTTGTATTTTCTTCTACCAGATCTATTGTGTTATATTCTCCTACATTCAATTCACATTTCCACAAACTTCAAAGTGTTTCCTTTCAAATGGTACCAAGAATATCCATATCCTTGCTTCAGGGCCTGAGCTACAGGCAGTTAGATTTGGGTATGTCATTTAGGTGAAAATTGAAAAAGGGTGCTATCCCTAAGAAGTTTGAACCCTTTGGTGTGTAGCCTAAACACTACTCACACCACTAACATGCTGCATTCCTATGCTATATTCCTAGTCTACAAGTATAGGCACTCAGTCATAGTGAACCGTTTTCCAGAATGTCTTTGAAACCTGCAGAGCTACGTGAGAGAACATTGCTCCATTCTCCCATTATCCCCTTCTCTCTTCTGCCAGGATCTCTCATCCCTCCAGTCTGTCAGTCTGTTTATGGACAGTTGCAGTGTGGAAGCTGCCTTTCCGATCCTAGCCTGTCCATTAGTCTCCATAATATGTCCCAGTTCCACACTGGGATCAGTAATAGACACATTATGCTCGCTACAGTGGCTCCCTGACCTCAGATCTAGGCAGAGACAGATTAAGGCATTCGTCCAGAGCGGGTTGGCCTGGGCAGAGAGAGACCTCACTGACCACAAAGTGGATCTGAAAGCCCCACTGCCGCTTGCTATTCTCATTTAATGCAAAGATTGTAAATAATCCTCAAAGACAATCAAAATACTCCCATTCAGGGTGACTTTTGGCATTGATAATATTGGTAGTATCCATTACGAAGCACCAGGTTTAATCAAAAAGTAGCCATTGTTATTTGACTATTTAGACTTTACTCTGCAGAATAATTTGATACTGGTAGATTTACAGAATAAAAAATATATATGATGGTCTATCTGACCAAAAACTCAATTTCAACCCAATATTATGTGAGCTTTCATTATGCACAAAAATGTAATTTAAATTTGTATGAATTCATTGGAAGATCCCACATATCTCAGAGGTGCCTAACTTAATATACCTTTTGAGCAGTCTGGTCCCAGGAAACCGCTGAAGCAGTGGCAGTGACCTGCTACACATTCCCCGTTCCCCTTACAGTTGGTGGAGCAGCCATCCATGGTTTCTACAGACAGAGAAAGTGGTAAACAACACAACCGTCCATGGGCTAGACAGAAACACCTAGGAGAAAAATGGTGCCAAACTCAGGGTATAATGAACACTTTTACTTCGTGCATCCATTGAGACATATAATAATCTAACATGTTGCATTGGTTACAATAAGGTAACAGATATATGAGCATGAAGACAAAGGAAACTGACATGTACAGAACTACACTGCAGTACCATTCTTGCACTGCCTTTCAGACAACAATTCGTTTTAAAAGACAGAGCAAAAGCATTTCCAGGAGAGGCTGGAAAGAGAGAGCATTAGAAGAAATACATTGGCTCATCTCTCAGCAGAGGCTTACAGATGGGTGACAAAAGGTCAGTCAATTAGGGATGACAGACTTTGCAGCACCTTGCAACAGAACTCAACCGTTTTGATGTTAGAATGGCAGCCTCTTTCACACAACTCTTTTGGTGCAGAGAAAACTTAACAAAACATGTTTTTTTGTCTATTTGCAGCTATTGTATAAATGTTATAATTGCTTTGCTTTTTGAGTGCTTTTGTAACCACAGACTACATCCTGGAAATAATGTCACATGTACTGTAATTTTCTTATAAAGACATCATTACTGCTCACGAATATGATTGCATGGTGCATCAATTTTCATTAGTAACTGTGGAGCACCTATTCTACTTTTTACACCAAGAGGAGCCAATTACCGATGGCAGTGCTGAGAACAAGCACTTGTTCCATTTTCTTTCCATCGTTGTAGAAAGCCAGGTACCAGGTTCCAGCGTCCATGTACTCTATGAAGCCCATCTCCTGGAGGGAGGCCAGGATCAGGTTCCTGGGAGACGCGTTGGAATCCTCCGCCACCGTCTGAACCTCCTGTCTGATCAGCTGTTTCCCGTCCAGGAGCTTGACAAAGTCAAACTGCAGGAGAAAAAGAAAACATCCGATTAAAAATGAGGCAAAGATTTGGAAGTCAAAAGCTGGGACATCACAAGCTCCTGGTTGGGTGTACTGACATGCCCTGACTGACAGGGTGTATCAGGGTTCCTCCAACATCACAGCACGGATATCTATCTCTGGGAACAGGCCAAAACATGAAATCATCATGCGCTGTATCATATCCTGTCATCCATCTTAAAATAACTTGAACTTGAACCATATGCAAAGCTCCAGAGCCACCTTTTGACTTTGCCCTTGATGAGCTTAATAAGGAGACAGGCCCCCATGCTTCACTGCTGGATTACCAGATGAGTAGGATATGACAGTAGCCCTGGGCGGGATGCAGTACCTTAGCTGCACCAGTGTCACTCCTGTTTGTGTGTGCTCTTGGAGATAAGCCGAGACCAGGAATGGTATTACGCTGCTGTCGGCTGGTGACTGCATGCAGCAAAGCCTCTCCGTCTGCCGGGCTCAGAGGGACGTCTGTCTTCCCCCCTCCACCCGTCCTAAATAATAAACCCAGGGCTGGGTGAGGCCAGGTCTCTAACTCCAATGACATGCCCCCAGGCCTCAGAATCATTCTATGACTCAGGTTCTTCTTATGAGAAACAAATGCTCCCCTACGGAACAACAGCAAAACGATGTTTGTAATTCAGTAGAACCGCTGGGGCACAGTAGCCATCGGGCCCCTGCATTTCAAATCATCAGCGATGCAAAGTAGCAGAGTAGGGATCCCAGCCCCTCCATAATTCACTTTCAGCCAGGGATCAGCACATGATGTCACACTGAAGCGGAAATGGCCACTGTCTTTTCCGTACAATCCCCTCGGCGCCAATAGTGACAAAATCTCATTGGAAGAAAAAAAAAGTCTGAACTGTGCGTGCCGCCCAGGGGACTGACTCAGATTAATGACTAAAACATCCTATTAGGATTCATCATGCGGAAGCCTGCTGGGTTTACTGGGGCCGGTGAAACAGCTTTGTGACAGATGAGTCACTTGTGTGCAGGTCTCACCGTGACCCTGAGTGCTCAGCCCCGTGACCTGCTGGGTATTCTATCAGCAGATGTAATGAGGGCCGGTCCGGGTGAACATATGCGTGACTGCATGCAGGGGCCAAAAACTGAACTGGGATCAACCGAATCAGCCGATCTGGCTGACAGAGACATCTAATGATGGTGTGGGATTAGTCAGCCCCACTCAGACAGGTCTTGAATATGGTCCAACATACAGTTAGCAGGCTATATGCCAAGTGTGATTACTATAATGATTATGAGCATCCTTACGAAACAAAAAGGATGTCTATGTTTAAAAGGAACCTTTCAATTAGCATTCATTCATTGTTTGTCTGTATCCATGCACCTACATATGCAAATTAGTATGCAAAAGAGACAGACATAAGGAGGCTTTAATTGAGTTGACAGGTCTTAATTTCTTGAATGATTTGAACTGTTAATCTTAGATCATATCTATGCTAAGAAGCAGTGATTAGGGAGTTCAGGCATTTTACTGACATCACATTAGTTCCCCTAGATATTTCCTTAACTGCATTCATTCCATAACAATAAACTACATACATTGCAACTCATTATGCATTTGACAAAAGTACTGGTAAGTAGCCAACAGTAATGTAGCTAATTCACTGATTGGTGAAGTGATCAAACTTAACATAAAGGCACCACACCTGCTTGATAATTTTTTTTATTGTGGGTTTCAATGTAGGTGAAGAGTGAGACTGAAGGATGACAGATGGATGGAGGAGGAAAGGAAGTTGTGCATACGGGCTGGGGTATACTCATTAGCATGGGGGGTAGTGTGGATCTGTGCATGTGTGGATCTGTGCATATACCCAGGTGTGCATATAGTTACTTACAGTTGAAGTCTGAAGTTTACATACTGTACACTTAGGTTTGAGTCATTAAAACTCATTTTTCAACCACTCCACAAATTTCTTGTTAACAAACTATAGTTTTGGCAAGTCGGTTAGGACATCTACTTTGTGCATGACACAAGTAATTTTCCAACAATTGTTTACAGACAGATTATTTCACTTATAATTCACTGTATCACAATTCCAGTGGGTCAAAAGTTTACATACACTAAGTTGACTGTGCCTTTAAACAACTTGGACAATTCCAGAAAATTATGTCATGGCTTTAGAAGCTTCTGATAGGCTAATTGACATAATTTCAGTCAATTGGAGGTGCACCTGTGGATGTATTTCAAGGCCTACCTTCAAACTCAGTGCCTCTTTTCTTGACATCATGGGAAAATCAAAAGAAATCAGCCAAGACCTCAGAAAAAAAATTGTAGACCGCCACAAGTCTGGTTCATCTTTGGGAGCAATTTCCAAACGCCTGAAGGTACCACGTTCATCTGTACAAACAATAGTACGTAAATATAAACACCATGGGACCACGCAGCCGTCACACCGCTCAGGAAGGAGACGCGTTCTGTCTCCTAGAGATGAACGTACTTTGGTGCGAAGAGTGCAAATCAATCCCAGAACAACAGCAAAGGACCTTGTGAAGATGCTGGAGGAAACAGCTACCAAAGTATCTATATCCACAGTAAAACGAGTCCTACATCGACATAACCTGAAAGGCCGCTCAGCAAGGAAGAAGCCACTGCTCCAAGACCGCCATAAAAAAGCCAGACTACGGTTTGCAACCGCACATGGGGACAAAGATGGTACTTTTTGGAGAAATGTCCTCTGGTCTGATGAAACAAAAATAGAACTGTTTGGTCATAATGACCATCGTTATGTTTGGAGGAAAAAGGGGGAGGCTTGCAAGCAGAAGAACACCATCCCAACTGTGAAGCACGGGGGTGGCAGCATCATGTTGTGGGGGTGCTTTGCTGCAGGAGGGACTGGTGCACTTCACAAAATAGATGGCATTATGAGGTAGGAAAATGATGTGGATATATTGAAGCAACATCTCAAGACATCAGTCAGGAAGTTAAAGCTTGGTCGCAAATGGGTCTTCCAAATGGACAATGACCCCAAGCATACTTCCAAAGTTGTGGCAAAATGGCTTAAGGACAACAAAGTCAAGGTATTGGAGTGGCCATCACAAAGCCCTGACCTCAATCCTAAAGAACATTTATAGGCAGAACTGAAAAAGCGTGTGTGAGCAAGGAGGGCTACAAACCTGACTCAGTTACACCAGCTCTGTCAGGAGGAATGGGCCAAAATTCACCCAACTTATTGTGGGGAGCTTGTGGAAGGCTACCCGAAATGTTTGACCCAAGTTAAACAATTTAAAGGCAATGCTACCAAATACTAATTGAGTTTATGTAAACTTCTGACCCACTGGGAATGTGATGAAATAAACAAAATCAGAAATAAATCATTCTCTCTACTATTATTCTGACATTTCACATTCTTAAATAAAATGGTGATCCTAACTGACCTAAAACAGGGGATTTTTCCTTAGATTAAATGTCAGGAATTGTGAAAAACTGAGTTTAAATGTATTTGGTAAAGGTGTATGTAAACTTCCAATTTTAACTGTATGTGTGTTGGGGTGTTTCAGTCATTGTATAGGTTGGAGTGGGAATACATAAGAGCCTACAGTATGATAGTTTACATGGGAGTGGATGTAATGCTCTTGTGTGTATGAGGTAGGTAGTGGGTACAGTACCTGTGTGTGTGTAGGGGGGATGTTCCTCCGTCCATAGATACCCAAGAGGGCGTCCCGTGCCAGGGAGACGTTGAACTTGACATACTTAGGGTGGTGAATGGTGATGTGGAACCGCCAGAACAGACCAGGTGGAATGGCCTGGATCACCTCGGTACCTATGTCCACCTCCCCTCGGTCTATCGCTTTCCCCCTGTGGAATAGCTCCTTATCTATATGGTGTAACAAAAAACACACACACACACACACACACACACACACACACACACACACACACACACACACACACACACACACACACACACACACACACACACACACACACACACACACACACACACACACAAATGGATATAAACACAAATGAGAACAGCGTCTGTTGCTGCATGTAGATATTGGCTACCCCTATTTACCTCTATCAGATAATAAGAGGAAATACAGGCAGACTTTAATCTGTTTCATTTCATTGCCTCAACTAATAAATCCTCCTCTGTCCTTTCAGGAAACATTTTATCCTCATTGTCAGATGAAGCCCTACATCTTCTCAAACTGGAGCTAAAAAACTGTGAACAGACAGAAACTAACCACATCCAATATGGTGTAATACTATGGTGTATCCAGGAGAAGACCAGCAAGCTACCGGATGCTTGTACAAACACCTCCCACATCCAGGCGTGAACTAATTATTCTGTGCTGATAACCTCTGGTGTGAGCTCTTTGGCAGGTACGCCAACACACCAGGGTGTCACATTATTGATTCCCTCTCTCATGGCGGGTAACATGAGATCAGCTCAGCTCTACTGTACATATTAAGCTATATTCTATCTGTCTTGTGTCTTCTTACCTTCATATTACCTTCATATTACTCACTGTACAGAGAGCTCTGGAAACCATGTTTTTAAATGCGCTTTAATTGTATGTATGGAATATTAAAAAGCATCTAAATGCACATACATGTCTAGAGTCTAGATATCGAAGGACACGGATTGATCACACATTAGCCTCGACAACAACCTTGTGAAAAAGATTGGTTTGGTAATCATAGAAACTGGGCTCTTTTAGTAGAAAACCTGGAGCAGGTGAACAAGGTAATGGCAGTGTTACTGTTGCTACCAGAATAGTTTTACTAGCTCAATCACTGTATAGCTGTGTGATGCTGTTTAGGAGAGGTGGTGTTTGGTCTGTGCCACTGCCACCACAGAACATATCACAGGTTAATGAAGGCATATCTAGCTCGTGCCTCTCCTGCAGGCCATCTTACCTGTCACTTACACTGGGTTCAGAGGGGGGGGGGGCAGAAAATAAATTTGAAAAGTGCTTCAAAATAGTCTGACATACAAGCAAATTAATTCTCATAGCCTAAGGGCTATCCTGATAAAACAATTATTGCAGTAATCCATTTTCAATGAAACCGTCTTTTCAATTACAGTTTTAATTCCTCTCCCCCCTCACTTAATGAACATCTGAATAGAACAAGCGTTTAATACATGGGTCTGTCTGTTGATTGAGACAATGCAAAATAATATGGTTATTCTATTTCCTGTAATCTCTCAGATCTATGCTGAGAATAATCTAATTGCTATTCTAAAGAACATTTGCAAACCAATTACAGGATCAATTATATATAGAGGACTGGGCCAACACAACATGCTATGGTAAGTGCCCTCTACAATCCCTTTTGATTTATCTTATTTTAACCAACATTCCATCTCGTTTTAATGCTTCTCATGTTTTTGCTAATGATATAACCCACTGGGAAAAAACTGGTTCAATCAATGTTGTTTCCACATCATTTCAACAACAAAAAATCTATGTGATGATGTTGAATCAATGTGGAAAACTGATTGGATTTACAAAAACGTCAGGGAATTTAGTCTTTTTTTCAACCAACTTTTAACCTGAAAAGGTTGGTAAAATTCCTAAAGTACCTCCACGTATCTGTAAGTTTCTGTATTAATTTTCTTAGTCAACCTTGTGTTCTGTTTCGTTATGTTCTTGAACGTAGCCCTGTTTCTTTGTGTTCTTGAACGTAGCCCTGTCTTTCATTTTTGTTCATTGATTTCACCTGTGTTAGTTACTCACCTAGTCTCTTCAGCTCCTTATTTAGTTCAGTTCTTTCTGTTTGTGCCTTTGTGAGGTATTGTTCGTTTTGACTCTACTAATCCTTTTCCTAGCTCGTTTGTGAGAACCAAGGGCGGCAGGTAGCCAAGTGGTTAGAGCTTTGGACTAGTAACTGAAAGGTTGCAAGATGAAATCCCTGAGCTGACAAGGTAAAAATATGTTGTTCTGCCCCTGAACAAGGCAGTTAACCCACTGTTCCTAGGATGTCATTGAAAATAAGAATTTGTTCTTAACTGACTTGCCTAGTTAAATAAAGGTTAAAAAAAACAGGTACAGTCTTCAGGCCTAGTTTTGATTCACCTGCCTGTTTGCTTACCTGTGTATGACCATTGCCTGCCTGTGACCACGATTCCTGCCTTTTGCGATGGCAAAATAAACACCTGCTGTGCTCTGCGTGTGAATCTACACCTTTTTCTCCCTGATTATTCATTACAGTATCATCATGAAAAGAAACTGGAAGCAGTTTGAGACACTTTTTTATTTTCATGATGTTTTTAACATTTCCTGGAATTCAGTTGAATTCATCCCTGATGTTGAATTAGCCTTTTCTTATAAAGCATTCCAGAATGTATACAACAAGCACGCCCCTTTCAAACAATACAGAATTAAGGGAAGAGACAACCCTTGGTTTTCAGACAAACAAGCTGAAATCATAAGGAAATGGAATGCTTTGTGGGATAAAGCAAGATGGTCTAATTCAGCTGATTGGGTTGCTTTTAAACGCCTTGGAATCAGGGTGTGGCTATGACCTGAAAGCAGACCTCTACCTCAAATCTACTGCTGATAATCTGAATAATCCTTTCAAATATTGGCAAGTAATGAAAGGTTTAGAGTGTAAAAAAGATGCACAGCTCCCTAAACAACTGCTGGTTGACTCACAGGTGGTAACTGAGAGAACCTCTATTCTTAACTCTTTTAATCAACATTTTCTTGATGCAGGCAGATTATTTGATAGGGTTAAAGGCTTACATGAGCCACCTGTGAAATTACCTGACCCTCCCGAGCACTCCTTCTCTGTCTCAGGTGTGTAGAGCCCTGAGATCAACTGATGTGAAAATGTAAAAAAATCCCCTGGCCCTGATGATCTAGAACCCCACCTACTACAAAAAGCTGAAGACAACATTACTCCCCCTTTAACATACATCTTTAACTTCACCCTAGAATGTAATAATCTCCAAGTTATGGAAATCAGCATTTGTCCTACCTGTTTTGAATGAAAGTGATCCCACTACTTAATAACTATCTGCCAATATCTAAATAGTCTGTTCTGACAAAGGTATTGTAGTCCCTAGTCAATAAACAGCTAAAAGTCCTACCTCCAGGAAAACAATATTTTGCGTGGTATGCAATCAGGTTTCAGGTCTAGCCACAGCACTGTCACAGCAACTTTGAAGGTTTTGAATGATATTCACTCTGCACTGGATAAGTAGCTGCATTGAGTATCTGTATTCATAGACTTGTCAAAGGCATTTGTGACAGTGGACCACACTGTCTTGGTGCAGAGATTGAAGTGTATTGGGATTACTGGTCATGCTCTGGAGTGGTTTGTGAACTACATGTCAAATTGAACCCAGTGTGTTAAGGCAGACGGTTGTCAGACACCGTGGAGTTGTGCTCGGATGTGCCTCAAGGATACAGTTTAGGTCCCGTTTATTTTCTATATCAACAACATCGGGAGACATATTAAGACAGCTGATGTACATTTTTATGCAGATTACACTTCTCTATTCAAGTGGCAGCAGTTTGACTTTGACAGCAGACAGCTTTTAACATCATTCAACAGAATCTGTACGATTTGAAGCTTGTTCTGAATTACTCTGAAACAAAGTGAATGGTATTTTCCAATACTAATCACTCTGAAAACCATGTAATTACTACCTTGGAATGCCATTCTATAGAGCAAGTCAAAATGTACAAATATCTGGGAGTTTGGGTAGATGAAAAGTTGAAAACATTGTAGAGAACATTGTCAGGAAACTCAAGCTGCGTATTGGGTTTTATTACCGGCACAAAGCTTGATTTTCTTTTGCTGTCGGGTGGACATCACTAGCAACACGCGGGCTCAAACACGGGTACATTCATATTTATACTGAACAAAAATATAAATGCAACATGCTAAATTGTCAATGATTTTACTGAGTTACACTTCATATAAGGAAATCAGTCAATTGAAATTAATTCATTAGGCCCTAATCTATGGATTTCACATGACTGGGAATACAGATATGCATCTGTTGGTCACAGATAACTTAAAAGGTAGTGGCCTGGATCAGAAAACCAGTCAGTATCTGGTGTGACCACCATTTTCCTCATGTAGCGTGACGCATAGAGTTAATCAGGCTGTTTATTGTGGCCTGTGGAATGTTGTCCCACTCCTCTTCAATGATTGTGCGAAGTTGCTGGATATTGGCGGGAACTGGAACACGTTGTCGTACATGTCGATCCAGAACATCCGAAACATGCTCAATGGGTGACATGTCTGGTGAGTACGCAGTGTTTGTTTCATAAACCAGGGAGGTTGTGAAGGGGAGCTGGCTGGAGGATCTCTGGTCTTAAAGACTTAACAATGATGCTGTGGGCTGTAGCCTGCTAGGAGATTAAGCCACACTCTCTTACTTTAATTAACTGTCCATGAAGCTCCTCCTGATTACTTCATTGTCAATGCATGCTAATGTGACCCGGCATAGCTATGCTACATTGTACCAGCCACAGAGTGCACACAGCCTTGTACACTGTGTCAATCTAGCAGTAGTACCTGCAGTGTTTCCTATTCCTCCCCTGTCAGAGGGCTATGATATGGAAATACTGAAACTCAGACACCAAGCTTTTACTGAGATTCATTATGTGCTTATGCAGGGCAATCCAATATTTTCATAACTGATTTGATTTTAATCTACTCTTCAACATTGTCCTAGTTGCAGAGAACATTTTCTGGTTCACGCACTTATAGAAATGGAATTGAATTATGTGGAATGGAACTGAATTATTTCACTCATTGCCGATATGGAACTGTTTGTCTGCGGCGTTTGGGACCCCAGGGTTGGTCTGGTGTTATTGGAATAATTCTATTTCTCTATCTCGATGATTCTATGAGTTTATTTTTCGAAAATGGGACATTTCTATAATCAGATCTTTATCGTGCTAATGGAGGCAATGCCCTGCGAACATGAGGTGTTTTAACTCGGGGATGACCTGTGCATCACCCGAGCAACCCACCCACCTACAGTACAGTACCGCACTCCTTTATCTGAAATGCAATTCAGCATCACACAAGAGGGAAATAATTATCCCTGTCGAAACATATTGCATCCAACACGCTGGTTATGAAACAACAGGTTTATCATGTAAACACAGAGGAAGACAAATAGGATGAGAGAGCCCATGGAAAACCTCCTGAGGTAAAACTCTTGCTCTAGTTTTTGTTGCGTGGTATAACAGTGAGAATCAAAACCTAGAGGCTTCATAACATACATCTTTGCCACCACCGCTTACCTTTGTTGGTGTTGTTGAGGCCGGGCAAACCGAAGGGAGTGAAGGTTATGTCTATGCTCTCTGAGTCTCTGTTCAGTTTGCTTAGTCCATTCTCATAGAGCTGCCCATCCACTGGCTGCAGGTGCCAGGTCAGCCCAAACAAGTGCACTGCTGTAGGGGAGAGCCATGGTTTAGCATGGGGCGGGAGGATTAGTGCTAGAAAGAGAAACTCAGGGCATTAATCATTCAAAACCTAAGAGCAAGACATCTGATTAAACCTGGCTGCAGCAAACACAGTAACTAAATACAGTATGGATGTGCTACAGGTTCCTGCACTTCGGCTGTATATCACAATATTAGTTATTTGACAGAGGACTAGTTATTAAGGCTGGGAGCGAGACACATTAACATACTGTTTCTAAGACATCCTGCTGCTCCTATGCTTATTACAACACCGTAAAGCAATTGTACATCATTAGTATGCCATTTTTCGCCTTTCATTCATGACAACTTCACTTTCTTTTCAGTTACTACATCGAAATGTGATGAAACAATCCAAAATAACCATGTTTTTTTACTAGATATGGTAGCTGGTAGCTTACAGTATGAGGTTCATGAAATCTATTTAATGGAATATTGATAAGTAGCCATCTAATCTCCAAAGAAAGGGGGGATAAACTATGTGCCTCTCTAAGTAATGGATTGGTCAAAATTAAAAATGAATTTAATGTGCGGCTACAGAATGTAATTAATTGAGAAAGATTCAAAAATGTAATTCAGTCACAACCACAATGTTTGGCTCATCGTTTCCAATATGTCAAAACAGAGATCCCTTATGTAGTTCCATTCCCAGTAATCCAAGGAGCATTTCTAAGAATGGCTGAGCCAGTTCCCCACTTGCAGAGTAAGCATTCAAATCTATTTGGGTAAAAAAGTTCTGGGATAATTTGGAAGTAATTTAAATAGTTAAGAGTTCCAGATAATTCAGCAATTGACAAACATCACACCTCTCATGGTTTCCCAAACTACAATAGACAAATCTTTGCATTAGGATGCACCACAACACTTGTCCCTATAATAACGTAGGAGTGGTTAAACAAAGGTGAACAATGTGCCGGACTACAGGAAGACTAGTTGTCGTCATTCTGTCAGCTAACGGGGATCCTAATCAAATCAAAATCAAACCAAACAAAGGCATAACACACACAGAGACATGCACTAACTACAAAGATATCAACAAAGATATACACACAACCTGCAACAATTTCAAAGATTTTACTGAGTTACACTTCATATAAGGAAATCAGTCAATTGAAAACCATACATTAGGCCCTAATCTATGGATTTCACATGACTGGGAATACAGATATGCATCTGTTGGTCACATATACCTTAAAAAAAAGTAGGGGCCTGGATCAGAAAACCGGTCAGTATCTGGTGTGACCACTATTTGCCTCATGCAGCACGACACATCTCCTTCGGCATAGAGTTGATCTGTAGACTGTAGAATGTTGTCCCACTCCTCTTCAATGGCTGTGCAAACTTGCTGGATATTGGCGGGAACTGGAACAGGCTGTCGTACACGTCAATCAAAAACATCCCAAACATGTTCAATGAGTGACATGTCTGGTGAGTATGCAGGCCATGGACGAACTGGGACATTTTAAGCTTCCAGGAATTGTGTGCAGATCCTTGTGACATTGGGCCGTGCATGATCATGCTGAAACATGAGGTGATGGAGGCGGATGAATGGCACAACAATGGGCCTCAGGATCTCGTCATGGTATCTTTGTGCATTCAAATAGCTTATGCATGCCCATACCATATCCCCACCGCCACCATGGGGCACTCTGTTCACAACGTTGACCTCAGCAAACCACTCGCCCACACGACGCCATACACACACGCTGGCTGCCATCTGCCCGTTACAGTTGAAACCGGGATTCATCCGTGAAGAGCACACTTCTCCAGCATGCCAGTGGCCATTGAAGGTGAGCATTTGCCCACTAAAGTCGGTTACAACACCACACTTCAGGAAGGTCAAGACCCTGGTGAGGACGACGAGCACGCAGATTAGCTTCCCTGAGACGTTTTTTTGATAGTTTGTGCAGAAATTCTTCAGTTGTGCAAACCGACAGTTTCATCAGCTGTCCAGGTGGCTGGTCTCAGATGATACCGCAGGTGAAGAAGCCGAATGTGGAGGTCCTGAGCTGGTGTGGTTACACGTGATCTGTGGTTGTGAGGCTGGTTGGACGTACGGCCAAATTCTCTACAATGAAGTTGTGGCGCCATATGGTAGAGAAATGAATATTAAATTATGTGGCAACAGCTCTGGTGGACATTCCTGCCGTCAGCATGCCAATTTCATGAGACATTGGTGGCATTGTGTTATGTGGCCCTTTATTGTCCCCAGCACAAGGTGCATCTGTGTAATGATCATGCTGTTTAATCAGCTTCTTGATATGCCACACCTGTCAGGTGGATGAATTACCTTGGCAAAGGATAAATGCTAACTAACAGGGATGTAAACAAATTTGTGCACAACATTTTAGAGAAATAAGCTTTTTTTGCATATGGAACATTTCTGGGATCTTTTATTTCAGCTCATGAAACATGCGACTAACACTTTACATGTTGAGTTTATATTTTTGTTCAGTATAATTTCAGAACAAAACAGAAAGACCTAACTACCAAATGGAGAGAGGAGAGCAGGATAATTAGCAGCTAACTACTATACCACCTGATTCATAAGCCTTAACAAACCACTAACCCAGCAGGACTCCTCTGCACTGATTAGCCATGGTGGAGACAGTGTGTTTCGGAAAGGTGCTGCTCTGTATAACAACCATTCACTCACTAGTGCAGCATTTAGATACGCAGATCAATGTAATTCACCCCTGACCGCTTCAAAGCCTTTTCCTTTTCATCTATCTTTAAAACGCAGCTAGGCCAGTCATATTGGCGGAAGGTCTTAAAGAATGCCTGTTGAAAAATATAGTTTTTTTTAGCAGCCAGCTGAGTGGGAATGCCTAATTAGAGTGAAAGTAGTTCACACCAATTTGCATCTGTTTTACATATTCAGTGGAAGAATAATTGATAGTACCTGCTTTTAAAATGTATAATGCACATAATGATTATGCAGTTTAGAGGGAAGAATTAGATTAAACTCTTGTCTTCTACTTGGTGTGACCCAGAGAAACAGACAGCTGTATAGTTGTAATGAAATTGAGAGAGAAACATATCGCCACAATAATAGATAAGAGTTTTGTTTGGGGTCTGGCAATAATGAGGCAGAGACAATTTGATTAAATATTCTCTGTAAATAAGAAAGAGAGGGAATGTTTGGCTCAGAAGGCAACTGCAGTGTCCTCCTTATTAAGCTGCTTTGAACTATTGTCTTGTAACTTGTTAATTGATTCAGGCCGAACCGTATAATCACATTATGGTCCTCTTGTTGCTAATAAACAGAAATAAAAAAAAATACAATTGTTTTTGCTCTACAGGAAAATAAATGGAAATCTAAAATAAATGATAAATCAACAAAGCAAACTATTCTCCAATGCACCAACACAACCCAAAACGAATATACTGTTGACAAATGAAGTCTGGTGTAAAAGTACAACATGTATATTTTAGAACTATATTGTTTCCCATAAATACATGACAGTAGGAGATGTGACCTTTAAAGGACAATAGACATAAATAGCTACTTGCACCTTTCACTGCACATTTATGATGAGTCTTATTCCAATTTAGAGGAATAAAGTAGAGAAAACCCAGAGCTAAATGCCTAAAGCATCACACCGCCCAATTATGTTTTATCAATAGCTGTTCTCCTTTGACAGGCAACGCTTTAAACTAGCCAGTGAGTATGCCCAGAAAGAATGAAATCGCAAAACTCATGAGCAGCGTGTTTGGAGGACAAAATTAGGTTATGTTCAACAGTTGACCTACCACGCTGGGTCCCCACGATGATACCATTGTCTTAAAGTAGCTACAAATCAGGGCTTTATCCATGTGATAGTGAGATTACTGGGGGCATCAGTTTGCATTACTCTGTATTGGTGCCCTGCAGAGATCTGTGGGAAGACTTTGGGGAGGGGTAATGAAAAGCAAGCGCTGGATTGGATTCTCAGCAGGGGGCTGGATGTGCAGGATCCAGTTTCAAACAGACCGGGAATCCAATGAGTATTTTTCTAAACGCAGTTCAGTTCACAGACCAAAAGCATCACATGGAACTGGCTGCCTCCCCCACCATATTAGCCAATGAGTTACTATTAGTAGTACAAAACTCAGCAAAAAAGAAATATCCCTTTTTCAGTACCCTGTCTTTCAAAGATAATTCATAAAAATCCAAATAACTTCACATATCTTCATTGTAAAGGGTTTAAATACTGTTTCCCATGCTTGTTCAATGAACCATAAACAATTAATGAACATGCACCTGTGGAACGGTCGTTAAGACACAAACAGCAGGGGCCTCCCGGGTGGCGCAGTGGTCTAGGGCACTGCATCGCAGTGGGCGCCACCAGAGACTATGGGTTCGCGCCCAGGCTCTGTCGCAGCCGGCCGCGCCCGGGAGGTCCGTGGGTTAGGGAGGGTTTGGCCGGTAGGGATATCCTTGTCTCATCACGCACCAGTGACTCCTGTGGCGGGCCGGGCGCAGTGCGCGCTAACCAAGGGAGCCAGGTGCACGGTGTTTCCTCCGACACAGTGGTGCGGCTGGCTTCCAGGTTGGAGGCGCGCTGTGTTAAGAAGCAGTGCGGCTTGGTTGGGTTGTGTTTCGACCTTCGTCTCTCCCGAGCCCGTACGGGAGTTGTAGCGATGAGACAAGATAGTAATTACTAGCAATTGGATACCACGAAAAGGGGGTAAAATAAAAATAATTTTAATTTAAAGAAAAGACACAAACAGCTTACGGACGGTAGCCAATTAAGGTCACAGTTATGAAAACTTAGGATACTAAAGAGGCCTTTCTACTGACTGAAAAACACCAAAAGAAAGATTCATCTCCCAGTGTCTGGTGGAATGCAGAGTGAACCAGGTTTTCCTCTAGGATGTTGCCTGTACTTAGCTCCATTCCATTTCTACTTACCCTGAAAAACTCTGCAGTCCGATTACAAGCATACCCATAACATGATGCAGCCACCACTAGACTTGAACATATGGAGAGTGGTATTCAGTAATGTGTTGTATTGGATTTACCCTGAACATAACACTTTGTATTCAGGACAAAAAGTGAATTGCTTTGCCACATTCTTTTTGCCGTATTACTTTTTGCCTTGTTGCAAACAGAATGCATGTTTTTGGAATATTTTTTATTCTGTACAGGCTTCCTTCTTTTCACTGTGTCAATTAGGTTAGTATTGTGGAGTAACTACAGTGTTGTTGATCCACCCTCAGTTTTCTCCTATCACAGCCATTAAACTACGTACAGTAACTGTTTTAATGTCACCATGGTCCTCATGGAGAAATCCCTGATTGTTTTCCTTCGTCTCTGGTAACTGAGTTAGGAAGGACACCTGTACCTTTGTAGTGACTGGGTGTATTGATATACTATCCAAAGTGTAATTAATAACTTCACCATGCTCAAAGGGATATTCAATGTCTGCTTTTTTATTTTTTACACATCTACTAATAGGTGACCTTCTTAGCGAGGCATTGGAAAACCTACCTGGTCTTTGTGGTTGAATCTGTGTTTGAAATTGGCTGCTCGACTGACAGACCTTACAAATAAGTTTATGTGTGGGTACAGATGAGCTAGTCATTAAAAAATAATATTAAATACTTTTATTGCACACAGAGTGAGTCCATGAAACTTATTATGTGACTTGTTAAGCAAACTTTTACTCCTGAACTTATTTAGGCTTGCCATAACAAAGGCGTTGAGTACTTATTGACTCAAGACATTTCAGCTTTTCATGTTGTATTCATTTGTAAAATTATGGAGTATTGAGTGTAGGCCAGTAACACAAAATCTCAAGTTAATCCCTTTTAACTTCAAGCTGTAACATAACAAAATATGAAAAAAGTCAAGGGGTGTGAATACTTTCTGAAGGCACTGTATACTATAGGGCCAGTAGCAAAAATAATTCTGCCACTATAATTTAAAAAGGAGGATGGAATTGGATTGAGTTGCATTAAAGGTATGGGTGACAGTCACCTACTGTAACACTAGCAGAAAGTCATCTGAAAGTAAAGACCTGCTTAATCAGGTGAGACCCCACATTGGCACGGTGACACCAGAGGACAAAACATGAAAGGTAAGACATACTTGGCTCTTTTTGTCAATATGGCTGCCAGTATGCAGACGGTTGACACCTTGTACTGTTAAAGAGGTGTTCTCTAAGGAACTGAACCAGAGCCAGTCAGCTCTGGTGGGCAGAGTGGCAAAAATATCCGATTAAGGTAATTCTTACCACATTATCATGGCAGATTGATTTTTGTGTTCATTACTACCAGAACATGTTTCAGTATGACATATAGCCTCTGCCTACGGTCTCTATTGTTGACCAATACTAGGAAGAGGTTCATTAAACATGGTTGAGTACAGGGAAAAGATACTTCCTAATACCAGTGTGATTAGTATTAGTCCTACACCTACTGTCCTCAAAGTCCCTTCTGAGCTTCAGGAGAGGTGTCAGTTCCAGTAGATTGGCACTTGATCTAAACTTCCCTGTACTGGGTGAAATAATTCACTGCCTGCCCCCTGCACCCCAGCCTCCGCTCTCTTCAAAAAGGGCATTGTTTGGTTTATAGAGCCGCGACCAGAATACTAATGAGATACTGAAGAGAAAATGGATCGATCAATACGATCACAATGAGGCATGAAAGGTCTGCTACCTTCAAGGCAAGTCGCCTGGAATCATAAATTCCATGGCTGCCCGGTTCCCTTTCAACACAGAGACTCTGACTCTGACCCTTTGACATTACTCAGTCTTATTGATCCTAACACTTTTCAGTCTGTTAAACCAATACCACAGCTGACAGCTATCCTTTACAGCGCCCTAATGAACTGAAAAAATCTAAACGTTTAATTTTCTCCCAGGAACATTGTTCCCCTTTCTGAGTCGCAGTCTGTCAATACACCTTGGAGAGAGATATCTAAACTTCATTAGGGCTTTTCTTTTACTCAATACCAAAACAACTCCTCAAAAGGTAGGTGAGTTTTATTGCTTATAAGTTATTGCACTAATAAACAGGTGAAGTGTTGCAGTTAGAAGAACCGCTGTGGGATAACTCAATCACAGACACAGAGGAGGAGAGAGAAATGGAGACAGAGGAGGAGAGAGAAATGGAGACAGAAGAGGAGAGAGAAAGTGGTGATGGCGGTGGTTGAGGTGGCAGGGGAGACATTGTTCCTTCCTGCATTGACAGCATTCTGACAGGCAATGGTAACTTTCTCTTCAGCGCATATCACCTCTGGGTATGTGGGTGACATTTTGGAGTATTTTAATTAGCATCAGGTTGTCCCCTTAGTGAAGTAAGAGTGTTTCTGAGGAGAATGGAGTAGTTGGTATTTACTCCCAGTCAGAATCAGACAGTGTGGCTTACCGTGCTATATCAGCAGTATGCCTGCATGTTCTTCTGTTTCTCTCCTCTCATCATTCATTCATCGCCCTGGGGCTTGTGTGCATTCTCTAAGTATGACACAATGACATGTCACCGTTGTCTTTGAGGCATTCCTCTCATTATGTTGTGTGAGGTCAAAGGAAAATTCAGTTGCAGCTTAAATAGCTGGATGGTGGGGGTCTACAAATTGTCAAATGCAGATTGTCCTGGATTGTTACTGGCCCCACCACCTACTAGATTTCTAAGCTTTCTGTTCAAACAGCAATGCATTTTTCTTCAGAAAAGTGGAGAATAAAGAGGGATGTGCCCTACCCAAGCACCAGTGTGTTATCTTTTGTTTTAATGTTGTGCTAGAATTGGAACACATCACAATAATTTGCAAAATCAGTTACAAATTATGATATATTCACCATGTGATTTGGCAAAATGTGTATGAATGTGCTTGGGATGGACTCTTATGAAGACAAATATTGTCAATTTAAAACATGTTTGAAGAGATGGATGTATGCGCAGCAGTAAACAAAGCAAATCGCTGAAATGCAAACTGCTCCAGCCCAGCCACTGCTGTCCTGCTGTGACTACAGCAAACAAATACCATGCTGATGTCTCTTCTGGGGTCTGGACTAGCATTAACCAAAACAGATAAATACAGTAGATAAATAAATAACAGGGTTGATCACACCAATGGTACTATCAAGCAAAGCCATAAAGGCCTGTGTCAAGGCACAGAGAGAGCCATGTTTTCTGTGATTTGTGGTGACTGGCACCTTCCATGTTCACTGAGATTTGTGATGTTTTACCACCGAGCAGAGACTTGTGGGTGATAGATATTCCACCTTTGTTATTTATTTGACATTTTTATGTACAATAGCAACATTATTCGTGATGACAGTACATCTGGTTGTTTACGATTTAGACTGATTGCCTAATAACTAGAAGGAATTAACATATAGCAGCTAATTTCAAAGCTGTTTGCCAATATTTCAAACTCCGGAAATTACTCAGCATTTTATTTATGTAGCCTACTACTGTAGCCATATAGATTTTTATTTGGTCAAATCAAAATTGGTAATGTAGAATTTAAAGTAGAAGAATGAATAATAAAGCAGAACTTTTAAGATGCAGTCAACATTTGTTAGACAGAGTGGGATTTACAATCCCTATCCCTCGCTACGGGCTGATGGCTACTTTTGAAGCGGCCTTATTAAAGGGCTGTTAATGCATGGTCATGCAATTTAGTAAATTACAAGTCTGAGGATCAAAATTGGAGGTGTAGAGTCTTCCATCTTGCTCTGTGTTGCATTTCCTAAGATCTTTATTGATCTACTGTTGGAAGCTTAAGGGCATCATCTCAATTAAGAAAAACACACAGACATCTCTGGGTCAGAGCCTTCCATAAAGATGGCACACGAAGGTTACAATGCTCTCATATTAATATCAGTCAGTCCTAGAATAACACCACACCAGGCTTAAAGACAACGCTTAGATGTTATATTCATGGCTACGGACCTTGAATGACCAATCTTTTGTTGCTCTCTGATCACTAGGTAAGGATCATCTTATGAGAAATGAATGAGAGGTTCCAACTCAAAGGCTTACCGGTATTCAAAATCTAGAGTCTCTTCAATGGAATGGTTTATTGACAATGTCAGTGAACATAGTAGGCAAATTTGACCTGATTGATATCTGGATCTACAATGGACATATTGACAGAAACAAGTTTGTAATAAAGTAACACTTTCTCTTGATCAAATACCAATATCCAGCTACACTTGACACAGGCCTACCAGTGTAATAATATATGTAACTACACAGTACTGTACACTAGTAAGTCCATGCAGTTATGGGGTAGACCTACTTGGTGCTGGATGGCTCAGTTGGTAGAGCATGGCGCTTGCACCGCCAAGGTTGTGGGTTTGATTCCCGGGGCCACCCATACGTACAATGTATGCATGCATGGGTGTAAGGTGCTTTGTATAAAATCATCTGCTATATGGCATAATTACTTACTTTGGCACTGTTTTGTATTTTTTTGGAAACAGTGGGAAGTATTATGTAACTATCTCTACTGATGTACCTACTTGGTACATGGTATTTGTCATACTCTGGAATAAAGGCTAAGCAAGACCAATAGCTACATAATGTATTGTTACATAACAGTCTATCTGTCCTTTTCTGCTTGTCTCTTAGTCCAAATACTGCTTCTTACAGTTTCAATGGGACAAGGACAAGAACACATGCACCCCAAAATTCTGAAGGTGCACAAAGTACGTGAGGATGGCTGGGGGTGGTCCGGGGGAGGGATAGTTGGAGAATTATTTAATGTTCAAACACCTGAAACAGCTTTTCCCTGCAATATAAAGCCATAATCATAATGCTTAATTCTATGTAAAAATATGTATATTTTTCTGCATATGTAAGCATACTGTACCTCACACATAAACACACTTTCACATTTCTTCACATACGCTGCTGCTACTGTTTATTATCTATCCTGATTGCCTAGTCACTTTTACCCCTACCTGTACATATTACCTCAATCATCTCAACTACCTCGTACTCCCAGCAAAATTACTTGGTACCGGTACTCCTTGTATATAGGCTCGTTATTGTGATTATATTGTGTTACTATTTCCTTTTTTGTGTGCTATTTTTTGTACTTTTTAACTCTGCATTGTTGGGAAAGGGCTCGTAAGTAAGAATTCCACAGTAAAGTCTACACCTGTTGTATTTGGTGCGTGTGACAAATTACATTTGATTTGATTTTACGTCTGTATTCTCCTGGTTATTTTAAAGAAAGAAAATATGTTTCTCTGCATCTCTGCAAAAATCTGAGTAAAAGATTAAAAGAAATGTGAGTCCTATTCAGTACGTTTAGTTAATGCTTGCTTTTCTAAAGTAAACCAACATTGCCAGCCGGCATGCCAGCTAAGATAGTTAGACAAGCTAGCTACTCTAACTTGATTGATAGACTGTAATGGCTTCTTGGTAGCTAGTTATGAGGTTGGGAGATAGGTTCCCAATCTGGGCAAGATAAAGCCAATTTCATGAAATTGGTAGGTGGCTAGTAGTATTACAAAAAAACAACAACAACAAATAAAAAATATATTTTTGTAACAGGAGAAATGTGAAGGGGTATGTGCCCCTGTACCCCCTATGGGGATGACACCTCTGAACACAACTATTATGACAGCTACAGTACAAAAACAACATCATTATACAAATCCAACTACCGTTACATGTTTAATGGGTTTCAAAACCTTGAAAAATGATTTGCCTTTGATAGAACTTAAGGAATGTTTGTTTCCTTTATCTTACAGACTCAGAAACGACTTGGCTGGATTTCCCCCCACAAAACAATGCATTCATCCTATTGCATGAAATAAAATAACCCTGACAAATAGTTGGAGATGAGACAAAAAAATAAGAAATTCCAAGTGGAAACGTTATGCTGTCTGACATTGTACTGTACTAAATTGTTCAGTAAAATATAGAGATAGATAATATAGATAGGGAGAAATACCCGACTTACCAATGACGTATGTGAGCAGGAGGGCGAGGGTTACGGTGATAGCGGTGGCGCTTAAGGCAGTGCATTTCCAGTTGCAGCACTTGTAGGGCTTGTTGAAGGTGAACATGGGTCTGGAGAAGGTGCTCCTGGGTAGGGGCCGTGGGGGTGGGGAGTACACTGTGCTAGATGTCAGAGGGTAGTTCTGACTGGCAGCGCTGAACAGAGCAGAGGAGCCTGAGCCATGTTTGAACAGAAAATGCCTGCAACCCAACAACACAAGAGGTTGACATTGATGAGAATATACACAACATAGCACATACATTACCATACATGACCGTTTCATTGTAACACAATAACATAGTATTGTTTGAACATTTTCACCTTTTAATTTGCGCACAAATATAAACAGCGTAGATATGACATGAATACACATGCACAGATTAAAACATTTCCAATCTGTGTAGTACTTAAATAGAATACAGAACATAATTTACTTCTGTTAGATACTTGTGTAGTTCGGTTTAAGTTATTGGTAAACTGCTGGAAATGCACATAATTAAAATCAATCTCAGAATGCAATCCCATTTCCCTCCATGACCAAATGATATAAATCCTACATCTAATGAATGAATGCTCCCAACAGGCAAACCGCCTTAACATGTTTGCACCAGCCATGCATTGGGGGGGGGGGGAGACATTTATTATTACATTCTCACACCTGACAGTGATGCTGAATGCTGTGATTACATGGATTTATGCTAATGCAGAATGGTGGCCAATTCCTCCTCACTGTGAACTTGACCTTGCAACCACTGCCTTTATCTAACAAGCTGTAGGCGGCAGTGTGCAGGGAGGGAATAGACGACCGGCGGAACAGAAGAACAAAAGGAAGGGGAGAAAAATAACCCTCATTGCTCAGGTCCCTAATTAGAAAAGGTTTTAATACCATTAGCCGCTATCTTTAATGTGTTCAATTAAAGATGTGAAAGTACAAAGGTCAGTTTTAGGGAAGATTATATCACAGGGCATAATTGCTGGGCCAATTTTCACAGACAGCGTAATTCAGTTTAAGTATGGTTCACAAAGGGATAAAGTTATCTGAGGCATGTTTGTTTTTGTTGTCCAAGCCAGTGTAAATGCAGCATCCTGTGGTATTGAGTAATTCTCCTCAAGGTCTGCAGCAACATTCATGAAAACTGGTGAATTGTATTGTTCAGTTATGGACCGTGGACATCCAGAACTGAGCTCAACACAGTCTGGGATATTGAGGCACAGTTCTGTTGTAGTGCTGCTGCTGACACTTGAAAAATGCATTGTTAAGGGCAAAAAACGGTCAATAGAGGACCAATCAATTCCTGTCTGTGTGTAATTTAAAGAAATTAGGAAGAAAATGCTTGTGGTCTTGAATATGGTCATTATGCTGATGTGACAGAAATATGTAATTGCATTGATGTTGGGTCAGTGCCATATCATCAGTGTCTGTGTTCTTAACAGTGTATCGACTTGGCTGATATCATTTGGCCAAAATAAAATAACTGCTTTTATCTCAAACTTTGTTTTGGTTTGAGGAAGGCGTTCAGGAGGAGGAACTCTACACTACACAAAAAAGGGTTCCAAAAGGGTTATTTGTGGAGCGATAGGGTTCTACCAAGAACCATTTTGATCAGAAGAACCCTTTTGAAATCAAATCAAATGTTATTTGTCACATGCGCTGAATACAACAAGTGTAGACCTCACATTGAAATGCTTACTTACAAGCCCTTAACCAACAATGCAGTTTTAAGAAAAATTTGTGTTAAGAAAGTATTTACTAAAACAAACTGAAGTAAAAAAGAAAGAATGAAAAATAAAGAAAATAGAAAAATAACAAATAATAAAAGAGCAACAATAAAATAACAGTAGCGAGGCTATATACAGGGGGTACCAGTACAGAAACAATGTGCGGGGGCACAGGTTAGTTGAGGTAATTGAGGTAATATGTACATGCAGGTAGAGGAAAAGTGACTATGCATGGATAATAAACAGAGAGTAGCAGCAGCGTAAAAATGGGGTTGGGGGGACAATGCAAATAGTCCGGGTAGCCATTTGATTAGCTGTTCAGGAGTCTTATGGCTTGGGGGTAGAAGCTGTTAAGAAGCCTTTTGGACCTAGACTTAGCGCTCCGGTACCGCTTGCCGTGCAGTAGCAGAAAGAACAGTCTATGACTAGGGTGGCTGGAGTCTTTGGCAATTTTTAGGGCCTTCCCTGACACCGCCTGGTATAGAGGTCCTGGACGGCAGGAAGCTTGGCCCCAGTGATTTACTGGGCCGTGCGCACTACCCTTTGTAGTGCCTAGTGGTCGGAAGCCAAGCAGTTGCCAAACCAGGCAGAGATGCAACCAGTCAGGATGCTCTTGATGGTGCAGCTGTAGAACTTTTAGAGGATCTGAGGACCCATGCCAAATCTTTTCCGTCTCCTGAGGGGGAATAGGCGTTGTCGTGCCCTCTTCACGACAGTTTGGACCATGATAGTTTGTTGGTGATGTGGACACTAAGGAACTTGAAGTTCTCAACCTGCTCCACTACAGCCCCATCAATGAGAATGGGGACGTGCTCGGTCCTCCTTTTCCTGTAGTCCACAATCAACTCCTTTGTCTTGATCACGTTGAGGGAGAGATTGTTATCCTGGCACCACACTGCCAGGTCTCAGTGTGGATGTTGCTTGTAATCCATGGCTTCTGGTTGGGGTATGCACTGTGGGGACGACGTCATCGATGCACTTATTGATGAAGCCGGTCACTGATGTGGTGAAGCCGGTGAAGCTTCACCACATCACATTGTGGTGAAGCCGGTCACAGATTTGACAAATGGAGGGCGAGGGAGAGCTTTGTACACGTCTCTGTGTGTGGAGTAAAGGTGGTCTAGATGTTTTTTTTCTACTGGTTGTACATTTAACATGCTAGTAGAAATTAGGTAAAACAGATTTAAGTTTCCCTGCATTAAAGTCCCCGGCCTCTGGGTGAGCATTTTCTTGTTTTCTTATGGCCTTATACAGGTCGTTGAGTGCTGTCTTAGTGCCAGCATCGGTTTGTGGTGGTAAATAGACAACTACGAAAAATATAGATGAAAACTCTTGGTAAATAGTGTGGCTCTACAGCTTATCATGAGATACTCTACCTCAGGCAAGCAAAACCTCAAGACTTCCTTAATATTAGATTTTGTGCACCAGCTGTTATCTACAAATAGACACAGACCGCCACCCCTTGTCTTACCGGAGGCAGCTGTTCTATCTTGCTGATGGACCGAAAACCTAGCCAGCTGTATGTTATCCATGTCATCGTTCAGCCACGACTCGGTGAAACATAAGCTATTACATAAGCTATTTTTAATGTCCCGTTGATAGGATAGTCTTGATCGGAGCTCATCCATTTTATTATCCAATGATTGTACGTTGGCTAATAGGACTGATGGTGGAGGCAGATTACCCACTCGCCGTCGGATCCTTACAAGGCACCCGACCTACGTCCCCGATATCTGTCTCTTTCTCATGCGAATCACAGGGATTTGGGTCTTGTCGGGTGTCTGAAGTAAATCCTTTGCATCCGACTCGTTAAATAAAAAATCTTTGTCTAGTACGAGGTGAGTAATCGCTGTCCTGATATCCAGAAGCGGCAAAACATTATGTACAAAATAAGTTGCAAATAACGTGAAAAAACACACACAATACCACAGTTGGTTTGGAGCCCATAAAACGGCAGCCATCTCCTCCGGCGCCATCTAGAACCTTTAACATCCTAAGAACTGTTTTTGGAAGATAGGGTTCTTTGATGATTCTTTGGAAGGCAAAAAGGATTATTTGGAATGAAAGAAGGGTTCTACATAGAACCATACATAATATTTCCCAGCATGCTCTATTGCAGGGAGATTTTCAAAATGGTTTGATTTACTGTAATATCAGTGTTTTTGCATGTACATTGATTGGTTGATTCATTGTATGGTAAACTTATATAAATAACATACCGTTTTCTAACTAATCCAATCAATTAGTATTGGATTTATTGCACCTGTTACTGAGATGGTTGTTCCAGTTTAAGTGATTGACGTAGTCTCAGTATTCAATCATCCCTACCCTGGCAGTCATTCTGAATGCAGGTTGGGGGTGATTAACAATTTCTCTTGTTGGACATCCTAACTCTGGCTGGGTTCCAATAGGAACTATACACAACATTGAAAGCCAGCATAATGTGACTTGCAATCCTGATGTGGCCGGTAAACCAGGAGATTCCTAAAACCACTGTGTTAGGATATAACCAGGTGATCAAATATGATCTACAGTGCATTCGGAAAGTATTCAGACCCCTTGACTTTTTCCACATTTTGTTACGTTACAGCCTTATTCTAAAATTGATTAAATTGTTTTTTCCCTCATCAATCTACACACAATAGCCAATAATGAAAAAGCTAACATTTTTGCAAATGTATTCAAAATAAAAACTGAAATATCACATTTACAAACTGTAAGTATTCAGACCCTTCACTCAGTACTTTGTTGAATCATCTTTGGCAGCGATTACAGCGTCAGGTTTTCTTGGTGTTAGGTTAAAAATGAACATAGTAAAACACACGGATGATTAGTAAAGCTTAAACCAAGTTTATTCACCCATTGGGTCACACAGCTGCATGAGACAAAGACATGGTTCCACCAGTGGTAGTATATATACCCCAATTGTAAGTATTCAGACCCTTTACTCACTACTTTGTTGAAGCACATTTGGCAGCGATTACAGCCTCAGGCTACAAGCTTGGCACACCTGTATTTTGGGATTTTCTCCCATTCTTCTCTGCAGATCCTCTCAACCTCTGTCAGGTTGCACAGCTACTTTCAGGTCTCTCCAGAGATGTTTGATCGGGTTCAAGTCCGGGCTCTGGCTGGGCCACTCAAGCACATACAGAGACTTGTCCCAAAGCCCCTACATTGCCTTGACTGTGTGCTTAGGGTCGTTGCCTGTTGAAAGGTGAACCTTCGCCCCAGTCTGAGGTCCTGGGCGCTCTGGATCAGGTTTTCATCAAGGATCTCTCTGTACTTTACTCTGTTCATCTTATCCTCAATCCTGACTAGTCTCCCAGTCCTTGCTGCTGAAAAACATCCCCACAGCATGATGCTGCCACCACCATGCTTCACCGTAGGAATGGTGCCAGGTTTCCTCCAGACGTGACGCTTGGCATTCAGGTCAAAGAGTTCAATCTTGGTTTCATCAGACCAGAGAATATTGTTTATCATGGTCTGAGAGTCCTTTAGGTGCCTTTTGGCAACTCAAAGCAGACTGTCATGTGCCTTTTACTGAGGAGTGGCTTCCGTCTGGCCACTCTACCATAAGGGCCTGATATGTGGAGTGCTGCAGAGATGGTTGTCCTTCTGGAAGGTTCTCCCACCTCCACAGAGGAAGTCTAGAGCTCTGTCAGAGTGACCATCAGGTTCTTGGTCTCCTCCCTGACTAAGGCCCTTCTCCCCCGATTGCTCAGTTTGAACCGGGCGGCCAGCCCAAGGAAGAGTCTTGGTAGTTCCAGACGTCTTCCATTTAAGAGTGATGGAGGCCACTGTGTTCTTCAATGCTGCAGACATTTTTTGATACCCTTCCCCAGATCTGTGCCTCGACTCCTGTCTCAGACCTCTACGGACAATTCTTTCGACCTCATGTTTTTCTCTGTGGGACCTTATATAGACAGATGTGTGCCTTTCCTAATCATGTCCAATAAATTGGTAGAAACAGCTTAAAGATGATCAGTGGAAACAGGATGTACCTGAGATCGATTTTGAGTCTGATAGCAAAGGGTCTGAATACTTATGTAAATACTGAATACTTATTATAAATTAGCATTTTAGAATAAGGCACTATCGTAACAAAATGTGGAAAAAGTCAAGGGGTCTGAATAACTTTCCGAATGCACTGTATGTAATGTATCGTCATAAATAATAACAATTTAACGGGTGATACCCGTCCATAGAGGGTTCTAGGAAGAACCCTCCAAAGATAAAAGGGTTCTCGGTAGAACCCTTCATAGAGGGTTCTAGGTAGAACCATATACAGCAGGTTATTTGAAGAACCCTACATAGAGGTATCTAGATAGAACCCTCTGCAAAGGGTTTTACCCAGCACCAAAAATGTATCCCCTATGGGGACAAACTTAAGAACCCTTAAGCACCTTTTTTTCTAAGAGTGTACATTTTTGGATCATAAAGATACAATACGTCTGTAATGATGATCTGCTGATCACTCTATTGATCACTGATCTTTACCAGTGATTATATATTATGTTAAACCACCCTTTTGTGGAGATACAGTAGGCCTATGTGTGGATTGGCTCCTCACAATATCCCTCTGAAGGTGTTTGTGGAGGTGGGTGATACTGTGAACCTAATTGCTAGTCATTTTAGCGGTCTGAAAAACACTTGATGCTACAGTATACTAATTAATTGGAAGACAGCTATGTTTAATTGGTAATGTCTGCTGGTGAGAGTTGACAACACAGAAATCTGAAATCAACTCAAATATATATAATCTCTGGTAAATATTCAGTATTTTGGTTTATTTGGCAAAGCCAAGAGAACAGTGTTAAACTGTCAACAACACATCACCCAGCCTTTAGAGTGAACGTGCAGTAATAGAACAGTTGTTATAATTTTCTAAATGTGAAGACAAAACATCAAGTGTGGTGATGTTATTGATCGGACATCACGTCAAACCTTTCATTTAATTAGAATTGACAATGATAAGATATACAATGCCAAGAGGAGGTATTGGATAGCAATTTGCTGATCTACATGAATGCTGGCATTGTATTAGGTTTAAATATCGACAACAAGGTTCGTTTAGGTGTGAACAGAAAGTCAGCACACAGCCACATCAGGCATGGTGACATTCTCATCCTCTATGCAGAGTGGTTGACCTCTACATATATTTGGGGCCTTAATGAGCAGTCAATGAGATCCACCATAAGGGAGGGAGGATCTACCTACTCCATCAAATTTGAGACGTTCAAGTACCACTACCCCTCCCGCAAACCTAATTGTGTTCATTTGTCATTGTTGTCACTTTTGTATATTACATACAGTGCCTTCAGAAAGTATTCATGCCCCTTGACTTATTCAACATTTTGTTGTGTTAAAGCCTGAATTCAAAATGGATTAAATTGATTTTTGTCCCTCACCCATCTACACAATACCTCATAATGACAAAGTGAAAATGTGTTTTTTGAAATGTTTCCAAATTTATTGAAAACGAAATACAGAAATATCTCATTTATATAAGTATTCACTCCCCTTTGCTATGACACTCCAGGATGAGCTCAGGTGTATCCAATTTCCTTTGATCATCCTTGAGATGTCACTACAACTTGACTGGAGTCCACCTGTGACCATGAAGTCCAAGGAACTGTCTGTAGATCTGAGAATTGTGGTGAGGCATATACAGTACCTTCAGAAAGTATTCACACCCCTTGACTTTTTCAAAATGTTGATGTGTTACAGCCTGCATTTAAAATGGATTAAATAGAGATTTAATGTTAAAGTAGAATTATGTTTTTCAAAATGTTTACAAATTAAAAATGAAAAGGTTAAATGTCTTGACTCAATAAGTATTCAACCCTTTTGTTATGGCAAACCTAAATAAGTTCAGGAGTAAACATTTCTTTAACAAAGTCACATGATAAGTTGCTTGGACTCACTCTGTGTGTAATAATAGCGTTTAACATGATTTTTGAATGAGTACCTCATTTTTTTCATAGATGTTTAAAATATTTTATAAACAATACAAAACATACACATACAAAGCAGTGAATTTCCAACACAGATTCATACACAAAGACCAGGGAGGTTTTCTAATGCCTCTCAAAGGAGGAAACATATTGTTTGATGGGTAAAAATAAAAAAGCAGACATTGAATATCCCTTTTAGCATGGTGTTATTAATTACACTTTGGATGGTGTATCAATACACCCAGTCACTACAAAAATACAGGTGTCCTTCCTAACTCAGATGCCGGAGAGGAAGGACACCGCTCCGGGATTTCACCATGTCAATGGTGACTTTAAAACAGTTCCAAAGTTGAATGGCCGTGATAGGAGAAAACTGAGGACGGATCAAGAATATTGTAGTTACTCCACAATACTAACCTAAATGACAGAGTGAAAATAATATAAATACTCCAAAACATCTATCCTGTTTGCAACAAGGCACTAAAGAAATACTGCAAAAAATGTGGCAAAGACATTTACTTTTTGTCCTGAATACAAAATGCTAGGTTAGGGGCAAATCCAATACAACACATTACTGAGTACCACTCTCCATATTTGCAAGAATAGTGGGGGCAGCATCATGTTATGGGTATGCTTGTAATTGCTAAGGACTGGGGAGTATTTCAGGAGAGAAATAAACGTAATGGAGCTAAGCACAGGCAAAATCTTAGATGAAAACCTGGTTCAGTCTGCTTTCCACTAGACACTGGGAGATGAATTCACATTTCAGCAGGACAATAACCTAAAACACAAGGCCAAATCTACACTGGAGTTGCTTACCAAGAAGACAGTGAATGTTCCTGAGTGGCGAGTTACAGTTTTGACTTAAATCTGCTTGTCACGCCCTGGCCTTAGTTATCTTTGTTTTCTTTATTATTTTAGTTAGGTCAGGGTGTGACATGGGGGATGTTTGTGTGTTTTTGTCTAGTCTAGGGTGTTTGTATTGTCTAGGGGGTTTTGTAGGGTTCATGGGGTTGTGTTCAGTGTAGGTGTTTATGTAAGTCTATGGTTGCCTGGATTGGTTCTCAATTAGAGACAGCTGTCTATCGTTGTCTCTGATTGGGAGCCATATTTTAGGCAGCCATAGGCATTAGGTAGGTTGTGGGTAATTGTCTATGTCTTGACGTTAGTTGCTTGTGGCTGCACTTTCGTTTTGTAGCTTCACGGTCGTTTGTTGTTTTGTCTAGTTTGTATTAGTGTTCGTGTTCGTTTCATCTTCAAATAAAAGAAGATATATTTATATCACGCTGCGCCTTGGTCCTCTCTTTCACCTAACGACGATCGTGACACTGCTTGACAATCTATGGCAAGACTTGAAAATGGTTGTCTAGTAATGATCAACAACCAATTTGACAGAGCTTGAAGAATTTTGATAATAATAATGGGCAAATATTGTACAGTCCAGGTGTGCAAAGCTCTTAGAGATTTTCCCAGAAAGACTCACAGCTGTAATCACTGCCAAAAGGGATTCTAACATGTATTGGCTAAGGGGTGTGAATACTTATGTATTGTGTGTAGCTGGGTGAGAAATACTTATGGAAATACTTATGAATACTTATGGAGTATTGTGTGTAGCTGGGTGAGAAAAAAATCTCTTGAATCAATTTTGAATTCAGGCTCTAACACAACAAAGTGTGGAATAAGTCAAGGGGTATGAATAGTTTCTGAATGCACTGTACACCTATAGGTCGTTATGGATGTTTTGAATACAATGCGTGGGGAGAAAACATACCTAAGGTATGCCCATGTTTTCTTCTATGATGTAGTCTTCTCCCTACTGATGCTGATAATGCACGTTTCACACGTCTTTCTCTGAAGACAACATGTCAACTTCTTTTAGTCAACAGAAAGAAGTTGTTTACCGCTGATAGGATTGCTTATTTTCAATTTACAATACATTTATAAAGCACCAAGCACTGGTGGGTTTACCAAACAATGGGGAAACAGACAAATACACCAGCGACACATACACCAAGATGAACATGTCGGCTCATCCTTTCCCTCGCCACATTTCACGGACAAACCTTTGAGTGAAAAAACTATCTCAAAAAGCAGACAACATAATTGTCAATCTTGACAAAGGTTCTCTACTTCATGATTCATTTACTCATCCATAGTTTTCTTGTCATAGTGGTCCCTCTTTGCATATTAAAACCTAAAGATAAACAAGACTTGTCATTAATAACAAGCGGGAAATGTTTTGATTGAAGGATAGAAAATAAGGATAGAACATTTACGTCGTTGCTTTTGGTCTGAAGTAATTGAATTTGCCATTTTCTAAGCATGAAGCATATAGAGCTCAGCTCATTTTAAGTTAATAGAGTTTTTCCATTTTCAAGTGTGTAAAAACAGTGAATTAGACAGTGTGACATCATTGTTTGGCAACCCTTTTCAATTTCACCTTCGACCCAACACAGCTGTTGGCGGCCATCGCTTCTTCCTTTGATTTCCTATCAATAAGCAGTCTTGCTACTAACCTGTCACAGTCTGTTCTGTTTCAACTACTTTCATCTCCCATACTCTAGCAGAACAAAGCTAAGAAAGAGAAACTAATTATCTCATCTGGCAGGCTGGTTTTCAAGCAGGACAAAGATAATTCATTCCAAGTTCATAAGCTCAACGGGATAAAGGTCACATTTTGGTCTCTTGGAATTCACGAAAATTATTACATTATTAAAAGAAAAGAGTGTTCATAAAGGGTGACCGCTTGAAATGGTTTTTCCTTTGGATGTCCATTTAAAAACCAATAACCCTCTTTGGGATGAATAGATACACTTCAAAAAAAGTTGTTCCTTCATTAATTGTCATTAATGACTCCCACACCAGTCAGATGTAGACAACCTTCCTTTAACTAACTACAATAGCTATTTTACTATTCACATCTGACACAACATTTCTTTAAATGCTAATTGTGAACTCAACAGGCTTTTTGCTGTTAAATCGATGATTCGCTTTGTAAAGGCCTTGATCTTCAGTATTTTCAGCTAATCATGTATCTATTTATGTTGGATTTGTACGCCACTTCACTTCTCAAAAGCCTTAGCCCTGAATCTCTTCAAAATGATATGATTTAGTTATCCACCACCAACCCCTCATTATGAATTAACACCATTATTCATCTCTCTATCAAGTGTGAATCATTAAAGACGTGTGAGAGGTCTGTGACTGAAGTCACAGGGGTCCTCTCTGCAACACTTAACTCATGCCAACAACATGTTCATTCAATCTACTTTCTCAAATCTAGCGCTATTTTTTGGATCCAAGTTACCGGTGGTGTCACAGTGATTAAGAACATGGAGGGAAAGAGGCCAAAAGCCCTGCATGACTCATATTGTAGAAACTATGGCCACAGAGCTGTTAAAGTGTCTGCCACACTGAACTGACCCCATTACTAGGCAGGTGAGAGTGGAGGTGCCAAGGCTTACCTGGTCTCCAGGGGGATGTTGCTGTTGAGTGCCCAGCTGTTGTGGAGCTGGCCTCTGTCTCTGTCGGCCGGCTGAGTGGGATCTCCATCCATCGCCTGGCTCCGAGCCGGCAGGGTGTTCCTCTGCAGTGCCTCAGAAACGTGAGCGTGAGGGGCTGGGCGGGCACATGTGCACGCGTGGGGAGGGGGCGGGGGCGGGGGGAGGGGTCTGAAGGTGAACTGGGCTGGTGGACTGCTGGGGAGCTCTGCAGAGAGAAAGAGACAGAAAGTGAGAGAGAAAGTGAGAGAGAAAGTGAGAGAGAAAGCGAGAGAGAGTTGAGTCTTTTCTGAGTGGCTTGATAAGTGTGTGAGAGTTTTGTGACATTTAGTAAGCACTTTGTTAACGTTCACTTTTCCTCCACTTGGAAAGAGCCTTGGGGATTCTTTCATTTTAATTAGCACACTTAACAAGGTTATCATTCAAAAGTACAATCCACATCTTGAAAAATAGTTATGCAATAAAATTGACAGATGATCATACGTTTTCCTGAGTGTTAAGGCACCCCAGATGAACATACATACAGTGTTTAGGCACCCCAGATGAACATACATACAGTGTTTAGGCACCCCAGATGAACATACATACAGTGTTAAGGCACCCCAGATGAACATACATACAGTGTTAAGGCACCCCAGATGAACATACATACAGTGTTAAGGCACCCCAGATGAACATACATACAGTGTTAAGGCACCCCAGATGAACATACATACAGTGTTAAGGCACCCCAGATGAACATACATACAGTGTTAAGGCACCCCAGATGAACATACATACAGTGTTAAGGCACCCCAGATGAACATACATACAGTGTTAAGGCACCCCAGATGAACATACATACAGTGTTAAGGCACCCCAGATGAACATACATACAGTGTTAAGGCACCCCAGATGAACATACATACAGTGTTAAGGCACCCCAGATGAACATACATACAGTGTTAAGGCACCCCAGATGAACATACATACAGTGTTAAGGCACCCCAGATGAACATACATACAGTGTTAAGGCACCCCAGATGAACATACATACAGTGTTAAGGCACCCCAGATGAACATACATTTCCCTGAGTGTTAAGGCACCCCAGATGCTATGATAAATGACAAGCCTGTTGCTTATGAAATAAAGATGATTAGACATAAGGGCATAAGGATTGTAACCCTAGAAACCAAATTGGTTTCGTCCTGCATTATTACTTTGTTGTTGTTCCTCTATAAAAAGCTCAAAACCCCTGAGTCACCCTTCGCAATCTCACGTATGAGTCAGTGTTTGAGTTCAGTGGCTCAGCAAAGAGAGCTGGCTTTCATGCCCCTGCAGTGTGACAGGTGAGTTTAGTCAAGTACATCCAGACTGAAGTCTACCAGACATTTTCTCTTGCTGCAACATCACAGATGCATGAATTCACTCCAGCTAGGAGTGAGTCCCTGTCTATTGACCACACCTGTTGTGTCTTCACACCACAGAACGTGCAACTTGTAGCCTTTAGTGTAGGAGCTTTATAATACAATTCCTTTATAAAGACTCTTATTCTACGCTACATTTCAGAATCAAATCAAAAGTTTCAGTTTCAAGTGTTATTAGTCGTGTGTACAGGATACACACGGTACACATCGTCCAACAAAATACCTACTTGCAGGTTCCTTCTCGACATTGAAACAACAATAAGAAATAATAAAAGATAAGAATACGAACTTAAAGAAAATGTCTCAGTAGAATAGAATAAACATTTAAGCATAACAATAATACAGGAAGGCAAATTTCTAGTACAATATTTACACATGTATCAGGGAAAGAGAGATTGGGGGGCAAGTGTTTAAATTGTGCAGTATTAGCGATAGTAAATAAGAGTCTGGTAGCAGCAGTTGTGATGTGTGTGTTGCATGAATGTATGTACAGAATGTATGTGTGTGTGTGTGTGTGTGTGTGTGTGTGTGTGTGTGTGTGTGTGTGTGTGTGTGTGTGTGTGTGTGTGTGTGTGTGTGTGTGTGTGTGTGTGTGTGTGTGTGTGTGTGTGTGTGTGTGTGTGTGTGTGTGTTAATTCTGGCACTCTTTTTTTAGATTTTGTCTAGTCTTAGTCATGTTGACGAAAATATAATTAAGTCCTAGTCACATTACTGTCATTTGAATAATGATTTAATCTAGTTATTCTCAAAATGATGAAAATAGTGGGCCATTTTTGTCAACTTAATGCCCTTTCATTTTAGCCACATTTTAGTCACATCACATTTGTATTGCCTCATTAACCTATAGTAAACATAAATCACTGACTTCCATGTGTAAAAACATACATAACCTTGTCCTACCAACATATTGTTCTGCATAACATCATATTCTCCTCCCAGCTGCAGAAATATGACAAATAATATTATATAAGAACTATCTGGTCATTTAAATTCCTAATTCAGCCATAGATACTGCACATGACATACAAAACAAACAGACACACAAGCGCAGAGCGAGAGAGAGACAGAGCCAGAGAGCTAGAGAAAGAGAGAGACAGACACAGAGCCAGAGAGAGAAAGAGGGAGAGAGAGACAGACAGAGAGCCAAAGAGAGAGAGGGAGAGAGAGACAGACACAGAGCCAGAGAGAGAGGGGGAGAGAGAGACGGACAGAGAGCCAGAGAGAGAAAGAGAGAGGGAGAGAGAGACAGACACAGAGCCAGAGAGACAGAGAAAGAGAGAGACAGACACAGAGCCAGGGAGAGAGAGACAGACACAGAGCCAGAGAGCCAGAGAAAGAGAGAGACAGACACAGAGCCAGAGAGAGAAAGGGGGGGAGAGAGACAGACACAGAGCCAGAGAGAGAGAGAGAGAGAGAGGAGAGAGAGGAGAGAGAGAGAAGCACAATCACCAGATGGTGCCGCAAAGTAGCCTAGTATGGGTTGCACCTCCGTCACTCGGTCTTGTCATTGCCATTGTTATCAAGTCACACTGATGTCCAAAAGTAGAACGGTGGCTAATGAATTTGAACAAGAGCTATTGACTGTTTTGCCCAGTGATGTAGTCGAGTCACTAAACATCGAGTCCCAAGTCCCCTGTGCTCGACTCAAGAGTGGTGTCATGAAATTGGCTGAAATTCCGAGTCACTGGGTCCACATGAACTCAAAATAGATTTAAATACCCAGTCAGATATAGTGTATTGGCAAGATACATTTAGTCAATAAATTGTTTGTTATTCTTTTTCCTTTCTTTCTGTGCCACCAAATGTTTTCCTGTTTTCATATAGACTTCTGGTAATGTTACCTGGGCCACGTTCAGTTGAAAAACGTTCTTAACCGTTGCAGATAGAGCAGTGAATAGAGCCGACGTTATTCCTTATTCAACATGTCAGAGAGGCATGTTTGTTCTACATAGCATATTTTTATCTGAACATTCCAAAACTTTGTGTCCTGCAGCTGCTGATTAGCAGGAGGGACGGGGCAATTTATTGTTGCATGCGGTGCTCAAGTTAAGAATGGCTGTCAATCAAAACCCATACAGCGCTATGTACAGCCACTGCGTTCCAATTTAGGCACTTATCAGTGCCCAAATCTGCCATTTTCAACTCGTATATGGGTTTGAGTGTAAAGGGCTACCATGGGTTTGAGTGTAAAGGGCTACCATGGGTTTGAGTGTAAAGGGCTACCATGGGTTTGAGTGTAAAGGGCTACCATGGGTTTGAGTGTAAAGGGCTACCATGGGTTTGAGTGTAAAGGGCTACCATGAGTTTGAGTGTAAAGAGCTACCATGGGTTTGAGTGTAAAGCGCTACCATGAGTTTGAGTGTAAAGGGCTACCATGTGTTTGAGTGTAAAGGGCTACCATGGGGTTTAGTGTTAAGGGCTACCATGGGTTTGAGTGTAAAGGGCTACCATGAGTTTGAGTGTAAAGGGCTACCATGGGTTTGAGTGTAAAGGGCTACCATGGGTTTGAGTGTAAAGGGCTACCATGAGTTTGAGTGTAAAGGGCTACCATGAGTTTGAGTGTGAAGGGCTACCATGGGTTTGAGTGTAAAGGGCTACCATGGGTTTGAGTGTAAAGGGCTACCATGGGTTTGAGTGTAAAGGGCTACCATGGGTTTGAGTGTAAAGGGCTACCATGGGTTTGAGTGTAAAGGGCTACCATGGGTTTGAGTGTAAAAGGCTACCAAAACTAGATAGTTGTGTGTTCTCTTCCCAGTTGTATACAGAAAGACTAATGACAGAGTCCTGCGTTCGGCCTAAGAGGTTGAATTGAATTGTATTGATTTTGTTTGTCTGTGTGATACGTTTTACTTCTGCTTATTATACATTAGCGTTTAGATGCCAAGGCTCACTTCTAAGGTATTATATAATAAATGCAGATTGGAGTCTGTACCTGCAGTAATCTGATAAGATCAGTCCTCTCCATTGATCTACTGGCCATTCATTCTGTTTAAATGTTAAATTCCTACATAATTTCCCTTTTCAGAGTATTGATATTTACCATGTAACAATGTAAAGGAGACTGCAAAAAATGATCAGAACATAATTCCATCAGACAGGAGGAGATTATTATTGTAGATACATGTAGGGTAAGTTGTTTGGGAGGGTCATTTTCCAACTACAGAATCAAGTTGCTAATTATTGAAAGATAAAATAAAATGTTATAAATCTTAATCTTGAAACATAATATGTTGTGATCTATGATGACCAGAGAAATTATGATTGTGAATGTTCTAAGTAGAATAAGAACAATATCTATGGTTCTAAACCGGTGAGGGGCTAACATGGATAACAGTATGGTTTCCAGAATGTATGCCAAAATCTAAACAGACAAACAAATATACACTGAGTGTAGAAAACATTAGGAACACCTTTCTAATATTGAGTTACACCCCATTTTGCCCTCAGAACAGCCTCAATTCGTCGGGGCATGGACTCTACAAGGTGACTCCAATGCTTCCCACAGTTGTGTCAAGTTGGCTGGATGTCCTTTGGGTGTTGGACCATTCTTGATACACACGGGAAACTGTTGAACGTGAAAAACCCAGCAGCATTGCAGTTCAAAACAAACTCAAACTGGTGCGCTTGGCACCTACAGTGGCAAGAAAGAGTATGTGAAACCTTTGGAATTACCTGGATTTCTGCATAAATTGGTCATAAAATTTGATCTGATCTTCATCTAGGTCACAAACACAGCATGCTTAAACTAATAGCACACAAACTATTGTATTTTTCTTGTCTATATTGAATACATAATTTAAACATGCTGGAAAGGTTGGAAAAAGTATGCGAACCCCGAGGCTAATGACTTCTCCAAAAGCGAATTAGAATCAGGCGTCAGCTAACCTGGAGTCCAATCAATGAGACGAGATTGGAGATGTTGGTTAGAGCTGCCTAGCCCTATAAAAAACACTCCCAAAATTTGAGTTTGCTATTCACAAGAAGTATTGCCTGATGTGAACCATGCCTCGAACAAAAGAGATCTCAGAAGACCTAAGATTAATAATTGTTGACTTGCATAAAGCTGGAAAGGGTTACAAAAGTAATGATGTTCATCAGTCCACGGTAAGACAAATTGTCTATAAATGGAGAAAGTTCAGCACTGTTGCTACTCTCCCTAGGAGTGGCCGTAAGGGAAAGATGACTGCAAGATCACAGCGCAGAATACTCAATGAGGTTAAGAAAAATCCTAGAGTATCAGCTAAAGACTTACAGAAATCTCTGGACCATGTTAACATCTCTGTTGATGAGTCTACGATACGTAAAACACTAAACAATAATGGTGTTCATTGGAGGACACCACGGAAGAAGCCACTGCAAAAGTGCACCTGGATTTTCCACAGCGCTACTGGCAAAATATTCTGTGAACAGATGAAACTACAGTTGGGTTGTTTGCAAGGAACACACAACACTATGTGTGGAGAAAAAAAGGCACAGTCTGGTGGAGGGAGCATCTGGAGTGGCCCAGTCAGAGTCCTGACCTCAACCCGATTGAGATGCTGTGGCATGACCTCAATAGCGGTTCACACCAGACATCCTAAGAATATTTCAGAACTGAAACAGTTTTGTAAAGATGAATGATCCAAAATTCCTCCTGACCGTGGTACAGGTCTGATCCGCAACTACAGAAAACATTTAGTTGAGTTTATTGCTACCAAAGGAAGATCAACCAGTTATTAAATCCAAGGGTTCACATACTTGTTCCACGCTACACTGTGAATGTTTACACAGTGTGTTCAATAAAGACATGAAAACGTATAATTGTTTTGTGTGTTATTAGTTCAAGCAGACTGTGTTTGTCTATTCTTTGACTTAGATGAATATCAGATCAAATTGTATGCCCAATTTATGTAGAAATCCAGGTAATTACAAAGGGTTCACATACTTTTTCTTGCCACTCTACTACCAGACCCCGTTCAAAGGCACTTAAATATTCTGTCTTGCTCATTCACCCTCTGAATGTCACACACACACAATCCATGTCTCAATTGTTTCAAGGCTTAAAAATCCTTCTTTAACCTGTCTCCTCCCCTTCATCTACACTGATTGAAGTGGTTTTAAGTAACATCAATAAGGGATCATAGCTTTCAACGGGATTCGCCTGGTCAGTCTATGTTATGGAAAGAGCAGAAATGTTTTGTACACTCAATTTAAATATTTGTTTAAATACAATATTTTTCTACAACTTTGCCCAAAAATTCATCCAGAATGAATTTTTGCAAGGCATTGTGTTTAATGTATCTCGTTTGGCGCAGCCACATCCCTATTATTTTCACGCTTGCTACATAAAACAAAGCCTTTGAGGTATAAACATGAGCCTCAGAGGAAAAGACAGTACCAGAGGAGGCTGGTGGGGAGATATATAGGAGGATGATCTTATTGAAATGGCTGGAATGGAATAAATGGAACGGTATCAAACATATGGAAACCACATATTTGACTCCGTTCCATATATTCCATTTAAGCCATTACAATGGGCCCGTCCTCATACAGCTCCTCCCACCAGCCTCCACATGTAGGTACACTTCTGAAAGGTTCTTCAGAAAAAGCTTTCAATTTGACATTCTTCTCTAATCATTCAGGAGCTTCCAAAGCCAGCCTTTAACATGGCCTCAATTTACTTCAACTCCATTTCTGGGAATTTCCTTCAAAGCGCATGCTTTCAAGACAGAACCTCCGCGGGATTGAAAGAGTCTTAAAAGTACACCTGACCTGCTGCAGACATACTCTATCCTTGACAAATGTAAATATACTGGGTCATACGTACACATGCATTATTAAGACTAGGCCATTCACTGATCCTCTCTTAGATAAGCTAGCTGCTCTAAGTGCTGCCTGACTTCAGCCAGCCAGAGCCTGACAAATACACTGTAAAACAACAAAGAAGAGGAAAATTAGAATGCATTTCCATGGCAGCTCTTTCCACTCTGCCAGCCTGCTTGGCAGTTGGCATAATTGAACTTTTCACAGGCACCCTTTCTTATAAGTACTTTATAATAACCCCATCACAGGCTCCTCAATCCAGAGAAGAGATGGGACAACTTAATACTTCACAATGGTACTAGAGAGAAGCTGCTGCACTGTCTCGAAAAAAAGCCACATTTAATCAGAACCGCACTGCAGAATTTACACAGCAGTATAAACATATTTCATGAGGGCGGCAGGTAGCTTAGCGGTTAAAAATCTGCCGATGTGCCCTTGAACAAGGCACTTAACCCTAATTGCTCTGGTAAGTCGTTCTGGATAAGTACGTCTGCTAAATTACACCAAAAAAAAGTAAAATAATATGGTTTCGATTGGAGGTTAACTATTTGCCGTTATAAATCCACACTGAATAAAACAGATCTAGCTACATGAACAAGAACGCTGCAGGGTGGATTGAATCAGACCCAGCATAATTTTATATGAGATTTGGCCAGCGGGACATCAGACTACAGATCTGAGTGGAGATGCATCTTGGCTGCTGTGTCAGGAACACTGAGGTGTAAAGCTGACCCACTGAGACCCTGGTCCAGGCAGAGAGCAGTTTATTGATGACCTTGGCTGCAGAGCATGTGTCTACAAGTGTTATTGCAACCCACTGCAGTGAGACGCACAAACAAACAATAAGCCAATGGGAACTCTTTTCCATTTAATTTTGTCCCTACAACAACACCACGTTGACTTGCAATGTTAATAGATAACTGTTTTAACAACACAAATGCTTCTGATTTCAATGGTGGAAACTGGAAATGCATGCAAAGGGCTCTGACTGTGTTATACCTATTCTATTTCTAAAAGGGAACCTGAGGTGCGAGGGGAAGCACATTAGCTTCACCTGGAGAGGGGAGAGAGCATGGCTCAGTGTCTCACTAGACATGGGAGAATACAGAACAAAAGGGCTGGCCCTGCAGTCCCCCTCACCCTGCTGCTTTCAAGTGCTGCACACAGTGCATTATGCATAGCCTTCCTTACTATTGACATTTATACTTCAAAACTCACCTTCCTTTTGCACAGGGAGGGAGATGGGAATGGAGCTGTATAAGAGCAGGTAAGGCTGGCATTTTCAGCAGACAAATCATTCCGCTCTGTTTGAGTGTGTGCGTGTGTACGTGCGTGTTTGTGTGAGAGTAGGGGTGAGAGTAGGGGTGAGAGTAGGGTGTGAGTTTCGGCACAGCACCTGACATTTAATAGAAATGCCTCTAAACATGTGGACTATCAGAAAGTTTGAGATTCTGAGAGAGGCCTTAAATGAAAATTCTGTTGAGTGCAAAAGCTGGACTAGCGAGCAAAAGGTAGAGAGAGAGAGTGTAAATTGCCGTGGTGTACTTTATGTCATGTCCCTACATAAAGAAAGCACCAGCTATAGTGTGCACCTTTAAGTTGTTAACTTTGGGCAATTCTGAAGATTAAATTTAGTGTGTCCTAGTCTTACATGGCTATACATGAGTTTTGTAATACTCCCTTTGGAAATTCATAATCATGCACCATCTAGGATGATAATACTGTACACCATTTGTATGTTTCCCGAGCCATAGCACAATGACTGGAAGTCTACAGGTACAGAAGCACATGCTAGCGTACCTGTAGATTTCAAGTCATTGCGCTAACACTAGTTAGCAATAGCTCGCAAAACTACCTCTGAATTCCTTCATACTGCACGCAGAGATGCAAAAATGGTATCCACGAGTTCAGCCAGCACACATATACAGTATCAGATTGGGACTTTTGCAAAACATGCGAGAAAGCTCTTAATGCCAAAGGCTTTAACACAATTTCTTTCACAGCAAGACCCTCTATTATTGAAATTGCTCTCGGCATATAGAAAGGTACATCAGCCAGCCACAATGAAAATGCCTGGTGTTGAGTAACACCGCCGAGTCTAAACACACACAGCTCTCAGGCACTCCTGAAGAGCGGCTCCCTTTCCCCTACCCCTCAGAGGTTACTGCAATAACCTCCTAAAATAAAACCCCATGTATAATGTACTACCGCAATTACTTCCAAAGGTGGAGTAGTCTATTCATCACACATCAACTATTTTTGCTTTTGGCAACAGTACATCTTGCACAATGACAATCAGTAATGCTTGTGAGGAACATTTTCTTCTGCACAGTCCTCCCCATTGGCTTGGCTCCCTTCAGAAAACAAGCTGAATGCACCTGAAGGGTACAGTGTCACTTATTCAATCTCTTCATTAATACATGTTTACTTTCACCAGATGTCCTTCACGGCTCATAAACCTAGATTTCCTCTCCAACATCTGATTAACCACTGTGGATGAGGACTTGTATGTATGTATCCATATGGTAAAGGATCAATTAAGGTACATTAAACCAAGAGTCTTACCACTCTGTCAGAACCTCTGTGTTGACTGTGGATTGGAAGTCAAGTAAGTCAATGTAACTCATGTTTAGCCTGGGTGAGAGAAAGACCTGAGGAAGGAAAGGCCTGCTGTTTTAATAGACAGGCCAGGCAGGGTTGTATGTTTACTGAGCAGCAGATTGATAAGAGCACTGTTGGTCTGTTTTAGACATAAAATAACTGAAATGTAGGTGCACATACCTGGGTAACCTCAGTCGACAGTATGTATTTGCCAGCAGGATCCTTATACTGTATGACACTCTCAAGCACCTCTGCCAAGAAGATATGACTATCCTCTTCAGGCATAAATATATTTATTCTCTGGCATAGTTATGCATGGTGGATAATACACAAGAGGAAACAGAGGCAAATACTCTCGTATTCCACCAATTTGACCTGGCCTTTTCAAGCCTGGGCTTGAAAATGCATTTATTGTAACCTGGTGCGTGAATGGAATCTTTTAAGAGCTTTAAGATGATCCCACTGTAGAAAGTGCTACATGATTTTACACACTACACAAGGGTAACGTCAATCCATGAGACTAGACACATGTGACCCATCTTCTAGCTAGAATAATCTGGGGCACTTCAATCAATAGAGACAACATGGCAACTTAACATTCTCGGGTTGAACTTCAAAAAATATTTTTGTCATATTTGAATCATTGTGAACCATGACTTCGCTTAACAATATGGGGCTATCCCATGGAATCACGAAAGCTAAAGAGCATGTCCAAATAGAGAAATGCAGTTATAAGGTAAACGGTTAAAGACAGATATTTTACGAAAGTCTTAGCAAAATCAGAAAAGCAATATTATCATTAAATAAGTACTTACTTTCATTTAAAACCTGACTGTTTGTTTAAAGCCTAAACAACTGAGGACCAGTAGTGGTTTGCTGAATGCCTGACTCATGGCTTGGGCACGATGACATTGATTAATGTGTTATAGTGCAACATGTCAAAAAATAACAAATTTTCAGAGGGAAATGGACAATAATTACTGAAATCAACATGTTTCAGATATAGTAGCTATTTCAAATGTGTATGCCAAGACATCTGGCTAGTTCACTGACCAGAAGAACAATGTGATTATTTGGCGCTATGATAGGGATATTCACAGATGATCTGTGGTTGTGTATAATAGGGCCACAGCACATACATCCACAGATCTCACAGCAAACTAACATCAGGTATTTTACTAAGAAACCGTGTGGCTCACGTCATCTCTTTACATAGGGGACTTATTCTAAATGCAATAAAGACAATACAGAGACATGGTTGTAATAATTGAGGTGAGTAAAATGAGTTCTCTACCAGATGGTGCGTCAGTGATAGTGTCACCGTTTGTGGCTCTGGTATTGATCCTCTTTTATAAAATGACATACAAAGGTCAGAGGAAGTCTATCCATTTACCCTTAGCATGCTTTTACTGCATGGATAGATTGGCAGACACAGAGGCCATTGTGTGAAAGCCCATTTGACACGACTGGGTGTACCTGTTGTTCTGTGGCCAGTAAATTCTCCCTTCTCAGATTCATAGCCTCGTTTTATGGGCAACCCTTTCTTTATACTTATCTGATCTGACATGCATTATTTACTGTGCCAGCTTATCTGGCCGGTACACAAACCCTGCACTTTTCACACTTGAAAGAGAAGCCAGACTAGAATAGGAGGGAGGATCATAAAATCTGTCAACTGCAATGACACAAACCCTAACAAAGACCAATCTAAGTAATTAACAGGAATAATTCAAAACAATTAAAACTTAATGACATTGATCCATACATCTCTTTTGAGGAGCATTTGGCTTAAACAGCCATGTTAACCTTCCAAATGTTTAAAGCTTGACTACTGTATCCAATGTCATTACTGAACATAAGCGGGAAATGGATGGAGAAGAAACGGCAGGAAGTTTTTCATTGAGCTGTCAACAAATGTCAAGGTTGGCCTCTCTCACTCTGTGTCTCTCTTGCTCTCTTTCTCACTTACTGTAGATAATGGCGATAGTTAAAAATGCAAAGCACTTGCCAGGAGAATTTCACTGTGGTTCTTACACCTAATGAGATATTCAAGATACAAACACATTACCAGTGTTACATTTGGTTACTTTTGAGGTTAGCGAGCTAGCCGGGCACCTAATTAAAGGATTAGCTTGGGAGGGAATAACTTAAGACAGATAGCTGCTGTTTTGAGACAGAAGCGCACTGTCACCAAGCTTGCATCCGAGATAAGCATTTGGGATTTTTATTAGACACCCACGGCTCCCATCCCTCAAATGCCAGTCAGCTTGTGAAGGTTATGTATGTGTCCACATGGGTGGCTGCAGCTCTATTTGTAGAAGGAGTACAATAGAGAGACACTGTACAAACTGTACAAACCACTACACCACAGCCTAGTAATTAATTCAAGGTTCTGCAAACCTTATAGCCTCATTGTTCATTTGACAAGAAACACTGCAAACAGAGCTTCAAAACCCGTAGTAAAATGACAGCTTCTGACAGTTTATGGCTGTTACCAACATGTACACAGCTGTTGTTTCCACAGGGTCTGAAATCTGAACACTTATTTATTTATTTCCTCAAGTTTATTTTGCTTTAAATAATCAGCTCATACATTTTCTTCTCCTTGTCTTGAGAAAGTTTCTGAAAAGCCTCCTATGAGGATGGGACAATACTCTACTTTCCCTTCGCTCTGCGGGGAAAGTCAGGAGTCAAAGAAAAACGGTATGAGAAACCAACCAAAATACATGGTCCATTGTTCATCAGTAGCTAAGGTCTGGCCATCAGGTAGTGGGTACAGTAGGACACAAATAGAATCCCTTCTTCTTAGTCACATCCTTGATGTAGCTCTAAAAGCAAGGAGAGAGAGCAAGAAAATAACTAAGAGACCGTGATTGAGACAATTAAAAGCGGTATTGATCGGTGTTGGCTGCTCTGTAGGGGTCTGCCTAACTGTGCGTGTACCCAGTGCGCCTGACAGGGCAGACTCAATTGGTCTCCTCTCTGTCCGATGGAATTGGCAGGCCTCACGGCATGCCTGACAGAAATTGACACCATATATTACTTTATCAAACCATTATTCACCCTCCATTAAAAGAGAGAACTTAACTGACTTCCCACGAGGCCCCTTCAGAAGTGATAGCCATCCATGGAGAGATGACAACCTTGCTGTTAAAGGGCAGAGCTGTCATCGGCTGAGACTACGCCACGTCTCTCTGAGGGCTAATGGCCCTCCATGCTTCTGAAAGGGGAGTGGACATCAGAACACATAGACTATATAGTAGGTGTAATGCATGCTTTTTAAAGGGGAACAGAAAGCAGAACAGATAATGCATCAGACTCCCAATGGACACATGCTTCCTGGCACGAAACCATGCGACAGGGCCTCCCCATACCCAGTGTAAGCAAAGTTTAAAGGTGCATGGGGATCGTAGAACAGCTGCTAGACTGAATAAACATTATCTAGGTCCCATTATATGGGTCTAGGGCATTGTATAAGCCTTATGGTGGGGTTCAATTTCAGTTTCATCAAAATGAGGTGACATAACAATGGGGACGTTGCAAGATTGAGAATCATGCATTCATTATCAAGATGCTAACAAAAGGACAACACAGTTCAGCCGGTACATTTATATACTCAGTCTACCCACATCTCCTGTGATTTGCTGATTAAAATAGGGTGTGTTGCCAGGAGATGGTTGTTGCATAAACATTTTTAATAAGTCTGTTTACCAATAATGTACATCATCTCTACAGACATCAACATTAAAATGAAAGAGACTGATGATCATTATGTAATATGTACAATTATTTAAGAGCCTTATGCAATATAAATGTGATAAACACAACAACAAAAAACAAGACATTTTCATGGTGAGCAATTATCTTAAAGTGCATTTCAAAACAATTTGCGCCTGAATTGCATTCTTCCTGTTGTCATCTTGAAAAGAAAGCTTTCCTCTTATAAGTCCCCTGCTGGGAACATGTCTCAGAACTTTTTTTCATGACAGAAAGTCTTAGATTAAAGTGCTTGGTGACAATCAAACTGTAAGAACTGCAACACAAATGTAACAGGTTTTTTGACTGATTGAGACACGGCACTGTCTTGTCCGTTTTAAGACATTCTGGATTAGGCGGTGTCAAAGGAAGTCGCTAAAAATTGTCAAAGACTCCAGCCACCCAAGTCATAGACTGTTCTCTCTGCTATCGCACGGCAAGTGGTACCGATGCACCAAGTCTGGAACCTACAGGACCCTGAACAGCTTCTACCACCAAGCCATAAGACTGCTAACTAGTTAGTTAACTATCTGCATTGACCCTTTTTGCACTACCTCTTTTGACTCATCCCATACGCTGCTGCTACTGTTTATTATCTATCCTGTTGCCTAGTCAATTTATCCCTACCTACAGTATATGTACCTGTACATATCTTCCTCAATTACCTCGTACAACTGCATATCGACTCGGTAATGGTACCCTGTGTACAATGCATTCGGAAAGTATTCAGACACTGTCGCTGATTTATTTAGAATTCAAGGCACACTTAACCAGCATGGCTACCACAGCATTCTGCAGTGATACACCATCCCATCTGGTTTGCGCTTAGTGGGACTATCATTTGTTTTTCAACAGGACAATGACCCAACACACCTCCAGGCTGTGTAAGGGCTATTTGACCAAGGAGAGGGATGGAGTGCTGTATCAGAAGACCTGGCCTCCACAATCACCCGACCTCAACCCAATTGAGATGGTTTGGGATATGTTGGACCGCAGAGTGAAAGAAACGCAGCCAACAAGTGCTCAGCATATGTGGGAACTCCTTCAAGCCCATTGGAAAAGCATTCCAGGTGAAGCTGGTTGAGAGAATGCCAAGAGTGTGCAAAGCAGTCATCAAGGCAAAGGGTTGCTACTTTGAAGAATCTCAAATATAAAATATATTTGAATTTGTTTTACACTTTTTGGGTTACTACATGCTTCCATGTGTTATTTCATAGTTTTGATGTCTTCACTATTATTATACAATGTAGAAAATAGTAAAATAAAGAAAAGCCTTGAATGAGTAGGTGTGTCCAAACTTTTGACTGGTACTGTATATTTATATTATTTTACTCAAAACATGTCACTACACCTCAACTCATCACCCAAGGGAAATGCCAATTTGCTAGCACCCAGTATTTTCTACTAGATGTTTTGCAGTATAAAGGACAGGTAACTGCCAAAGTAAAGGAAACACCAACAAGTCTCTTAATGGGGATTTGGGCCACCACGAGCCGTGAGAACAGCTGAAAGCAGAATTACTTTCCCATTGTTCCTCAACTGCAGTGTATGGTATACCATTTTCTAGCTCTGAGTCTCTACTTTTATCCAATGTAAAAAACACCATTTCAAATTTTGCTACTTAAGACTGAATAGAGGCAGTCGGTCACAATTATCCAGCAATCCGTGAGAATACTTGATGATACTTGATGGTATGAGGTCGGTTGGTTTGCAAAGCCTTCCTTAAACCATAGCCCCCTAGGTACGGTACTACTGTATTACCTACAAACACCGCTTCCAGCTCCCTCCTGGTGGTGATTATACATTTAAAATATTTATTTGAAATCCTCCTGCTGCAGGATTATTTTCCGCCTGTGACGAAATGGGTCATATTAAGATCCGACATCTGTATGTATAAACAACACATCCACATTATATCTTAAACATTTTTCTCCTATGGTGAAACATGTAGGTCTCCATCTAAGCGGTTTATTGAATACTGCAGACAAAACAGTGTCTCGTGCTATTAATATATAGAGACATCTTTTGATTTTGTGTAGATGATAATATAGCTTTGAAAATAGTAGAATACCCCCCAATCGGATATGGTGAAATGTTTTCCTCTCTTGTTTCTATTCAGTCTACCACTGATGTCTGAGACTTTCATACTGGAAAGTCTATCCAAATTGGAATACTTTTGATGTTTTTCTTTTTTCACTCCCCATCCTCCCACTTTAGTTTAGCAAACCCTGCGGGGTAATTCTGACAAAGGTATCTCTAAGTGCTAAGTCTTGTATTATGTAGCTGCTTCGCTCCCTCAGCCTTGCTGTCGCTCCGAGCTGTTCCCACCTACAATGCTGCTAGAGGACTGGTATCCAGTAAGAACTGAATCACTATGTCAAGCTCAGCACATTTCTTTTTAAATAAATCTGAAATACTGTCAGAAATACCCAGACTTTGGTTGTTCAGAATCAACCAAAGAAGTGTCAGGAAAACCTGCATACATTTCATTCAGTAGAGCATACAACAAACCTTGTTAAGAATAAACTGTCATGGTCATTAGTACACAAATTACTTGTAATTGTTCATTTGACCAATTCCCCCTTTCAGTACATGGATAATGCTCACACCCCCATGTTCTTTTGACTGGTGTAAAGCTACTGCACAACAATGGTTAGCTGAGTAACATTACTGTTCATACCATTGTCCTCTGGCTGCCATTGTTCTACTCCCAACCACGCACCACATTCATTATCATTAATAAATTGCTGCATTTAGAACATCAAAAAATGTGCATTGTTCAACTGCTAAGAATGTGCCCGCACAGTACGATCTGGACAAATATGGTTCCAGAATCCATCTTCTACATGGCATGAAAAGGTGTAGCGGGCCTCTGAAGGTATCAGCAGAACAACTCCCTTGTGTCATGTCAAAAATATGTATTTAGCACATTCTGTGGAATAGCTCAGTGCTTGCTCCGATAACTTCCCTATCCCATGTGACACATTTGATATTGAAGAGAAAATAAGTTCTGCACAACTTGATGCCTTCTTCAGTGGGATACCAACACAGTTACTAATATGCGGCCCCATGGAGACATCATTTCAGATAAGAGGGATTTGGGTAGACAGGAAATGTAGCTCAGCAACACTAGAAAGCCGCAGGTAAAAAGGAAGTATGGAAACCAGAGATAGGTTTGATATTCTATCTGCAAGCATTTTCAAAAAAGGCCACTGAACATATCAGAGAATTGTTTCTAAAAATAAGATGTTTGTCTACTGTATTTTGTTTATTGTTTGATGCTTTATATTCAGATATGGCAGGGCCAATTGCACCATCCAATCTCTAACTGTAAATTGAGCGTTGATCCTGGGGGGGAATTATATACAGTGCATTCGGAGTATTCAGACCCCGTGACGACTTTTTCCACATTTTGTTAGGTTACAGCCTTATTCTAAAATGGATTCAATTAAAAATGTTCCTCACCAATCTATGCACAATACCCCATAACGACAAAGATTTTTTTTTTTTTGCAAATTAAGAAAAAAAACTAAAATACCTTATTTACATAAGTGTTAATTTTGCTATGAGACTTGAAATTTGCTATGAGACTTGAAATTGAGCTCAGGTGCATCCTGTTTCCATTGATCATCCTTGAGATGTTTCTACAACTTGATTGGAGTCTAACTGTGGTAAATTCAATTGATTGGACATGATTTGCTAAGGCACACACCTGTCTATATAAGGTCACACAGTTGACAGTGCATGTCAAAGCAAAAACCAAGCCAAAAGGTCAAAGGAATTGTCCATAGAGCTTCGAGACAGGATTGTGTCGAGGCACAGATCTGGGAAAGGACACCAAAACTTTTCTGCAGCATTGAAGGTCCCCAAGAACACAGTGGCTTCCATCATTCTTAAAAGGAAGATGTTTGGAACCCCTGAGACTCTTGCTAGAGGAAAACTGAGGAATCGGGGGAGAATGGCCTTGGTCAGGGAGGTGACCAAGAACCCGATGGTCACTCTGACAGAGCTCCAGAGTTCCTCTGTGGAGAGGGGAGAACCTTCTAGAAGGACAACCATCTCTGCAGCACTCCACCAATCAGGCCATTATGGTAGAGTGGACTCTCAGACCATGAGAAACAATATTCTCTGGTCTGATGAAACCAAGATTGAACTATTTGGCTTGAATGCCAAGGGTCACGTCTGGAGGAATCCTTGCACCATCCCTACGGTGAAGCATGGTGGTGGCAGCATCATGCTGTGGGGATGTTTTTCAGCAGCAGGGACGGGGAGACAAGGCAGGATCGAGGGTAAGATGAACAACGCAAAGTACAGAGAGATCCTTGACGAAAACCTGCTCCAGAGCGCTCAGGACCTCAGACTGGGGCAAAGGTTCACCTTCCAACAGGACAACGACCCTAAGTGTACAGCCAAGAGAACGCAGGAGTGGCTTTGGGACAAGTCTCTGAATGTCCTTGAGTGTCCCAGCCAGAGCCAGGACTCGAACCCGATCAAACATCACTGGAGAGACCTGAAAATAGCTGTGCAGTCATACCCAAGAAGACTCAAGGCTGTAATCACTGCCAAAGGTGCTTCAACAAAGTACTGAGTAAAGGGTCTGAATGCTTATGTTAATGTACTATTTTTTTTATTTTCTTTTATATGTGCTACAATTTCTAAAAACATGTTTTTGCTTTGTCATTATGGGGTATTGTGTGTAGATTGATTAGGGGGGAAAACTATTTAATCAATTTTAGAATAAAGCTGTAACGTAACAAAATATGGAAAAAGTCAAGCGGTCTGAATACTTTCCGAATTCACTGTATACTTTGGTATAACAATTGATGACCGACAATTGTTTTCAGACAGTTTTGTTTCGATAATGTTTTCATTATCGTAAAAATAAGTAAATGAGTCACACTCCTTAGAAGGCACAGTGATGCCGAAAACGTTGGTGTTTTACCCAATAAATTTCTAGGAGATTATATATAGTGTATATATATATTTATTTTTAAGCTTACAGTTTATTCACCATTAGTCAGCACCTCTACACAAAATACTATTTTCTGGGTGTGCGCCAGCTCATGCTTTTTATTAGTTCATTACAAGAGTAACTGTCACGCCCTTTGGTCCACACCTTCTTCAACAGACGATCATTACAGTAACAAGTAATTGTTACCAATCTACTTCTAAGTAAATTGTCCAGATTGGAATGACATTAGAATAAAAATTGGAGTAAGCTTGGTTAAAGGGGTTATACAAACAACAATTTGACTCTTGAGTTGATGGTACAATAGCCAGCATTGTTATGGGTCGTTCTTGAATTGAGGTGTAATTTCAACTTCAAATGTTATTTTTTTAACTTAATTTTTCTTTACCAAAACGTTTTGTACAACGTTAGTGAACCTCTTAACATTATTAATCAACATAAATGATAGCTTAATTAATTAGAATAATTTGAAAACATTTATTCAAATTATGCTTGTGCTGCAGTTTCGTCATTAGTGTTAAATTACAATTCTGGCTTTCCATCATGTTTTTCTGTCAAATCAACTTGCACATCTAATCAAGGAGATAAAGTGTAATGGTAATTTGAATAAAAATGACTGCAGTTAAAAAACGGTCCTTTTGCACTCTAACTACAGTTATACTACAGTGTACTGTAGTTATACTTCAATCTGACTGCAATTTTTTTCGTAATGGAAAACAATTGTTCATTTGAATTTCCTGATGCATCCGGAAAATTCTCCGCAACAAAAGAGTGATCAAGTTCAGACCTGACAACTGTATACAAGATGATATTTAATATAAGCATCATTCCACTAGGTAAAATAATGTCTGGAAGTGACAGAATAGCAAACAGCATAATTTGTAGTCAGAGCGTGAAACATGGCAGACCATAAGTACACAACACCAAGACTCAATGGATTGCATTCCACCTTCAGACTCAATACATGGTATGTATACTGAACCAAAATATAAACGCAACATGCCACAATTTCAAAGACTGCTGAGTTACAGTTCATATAATGAAATCAGTCAATTGAAATGAACCCAATAGGCCCTAATCTATGGATTTCACATGACTGAGCAGGGGCATTGTGTTGATCAATGACATTGTGTTGCGGACAAAACTGCTCATTTTAGATTGGCCTTTTATTGTCCCCAGCACAAGGTGCACCTGTGTAATGATAATGCTGTTTAATCAGCTTCTTGATATGCCACACCTGTCAGGATAAAATGCTCACTAACAGGTATGTAAACAAATGTGTGCACAAAATTTGAGAGAAATAAGCTTTTTCCAGTATGGAACATTTCTGGGATATTTTATTTAAGCTCATGACACATGAGACCAGCACTTTAGAAGTTGGGTTTATATTTTTGTTCAGTGTACGTGTGATTGCTGCTGTGACCTCTAATCTCTAACATCCAATACATCAAATGAGACGAGAGGCCACTGACCTTTAGAACAACTTAAGAAACAGAGTGAAAATTACATTTCTGGTTATAACACAGAATCCATGTAGGTGGACACAACTTTGATTGGAGACAAGAGACAACACCCTTTGGATGCAGATGACGGGGAGGAACAGGTTCATAGATCAAGTCTAAAAGAAGAGAGCTATCATGCCCCCCACAGTAGGTCATCCGGAGGCCCCTACCCATCAGGCCTAATTGCTGGGAGCGATTCCTCTTCGTGGTGAGGAAGACTGGGCTGTCCCCGCGGTCAGGGAGCAGCATGCTGGGGCAGGATTAATGGACTGGGAGTCAGGGCTTCGTCACAGCGCAGGGTAATAAGCAAATCTCACATCCGTCAGTCGAGGGAGCCCCCCAGTCCCCGAGCCCCGCTGTGCTAAGCTTTTACAAAGCTCCTAGGAGTCCTTGGGCTGGGGTGAAAAAGCATTAATGCGTACTCGCCTCACAGTCACACTCCTCACAGCAGTCGATTGGATTTTCATGAGATGACCGTGCTCGTGCTCTAGTCCCCCAAATGTTTACTGTGATTTTAAAGTCTTAAGTCAGTTGATGGTTACATCCATTTCTACATGGGAGAATGGTTATGGTAATCTAGACTGTCTGATGATGAAAAGTATTGCTCTTATCATTGTGTGAAACCAGTTGTTTCTGTGACTACTGTTTGTCTCAGTGACTGCAGTTTAAGAATCAGAAAGCAGGATGAGACATCAACTTTTAGACCAACAATGACAGCATCCCTCTCAGCAAACACCATGATGTCCCATGTATTTAGAGACATTAAACACTGGATCGTTTCTTTTATACTGTTTTTCACACTGCATATTCATATACTGTAATGTTCATATAACTCATTATAATATATCTACCACTGTACATTGCATTTTTGTTACACTGTTTATACACACCATGTATTTACACACTGGATTCTTAACATAGCTCACTGTAATATATATAATACTGTACATATCCTTACTATATATTTCTGGTGTATATACATAGAATGAATTTGGATTACTGATACAGTGTTATTTGAGTTGTTACCTAGATTTGAACAGACATCTGTGATTTCTTGCTTTTTTCGTTTTTGATTATTATTTGTGTACTTGTTTGACATTTTGTATGCATCGTTGGGAGCAAGTAACACAGGCATTTCGCTACACTCACTATAGCATCTGCTAAACTGTGTATGCGACCAATAAACTTTGATTTGATTTTTAGATGCAGTCAATTATGCCAATTAAACTACTGTAGCACCATCACCTAAAATCTAAAAGTGTATTAAGGTCAGTGGTGGAAAAAGTACCCAATTATCATACTTGAGTAAAAGTAAAGATACCTTAATAGAAAATGACTCAAGCAAAAGTGAAAGTCATCCGGTAATATACTACTCAAATAAAAGTCTAAAAGTATTTAGGTTTTAAATATACTTAAGTATCAAAAGTAAATGTAATTGTGACCGACCGGCTCGATTTGGTCTTATGTAGCAAAATTTGAAATTGTGTTTTTTACATTGGATAAAAGTATAGACTCAGAGTTAGAAAATGGTATATCATACACTACAGTTAAGGAACAATGGGAAAGTAATTTTGCTTTGAAAGTTGATAAACTTGTAACCTCACTTTAGAGAAAATGGCCATTGAATGTGTATATGAAATATACTTATTAATGTCACTGAGGGAGAGAGGGTAATGTATAACGTTTACATTATGTCAGGATATGTTATTGTTAGCCATCAGAGATCCTATGGGTGGTGTTTTCTGGGAGGAGAAGAGACACAGTCTGGTACCAGTCAACATGACAGCTGTGAGTTGGGGAGGAGTGAGCACTTTGGGGCAAAGGTCAGGTCAGATGAAGTGAGGAAGAACAGATATCACTAAGGTTCTGTCTAGCAACAGAGATGCATTGGCTGTTCAGATGTGTAGGAGACTCAGCATAGGAGAAAAGGTTAAATATCAGTGCTTGTGTAAATATGTCTTTGTCTGTTCAGCTGTTCGACACTTTGGGGTGAATAAACTTGGTTTAAGCTTTCATAGAGTCCGTTGAGTACTTACTCTGATATTTAGAACCTAACAAATGTTTTGGTACCTACTGGGGAGCTCTTCTTTGTCTAAATCAAATCAAATCAAATGTATTTATAAAGCCCTTCTTACATCAGCTGATATCTCAAAGTGCTGTACAGAAACCCAGCCTAAAACCCCAAAAAGCAAGCAATGCAGGTGTAGAAGCACAGTGGCTAGGAAAATCTCCCTAGAAAGGCCAGAACCTAGGAAGAAACCTAGAGAGGAACCAGGCTATGATGGGTGGCCAGTCCTCTTCTGGCTGTGCCGGGTGGAGATTATAACAGAACATGGCCAAAATGTTCAAATGTTCATAGATGACCAGCAGGGTCAAATCAGCTTCATTCACACCCTCTTAAAAGTTTTAGTAAGGATTCACGTGAGGCTATGTACTAAACAACCAAAGAGTTCAAGACTAACAGGCTAACGTTGGCTTGCTTGCTGCTACTTCCAGACACAAATGAGAGAACAGCTCACTCTGACCATTTTACATCCCCTAGCAGAGATGGTTAGGCTGTTTTTCTGTTATCCAGAGTTTTGGTGACTGCAACTCTGCTGCTGGCAACAATTTAATTACGCTTTTTTGCCAACGTTTACTGACACCGGCCATATTCAACGGGTGTTGAGTGTTTGTAAATTCGTCAGTTATTCTGCGCTCTGGCATACTCAGATGAGAGTGCTCTGAAATTGGAGTAGATAGCAAGAGCGAATTTACCAGCTATGTCTATCGACAGTTGTCGCAGTAAATGTTCTATTGAAATAGTTACTTGCATAGTGGAGTCTTTTGTTTAGACATGTAGCTAGCTAGCTAAAAAATTAACCATAATCCCAACTCATAACGTTACTACCCTGCATGAATCTGCAGGTAGCTAACCAACTAGGTTCAATGTTAGCTATCTAACATTAGGCTATAACTAGCAATGCAAATGGCTCTATGAATACTATTACTACACAGATCATACATGTAACTAGCTAACAGTACACTTTAACTTGAAATGAAAATGCCTTTCTGACAAAATTAGAAACGTGTAATATCTGAAAATGTAGCTAGCTAGACTCTCTCACCCGTATACATGGCTGGACGCTTCTCCCTCTCTGTCACAGATACCATGGTTGCCCTTAGTTTGAAGATGTTTTATACAACAGCCTTCTGTATGTTCTCTTTTCAACTCCGTCTCCATATTTGCAATCAAACGCCAGAATTGTCTCCATCTCCTTAGCTATCATACTTTTTACAATTGGCTCATTCATCCCCCTCCTCTCCCCTGTAACTATTCCCCAGGTCGTTGCTGCAAATGAGAACGTGTTCTCAGTCAACTTACCTGGTAAAATAACGGTAAAATAAAATATATAAATAAAAAATACTCTAATTCCACTGATTTCAAAACTCGGTCCTCCAGAAAGTGGAGAGCAACACTTATGCAGTTCTACTATATCTATGATATATTTTTTTTAAAGCAGTGTTAGAAAGGATTACCTACACATACTGACCAGCTCATATTATAGACAGAAGTCTGCTACATGGCAGACCAATTCAAACTCATCTCTCGGCATGTCCAGCCAATCATAGCTAGAGGGAAGGTTGCTGGCTTTTTCCATGGCTAGACCAACTAGGCTCGTAGTTTAACAATTTTATTCGAATTCACAGATGGCATACAAGTTTGTTATTAAGGCACATACATGTTCACATGTTCCAGAATGCATTTCTGCCAAAAAATGCATTTTGATATAAAAAAAAGTTGACATTCAAATGGCGCTCCTGTAAAGTAGTGCCGCGCAACATACGCCTAGTTTCCTGAAACAAGTCACAATTGCTCAAATATACTTAAGTATCAAAAGTAAAAGTATAAATCATTTAAAATTCCTTATATTAAGCATTTATTTACAGATAGCCAGGGGCATGATAGCCAGGGGCACACTCCAACACTCTGACATACTTTACAAATGAAGCATGTCTGTTTAGTGAGTCCGCCAAATCAGAGGCAGTAGGGATGACCAGGGATGTTCTCTTGATAAGTGCGTGAATTTGACCATTTTCCTGTCCTGCAAAGAATTCTAAATGTAACGAGTACTTTTGTGTGTCAGGGAAAATGTATGAAGTAAAAAAGTACATTATTTTCTTCAGGAATGTAATGAAGTAAAGGTAAAAGTAGTAAAAAAGATATATAAATAGTAAAGTACAGATACCCAAAAAAGCTACTTAAGTAGTACTTTAAAGTATTTTTATTTTACACTACTGATTAAGGTATAGTAGACATGGCAAGCATAACAAGTGTTTTTCTTGAAAATAATCAGTTTACTATGACTTGGATTGAAACAAAATATCTAATCAAGTGAATTAGAAAGTCATTATTCTTGAGCATAGAAGGTTGTACTGCTTATGTAAATAGTAATCTCAAGAAATACCCAAAGGGTAATAATGGCTTGAGTCAGTCAACATTGTCTCATTGTTATTTCTCCATACTTTTTCATAACAGCATCATCATGGCTTTTTGAAAGCATTTTCAAAAAATCATCAATGTTCACAATTTCTGTCTCAATTCAATCCAAAGATATACAAGGTTTCATGGTTGTTAGATTTGGAAACTAATTCATGTTTGTTGACAGCTCAATTAAAAATCTAACAAAACGGGATGTTGATCATTCTGTATGTCTTGGGAAGGGAGATGAGAATATAAGGAGAGAGCCGTCAAAACCAGACAAGGAATACAATCAACCACTCAATCTGCATTAGTACTGCTAGATGTTTGCAATGAAAGACAGCATAATTAAAATACAGCAGCTAAATTGATCAGGGCAGTAGAAACATGGAGCTTGTAGTCCCACTGGCCCATAGATCAAGATTAAATGTATCCTTCTTCTTCTACTAGAAGCTTCTATTGAGAGAGGGCACTAAAGGCATTTGCGCTTTAATTCCTGTATTATGAAAGGTAAATATAAAACAGCACACTTGAATCTCACATTCAACTCCGATCCTGGTATATGTTGTGACTGGCTGGATTATGGGAGGTCACACAACATGGTGTGTAAATCCGCAGCAGGTTTGGGGCTCAGCTCAGAGCCCCGATTATTATAACACCTGCTGCCCTGACTCCCACTCTCATTAAGGGCTCTATAACAAGATTACCCACATCATGCAATCTCTCTTCACAGTTTACCATGCAGCTCTGGCTCTAATCAGAGTGGATGCCCTAATCGTAGTTGTTTTTGAACACGTTTAATATCTGGTCTAAAGTAGTAGGCAGTTCAGACGTGCTTGAAAGGAAAATTAAAAAATACATGTAAATGACTAAGGTTAAAAAAATAGCATGTATACAGAATTTTAAACAAAATATGGTACACGCTTCATGATTGCTTCGATCAAGTGGACTGGGATATATTCCGGGTAGCCTCAGACAATAACATTGACGTATACGCTGACTCGGTGAGTGAGTTTATTAGGAAGTGCATTAGAGATGTTGTACCCACTGTGACGATTAAAACCTTCCCTAACCAGAAATCGTGGATTGGTGGCAGCATTCGCGCAAAACTGAAAGTGCGAACCACCGCATTTAATCATGGCAAGGTGACTGGAAACTTGATCGTATACAAACAGTGTAGCTATTCCCTCTGCAAGGCAATCAAACAAGCAAAGCGTCAGTATAGAGACAAAGTAGAGTTGCAATTCAATGGCTCAAACATGAGACGTATGTGGCAGGGTCAACAGACAATCACGGATTACAAAAAGAAAACCAGCCCCGTCGCGGACATCGACGTCTCGCTCCCAGACAAATTAAACCACTTCTTTGCGCACTTTGAGGACAATACAGTGCCACCGACACGGCCCGCTACCAAAGACTGTGGGCTCTCTTTCAATACGGCCGATGACGGCATCCCTAGCCGCGTCCTCAGAGCATGCGCAGACCAGCTGGCTGGTGTCTTTACAGACATATTCAATTAATCCCTATTCCAGTCTGCTGTCCCCTTTTGCTTCAAGATGGCCACCATTGTTCCTGTTCCCAAGAAAGCGAAGGTAACTGAACTAAATGACTATCGCCCAGTAGCACTCACTTCTGTCATCATGAAGTGCTTTGACAGACTAGTCAAGGATCATATCACCTACACCCTACCTGATACCCTAGACCCACTCCAATTTGCTTATCGCCCCAATAGGTCCACAGACGATGCCATCACACTGCACACTGCCCTATCCCAGCTGGACAAGAGGAATACCTATGTAAGAATGCTGTTCATTGACTACAGCTCAGCATTTAACACCATAGTACCCTCCAAACTCATCATTAAGCTTGAGACCCAGGGTCTCGACCCCGCACTGTGCAACTGGGTCCTGGACTTTTTGACGGGCCACCCCCATGTAGTGAAGGTAGGAAACAACATCTCCACCCCTCTGATCCTCAACACTGGGGCCCCACAAGGGTGTGTTCTCAGCCCTCTCCTGTACTCCCTGTTCACCCATGACTGTGTGGCCATGCACGCCTCCAACTCAATAACCAAGTTTGCTTGATTACCAACAACAACGAGACAGCCTACAGGGAGGAGGTGATGGCCCTCGGAGTGTGGTGTCAGGAAAATTACTTCTCACTCAACGTCAACAAAACAAAGGAGATGATCGTGAACTTCAGGAAACAGCAGAGGGAGCACCCCCCTATCCACATCCAAGGGACAGTAGTGCAGAAGGTGGAAAGTTTTAAGTTCCTCAGCGTACACATCATGGACAAACTGAAATGGTCCACCCACACAGACAGTGTGGTGAACAAGGCGCAACAGCGCAACAATTTGGCTTGTCACCTAAAACCCTCATAAACTTCTACAGATGCACAATCAAGAGCATCCTGTCGGGCCATATCCCCGCCTGGTATGGCAACTGCACCGCCCTCAACCGCAAGGCTCTCCAGTGGGTAGTGCGGTCTTCACAACGCATCACCGGGGGCAAACTACCTGCTCTCCAGGACACCTACAGCACCCAATGTCACAGGAAGGCCAAAAAGATCATCAAGGACAACATTGCCTGTTCACCCCGCTACCATCCAGAAGGCAAGGTCAGTACTGGTGCATCAAAGCTGGGACCGAGAGACTGAAAAACTATCTCAAGGCCATCAGACTGTTAAACAGCCATCACTAACATAGAGAGGCTGCTGCCAACATACAGACTCAAATCACTGGCCACTTTAATAAATTGATTTAATTATTGTATCACTAGTCACTTTAAATAATGCCACTTTAATAATGTTTACATAGCCTACAATACTCATCTCATATGTATATACTGTACTCTATACCATCTACTGCATCTTGCCTATGCCGCTCGGCCATCGCGCATCCATATATTATATGTACATATTCTTATTCCATCCCCTTACATTGTGTGTATAAGGTAGTCATTGTGAATTTGTTAGATTACTTGTTAGATATTACTGCATTGTCGGAACTAGAAGCACAAGCATTTCTCTACACTCGCATTAACATCTGTTAACCATGTGTATGTGACAAATAAACATTTGATTTGATTTGAAATAGAGATAAGAAAAAACTAAGTCTGGTTTTGTTCAAGGGTCTAGTTATAACTGCACACACTCCCACCCAAAAAGGGCACTCTGACTTTTTAGACACACCTGTGCACAATCTTATCGCTTCAAGAGCAGTACATTTAGCCAAAAGCACTTCATACATCATGGCGATGGAGCCAATCTTTATTTAGATGGGTCATCATTTGTATTCCTGACAGCACAATAGTGGGTGAGGAAGGCTAATTCTCAGGGTGGTTAGTGTGCACTCTGCGATAAGCTTGACTCGCGGCAAAGGGAAAAGCACCTATTATGTGGATTTTCAATTCAACTCCTCAGAACTGCCAGCTGCCTGTGACACAGCCATGTGTTTGTTCAGAGCAGCGACACAGATCACTTTTTAGTGGCCTGCATGAAGAGTGGAAAGGTCTCTGCTAGTGTCAATATTTCAGATGCTGCTCCATTGCCGTGCCAATGTTTTATTTCACGTCACAGACGCACAGAGGAATGGAATGCATTGGCAGAGTGAGGACACTTGAAATCTTCTACTACTTGGAATGATCTTTCAGGTCAGAGAGGGCTTTTGAGTAATCACAGCAGTGCTCACCAACCCTGCTAACCCTGCAGATATTGCAAATGTGTTTTTGGCAAATGTGTTTGGACAACGCCTTAGGGAAATATTGAAGTTTTGCGTTCAGCATCTCCAAACCAGAGAGCTCTACCAGCCTAACGATTACGCCAATGATGCATCCATTTTCCTGGGTCCCGAGAGGAATGCTGAATATCTACCGCCATCAAGAGGAGAAAGCGACGTTAGCCAGAGGGCTCGTTCTGACAGAAAATCCTTAACATTATCAATGAATCATTAAGATAAGATTAATCAATTAATATAAAGGGAATTAGTAAGCCTACTGTAAAGGTTTATGTCAAATAACATGAATATGGAGCTACCCATTTTTCCCATACCTTTTTCCTCTACCTTTTTCAGACATGCACAAATCAAACATTTTGATGTTGCCATTTGATGATGGAGTATCAAAGAGGATTTCAGCTTATCAGTGTAATAAGCATTTGTAAATGTTCAGCAGGTGAATTCTCATCATGTCAAATAATTATAAATACTGACATTATAATCTAATGGGGGAGGACTGGAAACATTGATTTGTCTGTTTAAAACCCCATGATCTAAGATGACCATGTTATGTTATGACTATCATCATTCGCCTGGACTATTATACTTTAACATGTTGAAAGAGATGAATTACATTTTATTCTTCTGTTTCCCATGCATATTATTTCCACTGTATCCTACTTGCATGGTAAGTGATAAGTTCATGTAGATTTAGTTACTGGAATGTTGAATTAAATTAAAGTTTCAAACTTGCTACTGTATGAAGCCATACAAATCCATGGACAGGGACTAAACACACTTGCTTCCTCTGTTTTATTTGAGGCGTTTTCATAGAAAATCTTGTTCTAGGTTTACAGGATAGTGTGCAGGCCCTTTATTGGTTTTACGTTTCCATAAAACAAACATTAACATGGACCTGGACACTGAATTTACATACGCAGGTTGAATACCAAAGGGATCCAGTGTTATATATATATTAGCTTTCTGTGGTCTTAGCATTCCATGCGTCTGTCTCTGCATCCCAGGGGACCAGTACAGATGTTCCTGCCTGAATCAGATGCTGTTTTATAACAGAACCATTACATTCATACAGTCATTACACCATAACACTGAATATGTGCACCAATGGACACATAACAACAGCGAGCACAAACAAATAATCGAGTGTATTCATTTCATCAGAGGAATAGAGGTGATTCAATCTATTCATTCTTCAATTAAATTCTGCAACTACAAATTACTGATAATTAAAATTGTCTGAACCGTTCCATTTCTACCAAACCTGTTATTATCATTTTCTTTAACAGTATATATTTATCACATGGCACATATAAAACATAATCACTTTGAACAAATGTCTGAATTTGCATTTAGAGAGACCAAGAAGATGAAACCTCCCATGCTTTGCAGAACCCTAGAGAATGAGACACAATGCAGGCATAAAAGTGGTGTGTGTGTGTGTTTATGTACGCGTGCATGCATGTGTGTGTGTGGTGTGTGACAACAGCAAGAGCCAGCCCCAGTTTGCCAGCATTACGCATTCTGTCGGAGGTCAATCCATTATCATTCCTGACATTTCAAACAGATAAGAGCCCACCGCTGCCATTCTATTACCGAAATCATAATGGAATTTGGGGACATTGCAAATAGATGTTTGACTTTGGCGGATTAAGGCAGAAAGCTCCATAAGAAAATGTTATCAAAGGCCTGTTGACCAAACAAATGAAACAGGTGTTGTTCTGTGTTTTCCAGGGCAGACAGTAGCAATGAGCATCTGCAGGGGAGGGAAACATTATTAGCATTTGGGCCAAGTGGGAGTGTGCTCTCTCTCTCTCACACCCCTTGTACAGTGTATAATGTAGATTTTCCAGCATTGTTATCCAGGTTCTCGTTGAATTTCAAATAAATCCCCAAGACAGACCTAGTTCCAAATGGCAAGAAACGAAAGCCGATAATTAAGAGTGTTGGATAAAAATCTATCAGTCCCCCCCCCCCCAACCCCCGACTGCAACGACCGCAATGGAACCAGAAGAGGAGACTTACATGTGTATAATATGCAATTGAAATAAACCATTTAAACTTTAAATATGTTGAATCCCTTTTCTGTGCTTTGTTTTACAAGATTTTTGCTGCTCTTGAGACTGTTAAAGTGTTGAATGTTAACCTCCCTAATTACACAAACAAGCAGCAAATGAATCTCTCCAGTGGAGCCAGGAGAGCCAGATGTGTCAGTCCTTTAGAAAATATGTCCGTTCCCCAGAGTGATGCCTCCATTTACGATGTGACTGAAGCCTTATGCTTTCTTCCTAAAGCAAGCCACATTATCGCCCGCTCTCACCGACACTCACTGGGAGAGTTGTGCTGTGTCTGTGTGCGCCAACAGCATCATCATCTAGCCTTATGAGTAGGAGGGAGGATGGCATAAAGCCTGTCAACCAAGGTGAAGATAAACTACTGCCACAGTTGCAGCCATGCACAGAATAAAAAGTCTTTCTGATGAAAACCATAGCCACAGATTGTTTGATTATAACTCTGAAACAAGACCATTTTCTATATCTTCTAAAAGAACCACGGAGAAGACCTTAGTCCAATGAGCGCTCAGAGAGCTGCTGGAAGAGACATACAATTATGGCAATTCCTCTTCACTAACAATGCAACTGAAGAGGGCATGGATTTTTGTGAAATGTTCATTTTCCCCAAAACGTAGTTTAAAAACTCCAAACGCCACTTTATTTCCTGAGCAATGTAAGAGAATCAAAACAATGATCATTATGATTTGGTGGGGCTGTCACCTCTGGAGAGATCTATGAATATAAACTTGGTGCAGCTCATAAAGTTAGGTCTTGGTGGTGTCGGATTGAGATGAGGAAGCTTATGCATTTCATAATTACATTTTGAAAAAGACTGTGCAAGCCAGGGAGTCAGAAGATGCCAACCGTCTATATTTAATGAGGGTCAAATTTAGAGCTGCCATTTTAACGTTGTATGGAAGATCCAGAAAAAGAGAATAGGCTATTGCTTATTGTGGTCATTAAGCTGACATTCCAATTTGAGTTCCAACTCCTGAATGAAAAACCCTGCTTAGACTTGTAACTGCTCTAAGAGCCATATGAGGTCTGTTAACTTGGCTGCGTCTGATCATCACTAATTTATGTTATTTTTGAGTCCTTTTCATATTTCATGGTGTGAGAGGGAGTGGAGCAGGAATATAGATAGAGATGGCTTTAAGCCAAAGAGAACAGCTCTTGAGAAAAGAACAGAGGGCAGAGAAGGGAGGAAGAAATGGTGAGAGGGGGGTCAAGGATGGGGAGAAGGGGGAGGGGGGGGTCAACATGAGATGTACAGGGGAGGGTGAACGTGTTTGGAGCAGTGGATGGCGGATGAAAAAGGACTAATAGGAATAACTCCATGACTGCCAGGAATGTGGGGAGTGTGGGGGTTGGAAAGAGTCATCATCTAGGAGTAATGATGGCAAAGAAGCGGCAAGGAGGAATTTATGAGTGAAAAGACACAGGCAGGGCAGGCATTGTTAACAAGCATATCCAGTGGCAGATTGCAGATGAGGGAGTTTTCTGTGGAGGAGTATGATATGGACAAGATTAGGAGCTCTGGCAGCTTAATATGTTGGTCTGGATCTCTTCCATTGTGTCTGTCTGCAAGCTGTTTCCTGCTTACTGAACATAGCTGTTCAGAGCAAAGTTGGAGAGAAAGACATTTGAAGTGGTAAAAAGGGCACAGTTTTGATGGGTGAATGTTCAGAAGAGGAAGACGATTTCAGGGTGAAAGACAAAAAAATAGTAGTTTCAGCAGGAAGAGGGCCATATACAGTGCATTCGGAAGGTATTCAGACCCCTTGACTTTTTTCACATTTTGTTACATTACAACCTTATTCTAAAATGGATTAAATACATTTATTTCCTCATAAATCTACACAGAATACCCCATAATGACAAAGTGAAAACAATTTTGTAGACATTTTTGCAAATGTTTTAAAAATCTAAAACTGAAATACCTTATTTACATAAGTATTCAAATCCTGTTTTCATTGATCATATTGAGACGTTTCTACAACTTGAAACATGTCAATATGAGTCCACCTGTGGTAAATTCAATTGACTGGACATGATTTGGAAAGGCACACACCTGTCTATATAAGGTCCCAGAGCAAAAACCAAGCCATGAGGTTGAAGGAATTGTCCGTAGAGCTCCGGGACAGGATTGTGTTGAAGGAACAGATCTGGGGAAGGGTACCAAAACATTTCTGCAGCATTGAACGTCCCCAAGAACACAGTGGCCTCCATCATTCTTAAATGTAAGAGCTCCAGAGTTCCTCTGTGGAGATGCGAGAACCTTCCAGAAGGACAACCATCTCTGCAGCACTCCACCTATCAGGCCTTTATGGTAGAGTTGCATGACGGAAGCCACTCCTCAGTAAAAGGCACCTGAGAGCCCGCTTGTAGTTTGCCAAAAGGTTACCTAAAGACTCTCAGACCATGAGAAACAAGATTCTCTGGTCTGATGAAACCAAGATTGAACTCTTTGGCCTGAATGCCAAGGGTCACGTCTGGAGGAAACCTGGCACAATCACTACGGTGAAGCATGGGGTGGCAGCATCATGCTGTGGGGATGTTTTTCAGCAGCAGGGACTGGGAGACAAGTCAGGAAAGATGAACAGAGCAAAGTACAGAGAGATCCTTGATGAAAACCTGCTCCAGAGAGCTCAGGACCTCAGACTGGGGCGATGGTTCACCTTCCAACAGGACAACGACCCTAAGCACACAACCAAGACAACGCAGGTGTGGCTTCGGGACAAGTCTCTGAATGTCCTTGAGTGGCCCGGCCAGAGCCCGGACTTGAACCCGATCAAACATCTCTGGAGAGACATGAAAATAGCTGTGCAGCGACACTCCCCATCCAACCTGACAGAGCTTGAGAGGATCTGCAGAGAAGAATGGGAGAAACTCCCCAAATACAGGTGTGCTAAGCTTGCATTGTGATACCCAAGAAGACTCGAGTCTGTAATTGCTGCCAAAGGTGCTTCAACAAAATATTGAGTAAACGGTCTGAATACTTAAGTCAATTTAATATTTCAGTTTTATTTCATAAATTTGCAAAAAATTCAAAAAAACTGTTTTTGCTTTGTCATTATTGGGTATTGTGTGTAGATTGATGTTTTGATTTTAGAATAAGGCTGTAATGTAACAAAACGTGGAAAAAGTCAAGGGGTCTGAATACTTTTCGAATGCAATGTGAGTGAGCAGGAGAAGTCGACTGTCATCTTTCATCTTGGCATTGAGTTGGATGACTGCCTCCCACCCTGACAAAATGTACGTCCTTTAGTTCAAACTTGAATTACAAATCGTCAGATATTATCCCACTGGGCAAAAACTGGTTGAATCAACATTATTTTCATGCAATTTCAACCCCCCCAAAAAACTATGTGATGGCGTTGAATCAATGTGGAAAACTGATTGGATTTGCAAATGGTCAACAACATAACGGGGAAAAAATGGTGACAATTAATTTCATGTTGAATTCAAGTTAGTTGACAACTCAACCAAATGTAAATCAAAACTAGACGTTTAACTGACTGAATTCTGTGCCCAGTGGATTGGTTCCTTGAGTTGAACCCACCCAGAGACACAGATCATTAGGCTATATATACAGTACCGTAGGCAGTATATTCCAGTATATTCTAAAATGAAGGGAAACCGTAGCAGCTCCTACACATGGTGGCAACCAACCAATGCATAAAAAGGAGATACACATTATTTTGTCAAGACTCATTTGTCAATTGCTCAAATGGATAACATCGACCAACCCAGGGTGGTGTAATGAAAACAAGCAACCAACTATCCACAAATGTAGGCAATATGTCTATCAATATGTCTTAGACAGGCGATTCAGAGTCATCTTCCAGCTAATTGGTTGGCCTTAGCCAATCAGATCTACTAATGAGTGTCTAATTGATACTCAGCTGGAGGTAAATCCAGGAGGCACAGTGTGTCTCCAGGGCTGGATTTACACAGGCAGTCCAATTCTGATCTTTTGCCCAATTATTGGCAAAATGTCAAAAGAAGCAATTAGTGAACAAATATCAGAATTGGGCTGCCTGTATAAACGGGAGGATCAACGTAGGAGGATCAACGTAGAACAACACTGTAGTAGAGGACTTCATCCTCTCTCCCCAGCCTAGTAGCCTGTACTGGCAGGTGGATGACCTCCTCATGTTTGTTCAGCAGGACACTGATGATGCTGCAGTCAGCACACATGTCAATTATCACCAAACAAACACACTAGCTAGTGTTAGAGCTGGGCCTTTGCAGTGGGGAAACAGCACCAGCTAGCACATTTCACCCATTCTTTAATTTGAACCATTTCCTCAAATTTTAAGACAGAGTGGTATAATAACGGCACTTATCCTAAAATGGAGCCTCATTTCCTGTTCTCTGGCTTATTCTGATTAGGCTTTAGATATTGAAAATTAAATATTAATACAGGAGGGTTTTAAGAATTCATTAAAAAGGCATTATTTTATAAGTAGGCAAATTATGTTGAACAATAATAAAACAGCCAAAAGGCTCCCTAAATGTACACATTTTCATCCATTCATCATCTATTTGTATCTATCCATCTATTGCCCTGTGAAATATATTATGGGTAAATTGGAAATAAAATACAGATGTAGGATCTTAGTTTGATCACTCTTTTGTTGCTGAGAATTTGCTTGCACAGCAGGAAATGCAAACTTGATCAGACTTGATTTGCCCTAACGAAAAATGTATCAACCCCTACAAAAAATGTCTATTCATTATAATCCACACAATAATTCACATTTCTTGTTGCTGCAGGATTATTTTCCTGCTGTAGCAAACTGGCTCAAATTAAGATCCTACATCTGTAACTACACATCAATTGCATTCAAAAGAGTATCATTCATAGCCAGGACAGACAGGCTGCTCTAGACCTTGGAGACAGCATCAGGCGGCAGTGGCAGATGTAGAAGCCTCAGCTTTGACATGCAGGCTGTTCCAGCAGTCAGACAGCAGAGGCAGACACATATGAGGGATCTCTCTTGGTTGCTACCTTTAGCATTAATCAGGCTCATCATCACTGGAGCTGCCTGCTCTGAAGTCTCTAATCTGGGGCGAAAAAAGTAGTCTGATTCAACACCCTCCTCAGTGTACATTTCCCTCACAAGAATGGCATGGTAATTCTGCAGAATAATAAAAAATAAAAACATTCTGTACTGTGGGGTTGACGACAGAAAGGCTCCAGATGCAAAAGACAAAACAATGAGATGGAATCAGTCAAAGAACTGTTTTCCACTGGAAAAATAACACAAATTGCAATAATAGAATTCAATCAGACACGTAAAATATCCTATATCCACGACAATAAGGCCAACAATGCATCAAAAAGATGTCACTTTCTGATGCAGACAGGCTGACAGTCTTGACTTGAGCACACTTAGAAAAAAGGTGCTATCTAGAACCTTAAAGGTTCTTCGGCTGTCCCCATAGGAGAACCCTTTGAAGAACCCTTTTTGGTTGCAGGTAGAAACATTTTGGTTCCAGGTAGAACACTTTTGTGTTCCATGTAAAACCCTTTTTTACAAAGGGTTCTACCTGGAACCCAAACGGGTTCTACCTGGAACCAAAAAGCGTTCTACCTGGAACCAAAAAGGGTTCTCCTATGAGGACAGCCGAAGATTCCTATTGGAACCCTTTTTTAAGAGTGCATAGTCCAATCAGATGGACTGTCTACTCCAAATACAGACATACGATATACCCCAAAACATCAAAGCCCACATCTGTCAGAAATCTAGACAACATAGTCTCTTTAAATAATGACCCCTATAATCAGACCATACATTCAGCCAGCCCTGTCGTTACAGTGGGTAACTTCCCTGATCATTAAAACCATCATCATTACAGCCAAAAAACATTAAGTAAAAGTAAAAGGGCACAAGCTAATATCTAATGATAAACAAGCTAGCATCCTAAGAGGAATACACACCACGGTATTCTGTCTAATGCTCTTAATTCATCTCATATTTAACAGTTTGGTTTAATCCTTCCCTTTGATGTTTTCCTGATGAAATTGTTCAAGCTCGTCTGCTTTATTTAGACTGATATGGCTCGTACGTTTCCATAACGGAGTCTCAGTCAGTCATTAGGAGGGTATTTGATGTGTCCGTCTTCCGAGGGTTCGTGTGTCTCACAGCCCCCAATCATCTAGTCTCAGAGTAGCCAGAGGGAGAGGAGGATGGCTCTGATGTCGACACTTTACATTAAACTGATGAAATTAATTCAAAGATGTGAATCCATCACACAATATCAGTCCTGGCATATGGGGGCCGTTAAAATATTAATAATTAATAGAATCATCTTATTGAACCACTGCAGAGCTCAGGTTCTCATTTTCTCATTTTCACTCCTGCCAATTTTCCGGCATGAAATGGAAGGGGGAGAAAACAAATTGAACAAATAATACCTTTTTGGTATGAATTTTAGATTAAGGCTTGTCACCTGTTAAACTTTTATTAAATTACATGATGGACAGTTTGGGAGATAACTTTGTTATCACCACAGCTTGAATACAAATTTTATATAGAGCATAATTCATATAAATGAGATATATTTGACAATACAGTGGGATGAAACCCAGACATGTGTGGATTCGTTATTATGCTTTTTTACTTTCTACAAGATACTGTCATTGTCTCCTGGAAATCTGATCCAAATGTAAAGAACAAGGCAGTTAAAATCACATTTGAAACATGCAAAGAGTCCCTGTACTAACTTTCTTCTGTCTGTTTCTGGAGCCCTTCAGACACACAGACAAATGTGGTCCTGATTGCTGCCTTATATTTCTATTGAATTGCCTAGGGACATGTTGTAGTACCATATCAGCTAAAGACCCTCTGAGGTGACGAATGGAATGGTCGATAATTCACCAGAGGCTGGGCTTCAGGAGCTAAAAGCCAAATGCATTTACACAAGACGTCCAGGGGACCGCTGTACATGGCCTAATCTCACACCAAATCCCACAAGACTACTCCTGGAACGGATCCAGGCCAGTTTGTTACGTGGCATTCCACCAAGAGAGGAAACAAACTTTGTTTGTGTACAGCATAGTACTTACTCTGTACACATTGGCATGAACAACTTAAACAAATCGATTTTGCATCATTGTATATCAAAACAAGGAAGCAAAAGATTGTTCTAGTTCTGATAAAGTATTACACTAAATAACACATAAAGACAATATAAAATGTAGTAAAACTTTAGATGGCAAAACAGCTCTGAGCTACATTTGCAATATCTTTGTAAGATACATACAATATACTGTAGTACATGGATTGGAATAAAGGCAAAATTGTAAAATCCTCAACATCATGACACATGTATGATGTAGATCAACTCTACAACATTTTGTCTTGTAACAAGAATATTGTTCAACCCATCGACAACATCTATACTGTAGACCTCATCCAGAAAATGAAGTATACATGAGCATAATCCATTAATGGGAAGCGGTTTTGGATTATTTATACCGTCTGTTACCCATCAGCTATTTAACCCCTCACTTCAAAACATTCAGTGAACATTAATAAACAGAATCACTTATAAAGCATGAACTGGATTGAGAAATGAAGAATATATTAATTGATAGATAAGAACACAAATACATACTGTATATAAAGCTACAGTATGAAGCTTGAACTTTTTAAACACAGGGTCAAATTGTTGTTGGCAAATCCTTTCTTTTAAATCCATTAATGACCGAGGGAGTTACTCCTGTAGTTTTGTTACTGGGAGCTCAATCCAGGAGATGCATTAATGTACAATCTGTCACAAAGTCTCACTTTACAAACAAGGAGATATCGATCGGATGGGAATCTTTTCCTTCAATAATTTTGTTTGCGGAGTTTTGGCTGTTTCAGCTCTGAATTTCTCAGGAACATAAAAAAAAACTAAACCCTTTGGTGGTGCAAGGCACAGGGGGAGGTGATGCATACAGATTTATGTTACTGCTATGATTGACACCAGTGAAAATGTAGGCTCATGCAGGGTAATAGATACACACAGCGAATATGACTCAAGATGGAATTATTGTACAGCTATTCTAGAATCAAATTATCAATATTTCCTAGGGTCTGCCTAGAATGTACTGTAGTTAGCCATCCATCAGAAAGACATACTGTTCATAACATGAAAGTTCCCATGTACTACTACTACTACTACTACTACTAAAGTATGTTATGATTTCTAACACTGCTGGCCAAGGGTATAAACTCAACTATTTTCTTGAGGCCAACCTCACACATGCATGTGACAGCCACAATGGGGCCTAATCCATCAATGTTTGGTGTTAGATATCATTGTGTTTGTTCTGAAGGGGTACAGAAGCCTAAAACGAAGAGGAGGGTTTATGGCAATCAACCAAATGTGCTGTATGATATATGAACCAAATATGCTAATATATAATGTGCAGCCTGACCATAGCAGATTTTCAAATAATACTTCCAAACCCTTGAAGAACTGGACAAAGCCACTCCTTTCCAAATCAAAGAATAACAAGAAGCCTTTTCATTCATTCTTAGCCTTCATGCTTGTCTATGTTGCATAGCATTCATTTCTACACTCATCCACAGTGGTTTTACATGCATGGTAATCCTTTACAGAACAATAGTTGTATTTACCCAACATAAGCTGTGAAATACCAGGAGAGGACAGAGTACTGTGGCATCAAGTAGCCAAAATATAACAAGAGCAATTGGTTTCTTCCAAGGGAGTATAAAGGTCAGATCTGTTCAGAGTAAACTGATAAATACTGCATTAAGAAACAGTGATAATATTTTTCTACATGGGGAGGAATAGCATTAGATACTTTAATAGTGAGGAGCCAAGACATTAACTCAGGGAGGGAGATAAACTGCATCTGAACCTCCCTCTGCGCTGCAGCTCATTAAAATTGCAGATCACATCCCTCATCAGCGCCATGCCAGTTCAAAACACCATCCTGCTCTTCCTTTCCATTGGTCTGTCAGTCTTAACAGGTCAGCAGGAGTCAGGGACGGTAAGAGAAAGACAAGGCCCACCATATTCCCACTTCAAACACAGCCTTTTTCCCAACACACAGCAATATTTATTCCCTAGAGTGATACTCGTTCTGACTGAGAATAAATAAATGCTGAGGGACATTCTGGTGCAGAAAAAGACAATAAGGCAATATTAATAATAAAGCAACAACAATGACAACATTGTCTATGTAATGACCTCAGCGATTAACGTGGCCATGCTTCCCAACAGATATACATTGAGTGTACAACATTAGGAACACCTGCTCTTTCCATGACATAGACTGACCAGATTAATCCAGGTGAAAGCTACAGTATGATCCCTTATTGATGTCACTTGTTAAATCCACTTCAATCAGTGTAGATAAAGGGGAGGAGACAGGTTAAATAAGGATTTTTAGGCCTTGAGACAATTGAGACATGGATTGTGTATTTGTGCTATTCAGAGGGTGAATGGGCAAGACAAAATGCCTTTGAACAGGGTATATATGGTAGGTGCACCAGTTTGTGTTAAGGACTGCAACACTGCTGTTTTTTACACGCTCAACAGTTTCCCGTGTGTATCAAGAATGGTCCACCACCCAAAGGACATCCAGCCAACTTAACACAACTGTGGGAAGCGTTAGAGTCAACATGGGCCAGCATCCCTGTGGAATGCTTTGACACCTTGTAGAGTCCATGCCCCAATGAATTGAGGCTGTTCTGAGGGCAAAAGGGGGAGGGGAGTGCATCTCAATATTACGAACGTATTCTCAATGTTTTGTACACTCAGTGTTTAACATTCACAAATGCACATTTCTAGCAGGATAAATAGTCAATGTGAAGGCTAAGGAGTACATTTGAATGGCAGTAACATTGCATCACAGCAGACAGTACCCTCCAGTCCACAGCTTACACTCTCAAAAACAACTCATCTGCACCTGTTTATTAATAATGTTCTCTGATGATGCTCTATTTCTTCCATTATTACCACAAAATGACATCATGCATGAACCTCGTGTAAAAGCACTTTGAGACAAACATTCAAAATAACAAGCTGATATAAATCAAATTATTACTTGATTTATTCTCTCCTCCACATACTGTATGTTGATATATTTTTTTACAGCTGTTGGAGACTTGAAATGGGTAACTAACACTGTTGTCTGATTTCACGTTTTGAATGGACTTCAACATGAGAAACGAAGCTGCTACAGACTGACTCCAGCTCTCATCAGACTTGACCCTGGAAAAGGTTCCTCACACAAGCAAACTTAATTTCAAACTAACGTTCTGCCTCTCACTGAAGAGTGTGCATAGCGAATTAAGAGCGTGACATCCCTGATACAAATATCACTTCTCTTGACGATCAATAGACTGAGCCTGCTCTTTGTTTGCTTTCATTACCCGCTGAATGAATCCCCGGGTCTTCAAGATAAATACATACCCCAAAATCATTATATTCCTCAGTACACACTGTCGCAGTACACACACTGTCACTTTATGGTGTATAGTACAGTAGGTCCCAATGCCTTGAGGACCTTGCCACCTTACAAAAGGTTTTACCTGACACCTTGCAATAGTGGTCACTATGGAGTTCTTGGGTTGACATCATGGACAAATTTGGTGGAAAACATAACAGAAGTGTTTAGCTTTACTGCAGCGGGACGGACCCATTTTCCTTATTTTCATAGCGAAATTATGGGAAAATTGTGGGATTCACAGCTACCTATTGAACAAACTCAATCCTACGTACAGCATAGTTATTAACAGGTTATGAACAAGAAATGTATTCTTGTTTTATACATTTTGATGAAATGATAAGAACACACAGACAGTGGGATATGTAAATAAATGGTGTATAACCCCATGGTGTTGCATTTCCCGTGCCGTGTGGTCTTACCGTTCTCACCGTCTGACTTCCTCTCCTGCTCGGTGTCAGTGAGAGACAGGACAGAGTTGGCTCTGCTGGACAGACAGGAGCTGTGCTCCGATTTAATCTCCTGCATCCAGAGTCTTAGGGCGTGGTCGGGCGAGGGCCCACCCTCCGTCTCTGTCTCCACATCAGAGCCCATGCCCAGTGGGTAGCCGTGCTGGGGAGTAGAGCGAAGCTCTGCCTGGTAGTTGGGCCGCGCTAGCTGGGTGGATTCACAGAAGTCCAGATCTAGGAGAGAGAAAGGAAATAACAATATTAACTTATTCATTTTCATATCTTCGCCAGTGTTTTATGGTGTTGTATTATTTCATATATCAAAAACAAAGAATTATACTGTACACTGCAGTAAGTTCATCACTGAAGAAACAAATAATATTTTAAATAAACAGGCACTGCAAGAGCCAAGAGGACACTATTTTGAAAGCTACAGTACTTGCTAGAACTGTTGTAATGCTACCAATAATGGAACGCTACTTTCTTTAGACAGATATTGTCAGAAAATACTTTAGAATGTAATAATTTCAGGCTTTATTTAAACCATTTGGCTATTCATTAAAATTCACAAAATCCCTCTAAATGGCTCACATTTAAACATCAATCATTGAACAAGCATCTACAGATCATTCTAACTAAATGAGAAACAAAGGCTGTTTCTATTCTAATAAAACCGTGAGATAATTCATAGTGACATATGGTTTCAGAGACAAAATGCTGTGAAGTAAATTGAGTTTTTCCCATTCTTAGATCTCCCAAATAAGGCAACGGAAAGAGATATTTTTGGTGCTCACTTACATATCCCTTGGGGAAGTGCTCACCAAACATATGAAAATTGTTTCATATTTCTTTACAGAGAATGGGCTTTATAGGTATCACAGTATCCACTATGTTGTCATACTCTATTTATTGAAAGGTAGCTGGTGGCAGTGAAAGCAGATTTGCAAAGGCTGTTCTAGAGTGCAACATGTCATATTTTTGTCAATGCACATCATTTTGAAACAATGTTTAGTCCACATTTCGTGTTTGGTGAACAGAACCATTTTATAATGGAGAAACAGAACCATTTTAAAACGGAACATTTTACTACTGCACGTTGATACCTATCAGTATACTGTGTGGTACATTGACCTACACTGGTATAGCCTGGGTAAAACTGTTTCTGCTCTCTTGCCAACTCCTTATGGAATTGATCCTTCGCTAAGCCCCGCCAATCGCAGTGCTCCGTTGGATAGCAACTGTCATCAACCAGGCTCGAATCCGACCTGCCTCAGACAAACTCACATTTCACATACAAGGTTTAAATGGCTAAATAATTGATAAGTGCAACAGGGGTACTTGCGACTGTGATTCCTGAAATGCAGAGCCTATTTTACGAATTCAAAACACTAGTTAGTTAGCTAGCCAGTCAATATAACTTGTTTTATCCAAATGGATGTTAGCTACCTAAGTTAGCTATATTATGAATTTAACTCTCATCTGCAGTCAACATCAAATTGTATTTGTCACATGCGCCGAATGTAAAATGCTTACTTATCAGTCCTTAATTAACCAACAACGCAGCGTTTTAAAAAAGTAAGTAAGAAACTAGCTAAAGAAACTAAAGGAAAAATAGTAACACAATAAAAATAACAATAACGAGGATATATATATACAAGGAGTACCGGTACCGAGTCAATGTGCAGGGGTACGGGGTATTCGAGGTAATTGAGATAATGTACATGTAGGTAGGGTAAAGTGACTATGCATAGATAATAAACAGAGAGTAGCAGCAGCGTGTGTGAAGAGTGTGAAGGAATGTGAATGTATGTGTGAGTGTATGGGGGGGAATGGGTCAATATACATGTATGTTGTGTGTGTGTGTGTGTGTGTGTGTGTGTGTGTGTGTGTGTGTGTGTGTGTGTGTGTGTGTGTGTGTGTGTGTGTGTGTGTGTGTGTGTGTGTGTGTGTGTGTGTGTGTGTGTGTGTGTGTGTGTGTGTGTGTGTGTGTGTGTGTTGGAGTGCCAGCGTAGTATGTGTGGGTCAGTGGTTAGAGTCCAGTGAGTGTACATCGAGCCTGTGCAAGAGAGTCATTGCAAAACATTATAATAGATAATAATAGAATAAGGGGGTCAATGCAAATAGTCCGGGTAGCCATTTGATTAACTGTCCAGCAGACTTAAGGTTTGGAGTAGAAGCTGCTAAGTAGCCTTTTGGTCGCAGACTTGGTGCTCCAGTACTGCTTGCTTTGACTGCATGCTGACCTTGCAGAGCCATTCAGTGGCTAGCCACACTATCTTACCAGGTTCCTGTGTAGCAACTGTTGTGACAGTCCACCACAACATACCAGTGAGGCGCCTGATTAGCAAGGAGTAGTCTGTGTTGAAGGGGGCGGGGCTTAGCTGAGGGTTAATTGTCATGCTAAACACATCGATGGGCAAATTTGTTTTGCATGGCCCAGTGCCCCGGTTTTGCTCATTTTCGACCATTCCATTGGTCCTAAGGAGAAGTCTCTTGCCTAATAACAATCATGTTTGGCTTGACAATGACAATGGGGCTGGCAAAAGCACAAACCGATCTGGGACCAGGTTAAATCTGGTACATTCTGTCTACCATTTTCTGTAACACTATTTACATTAGTAGAGTGGTACATTCTCTTTTTCTCTCTTCATTGGATGTTCAGAAATTGGAGAGGCATTGTGGAAGTGTGTGGATGCTGTGAGTATTCCCACAGAATGAGGCGTTGGAAGCACCATCTGTTTTCACCACCTCCAGATCAGGGATGGGTGAACAGTAATTCCCCCAGTTGCCTTTCATGACAGAATACAATATGATATCCTTCAAAATAAATAATTCAGGACTAAGAATACTAATTTTAACTCACAAGCCAGATTTCTAGGTCATTGTTGGCATGGCACAAAAAGGCAAGTTTTGTTTTCACTTGAAAAAGCAGCAGAAATACTCTATGTTACGAAGCCCTTAATTTACTAAATCTGGGAAAATTAGATACACTTCTTCCACGTCAGCTTTGCACCTCTATAACAGGTGTGACCTTGAGCGATATTAACTTGAGCTGTGAAAAGTGTCTATGTATATCCTTTTCAAAAATAAATTAACGTACTCCAGAGAGGATGATGCATCCTATTTTATTCCTAATCTGTTCTGCACTGTTTGGTCAAATCATAACTTCCAACAGTTACAAAAATAACAGTGCCCAAAGCTTCAGCCGTAAACCCAGCATGTAGAAAGACCAAGGTTTAATCTTTCATTATGATTGATCTGTTTATTTGTTTATTGGGATCCCTGTTAGCTTATGCAGAAGAAACTGCTACTCTTCCTGGGGTCCACAAATAAACTCAAAACACTGATAGACAAGGACAGCCACACACATTTAAAATAAAGCTATATACAAACAACGCAACTAAAAAATACAAATACAAAAACAATGTGTGTGTTAGAGTGTATCTGCTTTTACATACATTATGTTTGTATGTGTGTCCCCTCACAGTCCCCGCAGTTCCATGAGTTGTTTTTTTATACATTTTTTAAAGGTAATTTTGCTGTTTGCATGAGTAATTGGAGATGGAAGGGAGTTCCATGCAATCATGGCTCTGTATAAAACAGTGCATTGACTTGAATTTGTTTTGAACTTGGGGACTGTGAAGAGACCACTGGTGGCATGTCTTGTACGGTATGTACGGGTGTCTGAGTTGAATGTTTTTGAGAATGCAGACAATCTGGAATTTGTCACAGTATTATTTCTCATAAAAACTTGAAGAGAAGCCGTAAATCTCTCGCTAACCCTCAACCAGGAAAGACTGGCATGCATGTTGTTGATGTTAGCTCTGTATGTGCAGTTAAGGGCAAAGCGTGCTGCTCTGTTTAGAGCCAGCTGCAGCTTTGCAAGAACTTTCTTTGCTGCACTTGATCATATTACCAGACAGTAATCAAGATGGGAGAAGACCAGATCCTGAACAACTAGTACAGTTGATTTTTGTGTAAAAAACGCATAACATCTTTTTATAAACAGACATACCCCTCCCCATCTTCACAACAACTTTGTCAATATGAATTGCCCATGATAATTGACCATCCAATGTTTTACCTAGGAGTTTAGCTTCCTCAACATCCTCAATGGTCACAACCTTTATGTAAAACTCCAGGTGAGGTTAAGGTCTTAGAGAATTTTGAACGAAATACAAATCTTTTAGTTTTAGAAGTATTTAAGACCAGTTTATTATTAATCACCCATTCTGATACTGACTGTAACTCCTTATTTAGAATTTGTGTGAGCTCACTGGCTTTGGGTGCTGACATGTAGAGTGTGGAATCATCCGCATATATACAGTGCATTCAGAAAGCAGACCCCTTGGCTTTTTCCACATTTTTTTACGTTACAGCCTTATTCTAAAATGTATTAAATAGTTTTTTCCCCTCAATCTACACAAAATATCCCATAATGACAAATAGAAAACTGAAATATAACATTTACATAAGTATTCAGACCCTTTACTCAGACATTGGTTGAAGCACATTTGACAGCGATTACAGCCTCGAGTCTTCTTGGGTATGATGCTACAACCTTGGCACACCTATATTTGTCTTCTCTGCAGATCCTCTCCTGCGTTGTCTTGGCTGTACATTTAGGGTCGTTGTCCTGTTGGAAGGTGAACCTTCTCCCCAGTCTAAGGTCCTGAGCGCTCTGGAGCAGGTTTTTATCAAGGATCTCTCTGTACTTTGCTCCATTCATCTTTACCTCGATCCTGACTTGTCTCCCAGTCCCTGCCGCTGAAAAACATTCCCACAGCATGATGCTGCCACCACCATGCTTCACCACAGGGATGGTGCCAGGTTTCCTCCAGAAACTCATGGCATTCAGGCCAAAGAGTTCGATCTTGGTTTCATCAGACCAGAGAATCTTGTTTGTCATGGTCTGAGAGACCTTTAGGTGCCTTTTGGCAAACTCCAAGCAGGCTGTCATGTGCCTTTTACTGAGGAGTGGCTTCCGTCTGACCACTCTACCATAAAGGCTTGATTGTTGGAGTGCTGCAGAGATGGTTGTCCTTCTGGAAGGTTCTCCCATCTCCACAGAGAAACTCTGGAGCTTTGTCAGAGTGACCATCGGGTTCTTGGTCACCTCCTTGACCAAGGCCCTTCTCCCCGGATTGCTCCGTTTGGCCGGGTGGCCAGATCTCTGAAAAGTCTTGGTGGTTCCAAACTTATTCCATTTAAGAATGATGGAGGCCCCTGTGTTCTTGGGGACCATGAATGCTGCATAATTGTTGGTGTCCTTCCCAAATCTGTGCCTCGACACAATCCTGTATCAGATCTCTACAAACAATTCCTTTGACCTCATGGCTTGGTTTTTGCTCTGACCTGCACTGTCAACTGTCGGCCTTATATAGACAGGTATGTGCCTTTCCAAATCATGTCCAATCAATTGAATTTATTACAGGTGGAATCCAATCAAAGAAGGGTTACAGATATAGAAAATCAGGGTGGCAATACAGTCTGCAACAATTATCAACAGTTTACCATCAAGGTTGTCTATACCTGGTGACTTATTATTGATGGATGACAATAGTTTTTCCACCTCTCCCACAATAACTTGACCAAATTCAAAACCGCATTCCTTCTCTTTCATTATTAGATATTTTATACCAAGTGATGATGGTTCACTGTTTAATGTTGTCATTTCACTTTTAGTTTTTTCTACTTTACTAGTGAAACAGTGGTTGAAATGATTGGCAATATCAACTTCAATGAACGATGGATATTAATTAGGTTTTCTTCCCATAATATAATTTAAGGTACTCCAAAGTATTTTACGTTGTGTTTTATGTCATTTATCTTTGTTTGGTAATATAATTTATTCTTCTTTTTGTTAAGTTTAGTCACAACATTTCTCAACTTACAGTGCGTCAACCAATCAGCTGAGCAGCCTGACTTGTTTATCACCTCTTTTGCATCATTTATTTGAACCATACAATTGTTCAATTCATCATCGATCCATGGGGCTCTAATAGTTATCACACTTAGTTTCTTAACAGGTGCATGCTTGTCAACAATTGGAGCAAAGCTTTGCAGCATTAGTGAAGATATACATTGCCAGTCAAAAGTTTGGACACACCTACTCATTCTAGTCCTAAAATGATCTACATTGTAGAATAATAGTGAAGAATTCAAAACTACGAAATAACACATGGAATCATGTAGTGAGCAAAAGAGTGTTAAACAAATCAAAATATATTTTAGATTTTAGATTCTTCAAAGTAGCCACCCTTTGCCTTGATAACAGCTTTGCACACTCTTGGCACAGTCTTGAAGGAGTTCCCACAAATGCTGAGCATTTGTTGACTGATTTTCCTTTACTCTGCAGTCCAACTCATCCCAAACCATCTCAATTGAGTTGAGGTTGGGGGATTGTGGAGGCCAGGTCATCTGATGCTGCACTCCATCCCTCTCCTTGGTCAAATAGCCCTTACACACCCTGGAGGTGTGTTTTGGGTCATGTTGAAAAACAGATGATAGTCCTACTAAGCGCAAACTAGATGGGATGGCGTATTACTGCAGAATGCTGTGGTAGCCACGCTGGTTAAGTGTGCCATGAATTTTAAATAAATCACTGACAGTGTCACCAGCAAAGCACCCCCACACCATCACACCTCCTCCACTATTATTCAAGTGGGAACCACACATGTAGAGATCATCTGTTCACATACTCTGCGTCTCATAAAGACACGGCGGTTGGAACCAAACATCTCCAATTTGGACTCATCGGACCAAAGGACAGATTTCCACCGGTCTAATGTCCATTGCTCGTGTTTCTTGGCCCAAGCAAGTCTCTTCTTATTATTGGTGTCCTTTAGTAGTGGTTTCTTTGTGGCAATTTGACCATGGAGGACTGATTCAGTCCCCTCTGAACAGTTGATGTTGAGATGTGTCTGTTATTTGAACTTTCAGAAGCATTTATTTGGGCTGCAATCTGAGGTGCAGTTAACTCTAATGAACTCATCCTCTGCAGCAGAGGTAACTCTGGGTCTTCCTTTCCCCCCACACCTTGTCACAACCTAACTGATTGGCTCAAATGCATTATGAAGGAAAGAAGTTCCACAAATTCCACAAATGAACTTTTAACAAGGCACACCTGTTAATTGAAATACATTCCCATGAAGCTGGTTGAGAGAATGCCAAGGGTGTGCAATGCTGCCATCAAGGCAAAGGGTGGCTACTTTGAAGAATCTCAAATATAAAATATATTTTGATTTGTTTAACACTTTTTTGGTTACTACATGATTCCATGTGTCATTTCTCAGTTATGATGTCTTCACTATTATTCTACAATGTAGAAAATAGTAAAAATAAAGAAAAACCCTTCAATGAGTAGGTGTGTTCAAACTTTTGACTGGTACTGTATGATCAATACAAGTGGAAGTAACAGATCCAACACTATTGGTATGCACTCTACTTGGTTGAGTGAGCACCTGAGTCATATTCAAGGCAATAGTCACAGTTAGAAGCATCCTCTTGAGAGCACAGCTAGTTGCTAACCAGTCAATGTTCAGGTCACCCAGAAAATAGACCTCTCTGTTAATATCACACACAGTATTAAGCATTGCACACAGATTATCCAAATACTGACTGTTAGCATTTCTTGGCCTACAGCAGCCCCCCAAGACAAGAAGCTTTAGATGAGGCAGTTGAACTTGCAACTACAACACTTCAACAACATTTGACATGAGATCCTCTCTAAGCTTCACAGGAATATGGCTCTGAACATACACAGCAACAGCTCCCCCATAGGCATTCCTGTATTTTCTGTAGATGTTATATCCCTATATTGCTACTGCTGTATCATCAAAGGAATTATCTAAGTGAGTTTCAGAGATAGACAGTATATTCATGTTATCCGATGTTAGCAAGTTATTGATTTCATGAACCTTATTTATAAGGCTACATGTATTAATATGAACGATTCTTAGCCCTTTCCTTGGTAGCTTATCGGAGATAGACATAATATGGAGACAAAATAAATATGTGTGTGATGTTGGACTGAAGCTACTGAGCCTGAGGCTTGGCTCTCTCATTCCTCCCAGGCTTTTGGGAGTGAAGGTGGACAACGAGCCTGTTGTAGCAGATGTAAGCAATGTTCCCATGCTCTCTGGCAGCTTTCATAGCTGGGATAAGTTCTTTCCGACTCTGGCGCACAGCTTCAGAGAAGTCCTTGTTGAGGAAGATGTTGGTTCCTTTCAAGTTCTTGGCTCTCTCCAGAACAGCCATCTTGTACTTAAACCTCAGGAACTTAACCACTATCGGCCTGGGTCTGTCACCTTGGATGGTTACATATTTTCCAGACCAGTGGGCGCACTCAACATCAATCTTCGTATGATCCATTTACAGCTTTTCAGTGATACTTTTCCTTACTTTCTCATCAGACTTAGCCCAGTTCTCATGTGAAAATGATGGTATGCCATCCACAACGATGTTATTCCTCCTGGAATGTCCCTCAGATCAGTGGTCACCAACCTTTTCTGAGTCATGATCACTTTCGAGGTCGAAAAGCAAGCCGAGATCTACGGCTCAGATATCTTTTTAAACATGACGTATGATTTTTTTTACATTAACCTAATATAAACAGTTGTGTGGGAATAAAGTTTGTGCAGTAGGCCTAATACATTATACACTAGGCTACCTGGGTTGGCAGGTAGCTTAGTGGTTAGAGCATTTGGCCAGTAACCAAAAGGTTGCTAGATTGAATCCCTGAGCTGACAAGGTACACATCTGTCGTTCTGCCCCTGAACAAGGCTGTTAAGCCACTGTTCCTAGGCTGTCATTGTAAATAAGAGTTTGTTCTTAACTGACTTGCCTAGATAAATAAATTATCACAGCATATTGGCTATATGCCTAGCATGCCAATATTATGCCAGAGACGTCAAATCATCACGTCAGTGATCTTCAGGTTGGAAAGCCGGTGCAATTGCCACATTCAACCTGAAGAACCTGCCTCTTTCTAGAGCTCTGACTATTCAACCTGAAGATCACTGAAGTCATGATTTGACCTTGTATTTTCAGAGTTCCCAGTTGTTTTGAATGTGGCATTTATCTAGAAAGTTGCCCAAGTTTTCAGCTTGGAATTCAGAGTTGGATGACCGTTCAAATATATTTTTCACAGTAGGATCTCTTTATATTCCTTGTTCCCAGTTGTCTAGAACACACTGAAGTCAGAAGATGGAGATTTCCGAGTTCCCAGTTGTTTTAAACACGCGTCTTAGCAGAGGGAAGGAGAGAGCAGCATAGGGCCAATTGTGCGCCACCTCATGGATCTCCCGGTTGTGGCCGGCTGCAACACAGCCCAGGATCAAACCCGGATCTGTAGTGACACCTCTAGCACTGTTATGCAGTGCCTTAGACCGCTGCTCCACTCGGGAGGCCCAGTGCAAGTGGAATTAGGGAGACGTGCGTTTTATGTTTTGTAATAGTGTTGATTTTTTTTTTTTTACATGAACCCACTCATAAAAACAGCAGCTTTTTGCTGTATTATTTAACAGTCTCTCTATGGTCATGGTTTTATCAGTTATTCAATCTTGTGTAGGCTAGTATCAAACTTTGCTGTGGCCGGGGTCGTGGAAGCTCTGTAGGCACGGTCATTTGAGCTTCCCGATTGGTTAGTGCAGTAGGCACACTCGATTTAGCCACAGATCTCCCGGTCTGCCCGATAGGTGGAGTTAGTCTTTTCATACAAATGAAATGGTTCAAAATGGGAACACTTTGCTTACCCAGTGCGCAGGGCTTATGAATCAAGTGCACCTATCACCAACAGCACAATACAAAAAAAAGGAGCACAAGCCTTTATCGTTGGCTTTTCTACAGAAGTTTGGTGATCAACTAGGAATGCCTTGAGGAACGATCAGTCGATCGCGATCGACCAATTGGTGACCACTGCTCTAGATAGTCTATTTTCCCAGTCATTGATAATGATCAATGATTATCGTTGATAATGATTCACAGATGTCATCTCAAAAGGACTTACAGTTTATTGTCATCTTGCTGCAAGTCTATTTCAGGACATCCACCTCTCTCTGTGAAGGAGGATCAATCTTTATCAACATTTACACTGCTGAGCATGAAATGACCTCACCTTAAGAGATAATTTGTGATAAAGACTGGGTCACATAGCTAAACCAGAATAAAATATAACAGAGTACCTTCACTTAACCCTTACACACAAAGATGAACTGTACATTATCTAATTATATTATATTATCAAAACTATACAAAGAGTGTGATATAAATTATTGCAGATACCTGAGACCTGTTATACTGTATAGTGATACAAAAAATGATTTAATTAAATATATTGATCATTTAAAAAAATACACTACCTGTCAAAAGTTTTAGAACACCTACACATTCAAGGGTTTTTCTTTATTTTTACAATTTTCTACATTGTAGAATAATAGTGAAGACATCAACAATATGAAATAACACATATGGAATCATGTAGTAACCAAAACAATATTCTATATTTGAGATTCTTCAAATAGCCACCCTTTGCCTTGATGACAGCTTTGCATTCTCTTGGTATTCTCTCAACGAGCTTCACCTGGAATGCTTTTCCAACAGTCTTGAAGAAGTTCCCACATATGCTGAGCACTTGTTGGCTGCTTTTCCTTCACTCTGCGGTCCGACTCATCCCAAACCATCTCAATTTGGTTGAGGTCGGGGGATTATGGAGGCCAGGTCATCTGATGCAGCCCTTCATCACTCTAATTCTTGGTAAAATAGCCCTTACATAGCCCGGAGGTGTGTTGGGTCCTTGTCCTGTTGAAAAACAAATGATAGCCCCACTAAGCCCAAACCAGATGGGATGGAGTATTACTGCAGAATGCTGTGGTAGCCATGCTAGTTAAGTGTGCCTTGAATTCTAAATAAATCACAGACAGTGTCAACAGCAAAGAACCCCCACACCATCACACCTCCTCCTCCATGCTTTACGGTGGGAAATACACATGTGGAGATCATCCGTTCACCCACACCGTGTCTCACAAAGACATGACGGTTGGGACCAAAAATCTCCAATTTGGACTCCAGACCAAAGGACACATTTCTACCAGTCTAATGTCCATTGCTCATGCTCAAGCAAGTCTCTTCTTCTTATTGGTGTCCTTTAGTAGTGGTTTCTTTGTAGCAATTAATCCATGAAGGCCTGATTTACACAGTCTCCTCTGAACAGTTGATGTTGAGATGTGTACGTTACTTGAACTCTGTGAAGCATTTATTTGGGCTGCAATTTCTGAGGCTGGTAACTCTAATGAACTTATCCTCTGCAGCAGAGGCAACTCTGGGTCTTCCTTTCATGTGGCGTTCCTCATGAGAGCCAGTTTCATCATAGTGCTTGATGGTTTTTGCGACTGCACTTGAAGAAACTTTCAAAGTTCTTGAAATGTTCCGTATTGACTGACCTTCATGTCTTAAAGTAATGATGAACTGTCATTTCTCTTTGCTTATTTGAGCTGGTCTTGCCATAATATGGACTTGTTTTTTTACCAAATGGGGCTATCTTCTGTATACCCCCCTACCTTGTCACAACACAACTGATTGTCTCAAACGCATTAAGAAGGAAATTCCACAAATTAACTTTTAACAAGGCACACCTGTTAATTTAAATGCATTCCAGGTGACTACCTCATGAAGCTGGTTAAGAGAATGCCAAGAGTGTGCAAAGCTGTCATCAAGGCAATGGGTAGCTATTTGAAGAATCTCCCTTTTTTGGTTACTACATGATTCCATGTGTTATTTCATAGTTTTGATTTCTTCACTACAATTCTACAATGTAGAAATAGTAAAAAGAAAAGAAAAACTAGTAGGTGTTCTAAAACTGTACATTTTAGGTCAATTTCTTAATCAACAGTTTTAATGGATTTGTCAGGGCTGCACAATAATCAGATGTAGATCAGAATCCTGTGTGACTAGATTCAGTAATATCAGCCTGTGGCCATGGTGTGTACTCAACACTGTGGTGCGGCTTGCATATGGAGAGGTGTCGTCTTTCTTTAAACTGCTCTTGAGAATCCCTCACCAAGGTGACTTGCCTGACCTCACTCTCAAGTAATAATCTCTACACTAATTACGCCAGTCAGGAACCCATGTCCTTGACCAATTTCTTGTCAGTGAATATCTCTCTACGACCTCCTGCCCCTTAAAATCACAGCCGCGAAATGGAGGCACCAGCGGAAAATGGACACATAAATGAGCACAGGGAATGTTCTCCTCTCCACGAAAGGGGCTGAAATCCTGTGCATACTGTTTTGCTATCAATCTGTTCAGGTTGAAAAAGCTGCTGCTCCGAGCAAATGCCATTTGTTCATTTTATGCAGTTTCCAAGGTAACCAGAACAAAATGTTTTGTTCAGTGTATAATTTGAATACCGCAATACATAGGAGCATAAAGCCGATTTGAGCTCACATTTGCAGTTAAAACAAACCAATAGATGAAAATATGTATTTTCATCATTCGCATAGGTTTGAAGGTAAATCTAAAGAAAAGAAGATACTACAGTATAAAGAGGATCATTTGATTAAAAATATGTCACTGTTAATCATATCAATGTGAGGGATATGAAGTTCAGGTGTTATTCATATGTATGTAAAATGTGCCTTCAAATAGGCAAGTACTGTATGTGAAATAAATATTAAGTGTTCTCTTCAGAAAGTGTAAAATCATCATTTGAATTAGAAATACCTACTCTAATCTTCTAATGATCAATCACTGATAGGCATCATTAGAGAGGATCCTCATATAGATTATAATGACATCATGGTCATTATACCAGACTCATAGTTTCAGCATGCCTACTTTGTTCTCCAATTATGTTCAAATGATATCACAATGATCAAGGAATGTGTCATGTCAACTATATTTCACAACTGCATTTGTTCCAGGACTCCATGAGAAGAGACAGAATAGGGTTAGAAGAACTTGTATGTAAAACAATAAGAACAGCAACACTGATAAAAGTTGAACTACGGCGGTACAAGTGTACTATCACCATTACGATAATGTTCTACGGTAATCTGTTTTTGTCCATCTTCTGCACCTGTACATACTTATGCCCAATGACCTTACAAATAGCTTTCGAATAGGCCCTATGTAGAATTGACATAATAAAATACAACTGTTGTGAGGAAACCTTACAGTAGCTCCTATAAATCATTATTTTCCAATGACACTGCCATTTCTGATTGTGTTGTTGCCCGAATCTCACAACCGCTTGTTTTCCCCCGATATCAGTATTGGCCATCACAGCCAAGAAAATATTGTTTTTTGTCCCAGATTTCTCTTATCTGGGCATCCCTAGTAACCATGAATCTTTGACAAGTAATAAAGCAATATGGAAATGTAGGAAATTACTCTTACCTTATCAAATGTCTTATCAAATTAGAAATGAGTCTATAATAATTTCAAGACCTATAATGTGTATTGTGAAAGGTAAACATTCAACCAGTGGTTTAGATGGGACCTGGAATAACCTCCTTAAATCTCCATAGTGGTATTCCATGTCTTCCTGAAGCAGACCAGACCCTGTGACATTTTCATGATGAACCATCAAGAGACAGTGATGACATACTGCACAATGTCTCCAGTGAATAAGGTAGATAACAATGTAGACTGCAATGGAAAACGGAGTAAAAACATCTCCACTCAAACCATTCATAATTCTTTGAGTTTTGACCTTGATTACATTGTTTCCCCTGCAACACTCATTTCTTATTCTCATTTCCTAACGATAGATGTGTTTAGCGTGGATGAAATAGAGGTGTGATTGTGTTATTTTCTACAGAGAAAAAGTCCATTCAAACATAATTATACAACCCCTCCGCCATACCCATACCCATCCCACCCACCAAACCCCAACACAGCCCTAAGGTGTTAAAAAGCTCCTATGTGTGACTGACTAGGAAACAATTGATGGAATAACTGAATTACCTCTAATTTACATTTTTTGCAGCAATATACAACCCGAGTCTACCTTCCACATTAGCATGCAATATTTCCATAGTCACTGCAGCAGCAGAGCAAAGTTTTCATACATTTACCAGGGGATATGTGGATACGGGAACATGAGATTATAAAATTCATTCTGCTAGCTGCAAAGTCATGATAAGCTGCAATGTCTTATCATGCATACAATCAGTTATCCAGTCACACTGCATTTACCTGTTTCCCCCTGCAACCTCTCTGCCATTTTGACTTCATAACTGACCATAACCTGTGTGCAGGGAAAACTGATTAACCTGGAATGTCAAAACTGGAACTTGGGAGTTTATCAATAACTCAAAAATGGAACAGGCATTTACATAATAAATGCCCCCATTGCAGTTACCAATTAAAATGAATTGTTATTTCAATTCAATTACTATTTAACAATCTCACTTTGACTGGTTAAACTTGTTTGTGGTTCGTGGTGTTATGCCGTACCTCCAGTGGGCTCGTCCACTGTTTTCCGCTTGGCTCTGTGGCTGTTGTAGTTGAGTCTCATCTCCTGGCCGTAATCGGGCAGGGTCTCTCGGGATGTGTAGGATTTGCAAAGGTTCCTACCATCCTCGCTTTCGTCTGAGGAGCTGGTGTATGCAAGCTCCATCTCATTCCGGGCCTTGGATAATGACTGGTAAGGCTTACAATCCATCTGCTCCATGACTGGCAACACTGAACCAAGCTCATTCAGTCATGGGATCCACAATGCAAGACCAATCTGGAGGAAGAATGAGAGTGGAGACAGAGTACAGATTTAGAACAATTAATATACCTCACACATGGATAATGTTGTGTCTCAGTATTGTGAGAAAAAATATATCACTCAAGTAAAAAGTAATTATTTGGATATTAGTGTCCTTAATCAACATGTTCCTGTTCTAAGGGATTGCTGCTGGGTGGTGTGGTAGAAGATTGAGTTGCTTTAAGAGACACAGGGGAGGAGGAGCCGTTGTAGGAACAGATTGAGAGATAACTTTAATTTTCAACAGAATCTGATGGACTGCTATCAAATACGATGACATAAATCATGTGGTGAACAATGTAGTTCTTGCATCCTAGAGCAATGTCTTCTTACACACTACTTAAAGTGCCAATATAGAACTTTTTGAGCGACCTGACTAAATTCACAGAAATGATTATAGATCTATCATTCTAGTTGAAAGCAAGTCTAAGAAGTGATATATCTGTTCTATGTGCGCTATTTCTATGCTTCCCATGCTTACGTTTTGTTTTCGCATCTTTTACTTTCGGTTTTATACACCAGCTTCAAACAGCCAAAACAACAATATTTTGTTTATGGAAGAAATATTTCCCAGCGGTTTAGATGAAACAATGATTGTCTACACTATACTAGCTTATTTTGTTACATAAACTGAAATTAGCCAAACTATTACAGTTTTAGCAACCAGGAAATGGCGGAGTGATTTCTGCATAGTGCAACTTTAATATAGCAGGGTTTGAATTCTCAATCGTATCCTAACATCACATCCTGATACCTGGCACTATTTTTAGAATCAGTATTTATCATTAGCATTATCCAGTAGTAATATAACAGTAGCACAGTGATGAATACTGTTATTTCGCATCTGTGTTCTAGTGCAGTTCATCACAGCACAGTAGTGTTTTGCTGTGTAGTGTAAAGCACAATGGTAACCTTGACATGAACCCGTCTGTTCTGCCCTGAGCTCTGCTTGGGCTGACATTTCTATCATTGCCGCCTGACAGCCACTAAACCTTGGCCTTGACCCAAACACTCGCCCCGTGAAGCAGAGAGTATTGTCTTCACCCCACTGTCCTTCTATATCCTCTTGGGAACAGACGGGGAAAAACTTCCCATATTACAAATTTCAGCAAGAAATCAGAAGAGGCTTCTGACAATGTTTGCACTCTGACATTTGTAATCTTTAACAGCATTCAAGACAAATATGACAATCAAATGCTCATTAGGCTGTGCCATCTTTACCCGGCTTGTGGTAAAAGGTTATTAATTGCAAGTTCAGTACATATCTTGCTTGACTAATTGGCAGTTGAAAGCATTTTAATGGGCCATTTGTATTCTGTGCTGTGGCCAGCCCCCTGGCCGGACAAGGCTGTTCTTCTGTGCATGCAGAGGTAATTACTCAGGGTAGGTGTGGCTGGAAAATGGTGAGTGGGGAGTCAACACCACCAGTTGAAAAAAGGCTGTTTTTTTGTGAGGTTACTGTATAGACTATAAGGCAGTTCAGTTCAGGGCTTTAGACACACACTGCCCACCTCTCTGTGTTTGTTTTATCCAGTTGTGGGAGTGTTTGCATTGTTTATCAGAAACGCTCATGTTTATGCAAATGATGCCTTTATTTTCATAAACACGTTCATTTGTGGTCATTGTTTGTCTTTTTGAGCAATAGTATTGCCATTAAAGTGTATAGTCAAAAAGTGTACAATTAGAATGAACCTGTTTGAAAGGTGTAAGGGGGATACCTAGTCAGTTGTACAACTGAATGCCTTCAACTGAAATGTGTCTTCTGCATTTAACCCAACCCCTCTGAATCAGAGAGGTGCGGGGGCTGCCTTAATCAACATCCATATCTTCAGCGCCCGGGGAACAGTGGGTTAACTGCCTTGCTCAGGGGCAGAATGACAGATCTTTACCTTGACAGCTCAGGGATTTGAATCAGCAACCTTTTGGTTACAGGCCCAGTGCTCTAACCACTAGGCTACCTGCCGAATGGTTTACGTCAGGTCCTTTAAGCATGTTTGTGGTTAGATTATGGTTTACAGCAACGGTAAAAAAAAGTTGCATGTTTTAATCATGTCAGGGAGAATTTTTGCATTTTAGCTAGCACTAACCCTTACTCTTTTCCTAACCTAAAATTAATTCTCCTAACCTGCTACGTTTATTCTCCTAACCTGCTACGTTTATTCTCCTAATCTGCTGCGTAAATTCTCCTAATCTGCTATGAAACGTCACTTCTATCCGTAGCTGTATACCATCTAGTCAAAACCCTTTAGCATGCCTGTTCTCACTTTTCCTCATTAAGGATTAAGGTAGAGCTTTTTGTCTTGGTAACATGGTGTGACTAGCTATGCCATAATATTTAGATGCTTGAGTTTATGGGCATTTTGCCTGTTTGAGGCTATTTTCTCATTTGTGCATTTGTGGTAATATTGCTATTGGCAGTTCCAGTAATGATACATTTTTTTGTTAAGTATTTTTGTCATTAACTATTTTCATAATTTCTTAAAAATACATATCTGATTCAGTCTTCTACCAGTTCTACCACTCCTACCACCTATTTTTTCACCTGATCCTCCGACTCTACTGCTGCAGCTCCACACCAACTAAATAGGCTGCCCTGTTCTCTATCATGAGGTGAGAGACAGTTAATGGACTCATTGTGTACACCAACTGGTCGATCGTGATCAACCGGTTGATTTCCAAGAATATTCCTGGTTGATCACCAAACATTTCTGTAAAAAACAACAACGATAAAGCCTTACGTTCCTATTTTATTTTATTTGTTTCATGCTGTTGGCGGTAGGTGCACTTCATTCTGCAGCCCTAGCACCAGGAAGGCAAAGTGTTTCCATTTTAAACCATTTCATGTGTCTGGAGGTAGAACTCCACCTACCCGAAAGGCCCAGAGAGCAAATCAAGTACACCTATAGGCCTACTGCAGTCATTCAGATAGCTCAGATCACAGTGTCTGCACAGTTTACTCGATCCATAGACTGTAAAAATAAACAGTACAGTTGATACTGTGAGATTTAAAAACCTTTAAAACCATGACTAGAGAGAGACTACAGCAAAGAGCTACTGTTTTTATTAGTAATTTCGTAATTAAGTTGTTATTTAGCACTGCCAACACTGTGTTCAACACAGTGTTGGCAGTGCTAAATAAGCCATAAAATACCAAAGTGTACCGATAAGCTTGTGTTGTTATTATTAGCGGCTTGTGTCTTTTTTAATAACGAGGAATATTTTCCTTTCTCTGGTCATAGGAGTAACAACATGGATTGGTGCATGAGGCAGAAATGCAGTGCGACTTGTTTCGCCATCAGCTGGAAGATTGTGTCCTCCTTTCTCAGGGACGGGGAGTCGGGTGAGAGGCAGCCTCACCGATGCTCCCTCCCTCCCTCCCTTCAGACTGGCCATCAGTCCAGCAACAAACAAAAGTAATACAACAAATGATCTATTACCAGTGTGATACCTATTTTTTTTAAATATAATTTCTAAATCGTCTGAGAAGAACAACACTGACAGGGCAAATCAAGCATAGCAATTCAAGTAGGCCTATAGCCTACTGCACAAACCATATTGCTACAAAACCTTTTTTAATTGTTTAATGTTGCATAGTCTTATGTAAAAAAATAAATAATTTGAGGTAGATCTCGACTTGCATTGTGACTCAGAAAAGGTTGGTGACCACTGGTGCACACAAATGGCTTACAAGAGGTACTCAGATTTTTTTAGAACCTTTATTTAACTAGGCAAGTCAGTTAAGAACAAATTCTTATTTCCAATGACGGCCTACCCCGGCCAAACCCTATGGGACTCCCAATCGCGGCCAGATGTGATACAGTCCGGATTTGAACCAGAGACTGTAATGACACCGCTTGCATGGAGATGCAGTGCCTTAGAACGCTGCGCCACTCGGGCGCCCCAAAACCACTTCCTCTGATCAAAAACAAATAAGTGGTGGCTACCGCATGCATATACAATAATTTATTTGTGTACCTTCTTTAACTTAGATATGGAACTGTTTATTCTTACGAAAGAAACTTAGCGGATACAGTAATATAGCTACAACCAACATGTGCCGAATATGCAGACAAAAATCACAAGAACATCTTCATAGTGAGATTGAAAGAGTTCTCGATATGATCAATAATACAAAAAATTTACATATCATAGTTGAATGTATTAAATGACTCTTGGTGAAAAAGGAACAATAATAGCAGACGGACTTAATCCAGTGCAAAGTTCATAAGGCACAACAAATCCAATCAAAAAGGTTGATATTCATAACTTATTTTTCACACACAAAAATCAATATTACTCTGTAAATGTCATTCAAATCAGCAGAAATAGAAAATATAAATTTCCCCATCTCTGAAAGGGCACATGCATAATGTAGCACCGGGAAAATGTAACATTTTATCTTTCTTCTAAGCAACTTGCAATTTAACTACGCATTCCTAAAATAACATTGTGTTAATATTACACAACCCTTGCATTTTATGAATGTGAATCATGTTCCATTTGGGAGACAATCAGTCTTATTTCTCTCACAGTAAATATCCCTTTTCTTCCTAATGTTCCATAATGATATTAGGTGATAGTTGCACCATGATTGCAAACTATACCATTTGTCTGCTTGGTTAAGACTGAGTTCTACCTTACCTCTCTGGTGCTTAGCAAAATATTTTTTGAATGCAGAGGTTTAATGGGAGCACATTGGGGCTAAGGCAGTGTCTTCTGATGAGCACCAAGTAGCTTTTAATGAGATGATTACGGTTTTTGGAAATAAACCGCCAAGTGGACACACAAATCATTCAGAGTAAGACCAGCCTGCACAACACACAGTCATTTGCTCATTATCCATGGGCTTTAACAGGATGAATGTTGCTGTACATCTATTTGTGGTCCATAACCTTAGAATGCAAAAGCCAGTACCATTCCGGAACACTCTTAACATTCCAAAGCTCCATGACAAAAGATTCAGTACCACTGTAGAGAGAACGAGAGTAGAATAGGCATACTGTTACGAGAGAAAAAAAAAGAAAAACATTTGATTTCTTGTCTTTTCCGTACAAATACAATATCCTGTCTTGGTGGCGTACACTACAGTATTAAGTCCATTAATCAAAGGCTGTTTGGTTGTTTGGTGCCAGTTTGTCATGCACCATGATGCTGACTGCGCCATCCTGGGACTCGGCAGGGTAAAGTGCTTGGTGTTAATTGGGTAGCTAGGTGGGGAGATACAATATTCAGATGAAAGTCCCCCGTCGAGTCTGGGAAAGTCTGGCTGGTCGGTCCAGCATGGGCAGACCAGCCACAAACTTCATTACAGTGCTACAGGCATGCCGTAGGCACTCCTTGCCTCAATCTCTGTCATAGAGAATCTCTGAAGTTATTCCTCTTCTTCCAACTGAGAGAGATCTGTCATTGTCATTGCTCTATACAGTATGCATCTGGTGGTGAGTGTTTTCTACCCTACTGTATTTTCACCCCAGCTCATTCATTCCCTCACATAAGCACTGTTCCTAGGTCAGGGTTAGTATGTACCCAAAGGGATTGGCTTGAGCGCCTCGAGGACGCAAACCTATCACTTAGAATGTATGATGTAACTGATTCTTGTGTGAACTGAAGATGTCTTCATAGACATACATAAAAATACATGTATGTCTACATCACCAAAGAACTATCATGGTCCAAACATACCAAGACAGTCGTGAAAAGGGCACAACAAAACCTTTTCCCCCTCAGGAAACTGAAAAGACTTGGTATGGGTCCCCAGATCCTCAAAAGGTTCTACAGTTGCACCATCGAGAGCATCCTGACCGGTTGCATCACCACCTGGTATGGCAACTGCTCGGCATCTGACCGTAAGGCACTACAGAGGATAGTGTGAACTGCCCAGTACATTACTGGTGCCAAGCTTCCTGCCATCCAGGACCTGTACAATAGGCGGTGTCAGAGGAAAGCCCAAAAAATTGTCAGAGACTCCAGTCACCCAAGTTATAGACTGTTTTCTCTGCTACCGCACGGCAAGCGGTACAAGAGCGCCAAGTCTAGGACCAAAAGGCTCCTCAACAGCTTCTACCCCCAAGCCATAAGACTGCTGAACAATTAATAAAATCGCCACCGGACAATTTACTTTGCCCCCCCCTCCTTTTGTACACTGCTGCTACTCGCTGTTTATTATTTATGCATAGTCACTTCACCCCCAAAATACATGTAAATATTACCTCAACTAACCTGTACACTGACTCGGTACCGGTGCCCCCTGTATATAGCCTCATTATTGTTATTGTTATTGTGTTACTTTCTATTATTTTTTATTTTAGTCTACTTGGTAAATATTTTCTTAACTCTTCTTGAGCTGCACTGTTGGTTAAGGGCTTGTAAGTAAGAAGTGAACAGTAACCACCACACTAGAGGCAGATCAGCTGCAAACTGTAGAAACACCTAAAACATTAGCTACTTTAATTAAAACATTTCAAAAGAGGTGCATAAGGTTTTTGATTTGAACATTTCCTTCCCAGTTTATGCAACACAGTAGAATACTAAGGATGTGCATCTTTCCCTTTCAAGACGATTATATATGTATCTAGATACATGTGCTCCGATACGATACAGGAACGATACGCCTTAGTTTGATTCAGTGCATTTCAGTTTGATTAGCGAAATAATCGATGTGATTCGTTTCGATGCGATACAATACAATTCGATGGACTAACATTTGCTGCATAAACACATTGATTTTCCATCATAAACTAAAATCTGCTGCTGATGGAGCTCATGAGCTGGGCCTCTCTAAGCTGGATCTGTCTAAGCTTCTGTGTGTGTGTGTGTGTGTGTGTGTGTGTGTGTGTGTGTGTGTGTGTGTGTGTGTGTGTGTGTGTGTGTGTGTGTGTGTGTGTGTGTGTGTGTGTGTGTGTGTGTGTGTGTGTGTGTGTGTGTGTGTAAATGATGTACACTACCATTCAAAAGTTTGGGTCACTTACAAATGTCCTTGTTTTTTAAAGAAAAGCTATTTTTTTGTCCATTAAAATCACATCAAATTGATCAGAAATACAGTGTAGACATTGTTAATGTTGTAAATTACGATTGTACTGTAGCTGGAAACGGCTGATTTTTTATGGAATATCTACATAGTCGTACAGAGGCCCATTATCAGCAACCATCACTCCTGTGTTCCAATGTCACGTTGTGTTAGCTAATCCAAGTTTATCATTTTAAAAGGCTAATTGATCATTAGAAACCCCTTTTGCAATTATGTTAGTACAGCTGAAAACTGTTGTACTGATTAATGGAAAAATATAACTGGCCTTCTTTAGACTAGTTGAGTATCTGGAGCATCAGCATTTGTGGGTTCGATTACAGGCTCAAAATGGCCAGAAACAAATAACTTTCTTCTGAAACTCGTCAGTCTATTCTTGTTCTGAGAAATGAAGGCTATTCCATGTGAGAAATTGGCAAGAAACTGAAGATCTCGTACAATGCTGTGAACTACTCCCTTCACAGAACAGTGCAAACTGGCTCTAACCAGAATAGAAAGAGGAGTGGGAGGCCCTGGTGCACAACTGAGCAAGAGGACAAGTACATTCGAGTGTCTAGTTTGAGAAACAGACGCATCATAAGTCCTCAACTGGCAGCTTCACTAAACACCAGTCTCAACGTCAACAGTGAAAAGGCGACTCCGGGATGCTGGCCTTAGATTATATTTTGATTGTTCAGGATCATCATCAGCAATAGGTTTGGTAGTTTTGCTTTAAACAATCAGTGTAAATATGCTCATTTTTAGATATACATGGTAAAGTTGATCATTGCATAATGAGGACAGCAAACACTTTTGCGAGGCGCACTGCATGGCGAGACGAGAGGAAAAAACAACATTTTCAACAGCGCATAGATAACAATAACCTAGCAAATTACATAGGTTGTCACGCAACTAATAAAGTCTTATATCACGCAAGCCATTTTAGCATTTAAATGCTAAAGGTGCTGCGCAGACGTGAAAAATCAGGAACAGGCCACCTACCTCACAATGGTCAGCGTGCGAAGCTGGGCACAGAGCACATTTTGACTAGGCTACTGATATTGTCTGGGGTGGTTCGACATGCAGAATTACTTGTAAATCAATGACTGTCAACACTGTTACAGTTGAAGTCGGAAGATTACATACAAGTCTGATAGGCTAATTGACATAATTTGAGTCAATTGGAGGTGTACCTGTGGATGTATTTCAAGGCCTACCTTCAAACTCAGTGCCTCTTTGCTTGACATCATGGGAAAATCAAAAGAAATCAGCCAAGACCTCAGAAAAAAATTGTAGACCTCCACAAGTCTGGTTCATCCTTGGGAGCAATTTCCAAACGCCTGAAGGTACCACGTTCATCTGTACAAACAATAGTACGCAAGTTTAAACACCATGGGACCACGCAGCCGTCATACCGCTCAGGAAGGAGACGCATTCTGTCTCCTAGAGATGAATGTACTTTGGTACAAAAAGTGCAAATCAATTCCAGAACAACAGCAAAGGACCTTGTGAAGATGCTGTAAGAAACCGGTACAAAAGCATCTATATCCACAGTAAAACGAGTCCTATATCGACATAACCTGAAAGGCCGCTCAGCAAGGAATGGGCCAAAATTCACCCAAACTATTGTGGGAAAAGCTTGTGGAAGGCTACCCGAAACGTTTGACCCAAGTTAAACAATTTAAAGGGAATGCTACCAAATACTAATTGAATGTATGTAAACTTCTGACCCACTGGGAATGTGATGAAAGAAATTGACATTTCACATTCTTAAAATAAAGTGGTGATCCTAACTGACCTAAGACAGGGAATTTTTACTAGGATTAAATGTCAGGAATTGTGAAAAACTGAGTTTACATGTATTTGGCTGAGGTGTAAACTTCCGACTTCAACTGTACATGCAGTTCAACACTGAAGGAGAGGATGCATCAGTTGTCACAAAATATGAGATTTTTGGGGGGAAGGTAGAAAGAATCTAATACGAGCAAAACATTTATATTTATATGTTGGGTTTTGGGGTCCGCAGACCGATGCACTTGTATCTTAAACATTTGGGGACCGATGCGTATCAGTGAATCCTTACATCCCTATAGAATACATTAAAAAAACACTTCTCTGCAAGTTATTTATTTATCTTAATAGGATGACCAAATATCCACCCATTGCCCGCTGTCATACTTCAAGTTAATGATCCAAGATCAACAGTTAGATTTTCTCCCCCAGCTCAGTGATGAGAGAAATATCAGCAGAGTAATATCATTTTTCAGAATGTACCTCCAGCAGGTGACAGACAGGTCCAGAATTAACTACACTACAGGCTTTATGGCTAGCTACCTCCATCCCTCCATCCCACTTTAACATGCCCCACATAGATCCACTCTCCTGGGGAAGCACTAAGCTGGCATGACCCACCTATCCATCCGCCTCCCCCAAGCCAGAGACACTTAGTGACGGCAGACAGCAAAATGAACTTAAAAAGCAATGATTTTTTATTTAAAAGATGAATAATATAAGACTGACAATTCACACAAAAATAGGTCCTCCACAGTGTATCTGTGTTACTGGCAGTAATCCCACCAAAATGTGAACCATTTCAATTATTCATAGATATTATGAAATGTCGTATCCTGTAGCTTCGTGGAGTCATATGACAACTGAATACACTTACTGTAATAGTGGGCCTTGGTAAGACTAGCTGCACACGCACAGAAAACAGAAGACAAGGAAAAAGGATAAAATCCTTAAAAGCAGGGCTCTGACTGAAATGGCAATGAGGTTCAGACTAAACTCTATTCCCCTGTGCCTCTTAATAGAAATTACTGATTTAACGACTCACACACGTTCATAGAGCTTGGCATTGACCACAGAGAAGGATCCTGACTAATGTGATCATCTATACTTCTTGACCTCCCCAAGGGAGAACAAATGCATTTGTATACACTGCATACTGTTTAGATGACAAAGCCAGTAAAACAACAGTGAATAGCATTATGCTCCCTTTAGTAAGCCTTGGTAAAAACCTCTGCAAACAATCGAGGATAGGCTTCCTCCCCAGTCATAACCTACTGGTCAACAAAATGTAGAAAGAGGCAGACCATCCCCCTGTTGTTGAAGTGTTGGCCAAACATAACCCCTTATATCAGACTTCTTATTTTAGTGCTCAGATATACAACAATGCCTTACAGGGGAAACTGTATCCCTGGGCTTCCATCCTCTTAACTCATAGATGTACAGGTAATTGCCAAAATAAAGGGAACACCAATATAAAGTGTCTTAATAGGGCATTGGGCCACCACAAGCCAGATCAGCTTCAATGCACCTTGGCATAGATTCTACAAGTGTCTGAAACTCTATAGGTCGTTATATATTAAATGTCACAATACGGTGCAGAGCGTTCGATTTGGCTGCAAAGAGATCACAAGCTCCACTAAAACCCAGTGGTAGAAAAAGTACCCAATTGTCATACTTGAGTAAAAGTAAAGATACCTTAATAGTAACTCAAGAAAAAGTCACCTAATACAATTCTACTTGAGTAAAAGTCTAAAAGTATTTGGTTTTAAATATACTTAACTATCAAAAGTAAATGTAATTACTAAAATATACTGTTGAAGTCGGAAGTTTACATACACCTTAGCCAAATACATTTAAACTCAATTTTTCACAATTCCTGACATTTAATCCTAGTAAAAAATTCCCTGTCTTAGGTCAGTTAGGATCACCACTTTATTTTAAGAATGTGAAATGTCAGAACAATAGAAGAGAGAATGATTTATTTCAGCTTTTATTTCTTTCATCACATTCCCAGTGGGTCAGAAGTTCACATACAATCAATTAGTATTTGATAGCATTGCCTTTAAATTGTTTAACTTGGGTCAAACGTTTCGGGTAGCCTTCCACAAGCGTCCCACAATAAGTTGGGTGAATTCTGGCCCCTTCCTCCTGACAGAGCTGGTGTAACTGAGTCAGGTTTGTAGCCCTCCTTGCTCACACACACTTTTCAGTTCTGCCCAAAAATGTTCTATAGGATTGAGGTCAGGGCTTTGTGATGGCCACTCCAATACCTTGACTTTGTTGTCCTTAAGCCATTTTGCCACAACTTTGGAAGTATGCTTGGGGTCATTGTCCATTTGGAAGACCCATTTGCGACCAAGCTTTAACTTCCTGACTGATGTCTTGAGATGTTGCTTCAATATATCCACATAATTTTCCTACCTCATGATGACATCTATTTTGTGAAGTGCGCCAGTCCCTCCTACAGCAAAGCACCCCCACAACATGATGCTGCCACCCCCGTGCTTCACGGTTGGGATGGTGTTCTTTGGCTTGCAAGCTTCCCCTTTTTCCTCCAAACATAACAATGGTCCTTTTTTATGTTGGCTTTGGAGCAGTGGCTTCTTCCTTGCTGAGTGGCCTTTCAGGTTACGTCGATGTAGGACTAGTTTTACTGTGGATATAGATACTTTTGTACCTGTTTCCTCCAGCATCTTCACAAGGTCCTTTGCTGTTGTTCTGGGATTGATTTGCACTCTTCGCACCAAAGTACGTTAATCTCTAAGAGACAGAACGCGTCTACCTTCCTGAGTGGTATGACTGCTATGTGGTCCCATGGTGTTTATACTTGCGTACTATTGTTTGTACAGATGAACGTGGTACCTTCAGGCGTTTGGAAATTGCTCCCAAGGATGAACCAGACTTGTGGAGGTCTACAATTTTTAACTGAGGTCTTGGCTGATTTCTTTTGATTTTCCCATGATGTCAAGGAAAGAGGCACTGAATTTGAAGGTAGGCCTTGAAATACATCCACAGGTACACCTCCAATTGACTCAAATTATGTCAATTAGCCTATCAGAAGCTTCTAAAGCCATGACATATTTTCTGGAATTTTCCATGCTGTTTAAAGGCACAGACAACTTAGTGTATGTAAACTTCTGACCCACTGGAATTATGATACAGTGAATTATAAGTGAAATAATCTGTCTGTAAACAATTGTTGGAAAAATGACTTGTGTCGTGCACAAAGTAGATGTCCTAACCGACTTGCCAAAACTATAGTTTATTAACAATATATTTGTGGAGTGGTTGAAAAATTATTTTTAATGACTCCAACCTAAGTGTATGTAAACTTCCGACTTCAACTGTACTTAAGTATCAAAAGTAAAAGTATAAATAATTTCAAATTACTTATATTAAGCTAACCACATGTCACCATTTTCTTGTTTAAAAAAAAAATATACGGATAGCCAGAGGCACGCTCAGACATAATTTACAAACGATGTGTTCAGTGAGTCTGCCAGATCAGAGGCAGTAGGGATGACCAGGGATGTTCTCTTGATAAGTCTGTGAATTAGACAATTTTTCTGTTCAGCTTATTATTCAAAAGAGAGTACTTTTGGGTGTCAGGGAAAATACATGGAGTAAAACGTACATAATTTTCTTTAGGAATGTAGTGAAGTAAAAGTAGTCAAAAATAAAAAAATTGTAAAGTACAGATACCCCAAAAAACTACTTAAGTAGTACTTTCAATTATTTTTACTTAAGTACTTTACACCACTACTAAAATCATTGACAAGTATGTTCCGTTTTCAAGGGATTGTTAAATAAATGTTATAATTATTTGATTTTAATATCACCTCTTGAAGAGTATAGTCAGAACAAGCTACACATTTCCAATTATTCCACATGTACCTCTATCATCAGGGTTATACAGCAAGTAAGTTAACTGCATGTTTTTCATGATCAGTAATTTCAGATACGTGAGGGTCATGTTAGCCTATTCATTTGGCATGTAGCTAACTAGCTAAGCAAACAACATGTGTCATTTCGTTTGCTTCATCTATGATTAAGCTTTTTGGAAAGAGCTTGACATCGGCAAGTCCTCGTACTGGTAAAGTTGTCAGTCAGACTTCCGTCATCACCACTATAGATGGCAAGCAAATCAAACAATATTTGGATATAACGTTAGCCATCGAGTTTATCCCTGAAAGTTAGCTGGTTAACTAGCTATAATGGACTGTCCAGCATTTTTATACAAGACCCTAAGCATGATGGGATGTTAATTGCTTAATTAACTTAGGAACCACACCTGTGTGGAAGAACCTGCTTTCAATATACTTTGTATCTGTCATTTTGTCAGGCCTGCTCCTGCTCTCCCTGTCTGGCGCCCGAGGGAGCCAGGCTGCCCTTCATTACGCACACCTGTCACCACCATTAAGCGCATCAGCGCTCACTGGACTAACCTGGACTCCTTCCCTTTGTTGATTGTCTTCCCTATTTCTGTCTGCTCCTCAGTTTGTTCCCTGTGTCAGCATTGATGTTGTTATTTTCCCCCTGTCCAGATGCTGTTCCTGTTCTGTTTCATGTCCGTGTTTCATTAAATATTCACTCCATGTACATGCTTCTCATCTCCATTGTCGATCCTCATAGAATGCTGACACCACTATATGAAGCATCAGGGAGGTTTTTGTTTTGTTGGTGATGTCGGGTCCGGGTGCTGCCGCCGATGGAACTGGGGGTGCCTCAACTGGGTCGTCGGGCTTTCACGCCTTAGTTGGCTCGAGAGGTTTCCTTGCCCCGGTTGGGTCGGCAAGCTCCCATCCCACGTCATACCTCAGCCTGCTCATCAGGCTCCCATCCCACGTCATACCTCAGCCTGCTCGTTGGGCTCCCATCCCACGTCATACCTCAGCCTGCTCATCAGGCTCCCATCCCACGTCATACCTCAGCCTGCTCGTTGGGCTCCCATCCCACGTCATACCTCAGCCTGCTCATCAGGCTCCCATCCCACGTCATACCTCAGCCTGCTCGTTGGGCTCCCATCCCATGTCATACCTCAGCCGGCTCATCAGGCTCCCATCCCACGTCATACCTCAGCCTGCTCGTTGGGCTCCCATCCCACGTCATACCTCAGCCTGCTCATCAGGCTCCCATCCCACGTCATACCTCAGCCTGCTCGTTGGGCTCCCATCCCACGTCATACCTCAGCCTGCTCATCAGGCTCCCATCCCACGTCATACCTCAGCCTGCTCGTTGGGCTCCTACGCCTCAGCCGGCTCATCAGGCACCCATCGTCACATCAGCCGGGCCTCAGCCGGCTCATCAGGCACCCATCCCACGTCATACCTCAGCCTGCTCGTTGGGCTCCTACGCCTCAGCCGGCTCATCAGGCACCCATCCCACGTCATACCTCAGCCTGCTCGTTGGGCTCCTACGCCTCAGCCGGCTCATCAGGCACCCATCCCACATCATGCCTCAGCTGATTCATCGGGCTCCCACGCCTCAGCCAGCTCGCCAGGCTCCCAAACCGTTGCCGGCTCGTCGGGCTTCTACGCTCCAGCCAGCTTGTCCAGCGCCCATGCCTCGGCCGGCCGTCAGGCTCGCCCAGGTGGGACGCCGAGTGGAGTACTGTCACGCCTGCTCCCGCTCTCCCTCTCTGGCACTCGAGGGTGCCAGGCTACCCTTCATTATGCACATCTGTCACCATCATTACGTGCACCAGCGCTCACTGGTCTCACCTGGACTGCTTCACTTTGTTGATTGTCTTCCCTATTTCTGTCTGCTCCTCAGTTTGTTCCCTGTGTCAGCATTGATATAGTTATTTTTCACCTGTCCAGACGCTGTTCCTGTTCTGTTTCATGTCCGTGTTTGATTAAATGTTCACTCCCTGTACCTGCTTCTCGTCTCCAGCGTTGATCCTCACACATTTACTCAAGTATTTCCATTATTTTTGCAGTTATCTGTATCTGGAAAGCCACCTGAGGAGCATATATTCTGAGCATACTCTGGTCAGTTCCAAACATCCTTTAAAAGGATCACACTACAGGATATACATGTCGGCAAAGAAAATCCCCTGGCAATGACACAAACATACATTCACACACATTCAGTTGCTTGCCAACGCACATACGTGCATACGCACACATGCACACACACACACTGAAGCAGTAAATAACAGTAAATGTAAAAGCCAAGCTTGGGGTCAACTAAGAATACCTCTTTGCTCTTGGCAATTTTCCATGGTGCTGAAGAGCAAGTGCCTCAACATTAATCTTTTTAACTTGCAACAAGGAGTAGAATTTGTATGTAATATCATGCAAAGGATATGACAGTGGGGCCAGAGAGCAAAACATAGCCTCTGGGAATGAGGAGAGAATGTCAACTACCTGTATATTGTTTTCCATGCTTGCTGTTAGAAAGTGGTACTCACATTTTAAACAAATCTGTCAAGAAGCCATAGTATGTTATCACATTTTGGGACTATTCAAATAATGCACAACATCATCTAGGTTTTGAAACAAATACTCACATTTTAACTTATACATTTTTCTCTGGTTCAAAATATTTGCAAGTATTTCCTTAGGCATTGTGTATTTCCTTTGGCTCAGTGTTATAATGCCAACTTTACCAAAATGCTGCCTGGTAGCTATCTATTTCTCCAATTAGTTCACTATTTTGCATTTCAGAATCAAAGTGATGAAATAAACAGCTGTGGTTTCAGTGTTCCCATAAATACTCTAATTGCAACTATAAGGTCAACCCATTAGATTACATTATATTAGGAGCATTACACACTCTACAGAGGCGGTGTTATTTACAAAATGTAGACTGGCCAAGCCATGTCCTAACAAGGAATGTTGTGGTTCCTCTCTTTCCTGTCTCTTTTTCACAATACTTTCCCTCTGGTTTCCCAGGTTGTGTAGATCTGCTCATGCTGGCCCCTCTGCGTCAAGCCCATTTGGTGGCTTGATGTTTCTCTTTGATATGAGACCTGAAAGCCTGCCCTTCACTAAAAATGAAAGACGAATCTTTGAACATTTGAACGTTTTTTAATAGATAGCCCCAGGTTGGCTCGGTTCTCTATGATGCACCATGTCATCTGTCTGTGGTGATTTATCTACACTGACATGAATACATTTTAAAGCATGAGTTTTCTGTTTTTAATTTGATGTTTCATTTTGCATGTTATGGAATACATATCATTTCTGACATGTGTCAAGACAAATATTACAAAAGCCATGTGATACAGAAGCACAATGATGCTAAATAGCTTAGTCCCACTTGGCTGACATGGTCTACATTGAGTGTGAGTAGGCAGTAATACTATGTGATATTAACAACATACTCCAAATCATGTTTTGCTCTCATTCCTTGACTGATTGGATGATGTGTTCTAGGTGGAGTTTCAGGAAGACATTTTGGATTATTCATTATAAAGCAAACCTGTTCTGTTCACATGACCCCAAAAGCGAGACTGTCAAATACCTTCATAATGCTTGCCAGTGTTCTTGATTTACAGTACACACCCCTCTTTGGATAACAGCACCAGCAACATCACTGCCTCCCCAAGAATGCTATAGCATACCTATAGGTCCACGACTGCCTTCCACAAAACCAATTACTACTCACTGACAGCGTGTTCCAAAGAGGGAAACCTTCCCTTGTTAGCCAGGATGATCAAAGTTTTTTCCCAATGATTTTGGACACACGGTAAAGAACCTACAGGCCACTGAGTCATTACCATAATTCAAAGTCTTTAATCTTCTCTTAACGGTGCACATCAAAGTAGTTTTCAGCCTCAGCCTCTAGTAAAGTGCCAACATGACAAGGAGCAATATGACAGATTCTCTCAAACTCACTCTGTTGTTTAGCTATTTATTTGTCTATTTTAAACAGACCCAAAATAACAAGGGCTGTCACTTAGGGATCTACAATAATCAATGATGATTAAAGAGAATTACCCACCTCATTGGTGACCACTGAGTGCAATTATGTCAAATCTACCAGGAACATCATATAACACCCATGCAGTGTGCTGGAGGTATGCACCTGAGGAAAATCACATTTAGATTCACATTGGTACTCTTGATTTTACTGAAAGTAAACCTAGGAGATAGGCCTACTACAAGTCCCACAGAGAGCATTGGTTTTGTAGTGGGCACCTCTGTATGTGTCTCTGGCATTGCATCAACTACCCCACAATTACATCAATATATCTCCTGTTTCCCATTTGTTAATGGAAACAACACAATAATAACAAATACACAAATGCTTATGAATTCCAGAAGTATATATACAATAACTAGGGGTTAGTGTATTTTATACAATTTAATAACATTAATAAACAACAAGTTATACAAAACGTTTTGCCTGTTAAAGGTAGTTTCCAGCCCCATGACTTACAACATAGTTGTCCCAAAATGTTGTCATCAGGGATGGGCAACTCCAGTCCTCGGGGGTCGAAGTAGTGTCACATTTTTTCTGTATCCCTAGCAAACACAGCTGACTAAACTAATTGCATTCTAAACTGAAGATTATGATTAGTTGCTTATTGGACTCAGGTGTGTTAGCTGGGGCTGGGACAAAAGTGTGACACCAATCAGGCCCCTGAGGACTGGAGTTGCCCATCCCTGGTCGACATTATTGTATTCATATGTCCATCTAATGATGGTGTTCTCCATGAGGCACAGCAAAACAACACCCCACCTCATTAAAAGATGATTTAGAGAAAATGTATACATGATAGAATAACTTTAATGGTAATAGAGTTGAAATACTGCCAACAGTCTCCCAGAGGAGATGCCAGTAAGGTCCACAGCTCGCCACACATCACTGCCTCCTTTCAGAAGAAGCTAATTATTCCAACACTTTAGCAGGTTGTGTATCTTGTCAATGTCCCTATGTGTATACACGGCTGACACCAGGTACTGGTTGGAAATAAATAACTGGATCTGATAGTTTGGTGAGAACAATTCCTATTGATTTTAATGTGAGATCCAGTCAGAAATCCATTATTGATAGAGAGTGAACTGAAGGCAGTAGATGCACTCAACAAATGTACCTTTATTTAACTAGGCAAGTCAGTTAAGAACAAATTCTTATTTACAATGATGGCCTACCAGGTAACAGTGGGTGAACTGTCTTGTTCAGGGCAGAACGACAGATTTTTACCTTGTCAGTTCCGGGATTCAATCCAGCAACTTTTTGGTTACTGGCCCAACACTCTAACCACTAGGCTACCTGCCACCCCAAATGACAGTCTCAGTTGACAGTCTCAGTTAAACACATGAAGCAAAACTGACCAGCTCTTACAGTACTACACACTATCTACTACTATCTTCTCACTGTTCCCAGTTGCCTAATAATGGTCTCTAAAACCACCAAGAAACAGCATATTAAAAAAAGGAATAGGCCACTGTCCTCTGCATAATTTAAAGGGAAATAATGCACAAGTCATACATTAGGGTCGTTCCACCAATTCGGTGCCTTTTGAGAAGAGTAATGTTTGATTTCACCCAATTTTAACATTCTGTCATAAAGAGCTCAACTTCATAAAAAACATGTTTTACGATCTGAAGAGGTTGAATAAAAATGGCTATAGTAAGTGCCTATAATTGCTAAATAAAGTAACAGGGTTGACGATTTCTTCTTAAATCAGCCATAAATCCCCTTATGTCAGGGGGAATGGAAGCTTGTTGTGTGCAACAGGAAGTGGCAATTGAATGCAAGCATCACAAATATATATATATATATATATTGTTAAAGGCCCAGTGCAGTCAAAAACGTAATATCCTGTCTTTTATGTATTCTTCCACACTATAAGGTTGGAATAATACTGTGAAATTGTGAACATTATGATAATGCCCTTTTAGTGTAAAAGCTGTTTGAAAAGACTGCCTGATGACATCACCATGTGGTAAATTGGTTAATAGACCAATCAGAAAGAGACCTCCAAACCTCTCTGCTAATAACAGCTAGTGTCAACCTGTTGAATGTTAATGTTAAGTGGATGGCCGTATAAAATATATCTTCATGAGAGGGCCATGAACAGTAACTAGTAATACCTTTTACTTTTTGGGGGGAATATGTTATTTATCTATGATTTGTATGCACATTTTGCACTAGTATGCACTGCTATAGTAAATAGTATGAAAAATAGAATATCGTACATTTCATTTTCAAATTGTATATGCTATGAACATCCTACTCATGAAAAAAGGGGGAATAGGGCTTGACATTTTTTGTTGATAATCTACATATACTCACAATCAATTTTACAATTGACATGCTATAAGATTTCAGCTGCCTTATTACTGTAATAATGTTTTATATAACTAGTGGTCAGGGAAAATCTGTGAACTTGTGTTGGCTCACAAATTTACTGATTCGTCACAATCTCAGCTTTCATCTAATATAAAGTTTGTCCCTCTGTAATGAACACAAAATGGTTTTGTTTCACATCTTCAAATCTTTTTTAAATTAAATTTGATATAAATCGATGTGTGTTTGTCATAGAACGATGTGAGACTCTCAGCTTTGCAGCATTATGCAGCTTGTGTGCCTGAGATGTACTGTTCCTCCACAAATTGACGGACAGTCCGATCAGCGAATGAGCGTTAAGGCGGGACTCCCGGGCCTCCAATGGCTTTGGATATGTAACCTGATAACCTGAGTCATTTGAGGCCAACTGAATTGAAGCAGGGATGCGGCAGAACTGCAGTGAAGCGATTTGGCCTAACAGAAGTAGATTTACAAGTGAATTACCTTGATATGCCGTGATAAAACAATTAAATTATAAGGAAGGTCCCCTAAATAGGGGATTTAACATTTAAGAGGTTAAAACATTTCTAGCCTGTCTATATATAACAGGTAACAGGGTAACAGGGTTGATGTGTTTTGCTCGACCCGCTCAGTTTTCCACCACAAAACACCAGAAAATGGCCAAAAAGAGTAGAACCAGCTCACCTGCTTTTACTCTATGATTTGACTATTAGATGTTTCTGTGGCAAAAAAATATATTTAAAAATAGTTTCACCTTATTGAAACCAGAGTTCAGTTCACGTAAAAGGGTTAACCGTAAAATGAAGGACAGACAAATGAATCACTAATCACATAAAATAAAGCAATAAGGCCCGAGGGGGTGTGGTATATGTCCAATATACCATGGCTAACGATTGTTCTTATGCATCATGCAATGCGGAGTGCCTGGATACTGCCCTTAACCGTGGTATATTGGCAATATACTGTCCCACAAACCCCTGAGGTGCCTTATTGCTATTATAAACTAGATACCAGTGTAATTAGAGCAGTAAAAATACATGTTTTTTTTTTATACCCGTGATATACAACGGCTTTCAGCCAATCAGCATTCAGGGCTCGAACCACCCACATTCAAATAAATAATCATCTTCAGAAATGACCTTGTCAAAGCAACAAAATAACTAGGGCATTACAATGATGGTGAAACTTTGAGAAATGTGGGGATTCAGTGGGTTTAAATCTTCGTAGAGGTGACACAGTGACAGAGGGACATGTCAAAATGCTGAAATTTGGCACTTTAGCATAATATTCATAGAACAAATCAGATTGATTGAATTCTCCATGTGGTCTATATTAAAGGGCACTTCATTTATTATAACAGGCATTTAAAATGCAATACTGGTGCACAATTTATATTTGAAATACCAAAGGGACCCAAAAGGCACTCATTTTGTGCAACGACCCAGTAATTCATTATGAAGTCTGTGTTCCCTGATAGAGGAGCAGAAAGGAGATAGAGAGTATTGTCTGCTAGCTACTTTTATAGAACATGTAGATTAGTATTTAGGAGATGTTTGAGTGATACAGTTTTGTAACCTGGCAGAAAATGTATTCCTATTCTGTTGTGATTCATTTGTGTGAGGATTAATTGGGCTAGGTTTTAGATTCAACAATACAACTCACACATAAACAGGTACTGTTTTAATTTTTTGTAAATGTAAGAGAAATAGGATGACAGTATTTAACAGAACACTATTTGACATCGTAAGGCCACAGCCTGTTAGATTTTCAGTCATTTTAATTAATGATGAATAATTTAATTAATGGTGATATAAATATCTTAATTATATTGGTGCAACTGTCTACCTTACTCCATAGTTTATGATTTGTTGGCATAAGATAAACAAAATAATGTTGACAGATTCAAAAGAGAAAAAGTAATGTTGTTCTTGGAGGACAGTAATTCCTTCCTACACATAATATAAAATAGGTAGCATGAAAATGTCATGGGATTAGGATTGCACAATTAGCGGTATTTTACAAAAGTTACTGGAATCTTCTGTAATGTTGGTAATTAACAGAAAATATATGCCAATCTTTGTAACTTTGGTTAAAAAAAGTAATTATATATAGTATACATTGTTTATATCTGTGTCCATATTGTCCATGAGTTTCTAGTAGATAAACCATATGGTTCAAGAGAAAATTGCCTAATTAATGAAAATAGCATCTAATCAACAATGGCATTATTATAGTAGCAACTCTTCCAACTATTTACTTTTTTCACAACTGCCACCAGCTTGACACCAAAGCAAAAGACAACAAATACATACTGACATAGTAAAATAAATAAAAGTGTGTAAAAAAAATAGAAAGGATATTGCTGAAATATTAAACACCAATGATATTCACTAAGTTGATGGTTTATATTTAGCCTAATGTTTTAATGCTTTGTCATTCTATTTTACATTTTTAAATCATCTTATTTAAGTATTTCCTATATTTTAGATGTGATAAAGCCACACATATGGCCATAGATAATTAGACACCTGTGATAATCTGAAGTACCCAAAAGGGTCACTAGATGTCTTGTGAGAGATTACATAAAGCCCTTGAAAGACACCAAACTGCTGGTAGTTTACTTCTTGTGAGAGATTACATAAAGCCCTTGAAAGACACCAAAATGCTGGTAGTTTCCTGGTAAACTTCAAAAGTTTCAAGTAATATACCTTCCCTTTGCAAACCTACATGGGATGCATTTGCTCCATTGTTTTGTTGGTGGCCCAGCCTTGTATGCCATCCACATCTTCCAAGAATGTGCCTTTAAGGTATACACATCCAATGAGGGACATAGGGTCAACAGGTAGGAAGGGGATTCTCTTGCCTCCTAGAGAGGAATTCTGCTTCAGCAGCACTAGAGATAATCCACAAGACTCAGTGATAAAAGGCTTTACTGTTCCCACTAAGTACCATGGAGTCCCCAGCACCTGCAGCTATCTAGGGTTACTGCCAAACTAGTTATTGGGGGTATATGACAGAAAACACCTCAGATCCACTGTGTACACCCCATTCCCTGCTTCACATTTACTATAACAATTGCAGCTATTGAACATCACACACACTACATGGATAAGAACACACATGCACGCCCACACACCCACGTGTGCATACACACCCACATATACAGACACACAAAGAAATTGTTTATGTAAGTTAACCCAATTCTGGCATGCCCTGCCCAAGGTTGCCATGTGTAATTTTCCCTCCAGAGGAAAAATCCCCACCACTAATTTAAATGTCAAAATAGTTTTCTTCTTCTTTTTCTTCCAACATAAAGGAGTTATGATCATAAATCATTAATACACTGTAAGCTTATTCAAAAATTGGAAATTTGTGCGACATAAATAGAAGATAGATTCCCATAAATAATTGATACGCTTAAATAATAAACCATGAATATATTTGCAATTTTATTCACTGTATATTACTTGTGCTTATAGAAATGATTATTGTATATTCAGCGGGCTTCCTTCTTGTTTTAGGTGAATAGAGTAGTCCCATACTCTGTGGTGTTTCATTATGGAAAAAACAGCACTCATGAATAAATAGCAGAAAATCTAAATAGCGAAAATAAGATATATCTTTTAAGTGGTAATCCTCTGAGGCTATAAAACAACAGCAATGCTCACAGGGACGCAAAAACATCAAATTAATATTTCAGCAGTGTCTGGATACAATGGCAAGCAGCAGCCCCACTTGGTCAATTACTGCAGCTCAACCATGTGACAACACTAATCAAACACTGCCTCACCACGACCCATCGCTAACTAAAGGCCAATTCATACTTACATGTACGTGGAGCCGTAAGGGCCCACCAGTTCATTCTGATATATTTATGGATACCGGCAGGCTTTTGGCCTACAGTACACCTAAAAAATAATCTCACCAATATAGCTCTGCATGTGGATGTGGCTTCATTCAAGCAGCAGGTACAGAATTAAGAGACAGAGATGCTATTTTAGCCTAGGTCATATGTAAGGTAAGAAACCCATCTAACAGCGCACAGTCAAATATTCTACAACATAGTTATGCAGGTCCATCCATTTTTTGTATGGAAGACCAGTAAGAGTTAATTATAGAGATGGTGCTTTACTACAGTAAGTAATATACAGTACACCAGCTCTGCTCTGTCCATTCCACCAGGAAAGACAGGAGTCCAATTAAGTGAGTGCTGGGATTGTTTTGTGACACCTGTCTCTTCACATGGAGTTGTCACAGCTTGCGGAGCGGAGCAGAGTGGGGGACTGGATGTACTATAACAAAATTTGATTACAGCTCAATAACGTGTAGACCTCTCTTTCACTCTCAGTGCCTCTTGCTCGATAGCTTCTATATATCTCACTAAACTATACATCCCACTATTGTACAATCATGGAATACAAATATATGACTATTATCCTCTCCTGTTTGATTGCTGTTGTATACAGTAGGTGAATAGGTGAAATGGAATTGTATAGTATGGCCTTCAGAGTGATGAACAGGACACACACCTCGGGAAATAACTTTTACAAGCTTGTTGCTGAATGGTCAACAGTTGGTTCTTGTTTTGACTATAAAAATGATATAGTTACTGTTACTCTCTTGCATCAATTGTAGCACTGGTCTCCCAAGTAATCACAGCCAACATCTAATGGTAGCCTAAGGAAGTCTACGACAAGGGACACACTAACACCCACAGCACTGTTTTGGATGCTGGTACCCATTGCACTTGACTGTAGCCTCTTCCTCCTTTTCTCTTATAACTCTGGGGTCTTGTATTCAATCATCATCTTTCACCTTGTCACAGGGCAGGCATGGCCCTGCAAGGCAGGTCTGTGGACTGTGAAGAGATCACTCTCTCTCCCCACCCCACCACCAGTGTTAATGAAGCGGGCCCAGAGATGGAGGAAGCGAGGGACGCACTGAAATCCTCTCTTTTCTACCCTGTTATGTGCAGATTAAAGGTGACTCCTCCTAATGCAATAACCCTTTCCAGAATCTAGTACAAGCAGCATCTCCTGAAAAAGTAATCCATAAACGAAGGTTCAACTTTCGTAGCTTTGCAGAATATTTTAGGTGATGACTTGATAGGCAGCATGTTTCACTGTGACTTTCCCGTTGTGCTTTGACACCTACGGATCGTAAACATTCAAAGGGTGCTCTTGGTTGTCACTGCGCGTAATGCACTGTTAGCTACATGAGGCTATCAAATTAAGTGCTGGAGGCATTGATTTCTCTGCTTTAGAGAGACATGTTTGTTTCTGGGGCTCAAAAGAGGCTGTTCATAGAACATAGTTTTATAGTTTTAGGGAATCTAAATTATCTCCAAAGATGTATTGGTAGTACCTACAGTATATAGCATCCAGTGTATTAGACAAATACTACAAATACACAAATGAAAGCCTATGGTATGCTTGATGGTGAGTATACATAATTCAATGATAATTCAATATTATAGGGGATAACCATCGTCGACCGGCTATCTACCGTACCTATTTACGGAACAAGTACGTGTATATGCACACTAATAATTCGATATTAAACTGATTATGGCTGAGTATGGCATTAGTCATGTAAACACCTTACTCTGCTTATCTTAATCAGCGTAAGGTCATAATCAAAGTAAGCATACGCCGATTAAAACACCTGGTTTTCTGAGCCATCTGTAGAATTATTAGGACATGTAAACAGCTTAATCGGCGTTCCAACAGTGTATTTGATCTGTGCATGTGCAAGCATCTTTGTGAGTGCGTCTTAGAAATAGTTTTCACATAAAAACTTTACATGTCCGAACTCAGAATCAAATAGTCTTCAAAAAAATAACATGGTCACTGTGGTAGAACGCTTATTTTGATTTAAGATTTTCTGCATTTAACGAAAGGCCCATCAGAAGCCTGATTTCAGATGTTTCCATGTAAACAGGCTTATTAGTGAAATCGTTCTTCTTGCAATATAAATGCATATAAATGTTTTAAACTAACTATTATATTAATATATAATATAATAGTATTATTGTGTGCATGTAACCGTGCTCAATTGTCTGTTGCATTTATCTGTTGTGAATGATAGGTCACCCTACTATTTCCTGGAATCTGAGTAGCAGCAATTGATTTCTGCTGCTCCTTGTAAGCTATTGTAGGCAGCCTCTAAGTCAGGGGATCTCCTCCCTTATACAAACATCCAATAGTATGATTTGTTAAAAGGGAAATCTGCAGTTGCCGCATACATTTTTTGACGTATACATTTATGATATATACCCATTGATTCTTGAAGAATAGAACTTAGAAATGCCTCATGAGTTTCATTCAACTGTGGTACCCCATCAGAACCCCAAATATAAGCTTGTTTTAGTCCAATGTTTGTAAACAACATAAATGTAAACAAACACTGTATAGCCTCAAAACATCATTTTGATATAATAGATGGTCAGTCCTTGTACATTCCTCCAGCCCCATCCCTCAGCTTTTCACCAAAACAGTGGTGGGGTGTCGGCTTTGTTTTTCTTTCAACTCCAGTTTGGCCCTTTAAGCAACCAGCCTGTAACCTTTTCAGCATGCGGCAACCCACCCAGAGTGTGGGCAGTTCTAGCTCAAATGAAATTCAGAGTTTACTAGGCTTATAAGCCTGGTATGCATGGTTAGCTACGCAGAAATCCTTGGTGGTTTATGGGAACTAGTACAAGCCTTTTATAGGCTGTTTTAATTCCCAGTTTGACGAATGGGACGACTTGATTTTAAGAGTGCTCCCCACCAAGGAAATGACACAACAAGTCATCTCTTTGCTTATGCTCCAAACTGCCAGTAGACACAGAAACATAATGGACTTGAACTAAAAGCACTGGAACTATGATTTGAAAACAGCTGGAGAGTTCAGAGTCTGTGGGTGGTACTGCTGTTTATATCAAAGGAGATGATCACTCTAGACTACACTGTTTGAATATTTAAATAAAAACTATTGACCTATCAAAAACCCCTATGGAAATAATGTCAAATAGTCCAATGTTAAGCCATATATTAAAACATGGTTGCATAGTACCACTGAAATGAGCAATGTGCATGTGCATTTGCACATAAAAGCTTTTCGATGAATTGACCAACGCAGGCAACATGGATCTCAAGATGGATTACAACAGAAGCACTAATGTTTTTCTTGATGCTCGCTCACATTACAAGCCAAGTTTGGGGCACCAGGGTTATAAGTAAAGTAGAGGGATCTCTTATGAGAATGGCATCTTATTGTAAGGATGAATAGACCACTCCCATAAAGGCATACATCCACTTTATTCCCAAGCCATGTATCAAATGGAGGCGTTATACTCAGACACGTGCACTTTTGACAGGCACCAGGGAACAATTTATTGTATGAGACATATCTTCCACTTTCATGGTCCTCATTGCATTGTGCTGCAGCTGCAAATCATCCATTTTGAGTGTAAGAAGGTGTCACTCAGAATCTTCCAATGTCAAATGTCTGTATGACACTCACGCTTTTGTCATCCCTCAACAGTATACCGTTTGACATTCAACTTTGGCTCCATCCTTCCCGCATGGACAAGCCCTTAGATGCAACACATTATTCACTATCCCTACCGGCACGTCTGTCAAGCCTCTCTCTCTCCAATGTGCGTCTCCACCATGCATCACAGCTGGCTGCTCCCAGCCTCCCATCCACTCTGCTGGGCCGGCCCTTTCAAAGCCCGTCCTTCAAACCAATCATCCGTGCTAGACATGGAATGTATGTGCCATGTACTGAACACACTAAATCACATACCAGTCAAAACTCATTTGAAAAAACATAATTGCTTTGCTCGAAAACTAATAACACTGACATGCAAAGTGTGAAAACTATTGTAGTTGAATATATGCATTTAATTCCGATCCACTGCTCTTCCAATTCCAATTGAAGCTGTTTATTCTACATAAGACTATTTTAGTTCTTCCTTGTCATCCATTAATTTGTTTATTTCACCTTGGTACTATGTGTTACTGTAGTTAACTGGAGTAATCTCCACAGCAGAGCTTCCTTGTCCTTTCTTCTGAACCATCTAATCAGCTGAAAGCATCCTGTCTTGTCCGTCGTTCTGATCCCTCTGATAAGGAACATAGATCCTAATAGATACCACTGAGTTGGATTGTGAGTCAAATATTTGTAGATGTTGTTACTGTAGCTCTTTTGTTGTAAGACAACAGTAGAGCAGATGCACTTTTGATCGTTGGTCTCTAGTGGCACGAGGTAAACTTTAGAAATCTTCAGTTGTTCAAAACAAACCTTCCTTTGTAATGTCTTATACCAGCTCTGCTTTATTCAATGCTAGCGTCATTAGTCTCAGTTTATACATAATGTAGATTCTATGGGGAAGAGAAAGGTATGCAGAAGAAGACAACAACAATGATTCACATATCCACCAAGCAAAATGTAATTCCTCCCTATTAGCATTTCAAGACAACTACAAAAGCTGATCAAGTTTCTCCCTAGAGTCCACTTAATATATTTCAGCAGACACATTCTGGATAAGTTATACAAGCGCAAACAAATATGACTTTGGGTATTCCATACACATAACGCAAAGATATCTCTGGCTTCAAGATCTTTCTTTTAACCTCTAGCCTACATGTTGACAATGCTGTATTCAACACAGTCGTTTTTCTAGTACAGTATAGGGTTAACCCATGGTAAATCATGGTTCAATGAGCAACTCCTTGAATGAAGAAAGAGCTCTTGCTCAGGCCCAAGCCAGGTACTGTATATCCACAAAGATTTAGTGTCACTACTGTACAGCATGATACGAGTTATGGTGCATTACTAATATCCATTTTATGGCTGTATCCTCTCCAGTCAAGAAAGAATTTAATCTTCACTCACAAATGTTCGTCCCTTCCTTTCCAACTCACTGCCCCAATACACCTCTCCATGATAGTGAGAGGCCAAATGAACGTGGTCAGGTACTGCGCCTATAGGTTCAAGACATTTCAATGGGCTTGTGTACTGAAATTCTAAATTATTAGTTTTTTAACTGCATCATTTATATCAATACAATTTAGAGACTCAACTAATATATCATGGAAGTTTTAACAGTCGTTCTGCACTGAGTGTACAAAATATTAGGAACACCTGCTCTTTCCATGACATAGACTGACCAGGTGAATCCAGATGAAAGCTATGATCCCTTATTGAAAAAAAAGTGCACTTCAATCAATGTAGATGAAGTGGAGGAGACAGGTTAAAAAAGGATGTTTAAGCCTTGAGACAATTGAGACAAGGATTGTGTATGTGTGCCATTCAGAGGGTGAATGGGCAAGACAAAATATTTAAGTGCCTTTGAAAGGGATATGGTACTAGATGCCAGGCGCACTGGTTTGAGTGTGTCAAGAACTGCAATGCTGCTGGGTTTTTCACCCTCAACAGTTTCCCGTGTGTATCAAGAATGGTCCACCACCCAAAGGACATCCAGCCAACTTGACACAACTGTGGTAAGCATTGGAGTCAACATGGGCCAGCATCGCTGTGGAATGCTTTCGACATCTTGTAGAGTCCATGCCCCGACGAACTGAGGCTGTTCTGAGGGCAAAATGGGCTGCATCTCAATATTAGGAAGGTGCCCCTAATGTTTTGTACACTCAGTGTATAGTCTATACTACTATATGATCAGTATGTTCCTGATAAAAGAAAATGGAGAGTGACAAATGACTATAAAGACTGACATTTTATAACGTAAGATCGGGACAAAATACCATGTACAATATAGCTTTCAATAAATATTAGGAAAGATGAGAGGCATAATACAGTAGTTGTATGAGAAAGCCACTGCTGAAGTGGGAGGCTATGGAGAGGATGGGGGGGTCGGGGAAATGATTGCCTTTGTTGTAAAGACTACAATCCATTTGACTACAGGGTACTGTACTGTATGCCAACAGCATCATTTGAGAAGACAAGCATGGGCAGAAGAGGTGGAGACAAATAATTGAATAGAAAATAGGCAGTTGACGTTTGGCAGAATGGGATCTTGGTGCATGGGAAAATACCTGCTCATACAACCACATGATATGAGGAGAAACCTAAATAATATACACTATGAGCCATGGGAAATGTTAATCGAAAACTTCACTTCAAATCAAAAAAAGTATCACCAGTTGAATACAAAGTAAACATAAATAACACAATTATGGTTAGGCAGACATGAAAACAATTGGTTGTTTCAATGCCAATGGGAGAGAGGCAGAGTTCACACTTAACGCAACTAGACAGTAGGGATTAATGATTGTTAAATGGACATAATTGTTTGATGATGAAGAAGAAGATGATGATGCATACTGGAGATTGTGGTATGCTGAATTCCTCATTACAACCATAGAATCTGACATGAGAAAAGTGAAAACGTTTAGTCCTTTAGGTGGTTTCTTTGGGCTCCATAAGGGTCACATGCTGATAAATTATCCAAATAAATTGACAATAAAGGATGATTTAGATACCAAAACATGTACATGGCAAAATGAAACGTAATTAACTTACCATTTTGAAAATATATACACATAATCCCCAATAATGCAGAACAACAGACAGCTGCAGGTCTCATCTAACACAACAAGGAAGCAACTAAAAGGTAATTAATTAAAAGGTTATCCCTCCCTAGAATAACTCACTAGCATCACCACTGCCACTACCACCACCACCACAACATCCACCACTACCATTACCACCCCCAACACTGTCACTAAAAAACCACTGCCACTACCAATACTGCACCTCCAACAATGCCCTTAGATCAGCTATCAGCTATCAGCCAGGAACCAACATTCCTCAGTGCTTTGCTCCTTGTCCTGGTACATCTCCTCTTATAAACTGCTTATGAGTGTATGTCCTTTGCCCATGTCTATGTATAAACCTGATATTAGAAGGGCCAGTGAACAACAGGCCATATGTATTTACTTCATTTAATGGTTCTAAAACTATGTGATAATGCATTAAGAATTCATAACCAGACCATTAAATAAAGTGTCACCTTGTACTTTTCTGCAAAAACAGCAGGGCATACTCGACAATGACACATACAGTAGTCTTGTGTCTCATACATTTAGTAGGTATGTTTAGAGATGGTCATTGAGCAGGCCAACATTCATCTAGGAATGGAAAGATATGCATACTAATGCTCTTGTTTTCACCACCTTCAGACATCAAATGTCTCAACAATATGTTTCCATATTTCCTTGGACATTAAATGAAAGAATAACCAAACTGCATCTCCCATTAGTTCATGTGTGGGATGTGGAATGGAATATATTTGCATAACTGATTTACTGATTTAAGATTTGGTTCAAACTATCCTCCAGTCTTCAAACTGTGACCTAACCTATAAGATACATAATTTATTGTATCACACAATGCATTCAGTCACTAACAACTGTTTAATAATACACCATTGATTCATGTGAAACGCAATCAAGTCAGCAGAGTTTCCAGGCAAATGCCCTTGCATAAGGTTATAGGCCTTGAACTGTAAAAAGATATACTGAAATATTAGTAATGGAATGACATAATAACAGAAGGTTTCTTTGTGAAATGAAGGTCTAGAAACAGAAACATTTACCTTAGCACCCCTCTGGTTTAAAGATAGACTATGCAGATGAGTAACCAACTGCAATGAATTGTTAGGATATGTAAGATGGACAGGCCAGGTATTGGTTTAGCATCATACAAATCCAACTGTGTTTCTGTACAATCTGTAAGACCTATTCTGGATCCTAGCTAATGTGCTTGGCAATAAATGCAGAATATCAAAATCAAACTATTTAGAAGTCCTAATAATTTAGAAACTTGCATTTCTGTTTTTTTCTACCACTAAACCCAGTGGTTTAATTTGAATTGAGTGAGAAATAAGGCATAGGGAATGGCTGCTTGGTGGTGTACCATGTAAACCAGTTGAATTCAGTGTACATGACTTCTCAAAACACACTGAGGGCTCTATTTTAACAAACCTAATGCAATGGTAAATCTCTCACAGCCAGAATTATGAGAGCAATAGCTGGCAGTGGCACGACAGGGCTGGGTTTTGATTAATAAACAAGCTGTAGGTGTGGCAAGGGCTTGGCCACTCACTGCCCATATGAAAAAATACTACAGTACTTACTGTAGAATTGTGTAGTAAACTGTAGTATACTGTAGAATACTATACTACACACTGTAGTATCCCTCGATCATGTGTAGTACTTACTATAGAATGTTGTAGTATAGTATAGAATCCTATAATAAATACTACAGTATTATCAGCAAAATAACACTGTAGTAAATACTACAATAATCTTTTAAAAAACACTACAGTCCGCAAAAACACTACACTCTTTTAACTATAGTAAATACTACAGTATTTCATATCCCTATACCCTGCCCATTCCCCTACCCCATGTCCCAATTTGTGCAACCCATAAGTGAGAAACATACATGCCAAGTACAAACCATATTGTGTTCCCTACAAGTTATAGAAAAGAGCAGTTCAGAACTATCCATTCAGACCCCAGTCCTACCTACCTACAGGTTATGGAAAATGTGCTCTTTTAGTATTTCTCCAGTAGGTTTCCTCAAGGAAAAAGCCTGCATTTCTAAGTCAAAGATAATAAAACCAAAAAACGATAGTAAATACTACAGTAATGTCGGCAAAAACACTACAGTAAATACTACAGTATACTACAATCCGCAAATACACAACATTAATTACTATAGTATATACTACAGTTTTCTTTTACTACAGTATTTATATTATAGTTAAGAGTAAATACTACAGTGAATACTACAGTAAAGTCCGCAAAAACACTACATTGAATAGTATAGTATTTATACCATAGTATACTATAATATTTTTTCATGTGGGTGGCCAATCAACGCGTTCCATGGTTTAATACTGCATGTGTTTGTCTCAAGTTCTGTAGGTTATTGATGATCTTTGCATTGTCATCAACTCCAATCAAATCATTTAAAAAGAAGATGGAGAACAAGCTATGAAGGTAAAATACTAGGGTTTTAGTACAGGTACAGCCAACTAGCGCAAAAACAATATTGCAATATTGTCAAAACGATACAATACGATATATTGTCAAAAATAATATCCCGATATGTAACTGTATGGATTTTTTCACCCATCACTAGCGCACAGCTCAGACACCCATGAAGACCCCACACAACATGCCACCAGAGGTCTCTTCACAATCCACAATCCAGAACAGACTATGGGAGGTGCACAGTACTACATAGAGCCATGACTACAGGAACTCTACTCCACATCAGGTAGCTGATGCAAGCAGTAGAATCAGATTAAAAAAACAGATAAAAATACACCTTATGGAGCAGTGGGGTTCTTTCTGTGAAGAGACACACAAAAGTACAGACACATGCATACACACACTAGCACACGCACTCTACACACACGTACATTGTAATATTGTTGTATGGTGGTATTATACATTTTGTGTTGTAGATATGTAGTGGTGTAACAATGTTATATGATGCACTGTTTTATCTTTTGTTTTATGTGTAATGTAAGTGCCTTAATGTGTTTAGACCCCAGGAAGAGTAGCTGCTCCCTAGTAAATACAAATACAGGGCTTGATATGAAACGGAAAACAAGCAATCAGTTTTTTAAAACAACAACAATATTTCTAAATAGGATGGGGTCAGAAGCATGATATCACAAATCGCTTCTCTCGTTCCATGGCACTCACTGTATGCACATGTAGGCCTAAATGTCTTTATGCATCACATTTGCACATCTACACAAAATACTAGGCCCCTATCAATTGTATCGTTGTGCAAGGCAGATATTTTTTTTAATGCAGTTGATATGGCATTATAGGAGTACTGAATAGTTTGGAGGAGTGTGTGTTTGGTAAGCGGATGAGGGGCACTCTTTGAAAATGGGGATGGATAGCCTACTTGAACAAGCGAAATTAAGTATGCAGTGAATTGTGAATAATTAAAAAGCAAAAACCTCCAAAATATTTCAAAGCACTCTCAGTAAACCCTTAATTCATAGGCTACTTGGCTAATGGCCAGGATAAAAAAGCACACGTATGCAATGCTGCTAAAACAGCCTTGAGTGTAGGCTATGTTTGGTTTTTGCTCAAATTAAACGAAATGGGGGGAAACCAATCGTTTTTTTATGTTTTTAAATAGGATTCACCGGCACAAGGAATCTCTCTTCCAAGGGCACTGCGCGTCATGGCTGGATAGCCTGCGCTTCCACTCTCAAAATCCATTCCATTATCAGCGGTGTTACCGTTAAGACCGGCTTTTTGTGGGTCTCAAAACTTCCCATTAGCACTGCATGAACCTCACTTTTGTGCTTGTTTTTAAGAAGACACTACAAATATTGCCATCCCTCCCACCTCAGTGCAAGCGAGCTGATGTTAGACAGGTACATTTCCAAACCTGGCTTTAGGGATGGAAAATGCCAGTGCGCCAGTTTTTACATGACAAAATTGCAAACTAACGTGCATTTGACACTTGCGCTTCCTTAGTGACAGCCCAAAATATAACCCTCAGACCTACTTGTACAGATTTTTTTATCAATGGCTCTCAAAAATGACTGTGTCCTTTTATCTAGAAAAGTAACTGTTGTCACACTGTTTCTCAGTCTAATACTGGTATTTAGATTTATGAGTGGTGTTTTATTCGGATTATATATTCGTATTGATCTATCGGAGAGGTTCATAGCAATTGATAAGAATATCATCATATATCCATTACAGTACATGAGGTAGGCCTACATAACGGTACATGAATATTACTTTTACATTACACATCTGGAGTCTGCAGTAGTTTCATCTAGCCTACTCAACGCAGATTCATATAATTAACATTTTCCAAAAATGCAGTAATGGAAGCTCAACATTGCCTCTGTTCTGACTATATTAGCCTGTGTGTTTCAGGTTGTGCCTGAGAGTAAATGAAAGCTGTGTGTTGATCATACGCAGTGGCCTTATGATATCATATCTAATATCATAATTGCAGGTAACAAATATGTAATAATATGTAATAGTTGTTTTCAACGAAACATAGGTTCCATGTTAGTAAGCTATTACTGGACACCCCTGAGTAACACATATTTGAGTTGCCAGTTTAAGACGGGTCTGTCTTGCACATTGCACAAGGTTGTCAACAGATTGCAGCAACTATACAACCTGCCATAGACAGAATTAAGATATTATTATAAAATAATTGAGTTTCATCCTTGACAGTTGGAACATACTGTATATTCTGTTTCTGGTCATGCCATCAAGTCAAGAGCATTGGCATAACATTTGACATAGCCTACATGTACTTGTTTGCATCTTTACCTGAGGAGCTGATCAACTGATAGCGGGTCTCAAGGATATGTTCTCAGACATTACATAGGTTACTGAATGTCTAATACTACTACCTACCATTGATAATACATATGATACACACGTTTACCATGATAGCCTACATCTAGAAATAGAGCTACATTATAACCTAACCTTACTGTATACAAGTAGCCAAATACGTTTTAATGCACTGGCTCACTGCCCACTGGGAAAAACTGGTTGAATCAACGTTGTTTCCACTCATTTCAACAAAACAATTACATTTAATGACGTTGGATCAACGTGTTAAACTGACACCACGTCATCAACGTTAGGGAATTTCGTATTTTTTCACCCAATTTTTAATCTAAATCCAATTACATGTTTTGTTGATTTCATGTTGAATTCACAACCAAATGTAAATCGAAACTAGGCGTTCAGATCACATATGTGTCCAGTGAGTGACCGGCATGTCAACTCAATGACCCATCTGTCTGTAAAGTTTACGTGTCAGGTGTATAGCCTTTAGCAAAATTGTCATGTTTAGGTAGGTTACCACAGAATGTCTCTTTCCTCAGAGTTGGTATCACCAGCTAGGAACATAAAGGTAATGTACATTAGCATCACGGGCCCACGGAATGAGAATAGCATGGCCGGCACCTTGTGTGTTGATACGCGGCTATCACTACACTCTACATTCCCGTTTCTCGATACACAATGTTTGTGCACCTGAGGCTACCACGATTCACGAGCGATAAGACTATTGCGCGCCACGTAGAAATTCTGCGATACACAACATCTGAAAGCAGTAGCTAGCCTACTACACAAATGGCTCACCTTTGCGTGATGTGACCATTCCGGAGGCTTATTCCCATGTCATAGCTTCACTTCAGAGAAATAATACGACTGTTGATATTTGTATATGTTGTATCCTCGTGTATCCTTGGAAAATAACGCAATGGTGATGGTTGAGCTACACTCGCTTCAGCTGAATAGGCTATGATGCTCCAGTGAATGTCTCGAAGAGAATTGCAAGACAGCGTTTGAAATGTAATGCCGGAACGCGTGTATTAAAAGTTATTAGCTTTTTTTCTAAGGATTATGTTTCAACTGCTCATCTTCAACCAAATCTTCCCCGTTGGACACAATCACCAACTCAGCATCACTGGAATATACCATATGCTACAGAGAGGAAGGGGGTGTGGCACCGGTGACCAATAATTTCAACATCCAACACATTCAGTATATGCCTGCCGAGATTTAAAGCGCGTTAAATTGGAACTAGACAGTATCAGGGTGAAGAGATATTGCTGAACATTGTAAAGGTAGTTCTCACTACCTTATAATGGTATTATTGTGTATTATTATACAAAAATACGCTTTTGAATGTTGCAAAATTATCCAAATAATGATTAAGATGATGATCATGGCATTATTATCATTATTATTATTATTGTGTTTGTTGTTGTTATTATAAGTAGGCTATTGTCAAGCCACTTTTTTCAACAGATTGTTACGGTAGACAACCATTAACGATCTGTCTACATCCAATAATGGATGTAGACAGATCCAAATAGGGAGGTGACTTGAACGCAATCCCTGCCTGTGAACTGGCTGCTTTCTCCGGTTAGTATTCAAGGCTGCTAGCTTATCATGGCTAATTTGAATTGCAATCTGTTTGCGCAAGGGTCCTGCCAGAGGGAACCAAGGACTGAGTCTTATAAACTCTGGGAGGCCACAGCCCTGCCTCTGCTGTGCACCAAGGCAACAAGATTAATCAATACAGCAGATTTAAATACATACAGCCTCACCGCACCATTGAGCTTTATCAAGGACTAATTTCAATGGTGCAAGAAAATAGTTCCTGTATTATGCCATTAAAGCAATAAATATAGACTAAAGCAAACATACAGACAAGGCACATGAGCATAGGATTACTTCCATTACAACTGAGCGCATGTGGCATCTTTAGGTTGCATGCTGTTTAAGCCTAATGATACTGTATATAATGTATAGTTACTGTAAAATCCCTGAACAATTCGCTAACACCATAGTTTGCCATTAGCCCCTGGAAATGACTAGGTGCTATAATGAGGTCCTACAGTAGAGGTAGAGGTGATTGGCCAGTCTTGCCACAGTATAACGATAAACGATAGCTTACTTTTACTAGGTTTTGGTAGAGGGGTGAGATGACGTCATATAGCAGGCTGAACTTGCAGTGAGTGACTATTCTGATTAATCTACTGCAGCCTAATGAGCTGTACAGTGCTACAGACACAGTAGGTTTCAGAATCATTCAAGGATTTCGTCTGTGAGGATCCTGACTTATTAAACCTATTAAAACATCTGTGAAATATAAATGAAAACAAAACCTTTCTTAACATAAACTATTGTTCAAAGATTTCACATTGTGAGGGTCCCATGTAATGATAATCTTTTATATTTTTGTTTGTTTGTCTGATCTTGTCTTATTATTATCTTGCAGGGTAACAGGCAACATCTAGAACATCAGAGTGAGAAAAATAAATTACAGCTTTCATACAACAGTCCCCGGGGAACATGATAAATAATCTCACGGTGAGAGCATTTTTAACACGGTTTTGATGGGAAATATAATGTTGTGTATACTAGACACTCACGGTTAATGCTTCAACACAAATATAGACTAATGGAAAATAGGAAAATAAGTGGGACTGAATTGGTCTGGCCAGGAAGATTGACCGATGGCTCATTGAAGTAGCCATCAACGCATCAATCAATTCACATTCACTATACCATATGATTTCAGTGGATAAATGTGTTTTTTTAAAGAATGAACAAAAATACATTCATGTACATAGTTTTCATCTTAACTGAACCAAATCTTCAAACAAACATCGACAACAGTGTTTCAAGGGTTTGGTTAATCCCAAACTGAATTCATGTTTTTTGACAATCCAATCAAAATTGGATGTTGATCTGACGTCTTTGCCCAGTGGGGAGTAGGCCTACTCTGTGGTTATAAATGCCAAGGCCTTTGTATGGAACACACAGACAAAGAAGTACTTTAAGATTACAATTTATTTGTCCTTGTGTCAGAGGACATATCACAATTGCATCCGACACACAGTGGCTTGGTAGTTTAAGAAGAAACCAGCACTCAGCCACTGAGACTGAAATCTTTACATACTTACTTAAGACAAGGGAGACGTAATTTTTTTGCTGCATCTCTTTTTCTTAGACAGCTTTCAACACTTTTGTTGCATTTCCAGCCAAGAGAGTGCACTTTCGCAGTCTTTGATCTGGGAGTCTGTGGAAGGACTACTAATCCCGATGCATAGCAGCCTGTTCATTCACCTCACAGAGAAATGGATCAGCCTATCTATCATTCTACAAACGTAGTGCTGGGTCACTCTGACAGCACTAGATGACATTTTAACTACAGCCCATGTCTCCATGCCAAAATTAAAGACTGATGTCAAATCAAGAATATATTGATAATGTCCGTCTTATAACACTAGCATTAGATGTGGAATACACAAAGATCTCTTCATTTAAAGAGCTACAGTACAGCTATCTTAGGGCGGTGTGACTACATTACAGAAAGTAATTACATTACACTGGATCAGACTGGACAATGTCAGATTGATTTGATGGTGCTCAGACAGCCTTTAGCTTACTCCTCTAGAAAATAGAAACACGGCCAAATGATAGTCCTACAATATGCTTATAGTTCAAAATCACAACCGCCCACATCTTGTACTGGTCAGTTTGGGACTGTCTTGCTAGTACTGAGGTGATCACACAATGCTTCGCTCAAGGGCAAAGTACTGTAACCATGCATGTTTCCCAGACAGCCCCCCCCACATAAGGTTTCCTCATATCAAACCCAAATTATTCTCATATATAACCATACCATAACCAAATCTCATGCTAGGTAGCTTGATTTATTTCTGTCAGAGACACTTTCATCTTTTAACCCCCTTAAAAGAGTTAGATGCACTATTGTAAAGTGGTTGTTCCACTGGATATCATAAGGTGAATGCACCAATTTGTAAGTCGCTCTGGATAAGAGCGTCTGCTAAATGACTTAAATGTAAATGTAAAATGTAACTACATGTAAATCAATATATTTTTGAACAGAGGGACAGTTTGAAATTTACTGGGAGTGGGTCTGAAATAGGGGAGGGTTGTCTAACTGTTTTTTTGCTTTGGGGAGGGCTGTGTGTTTTTTTTATTGGTCACTGGGTAGGGTAGTGTGTTTTTTCCCCTGGTTTGCATTGACTATTTTGCAGGTTTTACTATATAATTTCTTCCATCATAGCCACATTTCCTCATCTGCCTCCATGTGCCTCACCTATATCAAGGTGTTTTGCTACTTCCCTTAAGCACTACGCTAACTTTTACTATACCACAGGTCAATATAGTCTACCAGTCTAACTGTCTATCCTGCCCTCTATCCACCATTCATAGTGACAATAGTGGTACTGAGATGGATCATCTGTCCAGGTCTGCAATAGGCTATTAGCAATCATACCACACATAAAAGCATTTAAAGCTGCATCACTTTTCAATATGAATCCACAAGAACAAATAGCAATAGCTGATAGGCAGTGGAGAGGCCAGGTGCGTCATTGCGCATGAAAGAACATTGAAGACATGAGACACGCAGCTCAAAAAGCTCCCCTATTGATCTTGTTGAGGGACAATACAATTATCCTACCTAGACTAGCCTACAACACCACAATGCATAATTGCAATAATTACATTATTGTTTTCAAGTGAGTAATTCTTTTTACTCTAGGTTGCAGTGAAAATGTAATTTGAATAATGGCACAAAAGCCCTATGATTTGAATGTTTATTTGATTTGGATCAGCTGTGGGTCTATTAGAAAGGCACAGTAGCAGGCCAGTCTGGCTGTATTTTTTACTTTGGATACTGAGATGCGCTGTCTGTTGTGGATCATCATTCTCCCAAGTTGTCCTATAATAATGTGGCCACACATGCCCAGTTATTCAGGAAAGTTTAACACAAGCTCCGCTCCTCTCCAACCCCAGAAGCTACTATTAGCGCACCTAGAACTTAATGCTTCCCTATAGCCTAAATATTTGTCATTTAACTTTTAAAATGTATTACCTTTTATATGTGGCATTAACACAACCAGTAATAATGTTTTAATCTGATTAGGATACTACAAAAGTCTCCTGTAGGCTTGCGCATATTCGTCCAATATAATTCCAGCACCCTCAAAATGGCTTGACATTAACCAAGTTTCCATCCAACCTTTTTATGCAAGTAAAGTACATGTTGGATAACAAATGTCAAGACATCATGGGAAAGCATGCAGTTTATTAGGCTACATATGAAATAATGATGAACTTCACAGGGTGGTGAAAGTGCACAGAGATGAGCTTGATGCTCCTTATTCTGGTGGGTCTTATTCTGGTGACATGATGATCGATGCTTGGCTGCCGTTTGACAAATACAAATGATCTCACAGTTTTGTCCATAATAATCTTATCATGCATAATAATCTCATCATGCAGGCTATACCCACACTGTATCTGTGAGCTGTTGATTAGAGCGCACGTGCCAATACTAGAGTAAACACATTCGTTATACCTACGCAACATTTTTGGGACAAAACCATCAGTAGACCCAGTAGTTGAAAATGTGATGGAAACCCATTTCACTTTTATTTTTTATTAGGTACATGGGAATTTAACCACGAAAGTCAATTGGATGGAAACATAAGAGATGTCCACCAGCATAATACCAGAGCCAGAGATTCTAATATTGACTGTTTTAAATATAAGAGTCTATCTGGGAAGAACACATTTGTGTATACCAGCGCTGTTTAGTGGAACAAACTACCACAGCAACTCAAAGCCATACCAAAAAGAATGTCAAAAGCCGGCTAATGTGTGAACAGCATAACCTTTTTTTGTCTGTATCTCTGTAATTTGTCTGTGTCTATGTAATTGTATAAGTATTTTTGTAAAAAATAGGAACCACAATGGAAACAGGTCCCCGAATTTATTGTGCAATCCTGGTCACTTTTAAAAATCTTTGTACTGTGTGTTAATACAGTACATATATATATATTTTTACTGACAAATAAAATCAATAAATCAATCCAAACTGTGCAGTGGCCATTTGATGAATGGTAAGAGACATCTGCTACAAAACACTAAAAAGTTTAATGATATTCAGAGATTGTCAAGCCATGTCTTCGATACTGCCTACAAGGTAGGGAGGGATGTATTTTCTGTCTATTTATTGTGGTGTGGAAACACAAACCATGATATTGAAGTGCCCAAAGTTGGTATGCTTTATTTATTGGTTGTGTGGTTCATTGGTACAGAAACCTATTGGTGGATTTCTTTTGCATATACAGTATTTATATAATTATAAATATGGCATCAAAATGTGGAACATATGATTTCCCCCTAGCTGATCATTGTCTGCAACCTGCTCTGATCATAGTGTAGGCATAATGAAACAGGCAGGGAGAGTGAGCTCGTCTATGGTGGTCGGCAAACCCTCAACCTTCTGGCCCATAGTCCTGCGTGGCATCGACTGTGCCACAAAAGCATGCTGAAGTGGCAAAGTCGAAATCCATGTTTATAAACACAGGGTCGCTACAGTTATTGTTGTTTGTAAGCATTATTTTGAGGGGGGGCAGTGTGCAATTATTTTGACAGTACAAGGCGAGGGTCATGTGAAAATATATTTTTATGACACTTTGAGTTGGACCCCCCCCCCCCCAGCAAATTTCAAACTGTCCCTAAATGAAAGTACAGATCCTCTGTTAGTACTTCGTTTGTTCTGTAATGATATCACTCTGTCTATTCCTCACCTTTCCTCAGGCCGAGGAGAGCAGAGTGGGTTCTGGGTAAGATGTTAGTTAGGGAATCATAGATGAGGCACACCTAAACACTGTGTGGCCTTTATCATTTGATGCAGACATGAACGGAGCGCAGTCATGTTACGCAATCTTCAAACGTCTCAAACCTGTGTCTCTCCAGCATATCTTCACATGTTTAGGGCACTCTTCACAGCCTTAAAAGTGCTATTTCTTTGACCACTGCAATATGTAATTTAACAGAGTGCTCATTTTTGCTCAATAGGTTGATAACTCTTGATAGCTCTGCTAGGATAGCTCTTAGCTCTTCTAAGTCTAGACTTCCAAGATTTTCAAGTGCCCTGCTTTTCCATTGTGCACTCTCAGAATTTAAGCATCAATGACAGAATATTTCAGCATCACCAATATTCCTTATTCATTGATTCCGTGATCTCAAATAAACTTCACAATTATATTTAAAAAATACAAATAAAAAGTACAATTAGTTTTACTTACATATCTGATCATTCAACACTGCTTCATTTTTTGAAAGTCCCCTTGTTGGGATGCTGTTCTAGCATGTACTGTAACCTACTCTACACTACATGCTATTTTCATTGGTAGAACAGGAAAAGGAATGGAGTTGAAATGGAGTTAATTCCGGCATAGTATAGATCATTACTTGCTCCCTTGTTAAGGCACAAATGATACCTTGCTCAATTGCTAGGGTAAAGGGAGGGTGACATTTTCTAAATCATTGAAGCCTATGATTAAAATTAAAGTTTATGACAGGGAGAGTCTGAGTTACTTAATGAGCATATAGGTCCTACTAGCAAACGGGTGCTGAACAATATTGTCACATAGAAGTACTCAAAAATCTTGGACCATCAATTTAAAGCACAATTTCCTAATAAAATGCACAAATTATACAATAGAACTTACAGAGGGCCACATTTAAAAATCAGCATGTTCCCGCCAGCTATGAGTGCCAAAGGACAGTGGGTTAATGGTTGGTTCCTGGTGATTGTTTTGAATTGCTTTACTGTTCCTGCGTCTAAAATACATTTAATACAATTACAACTGTTCTGAAAGTTGGCAATATTATTTTACAACGTATCTCTTGATACTGTACTTAATTTGTCTTTAAAAACTGTCACAGTGAGTTCCCAGTACATCCAACTGGCCTCTGCATTAGTATCGGTGTCCTTGGAAAGTGACCTCTGTCTTTTTAATCTGATTCTCTTATCTTTCTGTCATCTTTAACACAGGGAGCCTTATCAATTATGTAGTAAGGCTTTATAAGCATAGATTAATTCAAAACGAGATAAGGACAGAGAAAAAAATTCATTTTCTTATGACATTGTGGGGCCATATACTCTCTTTACTACAACCTACAACATCCACCAAACGACCCAAACCACATGTAAAGATAGCAGTTATACTGCTTTATTCTACATCTGTAGTGCAGGGGTGGTTTATTTGTCTCATCCCTTTGTGTGCCTGAGTACTTTTGTAGTTTTGAGTCTGGCTTTGGTCAGTACATTTCCAGTGGCACGATAAGTATCGATCTACAAAGGGAACTACTAGGGCATGTTGAACATTTGTTGATTTAGATTAAAACAAAAATTAGGACTAGAAGCTAGCTTGTGTATTTTTAACCAGGCAAATCAGTTAAGAACAAATTCTTATTTACAACAACAGCCTAGGAACAGTAGGTTAACTGCCTTGTTCAGGGGCAGAACAACAGATTTTTACCTTGTCAGCTCGGGGATTCGATCTAACAACCTTTCGTTTACTGGCCCAACGCCCTAACCACTAGGCTACCTGCCACTCTATCTAATAGAAAGAGCTTTGTAAGAATGTCTTTGTGCTTCAAAAGAGGGTTCATTCTCTGATCAAAGCCTATAACAGCTTGGTAGAAAATACAGGTGTTTTTTTGCCTCTTTTCCTTTATGTTCGGAAGTATAATCCACTTCCTTATCTGTAGCACCGGACTTTCTCAGCTATCAAGAAAACCTTTTGGCCAGCCTTTCTACTTGTAAGATGACTGTATTCGGGGAAAGATCAAACTTCAGATGAAAAGGTTTATACTCCACGTCCCTGTCCCTTTTTTACCCATGCAAAAACCAGAGAAAAAGTCTTAAATGTCATCTAGGCTGTGTAGGCATCCCAACCCTGACCCTTTCATGGCTCATCATTGTTTACTCTCCCCGCTTTCTCTTCCTGCTCTCCTTTTTGCAGCCCAGCTCCTTTCATGAAACCACATCTCATTGAATTTGAAAAGAATGGAGCAAAATGGACATTGTTGTTGGAGGTCTGTAAACAGTGAGCAGATAGATATATGGTACAAATTACAGAAGGTACCTGATTTTAAATCACGACTTAATGCCAACCACTCCATCTGTGCTTGACTGAGAAATCTCATCTCTGATGCCTGTCCATGGACTCCATCCTTCCCTATCTATAGGAACAGACAATGTGAGGTTACTGAATTGTGTACCTGATTAACCCTTTCAGTATAGTACCAAATACTTGAGTTATGACACAGTTATGACCAATTTGTGTTAAAATTCTTCCAGACTTTTATGCTATGGGTATTTTTTAGGTTTTATGCTTCCATAAACAATTGTTTTGTTGAACGGCAAACATAAACATATCATTATTGAAAACAGTGCTCTATCTCATACATTTTTCTTCCTATCCACATAGATCTAATCCCTTTTCACGCTTAAGCAGCTATTTCTGGGACAGATCTCTGCAGCACCTCTTATAGACGCGTTGGGATTCTTAAATACTGTTGGGTTCCTTTTCTTTACATTGGTCCAGTCATAGCATGTCTGAATAATGTGATCTGGTTCTATATCATCCACCCGTGCTGTAGCATTTAAGTATTGTCAAAGAGGATGTCATAGTACCCTGCAGAAGCACTCATTTGAATGGATAAGTGAATAATGAATATGCTCTAAAGCAATTAGGCAGTCTGGACATCTTGTTCTTATATGTTATAATGAGAGGCAATAGAGCTAAAAGCATGCTTTACAGCTTCCGGCATATTAGTATCATTGTGAAAGCCTGACATCTGGAGAAGGAAAATACAGACCCACCTTGCCAAAAGAACTGGCAGCCATTGTGAATATGGGAGGAGTCATAGAGAAAACTACGAACCAACTGACGACATTATTAAGTAACATTTTCACCATGGCAACTCATGATTAAACGAAACTTCAGCATATTTAATGTTCATATGTCTTTCAGATGCAAGTTCATGACCACGGAAACATAATGATGTAGAAATACATCCCCAATAGCAAGCGGATTACATCCTGGCTTCTTCCCAATGACAGGATTGTGATGAGAAACCACTAGCCAGCCCCCAAAAGAGAAAATGCATTAATACCGCATCGATGGAAACGTGTGATTTATAGTGTCTAAAGTATCTGTGGATACTCAGTGTAGTGTACTGTACAAGGGTAAAACTGTGGTTAAGAGTGACAGACTGTGGGGCTATTAAGTATATGAGGGGGAAATGGTCTTTGCCTCTTTGCTGCCTGGAACAAGGCTAAATATGTTTAGGCCTGTGGCTTTTAAAGCCTTGCTGTGAGAAACAGGGAAATGTTGTTTTGTCCCCCTCACACATTGATGTTCACCATTGTGGTGCTCATCTCCTGTAGCTGCCACAAGGGAGGTCGCTGAATATCATAAATCCTCTGTGCTTTTCAATGTCACCCGGTAATTAACAGTCCACACCCGTTGTAAATCAAGCCAAAAATACTGTCTGGAGCCGGTGGGGTAATATACAGTGCGTGGCTGCAATACGATCACCTCTGTTACAAGAGGCAGGCATCATCCCTGGTGATCTGATGAAATACTCTATGCTAAATGAAGTTGTTATGATGAACTGTGTTACAGGGAATCTACAGTATGTCATCCTTATGACATGCTCTGATCCATGTGAGACCAAAGAGCATGATATCACCATGCTCCAACCAACAGCTGTCTGCATGCACATAATTACCATGATCCCTTTATGCAAAGCTATAAATATGAGGTATAGCACCAATGCATTTTACAGTACTTTTCTACTGGGACATTTTGTTCTCCTAAGGGGAAAAATTGAATATATCTTGATTGAAAATTAAGGTCACTTTTCAGCTCCTGTAAGATCAAGGCAAGATTTATGAGTTAAGTTAGAAAACCGTTAATAATGGCCTCTTATGGACATTGGTCTTATTTGAATGCAGTCTATACATCAGACTTAGAGAATACAGTATAGCATTATGACTGTCTGTCAACTAGATGAAGAAATTACAGATAAGGACTACTTGGCATCTTTGATGGCATGACAGCTTAGCACAAAAAGACACAAGCGAACCACATGCCACCTCACAGTAAATACATTTGATAGTTCTGTATTCATAGTATCACTAGTGGTACTAGTGGTACACTGTCTCAGAGTGATAGCATTCATATAGCATCAGTAGTGGTAAGCCTACTAGACTAGTCTTATGCTGCCTCAGAGTGATAGCATTCACACTACTACTGGTGCTAGTCTTGCACTGCTTCAGAGTGGTCATTGTCTCAATTGTATGTGCTGCGGTCTGTGTCACATTAACTTGTCTCTCCCTGTCTCCCACTGTAACGCTATGCGTATTCCTCAGGCTGGAGTTGGATCATGCTTAAATACATGCTTCTCTCTCTCCCCGAGGGTATGGAAATGCAACTGGATGGAAAACAAGAGCCTTTTCTCACATCACATTGTCCTCCCTGGCCTCAGTCTTTTGCACCTTGCATTAAATGCCATTCAGTGTGGAGACTCCTTCTTTCTTGAAGATGGGTAGAAAATATTATAGATTTGAGCACGTAGTCAAGATTGCACACAACAATGTTTGATGAGAACAATGAATATGTGCCACGGTAGTAAACACTGGTAGGGAGAGAGGCATTGTGTACATGCTGGGGGACACGTTGCTTTTACAATTTCAATTTTCTCTAACAGCAGCATCGGGGAAGCACATTACGTGCATTCCTAAACGTTTAAACACTGGCATCACTGATGCCAAACTTGTATTTGACCTTTTTTGCCATAAGGGCTGGTTTGTAATGCCACCACTTAAAAATAATATCATACTCATGTTTCACATTGCATTTCTACATGCATTTTCAGAAAGGGTGATGTACACAATGCTAGGTTGTTTGGATGATCCAGCTGCTAGGTTGCATGCATTGTGTCACTTAGTTGGGTTGTTTTCTTTAAAAAAGAGCAAGGTTGGGTTGTTGATGCTGGGTTATTGTTGCTGGGTTATTGAGATACAGTATGACCCAGCGGCTCAGATCAAAAGACTGGAGGTGTGGCTTAGTAGGGGCATGTGGGTTTCAGATAGTTATTATTGGCCACCAGTGAGTGTAAAAGTCATGCAGATTCATCTGTTCTGTTGTATTTTTTATCACTTTAAGGTTAAAGACTGACACTTTTGTAGCTTTTATGAGCCTTACACAAGTGTATGAGTTCCTCAAGAGCCTATGCACATCCCGATGTTGGGATAGTTACTACTTCGTTATAATAATGTAAATATAATTGTATTAATATTATAAATATTCCAGGAAAATCAAACTTAACATGATGAACAGGAATGACATTTACTCTCATAGCTGGCCAAAAATTACTACATGAAAGCCACGCCCCTAATAGGCCACGACTCCTGAAAATAACCTATGGATTACATTAAAAAAGACCCAGCTGCTGGGTCAACCCAGCATGAAAGTGAATAAAAACCCAACTGATGGTTAAATGAACCCATGTTTGGGTAACATGTTGGGTTATTTATGCAACCCAACTGGCTGGGTCAAAATAACCCGTGTGTGTTTTGTCCAGTAATTACCCAGCGCTGGATTACCAAATAACTCAAATTGGGTGGTTTTTAACACAGCATATTTTGGGGTGTATAGCACTCATATCTATTTTCAATTTAAACATCAATCTTTATTTACTTGTTTGATCATTACTAATGTTTTCCAAAGCTTTTGTTCACGACTCCTTGAGATCAATTCTAATAAAGAAATATTAGATGCAAAAGACACGTCCAAGCAAAAATATGCACTTAGTACATCTTGTATTATTTGATAACTTAACATTATAGGATAGGTGGTATAGGTGTATGTACAAAACCATTCAAGGACTATTAATTCTCTCTCTCTCTCTCTCTCTCTCTCTCTCTCTCTCTCTCTCTCTCTCTCTCTCTCTCTCTCTCTCTCTCTCTCTCTCTCTCTCTCTCTCTCTCTCTCTCTCTCTCTCTCTCTCTCTCTCTCTCTCTCTCTCTCTCTCTCTCTTTCTCTCTCTCTCCCTCTCTCTCTCTCTCTCTCTCTCTCACATAAATCTATTATGTAAAAATAACCATGGTCAGGGCAATCTATTATGGTGCATTTGTGGAAAAACACATACATTATTTATTCCCCTTCTGTTTCCATTGTGCGCTGGGGCACCCATACTTAAGGCTGTTTCTTTCATGTATATCATAACTATTGTACTGTTTTCATAAGGCCATATAACTGCAGATATTATACTTTATTGTTGCATAATTATACAGCACACCCCCAGTAGCTTAAAATAAATAGCTGTGCGTGCTGCGAATCTGAAATCCACACCGCATACAGTTTCTCAACCAGAAATAATATGCTAATAGGCTTTGTTGTGTGGTCATGTCTCGATGTCACATATGAGGTCTTCTTTTTCTCTTCACAAAATAACAATGTGCCAGATCATAAAACAGGTAATTAATTTGGGTGCTATTGCATGTATATAATTGTGTGCTGAGATACTATTCCCACCGCTAGTAACATAAAAAAAAAAATCCACTCAAGGCTGTTAGTTACCCCTGAGCAGTTTTATTTGTACAAAGTTTCTCAAGTGAAAACAAAACTGGAAAAACACTAATGGCTATTAATTGTATTAAACAGAGAGGCCATTAGGTGGATGACTGGGCATTAGGGGAACAAACCTTTCTGGAGGGAACAAGCCGTGAAGGGGGTAAATCTACCTCCACTTACTGCACCCCCCTTGCCTGTGCACTTGAGCATGATATTCACTCGGTTAAAACTTGAGGGCGATGTGCCCAGCTAAACTCTTACTTTAGTATAAAGATAATGGAAAGAAATATAGATAGATAAAGTGCAGGGCAAGAGTTCATAGTTTGCATAATGGTCGTGGTCAGTCAGCTCAGAATCATGGTCCATCATAGTTATTTTAAGTATGATAACAGTTGATTGAATTGTAGTGGGTTGCTGGCTGTGCTTCGTGAGGTTAATGTGGGTAGTGGTGATTTGGGTAGGGATTATAGAGTCATGTGATGCCAGTGTGTTGTGGGAGGTCCACTGATCCTGCTTTACTGTATGTGGCATGTTAAGAAAAGGCAAATTTCTTGCAAGGGGTTTGGAGCTACGGTATATACTGTCTATATTATAAAAAGAATGAGTCTGTACTGCTCAATGCTTCCACAAATGGTCCGCTAACACGATTTGGTAAAGTTGAGGAAAATTCTTTTTTTTTTTTTTAAAGCTTTTAAAGTGATCAATAACATCAGCTCCAGCACATTAGCATGTAGAGTGAAAACAATACTGTGGCTACTTTCACAAGGATGCTCAGTGGGCCAGCAGCACTGCTACTGATGTTGTATAAAATGGCAGCGCTGACAGTTAAGGTAAAACACACCATGAGCATACAGTATATCTAACGCATATCTTGTCCTCTACGTACACTACATTCTCCTCTATAGTATCATGGGGAAAGTGCTCTTTCAGCAACTAATGAATGTGCTGGCCTCTTGCTGCTAATATTAACCATGCAGGCAAAAATAAGCACCGGTATAATATAATTTGGATGAATATGTTCTGAAGAATGAGATCAGAATGAGTTAGGATTATTTCGCTGTTCACCACACAGCTCATTGTGAACATTAGAATAAACACAGCAGCATGAACGTGAGATACTTCAACAATGTCCCTAGGCTGGGGGCATAACCCTGCTTTTACATCTGTTTCTGGTCTGTCGTATTCTAGGACTGCATCTTTTATTTATGCTCAGGTTTTTTTGTGTTTGTTTGAGGGGGAGGAGAGAGAGGGGCGTTCCATGTGGTTACCGAGCAGGGCCACTCCAGTACTGTCTCTGATCCCTGCACTAACATTCTGCTCAGCCTCAGAGCAGAGTGGAGCAGGATGCAGCCTGAGAGGAGAAACATGGTGGAAATGAAGTGGAAAAACGATCCTGGGCCATCCTCCAATGCCACCATTCCTCTGAAACTACGCCTTCAGGGAATCGGGGACATCTCCACCAAAACATGTACGCCTACGTGCAGCAAATCCCTCCAGTACCACAGGCTACCGGGAACTGTTGGAATTTGAATACTGAGGCTAGAAGACAATTAAACTATTTACATGCATTATTTATGCACAGTTTAGCAGGCATACAAAACCTAATCAGTGAGCAGTAAAAACCTATGGTTTTTGGAGGCCTGCCATAACTCTACAATAATCTTTTTAGATATTTTCATTACCTTGTGAAGTAATATACTGCATGATTGAGATACCAGTGATTGAAGGTAGTTCTCTGTGTAGTTCTGGATGCACTGAGACCTCATACTGAGACAACAGATCAAATTGAATATTTATAAGAATAAAGGAGAGGGGTGTATTTAAAAATTGCCCAATCCAATTAAACATCTTATTATATTTTCCCTATTCCAGCCTTGGGCTTGGCGAGGAAGGATGGGGTACAGTATGTTACCTACACCCTGTCTAAAAAAAAAAATCTAGAAAAAATAACTAAACAATATATCTCACCATGACAGTAACAACAGATTAGACTCAACACAGTACATGATAACAATACAATTAAACAATACGCTTTGTTGAAACAAAGATGATTTGGAATTCCGAGCTCATTTACTCATGCACCATACTAGAGATTTATGCAGAGAAAGCCTGGGAATATAGTGAGTTTATTGTACTTGAAGCACTGAGATTCAATTAGAGTAGAAAAGCCTCCACAGATAAGCGTCTCATCTGCTCAGACTGACACAGTAGAGCATGCCCACAGAATACATCACAGCTAGCTACAGTACACTCTCACAATTACAGCTAAACACCATGTATGTCAGACAAGTGAAGGTATACACTACCTGATTCACTGATTAGCACAGAATGTTGACTCTGTTGATTGTGGATGTACCTTTTAAATTGCTTCAACAGTTTTAAGTAGCTGTGATTCAATCAGATGGCATAGGCAGAATACAAATCCACACACCTGCTTTCCAAAAATATCAAAACACAGTAGGCTACTATGATGAAGCCTGCATTTCACTGCTGTGTTACTTTAAAGAGCTGTGTTCCCCTGGCACAAGATTTTGTCCTTTTGGTTTGTTTACCCTAATAATGAACACAATGGTGTGGCACAATGGTGCAAACTCCTTGCCCTGGTCAGTCAGAGTGACCATTTCCGTCCGTCTTTAAGAGCTTGCATGTCCTTTAAAACATAAAAGAGCGATTTTCCTTTGGTAAACAAAATGGAAAAATAACTATTGAATCCACTTCAGTTGTCATGCTTATCAGTGAAATGGACTAAATTCAAATGGTGTGTCAAATAATTAGGGTTTCAAATGGAACTTTGTAGGAAAAGAGAATACTTTTAAACCCATCTGGCTAACACATAGCGACAAAAATGTAATAATATCTTCATGAAATTACTGGGTAACTTTTCCATTGCCTGTGAATAAAATAGCATTACGTAAGATTCTGTTTTAATAGCCTGCTCTTTTCATCTCCTTATATCAGACATGGTTATGGTCCATAATGTAACTTCAAAGTTACTTGTCTTCAGTGGGAGCAGAGGTTTCTATGTTCTGTCCCTCGAGCAAATATAATGCCCTTATGTTCTTCAGTCGCCCCTTTCACAAATACATACTTTAGAGTTTCAATCTTCTCAGAAGATTGTAAGCATGGGCTGTTCGCTGGTTGTTTATCCTATAGAAATAGTTGTCTGGGCCTGATCTTGCAGGCATAGTGAGGATTGTATTTGACTTCATCCTAACTCACACAGAGAAAGAGAGAAAAGAAGGTGAGGGCATTATTGAGCATGCAAAATACATTATGTAAAAAAATATATAAATAAGTAAAATAAAATTACCTGCACTTGTCTTTTCCTACTAGCACTTACTTTGCTGATAGCTACTTTATTGAGGGAAAATGTACTTACTAGGACTGAGATATGTGGTTGTCTCACCGAGCTATTTTAAGATGAACGCTCTAATTGTAAGTCACTCTGGATAAGAGCGTCTGCTAAACGACTAAAATGTAAATGTTAGAATAAAAAAGTTATGCAAGTTTGTATATTTATACAGATTTTTTAACAGAAGTGAGAAAAGATGTGCTTGTTCAGTATGTGAACCTGTAAACCTCTCACTGCTGTTTCAGGACCTTGGACAGCAACCAGACAAAAATGCAGAGGCAGAAAATCCAGCGATACTGGTTGGCTATAGAAGTACCTTGAGGCAACCAAACTCATGGGGAGAGACCTATCGACTTGGAATATAGATGTGTGTGACGGGGTTGGAGTATCACAATAATTGTCTGCCAAGTTTGAGAATAAAGAAACATCCCTCAAAAGTGGCATCAAGTAAATTGAATTATATGAAATGTGTGCGTTTTACACTTAATCGGGTGCATATGAAAGAATAGAGCTTTGTTTGGCTGGCTTGATTCAACTGTAGCTTTAGAATTCCTCATAAATGTTGATCACAACAAAACATTTCCCTGATATTACGATGCCATACATTTGATACCATAACACAACATGCTCATCCTTCATTTTGATTGAGCAGCATGTCTAATGTAGTCATTATTCTCTTGATTCGTGTGTTAAGTAGATTTTTCACAGTAGCATTCCTGGAATTGATTTATTTGTTCTTTGCAAAAACATTACACCGCAGGATGTAATGTGAAATGTGAAAACAAGTTTCAATTACAGGGAGGTGACCTTCGTGGAGAATGATTTGAATCTCTGTTTTCTAATTAGCAAGTTTTCTTGTTTTGAAATAATGTCTTGCCATTCTTTTGTGTTGCCAAATAAGATAGCATGCTGATTTATTCCTCTGTGCACCATGGCATTCTGTACCTATTAATTTCAGTTGAATTAACAGTGATGTCATTACTTTCCCTAGATTTACATTTTATTTCCTGGTGTTTGTTAATTTACATTACAATAGCCTAATTCCAAAATTGTATGCGGGCAATTCCACAGTAAAGGAATTACACAAAGACTCCAGTTTTTCACATCAAAATGTTACCCAACAGAAAGCATTCATTTCAAAGTTTATCAAACCATACAACTCTATGCACAAATTTCTACTGAACATTTTATAAAAACTAATTTACTGGAAGAACTAGGCAGATGCAAAGTTTGTAACAGAAAATCTGTAAAATCTAACAGTTTTTAGTGACCTTGTTTTCCAAAAACTCTGTTAAATATCTGCTGCGAATTAAGAATCAAAGATGTCTGCAGAAATAATGGGGTGTCATCTATGACATGACACCTTGACTTTAAAAAAGGTTGGTTATCAAATTACATTAAGATAGGTGGATTTACACCTGGTAATAAAATTACGGTAAGAGAATTACATCATGGGCCACTGATCTGTACTACACAGCCATGCATAATTATGGATATGAATATCATTCTGTTTATGGTGATGTATCCTGAATAGGTACACAAAAGTAGAAATATGCAATATCCTCCTTTGCATATTTGGCTATTATTCTATATACTATTATTCTAATGACCTCCACCCCCAAACAAGACCACATTTGGTTGGTCCGGGCAAAACCAAATCTGAACCAATCATGGACGTCTATGTTTCACAAGTTTGTACATCACAGTACAGCACAGTAGAGCACAGTACAGTACAGTACAGTACCGCATAGCACAGCACATCACAATAGAGTAGAGTAGAGTTCAGTACAGTACAGTATAGTAGATATGTTCACTACAGTACAATACAGTAGAGTACAGTACAATACAGTAGAACATCATACTTTACTCAAGTGTGCTCTACTGTAGTGTATTGTACTGAACTCTGCTGTTCTGTACTGTGGAATACTTTTTTATTTACTTTACTTTACTGTACTTTACTATACTGTTCTCTACTGTACTCTACTGTACTGTACAGAACTGTGCCGTCCAAACTTTTGAAACATATAATCTCAGCAAAAAAAGAAACGTCCTCTCACTGTCAACTGCGTTTATTTTCAGCAAACTTAACATGTGTAAATATTTGTATGAACGTAACAAGATTCAACAACTGAGACATAAACTGAACAAGTTCCACAGACATGTGACTAACAGAGAAGGAATAATGTGTCCCTGAACAAAGGGGGGGTCAAAATCAAAAGTAACAGTCAGTGTCTGGTGTGGCCACCAGCTGCATTAAGTACTGCAGTTCATCTCCTCCTCATGGACTGCACCAGATTTGCCAGTTCTTGCTGTGAGATGTTACCCCACTCTTCCACCAAGGCACCTGCAAGTTCCCGGACATTTCTGGGGGGAATGGCCCTAGCCCTCACCCATCCGATCCAACAGGTCCCAGACGTGCTCAATGGGATTGAGATCCAGGCTCTTTGCTGGCCATAGCAGAACACTGACATTCCTGTCTTGCAGGAAATCACACACAGAACAAGCAGTATGGCTGGTGGCATTGTCATGCTGGAGGGTCATGTCAGGATGAGCCTGCAGGAAGGGTACCATATGAGGGAGGAGGATGTCTTCCCTGTAACACACAGCGTTGAGATTGCCTGCAATGACAACAAGCTCAGTCCAATGATGCTGTGGCACACCACCCCAGACCATGACGGACCCTCCATCTCCAAATCGATCCCGCTCCAGAGTACAGGCCTCGGTGTAAGGCTCATTCCTTCCATGATAAACGCGAATCCGACCATCACCCCAGTGAGACAAAACCGCGACTCGTCAGTGAAGAGCACTTTTTGCCAGTCCTGTCTAGTCCAGGGTTGGGTTTGTGGTTTGTGCCCATAGCTGACGTTGTTGCCGGTGATATCTGGTGAGGACCTACATTACAACAGGCCTACAAGCCCTCAGTCCAGCCTCTCTCAGCCTATTGCGTACAGTCTAAGCACTGATGGAGGGATTGTGCATTCCTGGTGTAACTCGGGCAGTTGTTGTTGCCATCCTGTACCTGTCCCGCAGGTGTGATGTTCGGATGTACCGATCCTGTGCAGGTGTTGTTACACGTGGTCTGCCACTGTGAGGATGATTGTCTGTCCGTCCTGTCTCCCTGTAGCGCTGTCTTAGGCGTCTCACAGTAAGAACATTGCAATTTATTGCCCTGGCCACATCTGCAGTTCTTATGCCTCCTTGCAGCATACCTAAGGCACGTTCACGCAGATGAGTTGGGACTCTGGGCATCTTTCTTTTGGTGTTTTTCTGCGTCAGTAGAAAGGCCTCTTTAGTGTCCTAAGATTTCATAACTGTGACCTTAATTGCCTACCATCTGTAAGCTGTTTGTGTCTTAACGACCGTTCCACAGGTGCATGTTCATTAATTGTTTATGGTTCATTGAACAATCATGGGAAACAGTGTTTAAATCCTTTATAATGAAGATCTGTGAAGTTATTTGGATTTTTACGAATTATCTTTGAAAGACAGGGTCCTGAAAAAGGGACGTTTCTTTTTTGAGTTTATATCTACTGTATGAAAGGTTCAGAACCAATCATGGACTTCTATGTTTTAGCCAAGTCTGTGGACGTTGAAATTATGGCGGGACCGGACCTAAAAATGTCAACTACTTTTCAACGCCATGGACATCCAATGTCAGTTGGTGCTCAGTGGGTGTATATCCTGGTTACAGTAAATGGAAAGAGGGTAGGTGTCATGGTAGGTGTCAGTAAGAACCGGGAAAGGTGAAATTAACTGGAGATGGAGAGGGAGAGAGACCAGACTGTTTTCACATTCTTGTTTTGACCACCAGATAACAGAAAGAGAAATAAAACAGTTATGACTGAACATAACAGTATGCCAGTGAGGAAAGTAGCAAGTGCCCCATCTGTGGTTTGTGACTATGATGATTTCCCATTGTAGCCAATTCAATTGAAGTAATTCCATTAGTGATTTGGTAACAGACTTGTTTACATTCTGTTGTTTACATTAGTGAGCATTTCTCCTTTGCCAAGATAAACCATCAACCTGACAGGTGTGGCATATCAAGAAGATGATTAAACAGCATGATCATTACACAGGTTCCCCTTGTGCTGGGGACAGTAGAAGGCAACTCTAAAATGTGCAGTTTTGTCACAAGATGTCTCAAGTTTTGAGGGAGCGTGCAATTGGGATGCTGACTGCAGGAATGTCCACCAGAGCTGTTGCCAGATAATGTATTGTTCATTTCTCTATCATAAGCCACCTCCAACGTCGTTTTAGATAATTTGGCAGTATGTCCAACCGGCCTCACAACAGCAGACCACATCCGGTTTCTTCACCTGCGGGATTGTCTTAGACCAGCCACCCGGACAGCTGATGAAACCTTGGGTTTGCACAACTGAATCATTTTTACACAAACTAAAATAATTTTTACACACTGTCTCAGGGAAGCTCAACGGTGTGCTCATCGTCCTCACCAGGGTCTTGACCTGACTGCAGTTCGGCGTCGTAACCGACTTCAGTGGGAAAATGCTCACCTTCGATGGCCACAAGCAGGCTGGAGAAGTGGGCTCTTCAGGATGAATCCCGGTTTCAACTGTACCGGGCAGATGGCAGACAAAGTGTATGGCATCGCAAACGTTTTGCTGATTTCAACATTGTGAACTGAGTGCCCCATGGTGGCGGTGGGGTTATGGTATGGGCAGGCATAAGCTACGGACAATGAACACAATTGCATTTAATCAATGGCAATGTCAATGCAGAGGCCCATTGTCGTAACATTCATCTGCCGCAATCACCTCGTGTTTCAGCATGATAATGCATGGCCCCATATCGAAGGATCTGTACACAATTCCTGGAATCTCTAAATGTCCCAATTCTTCCTTGGCCGGTATTCTCACCAGACATGTCACCCATTGAGCATGTTTGGGATGCTCTGGATCGACATGTGCAACAACGTGTTCCAGTTCTCACCAATATCCAGTAACTTCGCACAGCCATTGAAGAGGAGTGGGACAACAATCCACAGGTCACAATCAACAGCCTGATCAAGTAATGCGAAGGAGATGTGTCACACTGCATGAGGCAAATGTTGGTCACACCAGATACTGACTGGTTTTCTGATCCACATGTTCCAGTCATGTGAAATCCATAGATTAGGGCCTTATTAATTCATTTCAATTGACTGATTTCCTTTTATGAACAGTAACTCAGTAAAATCTTTGAAATCGTTGCATGTTGCATTTATATTTTTGTTCAATGTAGTTGGCAATGGTCTTTACTTCAACATTGTTGTGTTTTGATGTATTTCTAGTACCTTTTAAGACTTTTCTGGTAGGTGGTGTCTAAGAACCCTTTTCCATCTGTTTGGCCAGAAATCAAAGCCTTTGCTTATTCCTTATTTTGTGGATGGAAAATGATTGAAAATATACATATGCCTTAATGTCTCAAAAATATAGACTCTTAGCTTTCATTTGACATCCAATTTGACATGCTTCTGTGACTTCACATGTTGGTGCTCATGGATCCTTTTACTGTATATGGAAATGCGCATGCTGAGAAACACCAACAGTTACCCCAACTGGTGAATTTCATGCTAATGTGCATTAATGGAGTGACATTGTTCACTTCAGACACAAAATGTCAAACATTTTAAAGGCTACCCTTTTCCAACAACAGCAAAATCCACTTTCTGCTCGAATGGATTAAACAAATAGTATAATTCTCAGAGATAGAAAGGGAAATAGACTTGTTGAACACTGAGCACAGATCATTTGCTTTCCAAATACACCAAGATTTCCAAGCCAAGTAAGTTCGCCTAGAGAGGTCACCACTGCCGCAGGACCTGAATCCAAATGAGACGGTTACGTTGTGTTCATTTCAGCATCCAGTTATCAGCTGGATGAAGGGCAGATCTACATATATAACCAATGATGGGCTTCCACTGACATATTCTGTGGTAATTAGTTTTGAACTGTGAGCAATATAGCAGTTGACTTGTAGAGGTGCATGTTGATACCAGGGAGAGGGGAAAGGTCTGACACTAGCTTGTTTGTTGTTTGATCAAGCAGGCTTGTAGCAGGTGGACCATGGACTCAAAGCCTGCACTGTGTGTGAAACTATTGGAAATTAAGACTTTAAAGGTCAGATGCAGCCGTTTTTATCTCAATATCATATCATTTCTGGGTAACATATATCGTTGTTGGGTTTGGAGCTTGCAAGAAAAGCATTTCTCTGTACTTGTGCGCATGACCTTAAAACTTGAAATGTAACAATGTAGTTAGTACCTTGTGATCGTTTTCAATTACAATGGTCAAAAATAAACAATAGCTTCTTAGCAAAGAGCAATTTCTCAAGCAATAATTTTGCTAGGACTGTCTGCGAGTGGTGAGGAGGGGAAAACTGAAAACTAGCTGTTATTGGCAGAGAGGTTTGGAACTCTCTTTCTTATTGGTCTATTAACTTGTTTTCCGCCTGGTGATGTCACTAGGCAGGCCAAAACTCCATCCCATCAAAACAGGATGCAATTTCAGGCGGTCATTTCAAACAGCTCTTACACTAAAAGGGCATTATCAAAATGTTCACAATTTCACAGTATTATTCCAACCACATAGCGTGGAAATATACAGTAAGATCCAAAAGTATTAGGACAGTGACACATGTTTTTGTTGCTTTGGCTCTGTACTCCAGCACTTTGAATTTGAAATGATACAATGACTATGAGGTTAAAGGGCAGACTGACAGCTTTAATTTGAGGGTATTTACATCCATATCGGATAAACTGTTTAGAAATTACAGCCCGTTTTGTAGATTATCCCCCCATTTTAGGGGACCAGTCATTGTATAATTTCAAATACAAAGTGCTGGAGTACAGAGCCAAAACAAAAAAAATTGTCACTGTCCCAATACTTTTTGAGCTCACTGTATACAGGACAATACAGGACAATCATGTTTTGACTGCATTGGGACTTAAAAAAATTATGATTTATCGATTACACTGTACAGTATTGTGCATGGACTCACTGCCAACAAGCCTCAGGCAGTTGATTGCGCACAACAAAATATGCAGCCACGGTGTTTGATCCTAGTTGACTGGCATGTAGGATGGTGGACGGGGGTGGGGAAGGGCATTGCTTGCACTACTTTCAGGCACAAAAATACAATAGAATGGAAAATAGCTTGAAACTGAATTTTGTGGAGGAACAAAAGACCCCTTTACATATCTGATGTAGCACGAGGTAGAAATGGCATATATCAACCACTGAAAACATACATTCATTTGATGTTTGTACTGTAGGTTTTATCTTGTTAACGGTAAGGTCATGACACTTTGTGTTACTGTTTTGACATAATGGTACGGTATGGACCAACCCTCAGACAAATATCAATACATTTGTTTGTAGAGAATATCTGCTAGGATTTATCCCAATCAATCTTTTTTAAATATTCTCAGTGTGGAACAACGAAGCACTGCTCTCTTGTCTCCAATTTGCATTTTGATAATACAGTATGTTTCCTTTTTTAGGATGTTGCACTGGGGCTTCTCAATATGTGCCAGGGTCCTTAGAGAGGAAATACAGATCTGCTCTCTGCCTCCCTCTCTCTTTGCCTCTATCTCTCTGCCTCCCTCTCTCTTTGCCTCTATCTCTCTGCCTCCCTCTCTCTTTGCCTCTATCTCTCTGCCTTTCTCTCTCTCTCTATCTCTCTGCCTTTCTCTCTCTCTCTCTCTCTCTCTCTCTCTCTCTCTCTCTCTCTCTCTCTCTCTCTCTCTATCTCTCTCTCTCTCTCCCTCTCTCTCTCTCTCTCTCTCTCTCTCTCTCTCTCTCTCTCTCTCTCTCTCTCTCTCTCTATCTCTCTCTCTCTGTCTATCTGTTCTCTTCCCCTCTCCCCTTCTCTAAACTCATTGTTCTCAAAGTCTTCCCATTAGGGTTCCCTGAAGCAGATCCACAGCTGTGGCTAGCAAGAAAACATTGGCTATTTCTTACTCATCCACATATATATATATATATATTCAAGAAGATTCATCAAGTATTTATCAGAACAATGTCTTCCTTTCTCTCTCCCTTCCTCGTGAGAATCATTTGTACAGCTACTAGCTCAGTATCGGCTCAGTATACAGCTTTTACTCTCATCGATCCAGGCATTTAAAATCCAACATCAAAAGCATGCTTTGGATCTTGTAAGCACAACCGTAGCAACGTATACTAGGAATATATTGGTCATAAAATACATTTGATATTTAATAAGAAGAAAGCAGGAGGTTTATGAAAGACAGCATCACTCAATGGAATTGGCTAACCGTCAGAAATGACACAATCTAAGTATGTAGTACGCCCAATGCCATCTACTGTAGCTGTTTTTGGCAAAACCAAAACCAAATACCTCAACAACACAGGCCTAAACATGACAGTGACACTTGGCCATGACGGTATAGCCCTCTCTAGAGGCAACAGCAGGTATTCAGTTGTTTCAAATGAGGATTTTCCATGGAATAATTTATAACAAGGCAAATGTAAGAATACCTGCTGTTACATTAATAAAACAGTATTGTTTTGGGGAATTTGTCTGCCCAATATTTCACTGCTATAATGAGGTTATCCATCAAGAAGCGCTGAAAGAAGTCTGCTCACGTGAGGATTCTTCTACTAAAAAATGTTATCACATACTTTTCTTTTCTAGGGTAAACACCATCCGATAATGAATCAGTATTTTATAAGAGCGTTCCAGTGGTAAAGAATCACATAACCCACAATATCCCTGCCTGTTATTTTCTCATGGTCATTTTCTGCATAACAATAGTTCTGACCTTCAGTTTGACTCCTTTAGCTGCAATAGAGGAGATGTCTGGTCACGCTTCAAACTAAAATGGAGACATCTGAATTGGATAATTACAAGGTGCACTTTGCTTTTGCAAAGGAATCTAATTCCAATGGTGATGGGACAGCAGTAAAAATGTCACTCAGGATTCAGAGGACTCTTAAAGTGATAATTTCTCACTTGAATAGGCATAGTGCAATGGCAAAGATGTCTTTATGCACACACACACACACACACACACACACTCACTCATACAAAAGCTACCGGTAGGTATCTTTGGAGGAATTCGTTTTATGTGCTCTTTTTTGATGACAGACCAATATAAACCATAGTTAATTAAAGAGTGGAATGACATTTTCAGAGAAACGTGAGTATAAGTACAATGCACACATGAGTGTGTGTTGTCTCTCTCTCTGTGTGTGTGTGTGTGTGTGTGTGTGTGTGTGTGTGTGTGTGTGTGTGTGTGTGTGTGTGTGTGTGTGTGTGTGTGTGTGTGTGTGTGTGTGTGTGTGTGTGTGTGTGTGTGTGTGTGTGTGTGTGTGTGTGTGTGTGTGTGTGTGTGTGTGTGTGTATGTGTGTGTGTGTGTGTGTATGTGCGTGCGTGCGTGCGTGCGTGCGTGTGTGTGTGTATGAGTGAACTAGATGACTGCAAGAATCTTTTCCTCATGGCAGCTCATAATATTTTAGCACCTTGCTATAAGGTCAGTAATACAGAGATATAGAACGGAAAGCCCTGGGCTTGGTCTCAGAACTCTGACTTACCGGTAGTTATTTTTGGAGGAATGAGTTTTATGAGCTCCTTTTTGGTGGCAGACCAATAAAAAACCATAGTTAATTAAAGAGTGGAATGACATTTTCAGAGAAACGTGAGTATAAGTACAATGTGCACATGTGTGTGTGTGTGTGTGTGTGTGTGTGTGTGTGTGTGTGTGTGTGTGTGTGTGTGTGTGTGTGTGTGTGTGTGTGTGTGTGTGTGTGTGTGTGTGTGTGTGTGTGTGTGTGTGTGTGTGTGTGTGTGTGTGTGTGTGTGTGTGTGTGTACAAGGGGTGATAAATGCCATAAATGAACCGTTGAACATGTGAACATCTGCATGTGTGAATGTGTGAACCTGTGTTTTTTATTTCTTTCTTCGGTATTATTGTTATTATAAAAAAAAAAATGTTGAAGATGTGACTTGTATGTGTGAATGTGTGTTTTTATATATATATACTTTCATTTTACCATTCAACCAAGTTTATTTATAACAATACAACGTGTGAAAGTCTGATTAATTCAGTTACAAACAGTTGCTTTAATGGAATTCACTCCAAAATGTAATAGCCACTGTACAATCAGGACCCCAGCACTGTTTATCATCTGTCAAGGTGGGGGCTATAATGCCTGTACTGTATACAGTATAAACACAACACTTCAACCAAATTATAACATTGTTCATTGGGTCTACATTAATTAGGTTAAATGTATTATTTATTTTTTTGACCTGTCAGTTATTTCATGTTAGGCTATTACATAAGCTATAAAGTGTGTGTGTGTGTGTGTGTGTGTGTGTGTGTGTGTGTGTGTGTGTGTGTGTGTGTGTGTGTGTGTGTGTGTGTGTGTGTGTGTGTGTGTGTGTGTGTGTGTGTGTGTGTGTGTGTGTGTGTGTGTTTGTGTGTGTGTGTACGACGGGTGATAAATGTCATAAATGAACTGTTGAACGTGTGAACATCTGCATGGGTGCTGTCTGAATCTCTGTGTCTCCAGCTCGCCTAGCTTCTCACTGGTCCCAATGATCACTCGGCTCCGCATGCCTCTCCCTAATGTCAATATGTGTTGTCCATTGCTGTTTTGGTTAGTGATTATTGTCTTATTTCACTGTAGAGCCTCCAGCCCTGCTCAATATGCCTTAGCTAGCCCTTTTGTTTCACCTCCCACACATGCAGTGACCTCACCTGGTCTAAATGATGTCTCTCAAAACCTCTCTCATCATTACTCAGTGCCTAGGTTAACCTCCACTGTATTCACATCCTACCATACCCTTGTCTGTACATTACGCCCAGAAACCTGCTCCTTTTACTCTCTGTTCCGAACACACTAGACGGCCAGTTATTACAGCCTTTAGCCGTACCCGTATCCTACTCCTCCTTTGTTTCTCTGGTGATGTAGAGGTTAATCCAGGCCCTGCAGTGCCTAGCTCCACTCCCATTCCCGAGGCGCTCTCATTTGTTGACTTCTGTAACTGTAAAAGCCTTGGTTTCATGCATGTTACCATTAGAAGCCTCCTCCCTAAGTTTGTGCTTTAGCACACTCTGCCAACCCGGATGCCTGAATCCTGGCTTAGGAAGGCCACCAAAAATCCAGAAATGTCCATCCTTAACTATAACATTTTCCGACAAGATAGAACTGCCAAAGGGGGCAGAGTTGCAATCTACTGCAGAGATAGCCTGCAGAGTTCTGTCATACTATCCAGATCTGTGCCCAAACAATTTGAGCTTCTACTTCTAAAAATCCACCTTTCCAGAAACAAGTCTCTCACCATTAGTTATAGACCACCTTCTGCCCCCAGCTGTGCCCTGGACACCATATGTGAATTTATTGCCCCCCCATCTATCTTCAGAGCTCCTACTGTTAGGTGACCTAAACTGGGACATGCTTAACACCCCGGCCGTGTCTAAGCTGCCCTCAATCTCACACAAATTATCAATGAACCTACTAGGTACAACCCCAAATCTGTAAACACGGGCACCCTCATAGATATCATCCTGACCAACCTGCCCTCTAAATACACCTCTGCTGTCTTCAAACAGGATCTCAGCGATCACTGCCTCGGTGCCTGTGTCCGTAATGGGTCTGTGGTTAAACTACCACCCCTTATCACTGTCAAAAGCTCCCTAAAACACTTCAGCGAGCAGGCCTTTCTAATTGACCTGGCCTGGGTATCCTGGAAGGATATTGACCTCATTCCGTCAGTAGAGGATGCCTGGTTATTCTTTAAAAGTGCTTTCCTCACCATCTTAAATAAGCATTCCCCATTCAAAAAATGTAGAACCAGGAACAGATAAAGCTCTTGGTTCACCCCAGACTTGACTGCCCTTGACCAGCACAAAACATCCTGTGGCATATTGCATTAGCATCGAATAGCCCCTAAGATATGCAACTTTTCAGGGAAGTTAGAAACCAACATACACAGGCAAACAGAAATTTGCATCCTGTAGCACAAACTCCAAGAAGTTCTGGGTCACTGTAAAGTCCATGGAGAATAAGATCACCTACTTCCAGCTGCCCACTGCACTGAGGCTAGGAAACACTGTCACCACTGATAAATCCATAATAATTGAGAATTTCAATAAGCATTTTTCTATGGCTGGCCATGCTTTCCACCTGGCTACTCCTACCCCGGTCAACAGCCCTGCACCCCCCACAGCAACTTGCCCAAACCTCCCCCATTTCTCCTTCACCGAAATCCAGATAGCTGATGTTCTGAAAGAGTTGCAAAATCTGGACCGCTACAAATCAGCTGGGCTAGACAATCTGGACCCTCTCTTTCTAAAATTATCCACCGCAATTGTAGCAACCCCTATTACTAGCCTGTTCAACCTCTCTTTCGTATTGTCAGAGCCTTGGTTTCTCAAATGACTGCCTCGCCTGGTTCACCAACTACTTCCCAGACAGAGTTCAGTGTGTCAAATCGGAGGGCCTGTTGTCCGGACCTCTGACAGTCTCTATGGGGGTGCCACAGGGTTCAATTCTCGGGCCGACTCTTTTCTCTGTATACATCAATGATGTCGCTCTTGCTGCTGGTAATTCTCTGATCCACCTCTATGCAGACGACACCATTCTGTATACTTCTGGACCTTCTTTGGACACTATGTTAACTAACCTACAAACGAGCTTCAATGCCATACAACTCTCCTTCCGTGGCCTACAACTGCTCTTAAATGCTAGTAAAACTAAATGCATGCTCTTCAACCGATCGCTGCCCACACCTGCCCGCCCGTCCAGCATCACTACTCTGGACGGTTCTGACTTAGAATATGTGGACAATTGCAAATACCTAGGTCCTTGACTTCGGCGATGTCATTTACAAAATAGCATCCAACACTCTACTCAGCAAATTTGATGCAGTCTATCACAGTGCCATCCGTTTTGTCATCAAAGCCCCATATACTACCCACCACTGCGACCTGTATGCTCTCTTTGGCTTGCCCTCGCTTCATATTCGTCGCCAAACCCACTGGCTCCAGGTCATCTATAAGTCTTTGCTAGGTAAAGTGCCGCCTTATCTCAGCTCACTGGTCACCATAGCAGCACCCACCCGTATCACGAGCTCCAGCAGGGATATTTCACTGGTCACCCCCAAAGCCTATTCCTACTTTGGCCACCTTTCCTTCCAGTTCTCTGCTGCAAATGACTGGAACAAATTGCAAAAATCACTGAAGCTGGAGGGTCATATCTCCCTCGCTAACTTTAAACATCAGCTGTCAGAGCAGCTCACAGATCATTGCACCTGTACATAGCCCATCTGCATTCGCCCATCCACCTACCTCATCCCCATATTGTTGATTTTTTTCTTCTCCTTTGCACCCCAGTATCTCTACTTGCACATTCATCTTCTGCGCATCTATCACTTCAGTGTTTAATTGCTAAATTGTAATTACTTCGCTACTACGGCCTATTTATTGCCTTACCTCCCTTATCTTACCTCATTTGCACACACTGTATATCGATTTTTTTCTATTTTGTTATTGACTGTAACCTTGTTTATTCCATGTGTAACTCTGTGTTGTTGTTTTTTGTCGCACTGCTTTGCTATATCTTGGTCAGGTCGCAGTTGTAAATGAGAACTTGTTCTCAGCTGGCCTAACTGGTTAAATAAAGGTGAAATTAAAAAATATATATAAAAAAAGTGCGAACATATCGCAACATTCAATCAGACTTGTGAGTTAAAACATGTTTGGATCTTTCTCCTTCTTGGTGCCTTCACATATTTGGACACAGTCATTTTTGGAGGATTGAGCTTTATGAGCTCCTTTTTGGTGGAAGACAAATAGAAACCATAGTTAAATAAAGAGTGAAATGACATTTTCAGAGAAGTGTGTGTTGTCTTGAATGTTTGTATGTGTGTGTGTGTTTGTGTGTATGTATGTGTGTATGAGGGGTGATAAATGCCACAAATGAACCATTGAACGTGTAAACACGTGAATGTGTGAAAGTGTATTCTTTTTTACTTGAAAGTGTGACTTGCACGCCAGCAATCCCAGTTGATTTGTCACGTTCTGACCATAGTTTCTTTTTATGTCTTTGTGTTAGGTTGGTCAGGGCGTGAGTTTGGGTGGGTAGTCTATGTTCTGTTTTCTATGTTGTTGTATTTCTATGTCTGGCCTGATATGGTTCTCAATCAGAGGCAGCTGTCGATCATTGTCTCTGATTGAGAATCATATTTAGGTAGCCTGTTTTCCCACTATGGGTTGTGGGTGTTTATTTTCTGTCTAGTGTCTGTTCACCTTACAGAACTGTTTCGTTTTTCTTATCGTTGTTATTTTCAGTTTGTTTCAGTTTGTGTTCAGTTTGAAATTAAAATATGACGAACACTTACCACGCTGCATATTGGTACGATCCTTCATACTCCTCGTCTGAAGAGGAGGAAAATCGTTACATGATCGGTGTGTGTCACCAGCAAAGCACCCCCACACCATAGCACCTCCTCCTCCATGCATCACAGTGGGAACTACACATGCAGAGATCATGTGTTCACTTACTCTGCGCTTCACAAAGACACAGCGGTTGGAACCAAAAATCTCCAGTTTCGACTCTACAGACAAAAGGACAGATTTCCACCGGTCTAATGTCCATTGCTTATGTTTCTTGGCCCAAGCAAGTCCTTTAGTAGTGGTTTCTTTGCAGCAATTCGACCATGAAGGCCTGATTCACACAATCTCCTCTGAACAGTTGATGTTGCGATGTGTCTGTTACTTGAACTCTGTTAACCTCTTGACGCTAGGGGTCAGATTATTATTTATTTTTTAAATAACGTTCCCAAGGTAAACGGACTGTTTCTCAGGTCCAGATCGTAGAATATGCATATAATTTACAGATTAGGATAGAAAACACTCCAAAGTTTCCAAAACTGTCAAAATATTGTCTGAAACTGATTCTGCAGGCGAAAACCTGAGGAAATCTAACCCGGACGTGATTTTTTTATTTTTTTATCTGTGTTTCCTTGCCCGTCTTTCTTCCATTTAAAGGGGTATCAACCAGATTCCTTTTCCAATGGCTTCCTCAGGATGTGACCAGGCTTTAGACATAGTTTCAGGCTTTTATTTTGAAAAATGAGCGAGATTTTTCAAAACTAGTCTGGTGTCCTTTGATTAGTTCCTGCGCGCGAGAGGGGTAGCTCTCCATTTTCTTTCTCTCTTTTATTGAATAGGTTACGGTCCGGTTGAAATATTATCGATTATGTTTGTTAAAAACAACCTGAGGATTGATTATAAAAAACATTTGACATGTTTCTACGAACATTACGGATACTTTTTGGAATTTTCGTCAAACGGAACGAGGCTTTGGTTTTCTGAACATAACGCGCAACCCAAATGGCGTTTTTTTGTTATAAAAGTAATATTTATCGAACAAAAATAACATTTATTGTGTAACTGGGAGTCTCGTGAGTGCAAACATCCGAAGATTATCAAAGGTAAGCGATTAATTTTATTGCTTTTCTGACTTTCGTGACCATGCTAATTTGGGGATAGCTGTTCTAGCATTGATTGATACACTCACAAAAGCTTTGATTGCTTTCGCTGCAAAGCATATTTTCAAAATCTGACATGATAGGTGGATTAACAACAAGCTAAACTGTGTTTTGGTATATTTCACTTGTGATTGCATGATTATAAATATTTTTAGTAATATTTTTGAATCTGATACGTTTGGGAATTTTCTTCTGCCTTTCAGGACCGGAACGAGGCTGTAGTTTTCTGAACATAACGCGCAACCCAAATGGCGTTTTTTTGTTATAAAAGTAATATTTATCGAACAAAAATAACATTTATTGTGTAACTGGGAGTCTCGTGAGTGCAAACATCTGAAGATTATCAAAGGTAAGCGATTCATTTTATTGCTTTTCTGACTTTCGTGACCATGCTAATTTGGGGCTAGCTCTTCTAGCATTGATTGATACACTCACAAAAGTTTTGATTGCTTTCGCTGCAAAGCATATTTTCACAATCTGACACGATAGGTGGATTAACAACAAGCTAAGCTGTGTTTTGGTATATTTCACTTGTGATTGCATGATTATAAATATTTTTAGTAATATTTTGCGCCCTGCCTTTCAGCGGTTGTTTAGGAAAATGATCCCGCTTGTCACGCCCTGACCATAGTTTGCTTTGTATGTTTTATGTTTTGTTTGGTCAGGGTGTGATCTGAGTGGGCATTCTATGTTGTATGTCTAGGTTGTCTGTTTCTGTGTTTGGCCTGATATGGTTCTCAATCAGAGGCAGGTGTTAGTCGTTGTCTCTGATTGGGAACCATATTTAGGTAGCCTGTTTTGTCATTGTGGGTTGTGGGTTGTGGGTGATTGTTTATGTTAGTTGCTTCTGTCAGCACATTTCTCATTATAGCTTCACGTTCGTTGTTCGTTTGTTATTTTTGTATAGTTTCGTTTAGTGTTCTCTGTGTTAATAAATTCAAGATGAACACATACCACGCTGCATATTGGTCCTCCGATCCTTCAAACTTCTCCTCCTCAGACGAGGAGGAAGACGAGCGTGACACCGCTAAAGGGATCCGTAGCGCAGAGAAGTTAAGCATATATTTTGGTTGCAAATTCTGAGGTTGGTAACTCTAATGACCTTATACTTTGCAGCAGAGGTAACTCTGGGTCTTCCTTTCCTGTGGTGGTCCTCATGAGAGACAGTTTTATCATAGCGCTTGATGGTTTTTGTGACTGCACTTGAAGAAACTTTCAAAGTTCTTGAAATTTTCCAGATTGACTATCCTTCATGTCTTAAAGTAATGATGGACTGTAGTTTCTTTTAGCTTATTTGAGCTGTTCATGCCATAATATGGAATTGGTATTTTACCAAATAGGGCTATCTTCTGTATACCACCTCTAACTTGTCACAACACAACTGATTGGCTCAAACGCATTAAGAAGGAAATAAATTACACAAATTAACAAGGCACACCTGTTAATTGAAATGCATTCCAAGTGATTACCTCCTGAAGCTGGTTGAGAGAATGCCAAGAGTGTGCAAAGCTGTCATCAAGGCAAAGGGTTGCTACTTTGAAGAAATATATTTTGACACCTTTTTGGTTACTACATGATTACATATGTGCTATTTCATAGTTTTGATGTCTTCACTATTATTTTACAATGTATAAAATAGAAAAATATAGGAAAAACATTGAATGAGTAGGTGTGTCCAAGCTTTTGACTGGTACTGTACACAGTGAACTCGTACATATTGTAAATATGAAAATAGAATACAGTAATTTAGAACGTGACCAATCGCTTGCATGTCAATATCAGACTGGGAAGAATTGATGTTTGCGACATCCCGCTATCGGCAAGCGTAACCAATGGCATACCGCCTTATTGATAATGTAGGTACATTCAACCAACCAATAGAAATACATAAACATTGAACACATATCTCTAAAATGTCAAGTGGAAACACAACATGCATAACTGAAGCTTATACTTGTATAACATATCTCTCTTATAATGTTATGCATGACTGATTTTATTCACTGTCATCATCCAGGTATGTGCAGAAAGTTAACTTATTCCTATTTTATGAAAAACTAATTTAAGTTCTCAAATTAGTTATAATCCATTTAACACTGCTCGACAAAATCATTTGCATGGAATAATAATTGAATTTCTAATCCCAAATTAGCAACTGAAATATATCAGGATACTCTTTGATTTTGCATTTGTTTCTCAACAAAACATGTTCATTTACCGATCTGGATGCACATGACTCAGATGAACAAAGACTCTCCAACCAAACCAATCACTTTGATGCAAACTACAGTCACACTGTCCTCTGAGACAGAAGATGTGCACCAAAGGACTGTGCCGTCTCCTTATCAACGAGGGTCACCAAGCCCACCTATCACAAAGCTTTAAAGCTGAGGAGAACAGGGCTTAGATCTCCACGTGTGATGTGCACCTGCTCCTGCACAGGGAAGCTATTTTCTTTGAGACGGTCCCCATGGTCCCTCATTCATCAGTGGCAGCACTGAAACCACGGCCGCCTCGGACACCGTGGCCTTAACAGAAACAGTCACGCCTTATAATTTCCTTGAGATGATCCCCAATGCTGGAATCCAAGGGCATTTATGTTGTTGGTTTGCTATGGCACATATCTCTCTCTAAGGCAGAGCTGGGAATGGTGTGGGCTAACTGCAGTGCAGCCCTTATTAACTAGCAGGTTTGAGGGCTGTGGACTCCAAAAGAAGTGCTGGAAGACTTCCAGGAGTGCCCTGCTCACCACTCCAAACCTTCACTCCAAAGGAGATGCATCAGCAATGAGCAAAACTAGAGGGACGTTCATTCATAATTTTGTGTGCGTGTGTGTGTGTGTGTGTGTGAGTGCATGTGTGTGCGCGTGCGCGCGCGTGTGTGTGTGCGTGCGTGTGTGTGTGTGTGCCCCCTCAGATTTGACCTGTTTTATATTTTTCAGATGTTAAATCAATTACTAAACTTATTTTTTAAGCCCACATTTTATTATTTATTTAAAGATCTGTCAGTAAGTGGTTCCTTCCAAGGTGCACCATGGAGCAAAGATATGCTAAGCAGGACGTTACATACTCTAGTGTGTGCAGACAGTATCATCAGTGGAGAAGGAAAGAAATGGTCGATGGACACACGCTGCGTTTAATTAGATTTTAGCTGCCGGTGATGGCAGGACTGTTTGTATGTTGAAAGTATGTTTGTAAATTAATTTGACCAAACCATGTCGTCTATTCCTTCTTGCTTAATAAATCAAATGAACATGTTTTATTGTTTCTCTGTAATACTAGCCACCTAGCAATTTTGAAGTTGGCTTTAGCTAGCCAGCTAGCTAGATAGGTTCCCAATTTCCCAACCTAGCTTTGAAGCCATTTCAGGGTATCAATCAAGTCAGAGTAGCTTGTCTAACTATCTTAGCTGGCATGTCTGCTGGCAAGGTTGCTAGACTTTGGAAACTTTAGAGTTATGATAAAATACCAGTGTGGCAGTTGACTATACTCCTAGGGCATAAAAGTTATTAAATAATCAATGTGCACAATTAATTAAAATAACAATTGAATAGGTAAATCGGTATGCTTAGATAACCTATGCAGATAAATATACATATTTTTTTACATAGAATTAGGCATACTGACTACGTCTCTAGATTGCAGGAAAAAGCTGTTTCAGTTGTTTAAAAAAATGCAAAGTTCTCAGAGCCCCGCCCCCTCCCACCCTCATGTACTTCGTGCCACCTCTAAAATAACAGGTGCATGATGCCCCTATATATGTGTGTGTGTGTGTGTGTGTGTGTGTGTGTGTGTGTGTGTGTGTGTGTGTGTGTGTGTGTGTGTGTGTGTGTGTGTGTGTGTGTGTGTGTGTGTGTGTGTGTGTGTGTGTGTGTGTGTGTGTGTGTGTGTGTGTGTGTGTGTGTGTGTGTGTGTGTGTGTGTGAGTGTAGTGTAAAACGGTTGACTGTATGTTATCCCTGACTGAGTGGAACACCAATCCACCTGCACAGAGGCTAAAGAGATTTCTGATGCTATTAGCATCATTGCTAAGAGAAATTGACCTACAGAAGGGGTTTCTTACAGGGTTAAAATTGTCAGAGCCTTTCATTACGCATAGATCAGATGAGAGTGACAAGCCCAGTCAGACAGACAGGTTGTCAACATTCAATGAGTCCAGAGTCACATTTAATGAAAGGTAACTGACAGACAGTGTGAAGGGGTGGCTGCTCTGCTTATTCACATATGATGCAATTCCAGGAGAAAAAAGTGACAAGATAGCGACTCCACATGCACACACACACACAAATGCAAGCATGTGCGCTCACATGGACAAATCTCAAGTGGGTTTTGTGTAAGCCTAGGCGGTTTCCATAAGAACAAATGTAAGTATTTCTATAAATGTCGATAGTTTAAGGGGTGCGTAACTGGTGGCAGGGAAGTCAGACGCAGGAGAGCAGAACTAGGTAATAGCCGGAGCAGTTTAATTGCAAAACCAACGGCATAAAGAAATAACCAACATGGGTACAAAACCCGATGCGCACCAGTAAACATGTGCACTTACAAAAAACAATTCCACACAAAGACATGGGGGGAACAGAGGGTTAAATACACAACAATTAATGAGGGAAATGAAAACCAGGTGTGTAGGAAAACAAGATAAAACAAATAGAAAATGAAAAGTGGATCGACGATGGCTAGAAGACCGGCGACGCCGACCACCGAACGCCGCCCGAACAAGGAGAGGAACCGATTTCGGGGGAAGTCGTGACAGTACCCCCCCCTTGACGTGGGGCTCCAGGTGCAGGGTGATCCGGACGGAGACGGTTGAACTCCCGCAGCATTGAAGGGTCCAACACGTCCTCCACCGGAACCCAGCATCTCTCCTCCGGACCGTACCCCTCCCAGTCCACGAGGTACTGAAGGCCCCTCGCCCGATGCCTCGAATACAGTATGGATCAAACGCCGAGTACGCCGGGGCCCCCTCGATGTCCAGAGGGGGCGGAGGAGCCTCCCGCACCTCAGACTCCTGGAGCGGGCCAGCCACCACCGGACTGAAGAGAGACAAATGGAACGAGGGGTTAATACGGTAATCGGGGGGAAGCTGTAATCTGTAACTCACCTCGTTCAGTCTCCTCAGGACTTTAAATGGCCCCACAAACCGCGGACCCAGCTTCCAGCAGGGCAGGCGGAGGGGCAGGTTTCGGGTCGAGAGCCAGACCCGGTCCCCCGGTGCGAACACTGGGGCCTCACTGCGGTGACGGTCTGCGCTGGCTTTCTGGCGCAGCACGGCACGCTGAAGGTGAACATGAGCGGCGTCCCATGTCTCCTCCACGCGCTGGAACCAGTCGTCCACCGCAGGAGCCTCGGTCTGACTCTGATGCCAAGGAGCCAGAACCGGCTGATACCCCAGTACGCACTGGAAGGGGGAGAGGTTAGTGGAGGAGTGGCAGAGCGAGTTCTGGGCCATCTCTGCCCAGGGCATGAACGCCGCCCACTCCCCCGGCCGGTCCTGGCAATAAGACCTCAGAAACCTACCCACATCCTCTCCACCTGCCCGTTACTCTCGGGGTGTGGGCGGCCTTGTGATCCCTCTGCGTCACCATGCCCAGGGGAGCGGTGGCCTCCCTAATCAACCCTGACCCTAATGGTCGACTGTCTAAGGCGTGAACGGGGAAGGGCACAGCCACGGGAACAATGGGGATCCCTAAACTATGGGCGAACGATCTGTCTATAAAATTCCCAGCCGCGCCTGAAACGACGAGCGCCTTATGCTGGGAATGCGGGAAAAATTCTGGAAAAGTGACATACAAAAACATGTGTGCAACAGAAGGCTCTGGGTGAGAATGGTGCCGGCTCACCTGGGGTGACACCAGAGTGCCCTGCCTGCTGCCTCGATCCCCAGAGGAACCAACCCGGCACCGACCGGCAGTGTGACCTCTGCGGCCACAGATGGTGCACGAGACGGAACCTCCTCCGGTTTCCCTGCGCACAGCAACTCCCAGCTCCATGGGCATCGGAGTGTGGTGCTGGGGGATGGAACCGACAGACCCCGCTCTGGACGTCCGCGGGTAGCCAGCAGGTTATCCAACCGAATGGACAGGTCCACCAGCTGGTCGGAGGTGAAGGTGGTGTCCCTGCAGGCCAACTCACGACGGACGTCCTCGCGCAAACTGCAGCGATAGTGGTCGAGCAGGGCCCTGTTGCTCCATCCCGCGCCGGCGGCCAGGGTTCGAAAGTCCATGGCGAACCCCTGGACGCTCCTCGTCCCCTGCCTCAGATGGTAGAGACGTTCACCCGCCCCTCGGGCACGGAGGGTGAAATCCTCGAAATGGTCCAGCGCCGCGTCTCCTTCTCCCCACACGGCGTTGGCCCACTCCAGGGCTTTCCCTGGATGGTTGCCAGGTAGAGATCTAGCTGCAATAGGAAACGCTGGCAGCGTGCAGCCTTCCTGTCGTACTCCCAGGGAAGGGCGAGAAGAATCCCACTGGGACCAGGTGAAGAGGAGGCGAGTAGTGAAGGCCCTGGTTGTGCTGGTGGAGGCGCTGGAGGAACTCCCTGTCTCTCCCAGCGGTCTTAGCATCACTAGCAAATAGAAATCAGTGGTGGTAGTCAAAGTCCTTATTTTTTACCTTTATTTAACTAGGCAAGTCAGTCAAGAACTCTTATTTTCAATGACGGCCTAGGAACAGTGGGTTAACTGCCTTGTTCAGGGGCAGAACGACAGATTTTTACCTTGTTAGCTCGGGGATTCGATCTTCGATTCGAACATTTTGATTACTAGTCCAATGCTCTAACCACTAACGCGGTTGATTGGTAACGATGACATGAACATGTGTTGGGGTTGACATCCATACAAGCATTATACTCTTACCTCAACATAGTGTGAAATACACATATAGACAATAGGCAAATTTTACTGGGTGGCATTGAGGATATTTTCCCCCATGCATTTGCATTGCAATTCCATTGTTTTGAGGGCGAATTCGATTGACCTCTTTACCGAATCTATAGTTGTGTTAAAGATCTCACTAAGAGTTGGCAGATGACAGACAGCAAAGTAAACTTTTAAGCATGGTTACATTCTATTCTGTTGAGGCTGAATAGTGAAATCTCCAGTTTATGATAAATATTTGGTATTTGGTATTTTATTAGGTTACCATTAGCTGTTGCAAAAGCAGCAGCTACCCTTTCCTGGGGTCCACACAAAACATGAAACATAATACAGAATGACATAATACAGAACATCATTAGACAAGAACAGCTCAAGGACAGAACTACATACATTTTTAGAAAGGCACACGTAGCACAAACTATCTAGGTTAAATAGGGGAGAGGTGTTGTCCCGCGAGGTATTGCTTTATCTGTTTAAAGCAATACCTCGCAAACACATAAATATGTTCCTCTAGGTCTCGCTTTTGTGCTTCATGGTCTTGCTCTAGGACTTGCTTTTGTGTAAAGGTGTACAATTATGCAATATTCTGCTCTGCACTGAATATTGGAGCATGTGTATGGATATCAGATTGCCTTGCTGATACTACAACCGTTTGTCCCTTGTCCCTTGCGCTAGCTAGCGTACCATTTCTCCCTACTAGCTAGCTACTTCTAGCTTATGTTGTTGCTGGCTAGCGGTTCATGGCTTTTTGTTACATTTAATACACATGCCTCTTCTATAATTTGATTGTACTGTTATACAAACTGTTGTTGCACAAACAATGCAAGGGTGTATATTTAGTGGTTTTGCACACCACCATCTTTAGTAATAAACTAGCTAACTAGCTAGCTAACTAACCCGGTTCAAACCCTGATACGCCATACATACACACCTAGTAAGACATACATTTCTGCAGGGAATTAGCTAGTAAAGTAGATTTTTCTAGATATTGTTGAATTGAATGTAACACTTTTGCATTCACTCTGACACACAGATTTACCACCCAGCACTATGTGTCTGTGCGACATCAAAGAGCACGAACACCCCAGCTAGCAATGAGAAATCGGCCCAGAAGCGGCCCTCTTCCGAGGGGGCGAAACTGATTGAATCGGCACGGAATCAGTTGTTGGACTCTGCCCGGAATCAAAATGAATGACTGCCCAGATTCGGCCCAAGTACATCGGGCCGTTTCCATCTACCGGAATTCAGCCGACTTTGCTGGCATCTTACCAGAATACAAAAAAAACAGTTTGTGGGAACTTCAATCAAGGTAATTGATAAATGTCAAAGGTTGAAATTCCCCTTTACTATCTCTCAATCTGGGGTTGGTGGGATTGGCGGGGTAAAGTTCAGATTTTATGTGAATTACAGTGCCTTCAGAAAGGATTCACACCCCTTGGCTTTTTCCACATTTTGTTGTGTTACAGCCTGAATTGAAATTGATGAAATTGAGATTTTTGAAACTGGCTTACACACAATACCCCATAATGTCAAAGTAGAATGATGTTTTTAGAAATATTGACAAATATATTTTAAAAATTAAGCTGAAATGTCTTGAATTAAAAAACATTCAACCTCTTTGTTATGGCAAACCTAAATATATTCAGGATTAAAAATGTGCTTAACAAGTCACATAATAAGTTGCATGGACTCACTCTGTGTGCAATAATAGGGAAAGGGAAAGGGAGATACCTAGTCAGTTGTACAACTGAATCAGAGAGGTGCGGGTGGCTGCCTTAAATCAACATCCTAATAGTGTTTAACATGATTTTTGAATGACTACCTTATCTTGGTGCCGCACACATACAATTATCTGTAAGGTCCCTCAGTCGAGCAGTGAATTTCAAACACAGATTCAACCACGAAGACTAGGGAGGTTTTCCAATGCCTCGCAAAGAAGTTCACCTATTGGTAGATGGGTAAAGAAAACTAAAAAATATATATCTTTTATATCAAAGGAATATCCCTTTGAGCATGGTGAAGTTATTAAATACATTTTGGATGGTGTATCAATACACACAGTCACCACAAATATACAGGCATCCCTTCTAACTCAGAGTAAGGAAACCGCTCAGGGATTTCACCATGAGGCCAATGGTGACTTTAAAATAGTTACAGAGTTTAATGGCTGTGATAGGAGAAAACTGAGGATGGATCAACAACGTTGTAGTTACGCCACAATACAAATCAAATCAAAGTTTATTTGTCACGTGTGCCGAATACAACAGCTACAACCTTACAGTGAAATGCTTACTTACAGGCTCTAACCAACAGTGCAAAAAAGGTATTATGTGAACAATAGGTAGTAAAGAAATAAAAACAACAGTAAAAAGACAGTGAGAAATAACTGTAGCGAGGCTATATAGAGTATCGAGTCTATAACAGTAGCGAGGCTGCATACAGGCACCGGTTAGTCGGGCTGATTGAGGTAGTATGTACATGTAGATATGGTTAAGGTGACTATGCATATATGATGAACAGAGAGTAGCAGTAGCGTAAAAGAGGGGTTGGCCGGTGGTGGGTGGCAGGACACAATGCAGATAGCCCAGTTAGCCAATGTGTGGGGGCACTGGTTGGTAGGGCCAATTGAGGTAGTATGTACATGAATGTATAGTTAAAGTGACTATGCATATATGACAAACAGAGAGTTGCAGCAGCGTAAAAGAGGGGTTGGGGGGGCATAATGCAAATAGTCCGGGTAGCCATTTGATTACCTGTTCAGGAGTCTTATGGCTTTGGGTAAAAACTGTTGAGAAGCCTTTTTGTCCTAGACTCCGGTACCGCTTGCCATGCGGTAGTAGAGAGAACAGTCTATGACTGGGGTGGCTGGGGTAACAACCAATCAGCTTGTTACCAACCCTTAGTAAACTTTTGGGAAAAAAGTAAAAATTCCCCACCCACCCTTCCCCCACCCCCAATTTCGTGATTACGATCTAGTCTCACCGCTGCAACTCCCCAAAGGGCTAGGGAGAGGTGAAGGTCGAGTCATGCGTCCTCCGAAACATGACCCACCAAGCCACGCTTCTTAACACCCGCTTGGTTAACTCGGAAGCCAGCTACACCAATGTGTCGGAGGAAACATCATTCAAATAATGACCGAAGTCATCCTGCAGGCGCCTGGCCCGCCACAAGGAGTCACTAGAGCGCGATGAGTAAAGTAAATACATATGTGAACCCTCTCCAACATGATCCAGGTAGAATCAGGAATTCCCCAGGGCAGCTGTTTAGGCCCCTTACGTTTTTCAATCTTTACTAACAACATGCCACTGGCTTTGAGTAAAGCCAGTGTGTCTATGTATGCAGATGACTCAAGTTTCAGAATGGGTGGCAAGGAATAAGTCAGTCATAAATATTTCAAAAACTAAAATCAAAGCATATAGGACAAATCATTCCCTAAACCCTAACATCAACTAAATCTTGTAATTATTAATGTGGAAATTGAGCAAGTTGAGCTGACTAAACTGCTTGGTAACACTGGATTGTAAACTGTCATGATCAAAATATATTGATACAACAGTAGCTAATATGGGGAGAAGTCTGTCCATAATAAAGCGCTGCTCTGCCGACTTAACAACACTATCAACAAGGCAGGACTTTTTTTTACACTTGGCTCAGAACAAGGCAGCACGGGGAGCTAGCATTAATCTCTCATGGCTCAAAGTGGAGGAGAGATTGATTTCATCGCTACTTGTTCTTGTAAGAGGTGTTGACATGCTGAATGTACCGAGCTGTCTGTTTAAACTAGTAGCACACAGCTCGGACACACATCCATACCCCACAAGACATACCAACAGAGGTCTCTTCACAATACCCAAGTCCAGAACAGACTATGGGAGTACTACATAGAGCCATGACTAAATGGAACTCTATTCCACATCAGGTAACTGATGCAAGCAGTAGAATCAGATTTAAAAAACAGGTCAAAATACACCTTATGGAACAGCGGGGACTGTGAAGAAACACACACAAAGGTACAGACATACGCATACACACACAAGCACTAGTACACACACTCTAGACACACGTACATTGTAATATTGTTTTATGGTGGTATACATTTTGTATTGTAGATATATGATATGTAGTGGTGTAATAATGTTATTTGATGTGCTGTTTAATATTTTGTTTTATATGTAATGTAAGTGCCTTAATGTGTCTGGACCCCAGGAAGAGTAGCTGTTGCCTTGGCAAATACAACCTTGAGCAACTGCACAGTCATTTACTTACATTAATGGGAAGGATGTGGGTGAACATGGACGGAGACAGTGGCGACCCATCATTCGCTAACAACAACAAAATATACATGTTGAATTAATAAAACTGCATACAACATGGTCTCTTTTTCACTTTCTTGAGTAAGGCAGCTCCAAAATGCAGGTGTTTCAGCCTAGCTCAGTGCTTTCTGTGGAGTGGGGCAGCCAGCAGAAAGTACAGAGCGCAGGGGTTGGTAATGTTCTGTGGATGCGCCGTGATTGGCTCAGTGTTCTGTCACTCATGGGGATATACGGGTAGAGCAAAACAATTCTAGCCCCTTGGGTGCTGCCGTAGACTTACATTAGAAGTGCCCATCCAAGAAGACTCAAGGTCATTGGCCACAGATAAAATCATGTCAAATCATGTTATATCTACCGTAGTTTTGATTGGACTAGTCATGTCAACATCATACTTTAAAAATCTTAGCTAGCAAGATAGACAAGCAGTCATCATCATGCATCAAGTCGGGCAATCTACTGTCAAATTCTTTTCAAACCCTGCCAATCGGAAATCGGAAATTGGACATAAACATTACACAAGTTGGATATTGCAAATTCAACAATGAGTAGCCCCGGTTTGATCCCAGTCTGTGTCACAGCCGGCTGTGACCGGGAGACCCATTAGGTGGTGCACAATTAGCCAAGCATCGTCCGGGTTAGGGGAGGGTTTGGCCGGCCAGGTTGTCATCGTGTTCTAGCGACTCTTTGTGGCAGGCCAGTCGTCTGCAAGCTGACTTCGGTCGTCAGTTCAACAGTGTTTCCTCCGACACATTGGTGTGGCTGGCTTCCGTGTTAAGTGAGCAGTGTGTCAAGAAGCAGTGTGGCTTGGCTCTCGACCTTCCGTAGGGGAGTTGCAGCGATGAGACAAGAGCGTAACTACCAATTGGATATCACAAAAAAGGGGGTAACGCCGTGTGCCAGAAAGGTTTGAATGCATTGGCAATGCTGTCAATCAAACATAACTTCTGCCACATTCAAGACAACTGGGAACTCGTATAAAACTAGCTCCGACTGGGAAAATAATTTTAAACGGTCATCCAACTCGGAATTCCAAGTCGGAATTTTGGCCTTCTTTCTAGAGCCCACAAGAAGGACCGCCGCGCAGCCTTCCTGTTCAGGTGAACACAGCACAACAAGGTGAGTCCAAAAATGTATTGTATGCTGCTGTATAAATTATGTAATATGCCAGAGAGATATGTATACTCTAGCCAAGAAAGTAATACTTAGTGTATGTTGTGTAGTAAGCTATTAGTAGCCCATGTGCCTTACCCTAATAATTTGTTCCCTTTCCTCCCTCATAACTTAGCCTACTGTTCTGACTTGATGGTGCACATGTAGCCTATTAATAGCCTGTTTTAGAGAAATATACTCATTGAATATTGTAAGGAGTTTCATTGTCTGCTTATATGCTCCCCTTATTTACCCTACCCGGTTCTGACTTGGTGTACAGGGAGAATACTGTAAGAACGGCCCATGTTCTGAATTCTGTCGCTGTACATTTCAAAAGTGCTGAACAAATAGTTATATTGACTACGTCTGTACTACCTGTAGCTTGCCCATTAATCTCTTAATCGAAATCACGGATTGCCCCTTATGCCATAGTTTGTATATCTCAATTGTCAGTAGAAACCACATTTGTTTAAGTAAGTCAGCCAGTTGGTCACATTTTGATAAATGTATATATTGTGTATATCTTATCTTATCTTGATAGGCTAGAGCTATTATTTTTAAATCATACCATGTCATGGGCTAGTGAAAAGACAGACATGATTTTGTTTGAAATATATTTCAAGGTAATTGTATTCTGGAGAGACAAATAATCATGTTTTGTGGCAAAACGCTATATATAATACACCCCAATCAACAGAACACCAATAGAAAAAATATCCCGATTGGGTTTTAATCAGTTACATGTTGTGCTAATAAAATCAACCAGATGGCTCAAGATTGACTTCGAAATTGGACTTCTGTCCATGTATTGAGGACGTCGGGAAATGACATAAAAACCGGCCACTAGGGGAGTCGGGAAATGACTTCAAAACCGTCCACTAGGGGCAACAGTGAGTGCTATTACCATCAAGTAGGCTTAACTCCGGATCCGAAGGTTGAGTGTTCAATCCCAGTGGTAGACACTTGTTTATATTTTATTTTAACCCTATCCCAAACCTTAAGCCTTAAAGGGATACTTCGGGATTTTGGCATTGAAGATGTTTATCAATGTTTCTCCAAGTTAAGTGTTAAGGTTTTGGATATGGTTAAAACATACATTTTAGGCATTAATTCCAAATGGTTAAGAGATATTTCAGAATTTTTGCAAGAAGCCCTTTATCTACTTCCCCAGAGTCAGATGAACTTGTGGATACCATTTTTATGTCTCTGCATACAGTATAAAGGAAGTTATAGTTCATTTTGGGGTTTATTTTTTGACATTCAAGCAAATTTTGGATTAATTCCATGGGGTTTTTACGTTTTTTTTTTCATTAGGATAAATCAAGGGAAGCTTTTTTAGTTTGATTATACATACTGTAGGGAAGGATTTAAGTAATAATAAGAACATTGAAAGTCTGTCGCATTTCATTATTTTCCGATCAAGGATGGATTGATTCTTACTGTCAGAGTGACGCAGCCTGCTGTTTACAACCTCCGTATGTTTGCAGTCAGTAGCCTATCATTGGTTCCTGTCACTGGATTTTGTCTCTCTTCTTTTCATGAGCTTGTTTAGAAAGTTTACTCTTTCGGCCAACAGGAACAGATATCACAGGCTGTCGAAGGAATCCATAACCAAAAGGTCCACAGTAGCCAGTGCGTGAACAGCTGGAAGTGACAGCTGTTTATCACCTTATCTGGGCTTTTAAACAAGAGGATAGCCGAAATGATTAAGATAATGCTTATTAGGTTTGGGGAAAAGTGTGGGAAAATACAGTACCAGTCAAAAGTTTGGACACCAACTCATTCAAGGGTTTTTCTTTATTTGTACTATTTTCTACATTGTAGAATAATAGTGAAGACATCAAAACTATGAAATAACACGTATGGAATCATGTTGTAACCAAAAAAGTGTTAAAACAAATCAAAATTGATTTTAGGTTCTTCAATGTAGTAACCAAAAAAATGTTGAACAAATTTAAATATATTTTAGGTTCTTCAAAGTAGCCACCCTTTGCTTTGATGACAGCTTTGCACACTCTAGGCATTCTCTCAACCAGCTTCACATGGAATGCTTTTCTAGCTGTCTTGAAGGAGCTCCCATATATGCTGAGCACTTGATGGCTGCTTTTCCTTCACTCTGTGGTCCAACTCATCCTAAACCATCTCAATTGAGAAAGTCAGTTGTACAACTGAATGCATTCAACTGAAATGTGTCTCCGCATTTAACACAACCCCTCTGAATCAGAGAGGTGTGGGGAACAGTGGGTTAACTGTCTTGCTCAGGGGCAGAACCATTTTTACCTTGTCAGCGCAGCAGATTCAATCCAGTGACCTTTCGGTTACTGGCCCAACGCTCTAACCACTAGGCTACCCTCCGCCTGGGATGAGGTTGGGTGATTGTGCAGGCCAGGTCATCTGATGCAGCACTCCATCACTCTCCTTCTTGGTCAAATAGCTCTTACACAGCCTGGAGGTGTGTTGGATCATTGTCCTCTTGAAAAACAAATGATAGTCCCACTATATGCAAACCAGATGGGATGGCGTATCGCTGCAGAATGCTGTGGTAGCCATGCTGGTTAAGTGTGCATTGAATTCTAAATAAATCACTGACAGCGTCACCAGCAAAGCACCCCCATACCATCACACCTCCTCCTCCATGCTTCACGGTGGGAACCACACATGCAGAGATCATCCGTTCACCTACTCTGCGTCTCACAAAGACACGACAGTTGGAACCAAAAATCGACAATTAGGACTGATCAGACCAAAGGACAGATTTCCACCGGTCTGATGTCGATTGCTTGTGTTTCTTGTCCCAAGCAAGTCTATTCTTCTTATTGGTGTCCTTTAGTAATGGTTTCTTTGCAGCAATTCGACCATCAGGGCCCCTGGACCCGTGCCCTGCGTGCCTGGTCGGTATTCAGCTACGCTTACTACAAGTTTAGATAATTGGCTAGACTCATTTAACAATAAAACAATTGTTGGCTGACACAGCTACATTAGTGACAAAACAAGAGAAAAACTGCTGATGCACAACCAAGTTTTTAACTTTTAACTCTCAACAGTAAGTTGAGACCTCGAATGAACCCCCCCTCCCCCCCAAAAAAAATCATGATTTGAATGTGGTTTCGCGGTCCCCTAGAGGCCGGGGGCCCTTAGTGATCGCTTTTGTCTCTTATGCCTGGAGCCGGCCTTGGTTATTGGGGTGCTAACATGGCTGCCATAGAATTGTGAAGTGTCATGTAAATGCACCATAATGCAGAAACCTCAATGTCCCAACTCTTTAAACACATGGCTCTGGATATATCGTGTTTTGGTATGAAACAAGCGGGTTAGATATCTCCTTTTGCAACAACAAAAAACACTTCCTACAGCACATTTAAAGTAAATGTTTAAAAAGTGTTCATACATATAGAAAGAGACCCATGAGTATTGTTTTCAGATGAAAAAATGTGAATGTAAAAAAATTGGTGTTTATTGCATTTTGGAATCAATCAAACACTTCACTTATAGTTACATTTATTTGAACATAGGCTACATTTTCATTGCTAATTAATTTATCAACAGCAGTGACAGTGGCCTAAATATTGGAATGAGTTTAGCTATTAATGCTCTTGTTATTCTGTGATATACTTTTGCCACACTGGCTGAACATGAAAATAAATCTCACTTTGGTGGGTTTCTCTGGTTGATAGGGGATTCGGGGAATAGTTGAATATCTCACTCTCACTACATAATTGATGAGGTGTTTAGAACTGTATTCTTTATTCATGCCAGATGTACATTTAAAATCATCTTGTCTATAACCAAATGTTAGATAAAATAGGCAGAAATGTTAGCTCTCTACCTACTGCACACTCTTAGAAAAAGGGTTATTTGGAATTCTATATAGAACCTCTTGGTTCTTTGAAGGAGATTAAACAACCCTTTATTTAAAAAAGGTTATATACACCACCGTTCAAAAGTTTGGGGTCACTTAGAAATGTCCTTGTTTTTGAAAGAAATGCAATTTTGTTAGCATAGATGAAAACTGTTGTTCTGATTAAAGAAGCAATAAAACTTGCCTTCTTTAGACTAGTTGAGTATCTGGAGCATCAGCATTTTATGTGTTCGATTACAGGGTCAAAATGGCCAGAAACAAATAACTTTCTTCTGAAACTTGTCAGTTTATTCTTGTTCTGAGAAATGAAGGCTATTCCATGCGAGAAATTGACAAGAAACTGAAGCTCTCGTGCAACGCTGCGTACTACTCCCTTCACAGAAAAGCGCAAACTGGCCCTAACCAGAATAGAAAGAGTGGGAGGCCCCGGTGCACAACTGAGCAAGAGGACAAGTACATTAGAGTGTTTAGTTTGAGAAACAGACGCCTCACAAGTCCTCAACTGGCAGCTTCATTAAATAGTACCCGCAAAAGACCAGTCTCAATGTCAACAGTGAAGAGGCAACTAAGGGATGCGAGAAAAGAGAAACTGGAAAAAGCAGTAGCTGAGACACAAAACGCTGGTAGCCTTGAACAAACAAGACGAACTGGCACAGACAGACAGAAAAAACAGGTATAAATACCCAGAGGATAAGTGGGGAAGATGGGTGACACCTGGAGGGAGTGGAGGCAAGCACAAGGACAGGTGAAAACCGATCAGCGCATGACACACCATGCTGAAATGTGGGGCGGCAGGTAGCCTAGTGGTTAGAGTGTTGGACTAGTAAACGAAAGGTTGCTAGGTTGAATCCCTGAGCTGACAAGGTAAAAATCTGTCGTTCTGCTCCTGAACAAGGCAGTTAACCCACTGTTCCTAGGCTGTCATTGAAAATAAGAATTTGTTCTTAACTTGCCTTGTTAAATAAAGGTTAAAAAAAAGGCATGTTCAATGTATGCTTTTTTTAAAAAATTGCCCATCTACCAATTAGTGACCTTTGCGAGGGATTGGAAAATCTCCCTGGTCTTTGTGATTGAATCTGTATTTGAAATTCGCTGCTCGACTGAGGGAGCTTACAGATAATTGTTTGTGTGGGGTACAGAGATGAAGTAGTCATAGATAAAATCATGTTAAACACAACATTTTTACTTCTAAACTTATTTAGGCTTGCCCTAACAAAGGAGTTGAATACTTATTGACTGAAGACATTTCAGCTTTTCATGTTTATTAATTTGTAAAAAATTGGATAAACATCATTCCACTTTGACATTATGGGGTATGGTGTGTAGTTCAGTGACAAAAGAAATCTACATTTTATACATTTTATATTCAGGCTGTAACACAACAAAATGTGGAACAAATCAAGGGGTGTGAATACTTTCTGAAGGCACTGTAAGTTGTTCTTCTACATCATAATAATGATATGTCTGTATAGCTCATGATTTTGTTCCTTTTTTCTTCTTCTCAGGAACCAGGCAGGCAACAACCCATACTGTACTGTTCCTTAAAGAAGTCAGCAAGATTGTGGGCCATCATTCAACCAAAGAGAAGCCTCTCTTGCCAGCAGTGCATATTCCCAAACTATGCTTGCATATAGTGACAATAAAAAAAACGATGCTTGTATTCTTTTGACCATTATTTAAATGTTTATTATAATATATTCTTAGCTAAAAATATAACTATTTATTAGTTGTAGGCATAATTCATAAATGGCACCATACAGGGATCTACATGTATATGGAACCCATTTTGGTTCAGTGAAGAACAACCCTTAGGGTTCTAACCAAAGAACTCTATAAATGTGTTCCATAATATAACTTTTAGGGGTTCCATATATGAAGCAAGAGATATAGCCTTTTTGGTTCTACATAGAACATTATTTTCTAACAGTGTAGGTTTCTGGACGTAAAGGGTCCCTTCTCAAGTGCTTGGTTGCCAGAATCCACTGGGTTTCAAAGATCTGTGTTTTTCTGTGGATTATTTCCCATAACACATTCTGGTCCCGCTGTTTCCATCAATCTGCCTACTGTTGACAAACCTGCTGACATTCACAGTAGCCTACATATAAATGGATTAAAGATTCACTAGATTGATTTCACATTTCTCCAGCAGGGTTACACACAGGGATTATTTAAAGCACAGGGCAAGAGCAAAACACGAAATATTGAGAAGCCAAAATGTTTTCTCCTTCACAAAGTCATGTTAAGTCACTTTTGTCCAACTGTGGTTGAACAGAATCAGATCTTTCTGGACAATGACATGTCAATTTGTTTTTCAAAGGTATTTTTTCTGAATGGAATTTTTTTTTGACTTTTGGATTGCTTAGTAGCCATACCAGCTCTCAACCAACTCTGTTGATATCCCTATACATGCATATCACCAAACAACTTCCAAATAAAAAAGGATGTGTCATATTACCTTTGCATTTTTTTCTGAGTATTACCAAGAGGCATACGTATCATCCATGTCAGTGAATGTTTCCTGTGTTCTTCTAGTCTTTCCCTTAACAGAGACTCACTTCACTACAGCAATGTAGTATTTTGTGTGTGGGCCCACCTCTTGCATACTATTTCAGAGGAGAAATCATCCAAAGCTGATCCCTCCATGTCTTCATGTACAAGTTGAAACACTGCTGACGCCACAGGTTTGTTTGCTACTGTTACAGGGCTAAGCAACGGAGTGGAAAACTTGATGTTCTGCTGGGGTAACAATTCCCAGTGCTTTATACCATAAAACTAATTAAAGATGTGAGCTAAAAAAATGTATCATCCCTGTTGTGCAGCTTCAAAAACTTCATCACAGCTTCCTATTCCCCTGTCTTTCATTCGATCTTATTTATTTATTGGCAGGCTATGGAGGCTGGGCAGAGAGAGAGGCAGGCAGGGCTCACCGTGTCTGTATAGATTAACCAGGGATGAGAGAACTTCACTCATCTCACCTGGTGGAGTTTCCTTGATTGATTCTCCAAACTGTAACATGGCAGAAGTCAAAATATTTTGGAATGCAAATTATTTGTAAAAGTACAGTTTAAAATGCATGTAAGATAAATGGTGCATTTCAAAAGGTTGGGAGGTCAGGGATATGTTGGCAAATAATGAACTCCCCATTCGCCACTGCCATCTGACCAGGAAACTGAGAGTTATTTTGCTTACCGATTGCTATGGCAATTATGCTAAACCCTGCTCATCTACTTTGAGCCTCTTTATTAGATGAGGGATTTCATTTGCACCAAATAAAAATAATCACATCCACAACATGAACATTCCTGGTGGCTGTTTCTCTGACTGTACTCTTGCAGCTCCCAGCCAGATCATATCAAATCAAATTGTATTTGTCACGTGCCGAATACAACAGGTGTAGACTTTACCTTCAAATGCTTACTTACAAGCCCTTCCCAACGATGCAGAGTTAAAATAAAATATAAATAAATATACACAATGAATAAAATAATAAAATACACAATGCATGATGCTATACACTGAGTGTACAAAACATTAGGAACACTTGCTCTTTCCATGACATAGACTGACCAGGTGAAAGCTATGATCCCTTATTGTTGTTGGATTTTCCACACTCAACAGTTTCCCGTGTGTATCAAGAATAGTCCATCACCCAAAGGACATCCAGCCAAATTGACACAACTGTGGGAAGCATGGGCCAGCATCCCTGTGGAACGCTTTCGATACCTTTTAGAGTCCATCCCCGACGAATTGAGGCTGTTCTGAGTGCGAAAGGGGCATCTTGATACACACTGGAAACTGTTGAGCGTGAAACACCTAGCAGCATTGTAGTTCTTGACACACTCAAACTGGTGTGCCTGGCACCTGCTACCATACTCCGTTCAAAGGCACTTAAATCTTTTGCCTTGCCAATTTATTAATGTATTTTATTTTATTAAACATTTATTTATCTTGGAAAGTCATTTAAGAAAAAATTCTTAGTAACAATGACGGCCTACCATTCACCCTCTGAATGGCACACATACACAATACATGTCTCAATTGTCTCAAAGCTTAAAAATTATTCTTGAACCTGTCTCCTCCCTTTAGTCTACACTGATTGAAGTGGATTTAACAAACAACAAGGAATCATAGCCGGTCAGTCTATGTCATGGAAAGAGCAGGTGTTCTTAATGTTTTGTATACTCAGTGTATATCGTATGTATCTGTGTTTTTAGTGTTTCTGAGCATTGACTCAATCGAACATGCCATTTTTGAAAATACACATCCCAGTTATTTGTGTAATATCTGTCATTTCTCCTGTTTAAATATTACTGCATACCATACGCTGTATTGGCAACATCTGTGTTTGCATTATCAGCTGTAAGGTGTAAGCATACTCTTTGTTTGCCCAGTTTGCCCACACACAAAGAACTATAAATCTTAGCCAGCATCTATCTGTTCTAATCGTCATAGTTATCCCACGATAAAGGCATCCCTGCTTGACCAGCAGTGTCAACTTTGGTGCAAGAACCTGTGCGTTCTCTAAACACTGAATGTCTGACACATGCCAAGTCCAGGCAACAATTCAATCAGTGTGCGATCACGGGGGACACAGGCTTATTGACAAAGAGACAATACGTGTGCAGTTAGCTGGCACTCTGACAGAAACATGGACACCACAGACCAGAAGGTCCCATTTAGTTGATATGATGCCCATGCCACTTTACACATTTTGCCAATAGGCTGAGAGAAAGTGTTGCTGTTTAGAAGCTCAGGGATTCTTGAAAGATGGGACAATCTCAACTTTTTTTGCTCGTGGGCACACATGGATGGCTGGCTCTGATTACAGAAAGCTCCTCAATGTTTAATAGTAATAGGCTACATTTTGTAGATATTACATGTTTCACTCACAGGAATAACTGTGGTATTATTTTGGATCTTGCCGTACACTCCAAAAGACTTCCAATGACTCGTAAGTCATGTAATAATCATTGAAAAGTCTCGGCAAAAGTATCTAAGTTTTTAAGCATTGGGAGTGTTAGGGATTGCACATTCAGAACCTCGCATAATACTGAAATAAAGACCTGCAACTTTGATCTTACTCTTTGCATTCTGTTGCATCAGGGTGTACTTCCAATAAAATCTCATTATTAACAGTTTACTACCTTAGTGTCAGAGGAATACCTGATTTGTTTGTATAATTCAGACCTTTATCAGACACCAGCGGCTACCTGGGGCTAGCCTTGACAAGGTCAAATGAAATGAAATCAAATGTATTTATGAAGCCCTTTTTAAATCAGCAGATGTCACAATGTGCTTATACAGAAACCCAGGCTTCACATCACTGTGACAGACAACTGAATTACAGATAAAAATGAGGCCGTTTTACCAAAGAATTATGTCTGTCACAAAAGAGGAGATGCAGTGTCACTCAGTAACCCCAGTGATGTTTTTAGAGGTAAGCATAAGGTGGACAGAGAGATAGAGAGGCGGCTCTCCCATGCGCTTGGTGTCCTTCTCGCTTTAACATGAGCTGACACCTTGTGTGTGGAACACACACTATCAAACAAGATGTGTGAGGATCGGCTGTGCTCCCCTATGCATACTAAAATCCTATAGGTCCCACTCCGAAGCCCTGGAAACAGCCACTTTTTATTTTAAATAGAAAGGCTCTTGGTTTGTATGCCTCCTCTTTCATTAAGCAAATACTTTACTAGCGTACAATTGCTTTTTCTACAGAGCACAGTGGGTGTATTCATATTGGCTTTGCAGCTCAAAGCACTCAGCATGTGTCAAAGAGAGTAGAAAAGACTGTAGCTTAACACAATCCAGGAGAAAGGGAACTCTTTAACTCTTTCAATCGGTTTGTTTTCATCAATATCAGAACAGTTACACATTTAATGTCACACATGCTTCATGAACTAACCCTGCAATACATATCTCACTTCTTTATCTGAAACAGCTAAAAAATATTGACATTCATTAACACTGTGAGAGATTCATGAGGAGTTAGACATGATGTGGCCTAGATAGTAAATTTGTCTGTGGGCACGACAACTTTAAAAAATAGTCAACAACATTCCAAGTTGACATCACAGTGAGCGTTTATAGGCTTGTAAAACAAGGATACAAGTGATTGTGTTGTTTGAGAGGTTTTTACTTAGAAACAGACGGGACCTTGGGGACTGGCAGGAGACCCAGGAACCAGTGGTGTATGAACCAATCCCATTTGGCAAAGGGCGATTTCCTCCCTTAAGGATCTGCCCCTTTTTTTCAATTTTGACCTAAAATGACATACCCAAATCTAAAAGTGATCCCGGCATTATAAATATTGTTTTTTGAAAACAGATATGTTGGTGAACACCTGTTGTGCCGTTTTATTCGAAACCTAAACCGAAATTCCTCAATTCCCTTTATTTGATACGACGCAGCTTTCAGTTGTCTCACTACCTTTGTACTTTTATGACAGCCTTTGTGATAATGCAATCACTGTAGATAATAAAAAAAATATGATTTTGTTTTGTAGGCTAATACAATTTTCATTACAGTAAATTCAAAGTCTCTTGAGGGGCATCTCATGAATCACTAGTGATCAACAAACCTCCGTTTGGGAACCTGTGGCCAGATGTTACCTACAAGCTAGAAGTATAATGATCTGATAAGCAATATAGGAACCTGACAACCTTGAGAAAAGTAATAGACCAACGTATTAGTGTAATGAGTCAGAAATGTATTGTACTGTAGCCTATACACAGACTAACTCCAGACTAACATTTTACCCTGGTGGCACTGAAGCCACTAACTTTTTCAGTTGGTGTCACCAGTCCATGATTTTAATTATCCTATAATTGTAATTCACAGTGCTTTGTTAAAAAATGTTATAGACTACTGATATGTTATTCAAGAAATACGTTGTTTCATCGAACATGATTAAGCAGGAATCCAAGTTATTTTGAGGTGCAACCTAACCCAGTGATTGTCAATCATTTTGGGTTGACAATTAGGCTATTGTTGTTATATTTTACTGTTAAAATAGGAATTTTCAACAAAACAAAAATCAATAGAGATGAATTTGCCTACATCTTTATGTGCACTAATGTCATAGGCTAATTCATTTGGTGCTAATTCATCACCTGACAAAGTGGAAACTCAAAACTCATTGGCTAGATCGCTAATTCTAAATATAATAACCACTGGTAGTAGCCATGTACTAATCTAACAGTACATTTTATGTCCTAAAAAACTTTGCAGTCATAGCCTACTACCCAATGAGGCCCATGCACTCGCAATGGACAATAAGCATTTTGCTCGATACGTATCTCAAAGCCATATCAAATATCTTGGTTGTAAAATAGTTGCTTTAGAACAAAACATTTAGAGTAGAGAAATAAAAAGTATACCTACAGAAAGCTGAGAACCTACTCTTTTCAACTATAACAACAAGTATTACACAGGATAGCTGTGTTTTTCCCGCAATTGGATATTGAAATATTATACAATCAGGAAACATTTTTTTCTCCCGGAGTGCAGTGAGAGAGGCATTGAGAGCAGCAGGCACCAGTGAAACAGGCACACCGTCTGGGCAAACACTTTCATTACAGGAATCATGAGGATAATACACTTCACTGTTTGACCAAATCATGTTTTAGCCTCCTAAAAAATAGGACGTTTTGAGTGAGGTGACCTTGTATGATGCGATCAATAAAAAATGTAACTTACACAGCCAAGTCAAGGGTCATAAAATGCGACTAAATGGTCGCAGTCTGGAGCCCTGCCTATACATCAAAATCACATGCTGATATTCACACTTATGCTCCATATCTCCTTATCTCCTGAGAATTCTGCACTTTTTTATTTTACTTTGTTGTCATTGTCTCTATTATCTACTGTAATGGTTAACTTCCCAATTGTGAGATATTCAGCAATGGCCTTAACGAACTGCTGCAGTACCATTATTTGCAGTGCCATTAGTTTTGATATTGCAACCTTCGCCGTTGAAACTCTCAGTGCTGTTTCCATGGTGACCACCTCTGCCTCTCAGGCTATTGTGTATAGCTCTCTCCCTGTCTGGCCTGTGAGAATTGTCTCTTCACACTCCCCTGTCTCTCTCTCTCTCTCTCTCTCTCTCTTTCTCTCTTTCTCTCTCTCTCTCACTCACTCTCTCTCTCTCTCTCTTTCTTTCCCCTCTCTCTTATCTCTCTCTCCTTCTCGCTCTCAAGGTCATTTAATCAATTACATTTTCCATGAATTAATGCTATACTGTACATAGTGTTTGCGAGTTTACCACATATATTCCCTTTCAACAACACAGGAACTATTGATTGGAGTGTTCTATTATGTTTCTATTTTACTCCAATTTTATACATATAGTTACTTAAAGAGGCAATCCGCAGTTGAAGCAATAACAAAATGTTTTCCCTGCTCCTGTTTTGCCAAAAAGGCTGGAGAAATGTAACCACTCTCAAATTCATATACAAAGCTATGGATGCAAGGACTGATCATCCATGATGTCAAACTATTGTTTTAACCATGTTTTGAGGCTACATAGTGTTTCTTTACATTTATGTGTTTACAAGCATTGGAATAAAAAAGGCTTATATTTAGGCTTCTGATGTCGTATGACAGTTGAACTAATCTCATGAGGCATTAATAATTTATATTCTTCAAGAATCAATGGGTACGTATCATTAATTTATAAGTTGAAAAATTGATATAGCAACTGCAGATTGCCCCTTTAAGCTAATATGACCAAAATTATACGGTCCGTGGTCAATATGTGTGCTGTAAACAGATTTAAGTACCAATGAGCTGAATATTGTAAACTTTGTTCTCAAATGTTCACGTCACAGGTGGCTCAGCCTGTAGAGCAGCGGTGTGGGAGTTTCTCGTCTTGTGGAGGCACAGGGTCGAATTCTTTACTCAAAAAAAAAAGAGACATATTGTATGTGATCGTGTCTCGATGTAATCAAGTAATGAAATTATCGTTATTTTCAAATACAATCTCTTTTTGGGCTTAATTGTGATCATTTGCAGTGTACAAATGATAATATTTATGTTCCGGCCCGCCACCATCCACTCTGACAGAAATTGGCCAACGGTTGAATCTACCCTTGTTGTAAAGAGTTCAATCAATGTGTGTAGAATCTATGTCATGCGTTGATTCATGCTGAACTTCTTTATGAATATGTTTTTTTTAATGTTTTCTTATATTTATCTTGACTTTAAGGGTCCAGGAGATATCACTACTTCATCCCCTTCAGGTCTCATCCCCGATATGGATAGGTACTCAAAAGTGTGCACATATGATGTAGGGATGTACACTTCATTGACATCTTTGTCTCTTCCTCACAATGCTCTCAATGGTAGGACCATGCTTGGTGAGCGATTTTACCAGTTGGGGACTTTTAGAAGTGCTGACAACACTATGCTAAGTCTTCATCTTCTAATCCATGTGACCATCATCTGACCATCATCGCTAGTGATTACAGACTGTGCAGTCAGCTTATAATTACTGCTCAATGACCAGAGGATCACATGACCACTTGGTTAGAGAAGCTCTGGGGATATTAAGGTTTTGCCGCTTCAATTGCTGGCCAATGTCTCTAACCGATCTTTTCTAAAGGCAGAGTGACCATGTGAAAACTCATAGTAATAGTTCTAACCTTCTCTCCGGCTTAGACAAATGTTTAGGATTTTCATTACTTACATTTTTATTTTGAGATGGCGTAGGCGTGGTTCCTGTCTGCTTGCCTTTGAGTTGTTTGTCAGATTTCTCAGCATGACAATCCCATTAATCAGGTCTGATTATAGGGAGATTATTTCACCTGAATAATTGCAGTTTTGCTCTAGTAACTCTCTGAAATATCTCACTATTAAATGCATGAATTTAATGACCGTAATGTCATCGGGAATATAAGATGTGTGAAGTCATTATTTCCATAATCTTAAGTGAGCCTGTAAGCAGGTACCTTCCCACTTCCCTTAACATTTCAGTGTTCTTTGTGACTTAGTGACTTGGCTAAGGAGAGCAGAGGCCAATTACATAGAATGCCCCATTAGCTCACTTCATAATTTATACTTTTAACACTGCTTAAAAGGCTTTTGAGGTCTTTCAGAGGGACAAACCCTGGACTAAATGTTAAATTACAGGCTAAATGTTGTCACGTGAAACCTACAGTTTAATTGATGCAATAAATATATTTTATATTTAACCTTTATTTAACTTGGCAAGTCAGTTAAGAACAAATTCTTATTTACAATGATGGCCTACCCCGGCCAAACCCTAATCCAGACAACGCGGAGCCAACTGTGCGCCGCCCTATTGGACTCCCAATCACAGCCGGTTGTGATACAGCCTGGAATTGAACCAGGGTCTGTAGTGACGCCTCTAGCACTGAGACCGCTGCGCCACTCGGGAGCCCAATAAACAAATGTAAATGTCCTACTGTTGGTTCAGTAAACATAGATGAGTGCATACCTTTACTTTAATGCAAAGACAATGATAACTGAAACAAACTACTTAACGTTTGCTGAACAAAAGTGGACTTGTTGAACATGGTTGATTTCTTCATCAGTGTGACATGAGGGTGATATTAGACAGTTACCAGTAGGGACAGGACTAAAAAAATATAATTGAAAGATACTTAATATAGAAATCGCTCCTTCATTTCCTGGTTGCTCAAATTCTAATAGTTCGCCTAATTTCAGTTTATGTGACAAAGCAAATATGAATAGTGTGTAGAATTATTGTATGATCTAAACCGCTGTGAAATATATAATAATCAAAACTATTGTATTTTCAGCAGTTTGGAGCTGGTGTACAAAACAAAAACTAAAAGACGCAAAAACTAAACTTAAGAATGGGAAGAATAGAAATAGTGCACATAGACCAGATCTACTTCTTCTTAGACTTGCTTTCAATGAGAATGACAGATCTATAACTTTCATTTCTATGCGAATTTGATCAGGTCACCCAAAAAGTTACATATTGCAGTTTTAAGTCTTTGGCACTACTTTACCACACTTTACATGTTCTTGGTTGTCTTACAGCAGCAACAAAGATGTATTTGTATTTTTATGAAACAGTACACTACTATTAGACATCATAATGCAATGCAAGTTGATAGCGTAGGAGATATATCCCAGTGCCTAGTTGGTGTCCTCACAGTGTTTACGGATTCAGTATAGGAGAGCAGCTCTATCTGTATCTGGACACAGCAAAGGCGATGTGCAAGACTGCAGAAATACTGTTCCAACCTGTCACTGTGATTGCCTAATTGGCTTGCCTCTCAAATCAGATGAAGCTGCAGGAGAATTCATTATTGCGCCAGCATGGCACCTCTACAAAGATAATTACTTTGCTAAAAAGTAGGCAAATCAGCATAATCTGAAGTATTTTCACTGTGTTAAGTCAATAATTGTTTGCTAGCAAAATTGAATCATCAAGGGGTGAGGTAGTGGGCCGAAGCGTGAAGTTGATCAAGCCCCGTCGAGGGAAGAGCTGACATTTTCTACATGACAGTAAAATATTGAATATGATGACTATAACATTTGTTGGCACCTTCAATACTTGCACATTTTTTCATAAAAATTTAATTTTAACACTGTCTGCTCAGGCATATTTGCCGAACTGCTAAACTTGGAACCAATCAGGCAGCCAATGGCCTGCTTCTATCTAAGATGTAAACATAGCCTCACGTGAAAGCTTGTGTGTGTGTGTGTGTGTGTGATAAAGAGGAACATAATAGCTAGCTCACAAAGACTGAAATAATACCAGGACAAAAATAATACATGTTCATTGAATTCAGCTCAGCATTCAACACCATAATCCCCTCCAAGCTCATTACCAAGCTCAGGACCCTGGGACTGAACACCTCCCTCTGCAACTGTTTCCTGGAGTTTCTATCGGGCCACCCCCAGACGGTAAGTGTAGGCAGCAACACATCCGCCATACTGATCATCAACACAGGGGCCGCTCAGGGGTGTGTGCTTAGTCCCCTCCTGAACTCCCTGTTCACCCACGACTGCATGGCTGCGCTGAACTCCAACACCATCATCAAGTTTGCTGACGACTAATCCGTGTACAGGACTAATCAGCCTATAGGGAGGAGGTCAGAGATCTGGCAGAGTTTTTTTCATTTTTTAAATGTATTTAATTATTTTCACCTTTATTTAACCAGGTAGGCCAGTTGAGAACATGTTCTCATTTACAACTGCGACCTGGCCAAAAAAAAAGCAAAGCAGTGCGACACAAACAACAACACAGAGTTACACATGGAATGAACAAGCGTACAGTCAATAACACAATGGAAAAAAGTCTATATACAGTGTGTGCAAATGGCGTGAGGAGGTAAGGCAATAAATAGGCCAGAGAGGCGAAGTAATTACAATTTAGCAAATTAACACTGGAGTGATAGATGTGCAGATGATGATGTGCAAGTAGAAATACTGGTGTGCAAAAGAGCAGAAAAGTAAATAAAAACAATATAGGGATGAGGTAGGTAGATTGGATGGGAAATATACAGATGGGCTATGTACAGCTACAGCTAACTGCTCAGATAGCTGATGTTTAAAGTTAGTGAGGGAAATATAAGTCTCCAACTTTAGCGATTTTTGCAATTCGTTCCAGTCATTGGCAGCAGAGAACTGGAAGGAAAGGCGGCCAAAGAGCTGTTGGCTTTGGGGATGACCAGTGAGATATACCTGCTGGAGCTCGTGCTATGGGTGGGTGTTGTTATGGTGACCAGTGAGCTGAGATAAGGCGGAGCTTTACCTAGCAAAGACTTATAGATGACCTGGAGCCAGTGGGTCTGGCGACGAATATGTAGCGAGGGCCAGCCGACGACAGCATACAGGTCGTAGTGGTGGTATATGGGGCTTTGGTGACAAAACGGATAGCACTGTGATAGACTGCATCCAGTTTGCTGAGTAGAGTGTTGGAGGCTATTTTGTAAATGACATCGCCGAAGTCGAGGATCGGTAAGATAGTCAGCTTTACGAGGTATGTTTGGCGGCGTGAGTGACGGAGGCTTTGATGTGAAATAGAAAGCTGATTCTAGATTTACTTTTGGATTGGAGCTGTTTAATATGAGTCTGGAAGGAGTGTTTACAGTCTAGCCAGACACCTAGGTATTTGTAGTTGTCAACATATTCTAAGTCAGAACCGTCCAGAGTAGTGATGCTAGTCGGGCGGGCGGGTGCGAGCAGCGAACGGTTAAAAAGCATGCATTTAGTTTTACTAGCGTTTAAGAGCAGTTGGAGGCCACGGAAGGAGTGTTGTATGGCATTGAAGCTCTTTGGAGGTTTGTTAACACAGTGTCCAAAGAAGGGCCAGATGTATACAGAATGGTGTCGTCTGCGTAGAGGAGGATCAGGGAATCACCAGCAGCAAGAGCGACATCGTTGATATACACAGAGAAAAGAGTCGGCCCGAGAATTGAACCCTGTGGTACCCCCATAGAGACTGCCAGAGGTCCGGACAACAGGCCCTCTGATTTGACACACTGAACTCTATCTGAGAAGTAGTTGGTGAACCAGGCAAGGCAGTCATTTGAGAAACCAAGGCTGTTGAGTATGCCAATAAGAATACGGTGATTGACAGAGTTGAAAGCCTTGGCCAGGTCGATGAAGACGGCTGCACAGTACTGTCTTTTATCGATGGCGGTTATGATATCATTTAGTACCTTGAGTGTGGCTGAGGTGCACCCGTGACCGGCTCAGAAACCGGATTGCACAGCGGAGAATGTACGGTGGGATTCGAAATGGTCAGTGATCTGTTTATTAACTTGGCTTTCGAAGACTTTAGAAAGCCAGGGCTGGATGGATATAGGTCTGTAACAGTTTGGGTCTAGAGTGTCTCCCCCTTTGAAGAGGGGGATGACCGCGGCAGCTTTCCAATCTTTAGGGATCTCGGACGATTCGAAAGAGAGGTTGAACAAACTGGTAATAGGGGTTGCAACAATGGCGGCAGATCATTTTAGAAAGAGAGGGTCCAGATTGTCTAGCCCAGCTGATTTGTAAGGGTCCAGGTTTTACAGCTTTTTTTAGAACATCTGCCTTCTGGATTTGGGTGAAGCAGAAGCTGGGAGGCTTGGGCAAGTGGCTGCGGGGGGTGCGGAGCGGTTGGCCGGGGTTGGGGTAGCCAGGAGGAAAGCATGTTCAGCCATAGAGAAATGCTTCTTGAAATTCTCGATTATCGTGGATTTATCGGTGGTGACAGTGTTACCTAGCCTCAGTGCAGTGGGCAGCTGGGAGGAGGTGTTCTTATTCTCCATGGACTTTACAGTGTCCCAAACTTTTTGGAGTTAGAGCTACAGGATGCAAATTTCTGTTTGAATAAGCTAGCCTTTGCTTTCCTGACTGACTGCGTGTATTGGTTTCTTCCCTGAAAAGTTTTATATCGCGGGGACTAGTCGATGCTAGTGCAGTTTTTTCATAGGATGTTTTGTGCTGGTTGGGTGCAGTCAGGTCTGGAGTGAACCAAGGGCTATATCTGTTCTTAGTTCTACATTTTTTGAAAGGGGCATGCTTATTTAACGAAATTACTTTTAAAGAACGACCAGGCATTCTCTACTGACGGGATGAGGTCAATATCCTTCCAGGATACCCGGGCCAGGTCAATTAGAAAGGCCTGCTCGCAGAAGTGTTTTAGGGAGCATTTGACAGTGATGAGGGGTGGTCGTTTGACCGCGGACCCATAGAGGAGGGGTATTTGGAGGGCAAGTTGGTCAGGATAATATCTATGAGGGTGCCCATGTTTACGGATTTAGGGTTGTACCTAGTGGGTTCCTTGATAATTTGTGTGAGATTGAGGGCATCTAGCTTAGATTGTAGGACTGCCGGGGGGTTAAGCATATCCAAGTTTAGGTCACCTAACAGAACGAACTCTGAAGATAGATTGGGGGCAATCAATTCACATATGGTGTACAGGGCACAGCAGGGAGCTGAGGGTGGTCTATAATAGGCGGCAACAGTGAGAGGCTATCTCTACAGTAGATTGCAACTCCTCCCCCTTTGGCAGTTCTATCTTGATGGAAAATGTTGTTGTTGGGGATGGAAATCTCAGAATTTTTGGTGGCCTTCCTAAGCCAGGATTCAGACACGGCAAGGACTTCAGGGTTGGCGGAGTGTGCTAAAGCAGTGTGTAAATCAAACTTAGGGAGGAGGCTTCTGATGTTAAAACCTTTCTAGCCCAGGGGTTCCGCTAGCGGAACACCCACAACATTCCGCTGAAAACGCAGCGCGCGAAATTCAAAAATATTTTTTAGAAATATGTAACTTTCACACATTAACAAGTCCAATACAGCAAATGAAAGATAAACATCTTGTTAATCTACCCATCGTGTCCGATTTTTAAAATGTTTTACAGCGAAAACACAACATATATTTATGTTAGATCACCACCAAATCCAAAAAACACACAGCCATTTTTCCCAGCCAAAGATAGAGTCACAAAAGCAGAAATAGAGATAAAATGATTTACTAACCTTTGATAATCTTCATCAGATGACACTCATAGGACATCATGTTACACAATACATTTATGTTTTGTTCGATAATGTGCATATTTATATCCACAAATCTCGGTTTACATTGGCGCCATGTTCAGAAATGCCTCCAAAATATCCAGAGTAATTACAGAGAGCCACGTAAAATAACAGAAATACTCATCAAAAACTTTGATGAAAGATACATGTTTTACATATAATTAAAGATACACTTGTTCTTAATGCAACTGCTGTGTCAGATTTTAATTTTTTTTTAGGAAAAAACATACCATGCAATAATCTGAGATGGCGCTCAGAAATACACAACATTTCTCCGCCATGTTGGAGTCAACAGAAATACGAAATTACATCATAAATATTCCCTTACCTTTGTTGATCTTTCATCAGAATGCAGTGCTAGGAATCCTAGTTCCACAATAAATCGTTGTTTTGTTCGATAATGTCCATTACTAGTGTCCAATTAGCTACTTTTGCTAGCACTTTTAGTTCACATGTCCAAACGCTGGCGCCGGTCCAGGCGAACTCGGACGAAAACTTCAAAAAGTTATATTCCAGGTCGAATAAACTGGTCAAATTAAGTAGAGAATCAATCTTCAGGATGTTGTTATCATATATATCCAATAACGTTCCAACCGGAGCATTCGTTTTTGTCTACAGAGTAATGGAACACATGGCCATATCATGACTAGCGCGCGTGACCAGGAACTAGCATTCTGCCAGACCACTGACTCAAATAGCTGCCATCCAGCCCCACATCACACTAGAGGCTTCATTCCACGTTCTACTGACTGTTGACATCTAGTGGAAGGCGTAGGAAGTGCGAACAGATCCATATCTCACTGGGATGTGAATACACAATGAGTTTAACATCAACCTGCCCCAGAATTTTCACTTCCTGTTTGGAGGTTTGCCTGCCATATGAGTTATGTTATACTCACAGACATAATTCAAACAGTTTTAGAAACTTCAGAGTGTCTTCTATCCAATGGTAATAATAATATGCATATATTAGCATCTGGGACAGAGTAGGAGGCAGTTCACTATGGGCACGCGATTTATCCAAAGTGAAAATGCTGCCCCCTATCAAAAACAGGTTTTAACATACATAAAGCCAAGGCTTTAATGGTTACAGAAGTCAACAAATGAGAGTGCCTGGGGACACGCAGGGCCTAGGTTAACCTCCACATCACCCGAGGAACAGATGAGGAGTAGGATGAGGGTACGGCTAAAGTCTATCAAAACTGGTCATCTAGTGCGTTGGGGACAGAGTATAAAAGGAGCAGATTTCTGGGCGTGGTAGGATAGATTCAGGGCATAATGTACAGACAAGGGTATGGTAGGGTGCGGGTACAGTGGAGGTAAACCTAGGCATTGAGTGACGATAAGAGAGTTTGCATCTCTGGACGCACTAGTTATGCTGGGTGAGGTCACCGCATGTGTGGGAGGTGGGACAAAAGAGCTATCTGAGGCATGTTGAGTGGGACTAGGGGCTCCGCGGCAAACTAAAAACAATGATAGTGTCACGGCCGTCAAAAGAGGAGACCAAGGCGCAGCGTGGTATGTGTACATTCTTCTTTATTCTAAGAATGAACACTCAACAAAACGTGAAGCTATACAAATGAGTGCTGACAGGCAACTACACATAGACAAAGAACCCACAAATACCCAAGGGAAAATGGCTACCTAAATATGGTCCCCAATCAGAGACAACGATAACCAGCTGCCTCTGATTGGGAACCATAATCAGGCCACCATAGACTTACATGTACCTAGACCTACAAAACCCCTAGATATACAAAACCCATGACAAGACAAAACAAGCATACCCACCCTAGTCACACCCTGACCTAACCAAAATAATAAAGAAAACATAGATAACTAAGATCAGGGCGTGACAGATAGCTATCCTAAACAGTATACAAGGCATATTGACATTAGAGAGAGACATAAAGCGAGGCATAAAGCAATCACAGGTGTTGATTGGGAGAGCTAGCTAAGACAACAACGAGTAAGAAAACAACAACAGCTAATCAGCTAAGACAACAACAACAGGTAAAATGGCGATGAATGGGCAGAGAGGGTCAGTTAACTACACACCTGAGTTCGAGGCTGGGGCCGACAGATTTCTTTTTTTAAATACAAAATGGAGTACCGTGATTAATGAACAGTCCAGCAGGCATCAGCTATGTAGCCAAGTGATCATAGGTCCCAGTGAACAGCAATATTTGTGAGGTCGGGGACTAATGTTGGACATGCAGTCAACGTTCTAATTCATCTCAAATGTGTTAGATGGGGTTGAGGTCAGGGCTCTGTGCAGGCCAGTCAAGTTCTTCCACACCGATTTCGACAAACCATTTCTGTATGGACCTTGCTTTGTGCACGGGGGCATTGTCATGCTGAAACAGGAAGGGGCCTTCCCCAAACTCTTGCCAGAAAGTCATAAGCACAGAATCGTCTAGAATGTTATTGTATGCTGCATCCTCCAAACCCAGATTCGTCTGTTGAACTGCCAGTTGGTGAAGCGTGATTCATCACTCCAGAGAACACGTTTCCACTGCTCCAGAATCCAATGGCGGCAAGCTTTACACCACTCCAGCTGACGCTTGGCTTTGCGCATGGTAATTTTAGGCTTGTGTGCGTGCGGCTGCTCGTCCATGGAAACCCATTTCATACAGCTCCCGACGAACAGTTATTTGGCTCACGTTGCTTCCAGAAGCAGTTTGGAACTCGGTAGTGAGTGTCACCGGTCCCATTCTATAAGCTTGTGTGGCCTACCACTTCATGGCTGAGCCGTTGTTGCACCTATACATTTCCACTTCACAATAACGGCACTTACAGTTGACCGGGGGCAGATCTAGCAGGGCAGAAATTTGTTGGAAAGGTGGTATCCTATGACGGTGCCACATTGAAACTCATTGAGCTCTTCAGTACGGGTCATTCTACTGCCAATGTTTGTCTTTGGAGATTGCATGGCTGTGTGCTCGATTTTATACACCTGTCAGCAACGGTGTGGGTGAAATAGCCGAATCCACTCATTTGAAGTGGCCATGTAGTGTATGTGTGGAGACAGTAGAACCGTCATTAATGTATGTTTCAGTATTTCCCCCTCTCTCTATGAGAATTAGTGTGACCTACAGGTGTATTGAAAGGATCCTAGCCTGGCCGCCAATGTAGCCATCACGTTTTGGTTTTTGCTCTAGCAATACACAGCTGATTGAAATAACCAACTCATAATCATCATCCTTTGATTATTTGAATCAGCTGTGTAGTGCTAGGGCAAAAAAACAGAACGTGCACCCAAGGGGGGCCCAGGACCGAGTTTGGGAAAAACCTGCCTTAGCGGAACTCAATCTTAAGATCGTATGGTCCAGAGATGAGAACTTTGCCATCTACGGCAAAAGCCTGGGCTCCTGACGGGGAAAATATAATTCTCATCACTGCATGTTACAATAGTAAAACATAATCTGTTTTTCACCTCGTCAAATGTTTGTCTTCGAGATGCTCTAACAAGCATGTGTAGACTGTGTAAATCAAAACCCACTATGAAAATACAACAGAAAAATCCATATGGGGTCTCAATGTCTAATAGTGACGGCAGGAATAGTTCAAACTGCAGTAGGATGGTCCTCCTCACAGAGGAGTTGATGTATTTCTGGGAGACAAACGTAAGAGACAAGAATGAATCAAAGAAATCATCACAGCAAGGATTGTAGATTATAAGCTAGAAATGAACATCCTGACAGTCTAAAAAAATTACAACAACTAGGCTACTAGGAGGATAACGGCAGCAGGGCGTTCTGCATCCTACTCCAACTAAATCAAATCAAATTTTATTGGCCACATACACATGGTTAGCAGATGTTATTGCGAGTGTAGCGAAATGCTTGTGCTTCTAGTTCCGACAGTGCAGCAATATCTAACAAGTAATCTAACAATTTCACAACATCTACCTAATACACACAAATCTAAGAGAAGGGATGGAATAAGAATATGTACATATAAATATATGGATGAGCAATGACGGAGCAGCATAGGCAAGATGCAATATATGGTATAAAATACAGTATATACATGTGGGATGAGTAATGCAAGATATGTAAACATCATTATTAAAGTGGCATTAATAAAGTGACTTGGGATTCATTTGTTAGAGTGGCCAATGATTTCAAGTCTGTATGTAGGCAGCAGCCTCTCTGTGTTAGTGATGGCTGTTTAACAGTCTGATGCCCTGTTGACAGGGGATTTTCTTATTTGTCAGCATGAAGGAGATTAGTGAGTCCTGCCTTGATGACTGTATTAGATTTACAATACTTGTCCTAAATTTTGATTTCTGAACTCTTCCTAAGTTAAAACATGAGTATTGTGTTGTTTAAAAATGAATATGAATTTATTTTCTTTGCATTATTCGAGGTCTGAGAACACTGCATATTTTTTGTTATTTTGACCAGTTGTAATTTTCTGCAAACAAATGCTCTAAATTACAATATTTTTATTTGGAATTTGGAAGAAATATTGTCAGTAGTTTATAGAATAAATCAAAACATTTAATTTTACCCAAACACATACCTATACTGTAGATAGCAAAACCAGAAACTGATAATTTTGCAGTGGTCTCTTAATTAATTTTTTCCAGAGCTGTAGGTTCTTCTTTGGATGCCTATATGATACAAGTCATTGAAAATAGTTAAAGCATTTAAAGCAAAAAGCTGTCTGAAGAATAAGGTGACACAATTTGTTCTGAGGGCCTTTCAAACCTTGAATGTGTTTTGTCAGACTTTTCCTGACTACTTTTCCAGCTATTGCATTGCTGTGGTTTACTGATAGAAGTATTTGAGCCACAAGTGCTCTGACCCTGATTCATAAATATTTGACATGTAGACTGTCTGGGATGTGTGTATAGAGAAAGAAAAAGTGGAAGGTGGACTTTCTTGACCAGACAGTTGATGAAAAGGTTTAGACTACATTGTCCTGTTAGTACAGAGGACAATAACTGTTTATTGACTGTAATACAGACCCACAATATTGAGAGGACCCGATGTGCTTATATAAACTGTGGTTACACTGATTTGTTCACACGTAGAAGGCTTGGGCTGTTGCACAATAGCAACTGAAGCCCATGTAATTCAGTTTATAACATTCCTTCATTGGTTACTCTGAAAGTTCCTCATATTGCCGTTGGCTACAGCCTCAGCCAATGGTGCTAACCCTGGAAAAGTAATTCCAATTTCTACTCATTCCTCAATTACTAATAGGGATAGACCAAATGGTGCAGTTCTATGCAATATTATAGCCATACCAATTATATCAATATCAACCATCAGACAGGGCCTGCAACCGCCTATTGAACGTAGCTTGTATGAATTTGTGAATTTAAAAATTGTAAAGGACTTGGGTTGATGCATCTAAACATTAGGAGTTTAAGTCCTAAACTGGATTATATCAAGATCTGGGTGTAAAGAGTGAGAAGCAGGTACGGGGAGTCAAACATTTAATAGGGAACAGACATAGAACAAGACAGGAACAGCGTCAGACCACGGGTAACACGGACATATGACAATCAATCCCGAAGCAGGGAACAGAGCTTGGGAACAGACAGATAAAGGGAAGGTAATGATACAAGTAATTGAGTCCACGTGAGTCCAATGATCGCAGATGCGCGTGACGCGGGGAAGGCAGGTATGCGTACTGATGGTTGCTTGAGTGCGTATTGCTGGGGATCCGTTGCCGTTGAGCGCCAGGGGGAGGAAGAGCGGGAGCAGCCATGACACTGGGCTAGGTAGACGAATCCGGACATTCTGGTATTGACTGAAACTTAGATCTCTGGAGACATTCTGGACTCTAATATTAATATTGATGGTTATAATGTGTTCAGAGCTGACAGACAGGGTAGAGACGGTGGATTGGTCATTTAAAAAAAAAATGACTGAAAGCATTTGTCTGGGGAAAAATGTATCCATAACTGTCATAGTGGTCTACCGTGCTATCGAGGAGTTAACTAGTTTGATGTCTTCTGTTACTATATAAATCAGAAGTTATTATCCTGGGTGACCTAAATTATGATTGGGAAATGCAGGCTTCAGACAATATAAAAGAGATGTGTAATGATCTAAACCTAACCCAGATGGTATGCCTACACGGCCCAACACTAAAGATCCTTCAAAGTCAACTCTGATTGATCTTACTAAAACAAATACAGCCGAGAAATATGTTTCTACTGGTGTCTTTGCCCCAAGTCATTAGTGACCACTGCCCAGTTGTTTATGTTAGAGGTGTAAAAATATAAAAATCTAAGCCTCATGTCATCACAAAGGGGAACTTTAAAAACGTCATCTTTATTATAGTATACTTGATTGTATTTCAGCTATCCTGATCCTGAACCTGATTTAGATTTGAGCCTTTTTGAAGATGTCTTCAATACTATTGTGGATAATCATGCGACCTTCAAAAAATGAAAGGTTAAAGGTAGATCGAATGCCTGGTACACTCAGGAATTATCAGAAGTCATTCATAAAAGAGATCATGCTTGGGTCAAGGCCAGGAACACAGGCTTAGGCCCGGACTGGCAAGCTTTTAAGAAACTGAGGAATCATTGTGTAAGAAAAATCTGAAAGGCTAAATCTGATTATTATGTAACCGCTCTTTCGGATTGTAATGGGAACCGGCTAAATTCTGGAAAATTGTAACATCCCTGAAGGGTTCTACTTCCTAGTCTCTGCCACAACAAATTAATTCAGAAACTGGCATCATTGCAGAAAAAAATGCCATCATTGATGCATTTAATCACCAGTTTATTTCAGCGGGCTATCTCTTTGAAATAACTTCTAAGCCAATTCACAATGATATTGGACTGGATGCTGATAGGGGACACTTGCTGAATGATCAGAGAAATTATAGTCAAATATTTTCTTTTAGGCTATCTACAGAAAAATAAGTCCTGGATGCTTTGTTAGCAATAGACAACAAAAAATCCAAAGAGGCTGACCAATTGGATTCTGGTCTGCTTAAGTGTGCAGCACCCATCATTGTTGTCTCAACAACCTACAGTTTTTGTTTAACATTGTTATCAGAAAATATTCAAAATGTATGGAAATCAGCTCTTGTGCTGCCACTCCATAAGAGCAGGGATAGTAGTGATCTTAATAATTATCGCCCCATTTCAAGGCTTCCTTGTCTAGCTAAGATGTTTTAATGTAAACCAATCAGGATTTAGGCCTGGACATTGCAATATTACAGCAACCACTTTAGTTTTTAATGATCTTGTCAATGCTTTAGACACTAAAATGAAATGTGCTGCTTTGTTAGTGGACCAGTCAAAAGCTTTGACACTGTTGATCATGCTATTTTATTTAATAAGTTGTCCTCGATAGGCCTGAGCTCTGAAGCCTATTCATGGTTTATGATTATCTTCTTATGGGCAGGTGGGACGGTAGCGCGAAATTCAAACTACAGAATTATAAATATTTAACTTTCATAAAATCACAAGTGTAATACATCAAAATAAAGCTTAACGGGCCTCCCGGGTGGCGCAGTGGTCTAGGGCACTGCATCGCAGCGCTAGCTGCGCCACCAGAGACTCTGGGTTCGTGCCCAGGCTCTGTCGCAGCCGGCTGCGACCGGGAGGTCCGTGGGGCGACGCACAATTGGCCTAGCGTCGTCCGGGTTAGGGAGGGTTTGGCCGGTAGGGATATCCTTGTCTCATCACACACCAGCGACTCCTGTGGCGGGCCGGGCGCAGTGCGCGCTAATCAAGGGAGCCAGGTGCACGGTGTTTCCTCCGACACATTGGTGCGGCTGGCTTCCGGGTTGGAGGAGCGCTGTGTTAAGAAGCAGTGCGGCTTGGTTGGGTTGTGTTTCGGAGGACGCATGGCTTTCGACCTTCGTCTCTCCCGAGCCCGTACGGGAGTTGTAGCGATGAGACAAGATAGTAATTACTAACAATTGGATACCACGAAATTGGGGAGAAAAGGGACAACATAAATAAATAAATAAATAAATAAAAATAAAGCTTAACTTCTTGTTAATCCAGCCGCTGTGTCAGATTTCAAAAAGGCTTTACGGCAAAAGCACACCATGCGATTATCTGAGGACAGCGCCCCGCATACAAAAGCATGAAAAACATATTTCAACCAGGCAGGTGCGCCACGAAAGTCAGAAATAGCGATATAATAAATGCCTTACCTTTGATGATCTTCTTCGGTTGGCACTCCAAAAGGTCCCAGTTACATCACAAATGGTGCTTTTGTTCGATAATGTCCTTCTTTATATCCATAAAAACTCAGTTTAGCTGGTGCACTTCAGTCAATAATCCACCCAGTTTCCCTCCATCAAAATGCATACAAAATGAATCCCAAACGTTACTAATAAACTTTTCCAAACAAGTCAAACAACGTTTATAATCAAACCTTAGGTACCCTAATATGTAAATAAATGATACAATTTAAGACGGAGAATCGTTATTGTCTTTACCGGAGAAAAATACCAAAGAACGCGCTCTCTTCCACACGCTTGGAAACACTACAGCCAAAATGGGAGCCACCTAGAAAAACTACAATTCCTGGCTAATTTTTCCCAAAACCAGCATACAACTCTTTCTAAAGACTGTTGACATCTAGTGGAAGCCCTAGGAACTGCAATCTGGGAGGATTTCGCCTTATAATAAAAGTGACAGCCATTGAAAACAGTGGTAGGCTGAAATTATTTTGGGGGGGATGGTTTGTCCTCTGGGTTTCGCCTGCCATATCAGTTCTGTTAAACTCACAGACATAATTGTAACAGTTTTAGAAACTTTAGAGTGTTTTCTATCCAAATCTACCAATTATATGCATATCCTAGTGTCTGGGCCTGAGTAACAGGCTGTTTACTTTGGGCACGCTTTTCATCCGGATGTGAAAGTACTGCCCCCTACCCAAGAGAGGTTATCTTAGTGACAGAACTCAGGCAATCGTAATTGATGGGGTTAAGTCTGAATTTCATGAAGTACATAAAGGTGTACCAGAGGGGTCAATTTTGGGACCTGTTCTCTTCGTTATTTATATAAACACCATTAGTCAATCTGTTAAAAATGGTAAACTTCATCTATATGCGGACGATACTATTATGTATGCTATTCCCCCGACTGTTCATCTGACAGTGTCAAAATTAGTCCGATTTTATAGTTATGCAGGAATCCCTTGCTAATTCAAATACATGTTGTTTATAAACTCTCATAAGAATGTTTCAGATGAACTACATGTTCACTCATTAGATGGTTCTTCAATCAAACGTGTTCCCGCATATAAATACTCAGGCATTTGGATTGATCTTTTTTATTTATTTAACCTTTATTTAACTAGGCAAGTCAGTTAAGAACGAATTCTTATTTACAATGACGGTTTACCCCAGCCAAACCTGGACGATGCTGGGCCAATTGTGCGCCGCCCAATGGGACTCCCAATCAGAGCCGGATGTGATGCAGCCTTAGACCGCTGCCCCACTCGGGAGGCCATGGATTTGATGTTTAAAAAACATATAGATGAGCTGGTTAAGAAAATTTAAGATGGCTTTTTCTACAGAAACATATTGTGCCTTTCTCTAAGCAGTAGGAAGCAGATTATTCAGTCAACCTTTTTATCTGTTCTTGTTTATGGGGATATTATTTATCAAAGGGCAGCTGCTACTACTCTTAAACCTTTGGATGCCATCTACCATAGTGCCCTTCGTTTTGTTACAGGTGACAGATTTGATACTCATCACTGCATCCTGTATCGAAAGGTTGGCTGGCCTTAGCTTAAGCCCTGTAAATCTCTATATTACTCCTATTTTGTTTACAAGGCCCTACTTCATAAACTTCTGTCTTATCTAACTTTGCTGTTGAAGTATACACCTGAGTTGCCTAACCCGTTCACAGGATTGATTAACTCTTGAGGTTCCCAGGGTCTCCACCGAGCTAGGTAAAATCTGCTTTTAGTTTTAATGCACCGTATTGCTGGAATAAAAATCAAAATACATTTAATCTTGATGTTCTGGTGCCGTTTGGGCAATTTAAAGTATTTATTGGGGACTTATTTGTGGAGGAATATAACTATTTTTCTGGGTGATTTGTGATGTTTTATTTGTGCTTACCATGACTGTGTTTTTGTATTTTATTGTGTGTATATATATTTTGGGGGGGGGGGTTTATTTATGTGTTTTATGTGTTTATTTATATTGCATTATACAGTACAGGGCACATTTAGAATAGGGGCCTAGGTCTCAATTTGTCTTCCCTGTTAAAATAAAGGTTAAATAAATAAATATATGATTTTCTTTACACTTCAGCCTTGGTTCAGCTGGGTGCTGGTGAGGGTCAGAAGTCTTTAAGTTATTACAGTTAAGAAAGAACCTAATTTATATTTTGGCGACAAACTTTAGAAGAGAGCTACTGTATGTTAACAAACCATACAGGTATTTTCGTGTTATTGTAGGCCTATATACATCTCTATTTTAGATCTCCCATCTTTGTGTTACAGTTAGTCAGGATGCTGTTTCATCACAGGCCCACGCATTTCCTCTGCATTCCTCCCATAAAATTCAGAGGTGGTGTGTATAGACTCAGATCATTTTTGGTGACACCCGGGGGGGGGGGTTCGCTGTTGATAAATGTCAGGGGAAGAGGCTCTATCTTCAAAGACGCCCTCACACCTGACGCTGCCTCCGTTTTGGAGGAGGCAAATTTTCCCTTGACGAGTGCTCGTTTTTACTCAGCATCAGAACACGTATTCACAGACTTTTTGGTTGGCATTCTCAGAATGTGTATATTTGATTTCAAACACCACCATTTTCTGTCATTTTCCCATATACAGTAGTGATCGTGAAATGTCAAATCAAAGAGGAGTTATTCTGCTCCTGGATTCTGACTGTGAAGTGGGATTGTGAAACCTTTACTGTAAACCCCTGTTTAAATGTTTCCTCTGAAGCTTACCTAACCTATGTGATAGAGGAATAGTAAGATTAACAAACTAACAAGCAAATAAGATAATTAGAATCATAATTTGCCTTTGAAAGATAACAAATAATGTAATTTAAATTATTTTAGAGAAGAACTGACAGAATGTCATTAGAGGTGGTCAGCAGGTTCAGAGGAAAACACAATTATTTGTACCTACAGTACACTATACATGGAGAAAGTAAGTGAAAACATTTTAGAATTTTAGGGAGATTTCCCCCGTCTTGTGAGGAGATCATTTAATTTGTATTCATTGGTATTCTTGGCCAACTCAAATGGCAACACAGTCATTATGTTTCACAGCTCCCTGGACTCCAAATGCTCCCACCCACCACACAGCTTAATATATATGTGCAGCCTGCGAACACATATGCTTTGTTTTGAATACAAATGGACCTGTATTACATGTCCTACAGCGATCCACATCTCTATTAGTCTGATGTGTTCCACACTGAAGGATTTTGAAGCGTTGGGTTATGGCTAAATCTCACTAGCTGGACAGGCATTTAAATATTGTCACTAGTGTGCATACCTGTAGGTTGGTATCATACAATTGGTTGCTACATAAAGAGTGGTCCTCATTGGAAGATGTTCTGAGATCATTCAGATGAAGCAGTGACATGGCAACATCTCCATACTATGACAGTGTACCATAGAGACTAAACCCACTGCACATACAATCCTTTGACTTGGGTACATTGTGGTCCATTATTGAAAATGTCTGAGTACTTACAGTATTACAGTAGAAAATATCAATATAACTTGGCTATCATACATTTTTGTGTATCACAATAGTATCTGTAGAAGCCAGTAAGAGGCCTCTCCCACATGACTACTCCAAACTTCAGGTTCAATACAAATAAATCAAGTATTTACTCCATAGATATACTGTAATTCTGTAATTCTATAAAACCAAACCAGCATATGCTTGTGTTCTAGCTTAATTGATTGTACTAACAACAGAAAGGCTGAGGCTACAGATATCATTATTTTGATCATCAAAACTATGATAAAATACCTGTCATATTCTGATTAATTGTATTTATTGGTTGCACCTCCGTCACTTGGTCGCATCACGCCATTGTTATGAACGCTCTAAAGACGTCTCAGCTAGTTGTGCCCGAAAGTCAAGTGGTGCCCAATTATTCTGAACAGGGCTAATGACTGTTTCGTTTAAAGGGATAGTTCGGGATTTTGGCAAAGAAGCCCTTTATCTAGCAGTGGTTATTAAAACAATTCTAAGAAATGCAACAGTTGGACAACTGATGAAGATACTCCAAACCTTTTTAATAAACAAAAATCCATCAGATGTTGAATGAATTATAGCACATAAAACATTTTACTGGCACAGACAAGTAATGAATGGAGTGCAGGGATTTTGGTGAGAATTCAGGTATTCAATTTATTGCCAAATGTCACTTTATATTCTTAGAATGCACTCATATGTCAATTTTCTAGTGGTATCATGTATTTGAGAAATATTTTGTGTTAAAATAAAGAAAATCATATGTGCCTCATTTGCAGAAATAGACTGGGTGTATGTGCATATATGAATGAATTAACAAAGGGGTGGAGCAAGGCTGCCTGCAACTACCAAAATTTTGCTCTATCTAGGCCTACCTGCACTCACCTGCGCTCTCTAGACTGCCTCATTAATTACTGCTGTTGTCACGTTCTGTTGCATAATTCACCAAGTGTCAATAGCAGGATACCCTTGGATAAAAAATCAACACGCTTAGCTCTAAATTACACCTATCTATACATACTTTACATTGTTTGCAAGATCAGCCATAATATCACTATAATCTGAGTGTTCATTTTTGGAAGTTGTTTTAATTTCAGCACATCTAATTTGAAAACTTTTCAAATGTACAAAATTATTACAGCCATTAAAATAAAGTTATCTTTCTTCTCTTTGTGGTGATGTAAGTGTCGAGACAATGCGCCAAATCCCAGACTAAGCTTTAGCATTCTTTGTAGATGCAATGGAAAGACAATGTATTCCAGCACATTTCAGCCATTACCGGGGTGTGTTTGACAGATCATTACAAACATTTCCTAGGTCGTAAAACGGGATAAAATAACGGGCACAAGCAAGAGTATGAAAGAGTTACAGGAGTAAAATTAAATCAATCAATCCAATGAGATTTAACTGACAGGTGGATTTTGCACCCCTCAAACACAGGAAATAGATAGCTGAATGACAGATCCACAGGTGGGCAGGGCATGCACATTGCTACTTTATCTACTTCCCCAGAATCAGATGAACTCATGGATACCATTTTAATGTCTCTGTGTTCAGTATTGTAACGGTCGTCGTAATCCTCTTCCTCGGACGAGGAGGAGAGGCGAGAAGGATCAGACCAATATGCGGAGTGGTTTGTGTCCATCATTATTTATTAACAAAATAAACGGAACACTAACGAAACAAAATGACAAAAGAGAAACGAACCGACAAACAGTCCCGTGTGGCACGAATACAGACACGAGATACAATCACCCACAAACAAACAGGGTGAAACAGCCTACCTATATATGATTCTCAATCAGAGGAAATGAATAACACCTGTCCCTGATTGAGAACCATATAAGGCTAACAGAATAATGAACCTAAACATAGAAACACATAACATAGAATGCCCACCCCAACTCACGCCCTGACCAACTAAACACATACAAAAACAAGAGAAAACAGGTCAGGAACGTGACAAGTATGACGGAAATTAAAGCTAGTTTTGCAAGCCAAAGCTCCCTAGCTGTAGTGCTTACTAAGCGCAAAGACTGTAAGTCCTCTGGGTTTTTCTTCAGGTTTTCTACCCAAAGACTTCCAGTCTTTGCGCTAAGCTAGTTAGTATTAGCTCGCAAAACTACCTCTTACTTCCTTCATACTGGACGCAGAGACATAAAAATGGTATCCACGTCGCTGGGTAAGTAGATAAAGGGCTTCATTGCCATAATTCCAAACTATCCCTGGGAATACGATGACATTGCTAAAGTAGGGAAATAAATATAGTGCCTTGCAAAAGTATTCATCCCTCTAGGCGTTTTTCCTATTTTGTTGCATTAAAACCTGTAATTTAAATGGATTTTTATTTGGATTTCATGTAATGGACATATACAAAATAGTCCAAATCGGTAAGGTGAAATTAATTGTTTCAAAGAATTCCCAAAAATAAAAAAACGGAAAAGTGTTGCGTGCGTATGTATTCACCCTCTTTACTATTAAGCCCCTAAATAAGATCTGATGCAACCAATTACCTTCAGAAGTCACATAATTAGTTAAATAAAGTCTACCTGTTGCAATCTAAGTGTCACATGATCTGTCACATGATCTCAGTATATATATACCTGTTCTGAAAGGCCCCAGAGTCTGAAACACAACTAAGCAAGGGGCACCACCAAGCAAGCGGCACCATGCAGACCAAGGAGCTCTCCAAACAGGTCAGGGACAAAGTTGTGGAGAAGTACAGATCAGGGTTGGGTTATAACATCCCACGGAGCACCATTAAATCCATTATATAAAATGAAAGAATATGGCACAACAACAAACCTGCCAAGAGAGGGCCGCCGACCAAAACTCACAGACCAGGCAAGGAGGACATTAATCAGAGAGGCAACAAAGAAACCAAAGATAACCCTGAAGGAGCTGCAAAGCTCCACAGCGGACATTGGAGTATCTGTCCATAGGACCACTTTAAGCAATACACTCCACTGAGCTGGGCTTTACGGAAGAGTGGCCAGAAAAAAAACATTGCTTAAAGAAAAAAATAAGCGACCACGTTTGGTGTTCGCCAAAATACCTGTGGGAGACTCCCCAAACATATGGAAGAAGGTACTCAGGTCAGATGAGACTAAAATTGAGCTTTTTGGCCATAAAGGAAAATGCTATGTCTGGCGCAAACTCAACACCTCTTATCACCCCGAGACTACCATGTTTTTCATCAGTTGGGATTGGGAAACTTGTCAGAATTGAAGGAATGATGGATGGCGCTAAATATAGGGAAATTCTTGAGGGAAACCTGTTTCAGTCTTCCAGAGATTTGAGACTGGAACGGAGGTTCACCTTCTAGCAGGAAAATTACCCTAAGCATACTGCTAAAGCAACACTCGAGTGGTTTAAGGGGGGGGGGGGGGGGTGAATAGTTACTGTATGCACAAGTGTTCAGTTATTTTGTCTTATTTCTTGTTTGTTTCACAAGAAAAAATATTTTGTATCTTCAAAGTGGTAGGTATGTTGTGTAAATCAAATGATACAAACCCCCCAAAAATCAATTTTAATTCCAGGTTGTAAGGCAACAAAATTGGAAAAATGCCAAGGGGGTGAATACTTTCGCAACCCGCTGTACTAAGAAACAACTTTGCTACCATTATGATGTGGTCAAATTTAATTCAGAGAGATGGCAATGTTGCTATTAGCTTGCAAAGTTTGTAAAAAAACAGGTATCAATGCTAAAGTTAGCTAGCTACAATCTGGTACTGTCCACTCATCTTAGCTAGCTAAGGTTATACTGCATCTAAAGTCAATCTGGCAACATCACAATGATGACAAAAGGTTTTCCTACTAAGTATGTGTCTCCTTTTGAAATGTAATCATCGTTCCAAGCCACTATAATGCATTTTCTACTACATTTTCATCAATGCCAATTGAGAATGCATTAAAGGTAGACTAGGCGAAATGACGTTGCCACAAGCGGCACCTCAGATATTGCGATGAGCTAAATGTAAGACTTCGCTCACACACTCACAGAGTATCAGAGCATGTGCACGGTTTCACTTCACGCTATTACAAAGTGGTAGCCACGGGACCAAAACAACGGAGAAGTTACGCCTTCAATGCTGTTAGGTGTTGAGGAAATTGACCCACTATGCTGTTAACTTTGTGCATCTACGTCATATTCCTTGAGTCTACCTTTAAGTAGAATGTTCAGTCGGTGCAGTGCTCAAGATCATTTTCATAACAATGTGCAACCCATAAATACCATTGGGAGAGAAACCAGTGCACCGCTGCTGTAAACACCTGGAAAGTGTGAAGGAAAATAGACTTTAATCGTGACAATTAATATAATATTTTTTTTGTGTTCAATTCTTAGCCATCGTATACTTGGCTGCATCATCCAATCTTCATCTCTTGTACATCACACAATGAAACTAAATACCTTAATTTCCATTTAACAGGAGCTGTATAATTATAATGGCTCTGCATCAGTGTGAGGGTTGTATTACTCAGTCACAGGGGTAATACATTTGGCATCTTCAGGCTAAGTAATCCCTTGATGATGATGGTAAGAATCAGGAAATTTTTATGTGTACAACAACTGTAGGAAATATCCATCTCTGTAACTATTTGGAATCCCTCCATTGGTATGTGTTTGTCTTTAATCTTTTCTCTCCTGACACATCTTAAGTTTATGATTCTTCTAACAGTTTGAACATGAAGCAAATTCCCAATCCTCTTCTTCGACAGTCCCAGTGCTTTGCAGTTGCCAGCTGTGCCATTTGATGGAAAAGTAGTGATAAAGAAGTAGCTTTGTCTCTAGAATTTTGTGAACCACACCATGGGATAACAGTCAACATGTGTGAGATAACCATTTGAGTGTTTTCAGCCCTTTGGTGAGACATCACACTGACAGAGAGCAGGGACGATACAGTTGGAATTGAGCGTTGACATTGGTGCATTTGTGGATGGCATTTGTGCATGGACAGTTGTCATAGAAACAGAGCACTTGTAACAGCATGAGCTTTTTGACAGATTAGGAAGGGTTGGAGTCTATTCAATGAAGCAAACAAGGCTCATCCAAAGACAAATGTTGAAGGAATAAGAGGTACTGTAAACTATTGTATTGTTTTCTCATTTATGCAAACTGAAACTGGCATAAATATATTGTCAAAAAGGTGGAATTATTAGAACATATTTATCCTGCTGACTGTAGATCTAAATCATTGCTTGTGTACAATGTATTTCTCAAAAGAGAACAGGAGCATGCTCTCTTACATACATTCTCAGGGTGATGTACCCTACCAGATTGGAGACGGTCAAGATCAACAGACTTTCATTTTGAAATGTGGCAATTAGGGTATTTTGGAAAAGCTTTCAACAAAACCAGCAGATGGATGGTACAGTATGCGGCTCCATGGAAACTTTGAAGTAACTTTTCATTTCCTCCCACCATCAGGATGTCAGCCTGGTCAAAATGCAGATGGTATACACCGGCCGGAACTGTGTGGGAACATTCAGAAGACAATGAAATACTAACAACTCTGAACAATTCTCTCAGTAGATCCTTTCAGCCATTAATACATATTTTGTTATAAAGGTGTTTGTCTCAGGGCAAGGGAGGGCTATGATATCATGATTATGTGCTTCTTATTGGCTAACAAGCATAGGGATTAGCTGAGAGAGCCACTGGTATAGATCAGGTGTTTGGGGAGAGATGTATTTGTGATGACTTCTTAGTAGAGTAGTCTCTCAATAGTCAATAAACGTGCATCCAAACAAATTTAACAGGTGAGCTGAGTTATTTGCATCACATTAGGGCATAAAGTAGCTCTGCTCTCAGAAATCAATGCTATCAATGTTTGTGACTAGTAAAGAACTGACATAGTGAACTCCTCTACATCAATAATTTGTGTGATTCAAATATATAAACAGTCGTTTTTTAAATTTATTTATTTATTTTTTGATACAAAATCAACCGCTTTTTACAGTCTGTGTGTTGCACAGTTGCTGCCGTGGTACTGTATTGTAAGCAGAAATTCACTTTCAATTGTGTTTTTGTGGACAACATTATTTTGACAACATAGAATGAGTTCTACTGTTGCCGTCTCCTAGTAGATGGATGGCACTTTGATGTGCACCTTGTTATGCTAATTATAGTAATCATTAGTCCTAATATGAAGCCATTGATGAGTCATTTAAATTTCCAATGAAAACCCTTTTCTTGGATGGCATGTAGATGGATGGCCATATTGCTTAAATACTCAGTGACACTTACAGTACGCCAAAACATGCTGCAACTAATAGTATTTCATAATGAGATTGAGTATCCACACAGTTTAGGTTAAAATAATAATAAATGATTGCGTCCAAGTTTTGAAATTAATATTGAAAAACATACACTTTTGATACTATTACTTTAGCGTTTTTAATATTAGATTGATTGATCCTGAAAAAGCTTTTAAAACCTGAGACCTGGACTATTGGACTACATCTCTCATGAGTAACAGAATAAGGACAGCCTGAGCTTGTTTACAGTGGGCTACTGCTTAGACACAGTCCTAATTTACAGCTGTGAACATAAAACACTCTCACGATGATATGTAGAGAAAAAGGTATCGCTGCTTTTGAAGAGAGAGTGCTAAAAGACTGAAATCTTGCAGCGATGCAATCATAAAAGGCAGAGGTATGAGAAGGTTTGAAGGCCTTAATCGATATGTTGCATCGGTTGGCTGTACAGTGAAGATGACATGGCTGCCTCAGAGACACAGGTGGGCAAGTCCAATCCACTCCAGTCCTCCATGTGGCCACAGCACTCAGCCAAGTCCCTGGCCACTTCCAGCTGGCTCACAGCACTGCTGGAGCAGACAGATGAAGAATTCTCATGTATGACCAGAATCAAGAACATGGCCACACGCTACATTACACAGCGCTTATACCAGAGTAATTACAATGTAACAAACTAGAACGTACATATACGGTTGTGTACGGTCATGCTGCCATTTGTAAGTATGTAAGGGGAATATATTGTGGATAATATGACATAATTACTTTTATTTGCCTGATATAAGATAATTACATATGTTATTACCATGCATTTACTGTGTAATATTGTGATTGTAATGTGAAATATTATGAATAGCACAATCACTATTCTCTGTTTCTGGGGTTGAATGGCCATGAATATTATAAACATACTGTATTGAACTTTCTCAAGTATATTTCAATGAATATTCAAATCATCCAGCTGTCAAGATGTTAGGCATATTGCATCTTTTAAATCTTTGTATATATTGATGTTATATTATTTTTGCTCTAAATTATTCTAAATAATCTCTAAAATACAAAGACATGAATATTCTTGGATGAAAAAAGTTTTAAAATGGACTGTGGTTTGTCTTCAGAAAATAATGCAGTAGACTTACATACAGTATCACATTTTTCTGTCGTATTGTATCATTACGATGCTTGGCATGAAGTTACTTTTTAAAATCCTAACCTATAGACCAATGTATTATTCAGTTATGAAACCTATGAATTTCTATCTGGTGGTCTTCTTCAGATCAAAAGACAACTGTACACCTACAGTACCTGGCAGGCACATTCATGCATAATGGCTACATCAACATAGTGTATTGTGTACCATACAGTGACTTGTATAGCACATGCATTTAAATAAATCATGGTGTGAAATAGTGTTGTCAATGAGCATGATACTAACATTGGATAACATCATTCCAATTAAAGCTGCTGCTATAGTCCAATGTTGTCCAGTTTCTGTACGGCAAGTTGTGATAGGGTAAATTGTACACACATCTGCAAATTCATTGAATTAGGAGTGCACAGTCAACATCTGATAATCAATATGTGCATGTCCAGTTGCTGTGTTTGAACGGAATTTATAATGACACACGTTTAAAAAGAATTTCTTTATACCTCTCACCTCTAATTACTTTTGCCTGTAGCCAAGTAGCCCCAGCCTGTCAGTCATCCAGTCAATTTGTCGTGGGAACTGACTAAATTAAACAAAATAGCTCTTTCCTTTGACCCTCCACCACTTAAGTTTCAAGTAAAACAATTTGCAACAACAGAACTGGTCCCAAGCATTTGTTTTACATATAAGGTTACCATTTTGTGTTTAATTTTTACGGTTCAAGCTCTAATTTAATCATCAATTTATTCAGCCAATTTATAATCCCTATACTGTGTTGTAACACATACTTAGCCAACATTCTATGTGTACCCAACAAAGCCTCTGGTATATATGATTTCATTCACATGTATCAGATTCAGTTATGTCATGTGATACAATAACTCAACACGAGGTCTTGCAACATGAGCTCCCTGGGGTGGCTGCATCGAGTCCACCTCAGAAACGTTGGCTTCCCCTTCAGGTAGCTTTGTTAACAAAAGGTCCAGAGAAGAAAATGCATGGATAATTTAACATACCATCAGCGGTGACATTTTGATGAATGAAATAACCTATACCTGTACATGCAGTATGATGGTCGATTTACCTCTGCTGGGAGGTACAGAGGCTGAGGATAAAAAGATCCAAGCCAAGGATAAAAGAAGGGTGACACAGAGGAGGGAGAGCGTGATAACCAGAGCTGAGACAACTTATGCAATCTTGCATTGTTGAAACAATTGCTTAAGCAATGGACAGATCTACATTGTAAATGCCAATGTAATGAACATGATCTACCATGTCGTAAGAAAGGTGAATCTACAGACGAGGTCAAGGCAAGTTCTACACAGCATACTATACCACACCCCCATACTTTGCACCAGCCTGCAGTCATTTTAACATGTGGCATCATCTACACTGGTTTAGATATGGCAAATATTTATTTAGAGTCTGACTTTGCAGTAGAGACTCTCCCCAACATCTGGATCCCCAGATTGTAAAGTGACATGGGAAATCAAGCACAAATGTTTAATTGCCTTCAAGGAAGACAGCACTTTTGAACACCGTCTCCAAGGAGACCAAAGACATTTGGTCTTCAGGAGGCTTATCACTTTGGAATATTCAGCACAGATGACAGCTGTCAATCAACAGACAATAGTTGTGCTTCAGCTAAATGAAACATGATTGTTGGCACTGTTGCTACCCTGTTGTGGGCAATGCTTTATATTACTGTATCTGACAGCATAGTGCATATTTAATATTTTTCATTAAAATATTTTCTAAGTTTTACCATCATAACCTCCCATTGTATTCTCCAAGTGTCACCCCAATGTCTACCCCAAGACAGCACTTATTTCTTATGTAATGACATGTCATGTAATTCACAGGGCTATCATGTAACAGTGTGAATAATTAAAAGCAGTGTAGCACTTATTTTTCAATGCCCGAAACGCATATAATAGCAGAGGTTCACAAACTTTTTCACTCAGCCCCCCCTCCACCATTTTGAAGGTTTTAAGCTTATTTCCTGCAGTTCTACACATTTTGGCATTGGGTGCAGAGAACATTTTACCGTTTTAAGCAAATTTCCTTGCAATTCTATACATTTTGTCATATCTAATGTGTATTCATGTGATATTTGCGTGACTCAAACATTACAACAAAATCTATGGGCTAAAAAACCTAGCTAAAAAACGTTAGCTGACGGGCTAGTCGATCTGGACATTTCTGACAAGTTATAAATAGCTCTCTAAGGTATGCAATGAATGACATGACAAGAGTAAAACTGATGATGCACTACCCAATTTCAAAATTGCACCTTGTGCATTCTACTATTATAACTCTTCAGAGTAAGTTGAAAGCCGGACTGAGTTCCTTAAAAAAAGCTGGACTGCCAACCCCAAACTGCACCACATTTTGGGAACCACTGACTTAGAGCACAGCAAGAAAACATTCCCAAATTACAAACTCTTAAATCAATGGTTATAATATTATAATGTTGTTCTAAAAGTTGGGTTTGAGGTTTTCTCCTAATCAGCTCTAACTTCAGTACAGTAGGCTGCAGGCAATATGTTCTTCCACCGTGTGAGTCATAGAAATTACGATCTTGCGTTCGGGGCTTCCCGGCAGTCTTCATAAAAAAATTCAAGTTAGAAACCAACTACATACATACAGTATCTGTTAGGATCCATTATCTGCTACCTGGACTTTAAACTATTTTGATGGTTGTACAATGCTGGCCTTAATCTTCTATTAAAAAGATGTCTGCAATACATTATGTTTAATGGAAATGATGTAAATGGTGGGGTTCTACAGGATAAATAAAATATATAATGTAATGAGTAACTCATAGTATAGTGCACTCATAGTATAGTGGATAATGACATAAAAATACAGTATGGCCTCTAATACAAATACACTGGCTTACATATATGTACATATACTAATACACAATCCGTGCACTACAATGATGATGAATGATTAGTGAAATAATAACAGGGTGCAGTTACAGGAAATAACAGTTACAATAGACACAACATGGTAGAGTTAAATGGCTGAGTGCACAACCACACTGGGGCCACGAGGCAAAGGCATGCACATTTGCATGATGTAGCAAGGTTGGAACAAGGGGAGAATGACTGCCCCTCTCTCATTGAAACCATGGAAGTTCAAGGCCGACCGCAGTACTGCAGGCATTGTTATCAAAAACAGGATCCCCCATTATAGAGAATGAAAAATTGCAATCTTTGTGGTCGATCTTCATGTAAATAAAAAATGTTTTGAAGACAATCATGTTACAGTGGGTTGCAAAAGTATTCACCCCCTTGGCATTTTTCCTATTTTGTTGCCTTACAACCTGGAATTAAAATAGATTTTGGGGGGGAGGTTTGAATAATTTAATTGACACAACATACCTACCACTTTGAAGATGCTAAATATTTCTTCTTGTGAAACAAACAAGAAATAAGACAAAAAAACTGATAACTTGAGCGTGCATAACTATTCACCCCCCCCAAAGTCAATACATTGTAGAGCCACCTTTTGCAGCAATTACAGCTGCAAGTCTCTTGGGGTATGTCTCTATAAGCTTGGCACATCTAGCCACTGGGATTTTTGCCCATTCTTCAAGGCAAACCTACTCCAGCTCCTTCAAGTTGGATGGGATCTGCTGGTGTACAGCAATCTTTAAGTCATACCACAGATTCTCAATTGGATTGAGGTCTGGGCTTTGACTAGGCCATTCCATGACATTTAAATGTTTCGCCCTAAACCACTCGAGTGTTGCTTTAGCAGTATTCCTAGGGTCATCTTCCTGCTGGAAGGTGAACCTCCATCCCAGTCTCAAATCTCTGGAAGACTGAAACAAGTTTCCCTCAAGAATTTCCCTGTATTTAGCGCCATCCATCATTTTTCAATTCTGACCAGTTTCCCAGTCCCAACTGATGAAAAACATCCCCACAGCATGATGCTGCCACCACCATGCTTCACTGTAGGGATGGTAGTCTCGGGGTGATGAGAGGTGTTGGGTTTGCACCAGACATAGCATTTTCCTTGATGGCCAAAAACCTACATTTTAGTCTCATCTGACCAGAGTACCTTCTTCCATATGTTTGGGGAGTCTCCCCCAAACGTGTTCGCTTATTTTTTTCTTTAAGCAATGTTTTTTTCTGTCCACTCTTCCATAAAGCCCAGCTCTGTGGAGTGTATGGCTTAAAGTGGTCCTATGTACAGATACTCCAATGTCCGCTGTGGAGCTTTGCAGCTCCTTCAGGGTTATCTTTGGTCTCTTTGTTGCCTCTCTAATTAATGCTCTCCTTGCCTGGTCCGTGAGTTTTGGACGGCGGCCCTCTCTTGGCGGGTTGTTCTTTCCATTTTCTATATATGTTCAAAGTTTCGGATATTTGTTTATAACCCAACCCTGATCTGTACTTCTCCACAACTTTGTCCCTGACCTGTTTGGAGAGCTCCTTGGTCTTCATGGTGCCGCTTGCTTGGTGGTGCCCCTTGCTTAGTTGTGCTGCAGACTCTCGGGCCTTTCAGAACAGGTGTAATATACTGAGATCATGTGACAGGCACTTAGATTGCACACAGGTGGACTTTATTTAACTAATTATGTGACTTCTGAAGGTAATTGGTTGCACCATATCTTATTTAGGGGATTCATAGTAAAGGGGGTGAGTACATATGCAGACAACACTTTTCCGTTTAAAAAAATTAATAAAACATTTAAACAAGTTATTTTTTTCATTACACTTTACCAATTTGGACTAGTTTGTGTATGTCCATTACATGAAATCCAAATAAAAATCAATTTAAATTACAGGTTGAAATGCAACAAAATAGGAAAAACGCCAAGGGGGATGAATACTTTTGCAAGGCACTTTACCAATACTTGCTTCTAATAGACCAGATGTATGTTCTTGAAATGATTATTTTAAAATCGCACACAGAAGAAGTTATAAGAATAATTTAGTAGCTAATGGCAGCCTGCAGTACCCCGGTCAGCCTTCAACTTGAGTTACTCAATGAGAGGAGGCAGCAATGAGCTAGCCTGCAACGTCACTTCCTGGAGTAGCTCAAATGGCGCATATTATGTCTCCAAGAGATGCCATCTTAACTGACATCGTTTGGCTTAAATGCGCTATTGAGTCTTCACATAGGAATGAATGGTGTCAAGAGCTCAATGGCTTTGTCCATCCAGATATACAGTCATTGGTTGGAACCTGTTCAGAGAACAGAACTGAAAAATAACTAAATGTTTCAAGGAAAGGAAAGTGATCTCTAGTGTTGTGGAACAGAACCATTATTTTAAAAGCATGGGAATTAGTTTTAATAACATTATTTTACGTTCTGTGCATTTTTTTCAGTCCAACAAAAAATGCCATCATGGATGGCATCTATGGCTGCAAAGCACTCACTCTGTCACTCAGAAACGTGTCCTTCCAGTGTCTGCCTGCCAGCTAGTTTTGTAGGCTAGTTAATGCTACTACAGTTATCAAGTTTCACATTGGATTTATTAACTACAAAAAGGTAAGACGTGTTTGAGGCACCCAGTAAGTGGTATAAGGAAGGGGGCTTTGTACAAACAGGATTCATAATGTACCAAGAACCTGTGACCATGGGTATTGTTACACAAGGAGGCTATATTTATACAATACCGATAGGATGACATAGACATTAAAATGACTAAGAAAACACGATATTTTGAGATCCATTGTCAAGTTGTGTATTAATGCATGTCTTAACCATTGCCATATCTCGTACAGTTACATGCACACAATAATCCAACTATTGTGGATAGTTTGATCGTTTGATTAAAACATTTAAATTCTTTGCAAGAAAAACGATTTCACTAATAATCATGTTTACATGGACACATCTGAAATCAGTTTGTATGTGAAAACTACTTCTAAAGACGCATACATTCAGTTGTGCCGAACCTACTTCAGTCGTGCTAACAAGAGTGAGGCTTGCTCGGCTGGTGCTTGCACATGCACAGATCAAATACACCACTGGAACACCGATTAAGCTGTTTACATGTCCTAATAATTCTACAGATGGCTCAGAAAACAAGGTGTTTTAATCGGCGTATGCTTACTTCGATTTTGACCTTATGCCGATTAAGATAAGCAGAGTAAGGTGTTTACATGACTGTTGCATAATCTGCCTACCGCCATAATCAGTTTAATAGCGAATTATTACTGTGCATGTAAACGTACTCTGCTTCAAGATCTATTAGGAAATCTCAGCAGATTGGTGGTGATCTCATCTGTCTCAGCACATTAGATCACATTATTACTGTAAGTTTGTACTAAAACAATTTGGCATTCCTCCAAGGCCTAGGATTGCTCTCTGAAATGAGCTGTGTAGTGTTTTCTTACTCCCCACATCCTGTCCCCACAGGAAAGTAGTGTAGCAGCCGAGCGGAGCGGAGAGGCCTGACTCCTAGGCTGCTTGTATCAGTCCTGCCTGCAAAAGGACATGATTGGAGAGAAATTAATCTAATTAATGACTCATTCAAGGTCACATTCATCAGTTACACCCTCCAGGGTGAAATCTATATTTATAAACCTGGAGCAGATACAGTATATGATTGCTCCTCAGTGGTCTGCTCACTGGTTGCAACTTATTTGCAGTTATTTTGTGTCCACCTAAGCTGACTATCAAATTCACTCCCAGCAGACGATCAACCCATGCAGGGTGACTGTTATGTTTGTAGGTCCACCGGTCAAAAAGCTACAGACAAATAAAGCAAAACCAGATATTCTGAGTGTCTAATTAACTAAATGTTTTTAAAGTTTCAGAGCATGTGCTTCCTATGAAAAAAATTATGAATTATCAATCACAGTGAAGCTTTACTAATCTGATTGACAAATGCAATGTTGGACACTGCATTTCAATCATACTTTTTATTGGACCTATGTAATCTGAAAAGTATCTAAATAGCCTGGTACCAAAGTTGACAGGGTAGTAGTGTGTAGACAATAAAAAGAGAAAACATGCAGTGGCTTACATTTCCTGTCCCAAAGGGTCAAATTCGATTTGCACACGTTACTTGAATTTCCAGGCAAATCCATACATTTTTTATATATATATTTTTTGTTGTTGTACTTTTTACCCCTTTTTCTCCCTAATTGGTATTTACAGTCTTGTCCCATCGCTGAAACTCCCGTACGGACTCGGGAGAGGCGAACATCGAGAGCCATGCGTCCTCCAAAACACGACCGTGCCAAGCCACACTGCTTCCCGACACACTGCTCGCTTAACCCAAAAGCCAGCTACACCAATGTGTTGGAGGAAACACCGTACAGCTGGCGATCGAAGTCAGCGTGCATGCGCCCGGGCCCGCCACAAGGAGTCGCTAGAGCGCGATTGGACAAGGACATCCCGGCCGGCCAATCCCTCCCCTAGCCCGGAAGACACTGGGCCAATTGCCGCCTCATGAGTCTCCCAGTAGCGGCCAGCTGCGACACAGTCCGGGATCAAACCCGGGTCTGTAGTGACGCGTCTAGCGCTGACCGCTGTGCCACTCGGGTGGCAGGCAAATCCTTATTTTGACCTGAATCAAAATGTCAATGATTTTATATTGAAGTGTGGTGAAGTGAAGACAATGTAAATACAACACCAAAAACAATCTAACCATATGTGAATACATCCATGTATAGCAAGAGAGCTATCTTTGGTGTTACATTTTTGGCATGCGAAACATAACCAAACTCCCATAATAGGGAGTTTTTAATGTCAGATACAGTATAGCTATATTCACTCATCTTGCCTTGTTCATTTACATCATCCTGAAAGTTTCCAGAGCACCTGCAAAAGTAACTCAAGATCCATTCTATCTGTACTTCTATGCCAATTAATGCTTTTCCTGACATACTTGAAATCCTCCGCATGTCAGTGTGGTTCAGGAGTGTACTCAAAGTAATCCTCCCAGAAAGACTATCTTGACACAATCAAAGCTGGCTTGTCTAAAGGAGAGCTAATCAAGGGGCACACAGTCAAGCACATTAGTCGTTAGCATCTATCTCTTGAATTTCAACTGGGGATACTCTCTGCTGCGCTCTGTCAAATCATTGTTAGTTTTATTGACATGAGAAAGAGAGGGAGAGAAAGAGAGTGCTTGGTAAAGCATGCTAAAAATAACATTTTCCATACCTACTATTTACAATTCAAGTCACAGTCAACATTTGGTAAATACAGAAGTTTTCAAACCATTATAATGTGACTAACCTCCTGTTGAAGCAGTTCTTTGAGAGTCCAATTGGACAATAGAGTTGGCATGACGTAACAAATCTTTGATGGGCTGCGGATCCCTACACTACAGTTAACAACTGTCCTGCTGTGAGTACAAGAATCTAACTGAGCAGATGCTCCATGATAGATTGCCCAATGGGCAAAGTTTATGTGGGATTTGAGATGAAAATAAGAACTAAGCTTAAAGGGGATCCTAAAGGGGACGCATTACCAATACAGCAGCCCAGAGAAGCCTGTGCAGAGGAGGGAGGGGAGGGCAGGACGGGGTTGAACTTGAAGAACGAATCCCAGGTTTATTGGATTTTCTGACCAGCTCAGTAGCAGGCAGGGGATGGATCAGCCCCTAAAGACCAGGCAGAAAGTGGTGAGGCATGTGAATGATAAAGATTAGCTATCGGCAAATAGATTTTTACCTCTCTCACATTGTTCCCAGATTCAAGATTTCCTCTGTTGACAGAAATCCCTTGAATGGTGAAAACAAAAATAAAGTGTTACCCAGTTGTGTGTCAGAAAAGTAAATGAAGATAAAGATCTCTGTCCCAATGTTTGACTGAACACACAGGTTCAGACTCAGAATTCATTAGTATGAAAGACTGGAACAGCTGCATCAATTTTTTAAGGGAATACCAAAATCCAAGAGGAATTCATTCCCTTGCATGCTAGCAATGGTCCAATAATCCTATTACACACTACCTCTATTTGAATTATTTTAAAGCCGGGTCAAAACATGATAGGATGTGGTTGTATTGTGATTCCAGATGTGCTCCAGTGGATCTCCATAAGCTATCACAATGTGTACAGAATCACTGTGGAAGACAGAACAGCAAAGGGTTAAGAGAGTAACAAAGAGAAGAGTCAGGGGCTGGCTCCAGTCTACTTACTTCTCATTCTTGATCTCTCACACCCTGGAGAGGACAGGGATATTTCCAGCCTCTTTCCCACACTTGTTTCAATACCCTAATTGTCCCAAAGGGAGGACAGACTCCAGTGTGAGATAATCTGCAAATCAATGAAGGTGGTTGTAAAACTCTTACTAAGCCATGTCACCCCAGCTGGAGGTAAATTCACTCTGGATACTTCTAATTAGGCGTGTCAAACGAGTGGAGGTGTTTAAAAAGGTAGGGTGATATTCTGTCACTTTGTGACTGTAGGCTACCCTCAACATACAGTTGTAGTGCGTTACCAGGGAAAGTTGCACTGCAAGAATTGTATTTGGTTGACATTTACCTGCAGCTCTGGTCATCAGTCAGGTTCAGTCACAGAACTGAAAATGGTACTACATTGTAAGATGATGTGGCAATCATAAAATGAAAAATTATTTATACAGAGCCTTGAAGAGCGAGCCACCACCTAGCACTAGAGGAGAATGCAGCTGTTTCTCACACTGGTTGGTTGTTGTCACAGTGCTCATAACTAAAATCCTGGAGAGGGTTTTTCACGACCAAAATAAAAAATGTCATGTCTTGTTGTTTATGTTTAAAATTGCTGAGTAATATAGATGATATATTTGAGAACCAGCCTCGTTCTCCCCTACAAAGTTGATATAACATGAAAATATGGAAGGTTTGAATTTTGCCTGAATTTATACAGATTTTCTCTTTTTACTTTCCTGTCAAGTATAATGTTACAAGTGTTTACAGCTTTTGATGGGTATGACTTTCAAAGTTAACTCTTTGACCTCATAAGCATTGTAGGTTTGCTCTTGCTATTAAAAGAGTCTGTATGCATATATCTGTATGCAGACCTTACCGCCACAGTAATCCACGCTTTCCACAGTTTGTCTCCAAAGACCTCTCTGCCCTCAAGAAGACAAACAAAGGATCTTTATGAATCCCTTCAGGATTACCACCAACCAATAATTATTCCAACACTTAGATTAGCATTTAAAGCTAATCTAAACATTTCTATGGACAGGAGGCTGATGGATGACCAGTCCACCTCTTTGCATAGGATAAAACATGTTTAGTAAGGTCCTTTTGTCACAGTTGTAAATATTTGTTGATCTTATACATAAATTGAATTTAAAATTAACATTATTTAGTTAGCTTTATTTGACCAGGTAAATTGAAGGAGAAGTTGAGAGCACATTCTCTTTTTCAGCAATGACCCAGGGAAGAGTTGCAGTCAAGGGTTGAATGAGCCAACCTGAGACTGGGGTGTTCAGGTGGCCATGGTAGCATGGGCAGTCAGGTTAGGAATTTATACAGGACACTGGGGTTAGAAGCCATTGTCTTACGACAAGTGCTATGGGATCTTTGAATGACCATTGAGAGTCACAACATCTGTTTAGCTTCCTATTCGCAGCTTCCTAGTCTCCCCAAACACTGTCCTGACATTGGGGTCTCAGAGGGAGGCATGTCCCCTACTGGCCTTCCAACACCCCTTCCAGAGTCTTATGATGTCCCTTCCAGGTATAGAAAAGGCTCCACCTGCTTAGCTTCAAACAGAGGAAATAGACATGTGTGAATTATTCTGACGTTATAGAAGATTTTTACTGGCTGGAAAATAGTAATAGTCTTGACCACACAACAAATGTGTATTTAATGGCATTGTTGAGAAAAAATGTAATTAAAGGAAAATTTGACTTTTCATTTAGAGGGTGAATGTGTTGCCAAGCCTTGTGCCCAAATAGCCAAGTCAGTGGCATATTCACTGTCATGCAGTCAGGAAATGCATGCCCTAATCCCCCAATACAAATGAGGCTGATATTCTGCCATATCACGTCCAAGGCTTAGAAAGATTATTCTTGAACCACATCGAATGCTTAAATAGATTAAGAAAACCAATACCGCATCCTGTTAGGAAACTCCTGCATTAAAGTAAGAATTAAAAAGAGGCAGGGCTTTTGGATTTCCTTCTTTGCATATTTGGTGCTATTTCTGTTTGTATTGCAAAAATGTATACCTTTATAAATGCCTTAAATGGGTAGACCTCAATGTTATCATGATTAATTAATAGTCTATCTGAGAAGAGGTCTGTAGGTAAAGGTTGTTTATATTGCGTGCAAGTCTCAAGATTTCAGTTGACTCATGAGGTTACAGTGCAAGTACAGAACACATTTTGTAGCTATATAAAGCTTTTTTTCATCCATTCCCCCAGAGAATGTTTCTGTCACATTTGTACCAAGAATATTTAATTCAATTTTGGATTCCGTTATCTGCTGAGTCCAAAAACAGATGACCTGCATCTGACCCCATGATATAAAAGTGGACTTGTGGAAGAATGGGTCAAAGAAGGACGGAGAACAGTAGTGTGTTTTGCAATGGCATTTCTCTGGCAGCCTCACACGGTTGCTTTCTATTGCTCTTTTAAGGTCACTGTGTGCTTGCTGGATCTATCCTTGGGCTCCTGATGGCATTTCTTTATACAACACCATGAATATTGAGGTTGTTTAAGCCGGCCTGTCCCCTACAATATAAATGGTTTTCCTGCTAAAGTATCAAAGGAAATTTATATCTCAATGTCTATCTGAGCAATTCCCCCATTTAATTGGACATCATTGCTATTGGTTTATCTTGACATTTCAGTATGAATCATCACCCTAGCTACTATATTTCAGTCCCTAATGCAAACCTGTCACTGGCTTTTATCCTCATAAACATTTTGATGTTAGAAAATAAAACATGGTACCCTGAGGGACCTATAAGTGAGTGGGTAAACTGCCGGGGTGAAACCTGTTAAACCCAGAGACTGTTAATTGCAATTGGGTCAGTTAGTGCTACAGGTCTGATCTGATATATAGAGACCTGCAATAGTTAGATCTACAGGCCTGCTGGGTCAGATAAATGCTGTATAACACAGCTGCCCACAGCCACTGAACTGAGATCTGTGTAGTTGGCCTTTGGAATCACCAATATCTAAACAAGCTGTCTCCTGTTTATTTCCAATAATAAAATATAAATCACAAGACACTCTGCCCCCTTCAAGTCACGCTTCTTTTTACTGTGCTTATTCACCATGTAATAATTAAGTATACTATGTAGAAATAGTATATAATTAACTATCTCTACTTAAATGATTATCAAGACTCAGCTACTGACATGAGCACCTCATTTTAAATTATTTATAATTAATATTCACTAAGTCAAACTCCGGGTATGTGTAACTTGACAAATATAAAGTGATTCTGACTAAGTCAGAAATCTCTGGTGCAATTGCCATTTAAAGTGATAGTTCACTCTAAAATCAATGTTTGTCAGATGTTTTTAGACTTCAAAATTGTTGTTATGTCGAGATGATTCCATGTCCTGTGGTATCTATTTTGTATATCCAGCTATTTGCCTCAATCCCATTTCAATTGAAAAGATAGGCACACAAATAACTAGTTTAGACATTGTCTTTCTGGCCTTTCTCCTTTTATCGAGCTAATACTTGAACAAGGTTGCATTTTTTTGCATCAGCATTATGTGAGTGCACGTTTGTGCTCAAATTATCGAGAGTAGTGCTAATTCAATCTACATTATAAGGTCAAGCCTTGAAATCAGTCTTTCATAACCAGCAACATTCATTGTAGCCAACAAAATAAGTCAGTGAATATAATAAATCCATTCACATTAAGATACGGGTCAAATCTGACGAAACAGAAATCCATAAGCGAAATGCTCTGTGGATGCCACTTTGCCCATTTCTAATGAGCTATTTTAACATGAGCATAGTTGGCTCGAAAAATTGGGATTTTGCATAAAACTTGAAGTGGTATTAGTGTAATTAGTTTTCAAAGACCTTCCATTTTATTGATGTATGAATCTTATTTCCTAGAGGCTTAGTTAGTGACTCCTCCCTGCTTCAGGGGTAGGCCGTCATTGTAAATAAGAAATTGTTCTTAACTGACTTGCCTAGTTATACAAAGGTTAAATAAATAATACTTTTAAAAAACTTTATTAACCATATTATTATACCCTTTACTTTAGCTACATAAAGTACCTGGAGGTAGGAGACTGAACAGGAAGAAAAGTTTATGTGTGGGAAATGAAATATAACTGTATTGCATGCTTTAGTCACATTCTTGCAAAGAAATAAATGTTTTATTTCTTAAAAACGTATGACACTTGAAAATAAGTCCGATTTCCTTTCAACTCCGGGCCTTTACCTTTCATAGGTTTTTTAAAATTCAAAGTGTGGATCTCTTTGTAGTTGATTTCGAACCTATGTTCACAAGGGATGAAAGAGATTTACTTTTCCTGATGCCTTGTAAAGCATACATAAAGGTAACCTTGATGAGCTGTTCCTTTAAAGGCAAAGCCTGAGAAGTCTGAAGCTCATTTGAGAGATGTCAGATCTTCCTGTTGAGGTACTAGACAGTTGAAATGATCCCATATTTATTCAGCAATTCACTTTTGAATTCAGGTTAGGGGTTCAAGAGTCTCAATGATTCTCAGCAACACTATCCTGATGAAGACTTCACCAAATGAATAGACAAAAGATTGTGCCATATTTGTTGTCATTTGGAATCAAACTGGCAACATAGCCTAATTATAATATTTGAAATGCAATAATAATATTCTTGCGTACGGTGATATTCATATTTGTGTAATATAGTCAACCTTTAACCTTGTATAAGGACGGAATTAAAATCACATCTTAACTTCATTAAAATCACATATTAACTACATTAAAATCACATCTTAATTTCCTTATTACGTGTGAAGAAACAAAAAAATATCCTATGTGTATATTTTTTTAGAATTGTGTGTCCACAATGGATGGTTCAAATCTACTGTCCGTGTCAGGACTATATACTAGCTCATAGTCAGCCAACCACAAATCAACAACCACGCAATGTTGAAAAGCAGAGTAAGGAGTAAGTCTCCATGGCTCTTTAAAGATTTTTATCTCCGTTTCCATCTTGTATGGACAGATTATTCTCTCTTCTGCCAGGGTCTTTGCTGACCCTTTGTCAAGTCTACACGCTGAGAAAAAAGGAAGTTAGCAAATCAATCCTAAAGACATTCATTTTCGACTGGCAGGTAGAGACCTGACACCCTGAATCCATCATCTGGGCAGAATCCTAATAAAGACAAATTCAAAGGCCTTCACTTTTGGGAGAGAGAGCTGAAGAAAGATCTTTAAACACCCCCCCATGCCAGGTTACTGCCAATTAGTATCTTCAGCCACCAACCCTGTCTACATTTGGAAAATGTAAGGAATCAGGGTTTCATTTGCATATAAATATTGACAGGGACATATTTCATATTTTATGGGGCATGAAGCTCTGAGGATGAAGTAAAATGTACACAATGACAGCAATATACCTCCAAGTGTTTTATTTACCCACATGATGTGTTACCATTGAAATTACATTTCCTGCTGCTCACCATGATTATGGGTAAAATAAATATCTGCCAAAGTAACCTCCTAAGATCATATACTGTATCATGGTGAGACACACTACCATGTCAAATATTAGATGAAGTACAATAGGCACAGCCCCAAAATAAAAAGAATACATTAATTTCATCTCCCATGTTACATCAATGTCCACTCAACGCTATTCACCCCAGGGTGACTTTGACGTCACTTTTGCAGAAAGAAATACTTATTAATTAATTTATTAATATGGCATAGAATTTACATGTACAATTTGTATCATTCTCTCAAACAGGTTTCCAGCATGAAATATTAAAGCTATCGCATGAATATAAATTGTTGTATGGTTTCCCATATGCAGTATATCTATACATTACATACTGTATACATAACTTATACAGTATGTAATGGGCTCCAGAGTGGCGCAGCGGTCTAAGGCACTGCATCTCAGTGCAAGAAGTGTCACTACAGTCCCTGGTTCAGGCTGTGATTGGGAGTCCCACAGGGCGGCGCACAATTGGCCCAGCATCGTCCAGGGTGGGACCGGGTATGTAAATAAGAATTTGTTCTTAACTGACTTGCCTAGTTAAATAAAGGTTAAATACAAATAAAAAAAACTTTGCAAAAATAGATAGATTTCATAACCCCACAGATAGGGAATCCTACTCAGTATGAATTGGGGCATGGTAATCTTTCATTGAGAGTTCCCTTAAAAATATCATGGACAGAATGATGGCTGCAAAATATGGCTTAAAAGAAAGTATGCTTTAAAGAAAGTGCCCATAACAGCATGAAAGGGTGTCTGTCGTGACTGATTGTGCCTTGGTAGAGGACCATTGTCAGTGGAGAAAATATGGACCTTCTTACTACCAAGTTTCTCCCCAAATAACCACTGTGCATTGTAGCATGATCTATTGCTGTGAGACCTCAATGGCCACCGTTTATCATGGCTGAAGTATTGCTGTTGATATTTACAACAGGCCATCCTTTTATTACCAGACCATGTCAATAATTTCTTCTCAAGTGTGGTTGGTTTGGGCTGCTTCCAGTCTGTACATAAAAGCCTAGAAGGCGTCAAAGTATTCCCATCCCTGGATGGACATAAATAGTTAAATGAATTCCATTGTATCATTTTGGAAGTCTACCATGACAAATATTGACCCAGAGAAGACATACAGCTCCCATGAGGCAGAGAAAGTGTTACTTTGGGTAGTACCCGTGAGCCTGAGATGACACTGCCTTCATATTTTTTAAAGCTAGAGTCCTTAATTGAAACAGTAACAAAGCGGTCACCCCACCTCTGTTTTGGTAAAACGCTGAGGGATGGGCCTGGAGAAATGTAACCACTCTCAAATTTATAGATAGAATTATGGATGCAAGGATTGACCATCTATGATATCAAAATTATAGTGTTAACCATGTTTTGAGGCTTTACAGTGTTTGTTTACATTTACACTATTTACGAACATTGGAGAAAAACAAGCATATAATTTGGGTTCTGATGAGATATGACAGTTGAACTAAGCTCATGAGACATAAGTTATATTCTTCTTGTACACTGAGTGGACAAAACATTAGGAACACCTTCCTAATATTGAGTTGCACCACCTTTTGCCCACAGAACAGCCTCAATTCGTCTGGGCATGGATTTGACAAGGTGTCAAAAGCTTTCCACAGGGATGCTGGCCCATGTTATCTTTAATGCTTCCCACAGTTGTGTCAAGTTGGCTGGATGTCCTTTGGGTGGTGGAACATTCTTGATACACAGGGAAAACTGTTGAGCGAGAAAAACCCAGCAGCATTGCAGTTCTTGACACACTCAAACCGGTGCGCCTGGCACCTACTACCATACCCTGTTCAATGGCACTTAAATATTTTGTCTGCCCATTCACCCTATGAATGGCACACATATACAATCCACATACACAGTCTCAATTGTCTCAAGCCTTAAAAATCCTTCTTTAACCTGTCTCCTCCCCTTCATCTACACTGATTGATGTGGATTTAACAAGTGACATCAATGAGGGATCATAGTTTTCACCTGGATTCACCTGGTCAGTCTATGTAAAAATGGATGTAGCAACTAAGGATTCTAGCTTTAATGCCTTGTATTTCCCGCTTGCAGTAGTTACAGCTCACTAATGGTTCTGGAGTAGTTGAACTGGGATCATTCTCTCACAGATGTTCAGTTTTACTGCACTTCAGGCCAGACCAGCCTGCATGCTAAAGATATACTAGTGGGGTGATCTAATAGAATGAGCCACAGCAATTCCTTGCAATTTGAACTTTGCAATAATCTGAAGGAAAAAAGGGTACACATATACAGTGCATTCGGAAAGTATTCAGACCCCTTGACTTTTTCCACATTTTCTTACGTTACAGCCTAATTCTTAAATTGTGTCACGAATCCCGCTTCCTGAGTCTGTTTTTGCCTGTGTTCTGTCCTGGAGTGTTTTCCCGGTGTCCTGGAACGCACCCTGTCTGGTTGCCGGGCGACGTAGCTAGTTGGGAGATCTCTGATTACCCGCACCTGTATCCCATCAGCTATCTGCACACCTGGTCCTGATCATCACCCCTCCACTTCATAAGTTCTGACCTGACATCCATTCCCTGCCGGATCGTTAGCCATGAACAGTATGTTGTGCCAGCGTATCAGCCTCCAGTTTGATAGAGTTTGTTTTGTTGTTTTGTACGTCTTGCTTGCCTTGAACTTACCTCCGTTTTTTCTGTCTACAGTCATTCACCCGGAACACTCATCCCATCCCTACCTGGTCGTCTTCAGTTACTTCCTTGGATCTGCTTACTCAATTCCATCAACTCACCTCCGCTGCCAGCTCCGCTACTTGGATTTTTCTATCACTACATTTAAACTTGTAAATAAATACTCACCTTCGTCTTACTCTCCTTGTCCTGGTCTGCTTCTGGGTTCTACTTTAGAGAACCGTGACAAATTGATTAAATCGTTTTTTTCCCTCATCAATCTACACACAATACCTCATAATGACAAAGCAAAAACAGGATTTTAGAAATTGTACACAATATCACATTTACATAAGTATTCAGACCCTTTACGCAGTACTTTGTTGAAGCACCTTGGCACACCTGTATTTTGGGAGTTTCTTCCATTCTTCTCTGTAGATCCTCTCAAGCTCTGTCAGGTTGGATGGGGAGCGTCCACTCAAGAACATTCAGAGACTTGTCCCGAAACCACTCCTGCGTTGTCTTGGCTGTGTGCTGTGTGCTGGGTCATTGTCCTGTTGGAAGGTGAACCTTCACCCAAATCAAATAAAATTGTATTTGTCACATGCGGCGAATACAACCAGTGTAGACCTTACCATGAAATGCTTACAAGCCCTTAACCAACAACACAGTTTCAAGAAAAATGGTTTAAGAAAATATTTACTAAATAAAGTAAACAAAAAAAAGTAACACAATAAAATAACAATAACAAGAGATAGAATCTTGTTTCTCATGGTCTGAGTGTCCTTTAGGTGCCTTTTGGCAAACTCCAAGTGGGCTGTCGTGTGCCTTTTACTGAGGAGTGGCTTCCATCTGGCCACTCTACCATAAAGGCCTGATTGGTGGAGTGCTGCAGAGATGGTTGTCCTTCTGAAAGGTTCACCCATCTCCACAGAGGAACTCTGGAGCTCTGTCAGAGGGACCATTGGGTTCTTGGTCACCTCCTTGACCAAAGCCCTTCTCCCCCGATTGCTCAGTTTGGCCGGGCGGCCAGCTCTAGGAAGTCTTTGTCGTTTCAAACTTCTTCCATTTAAGAATGATGGAGGCCACTGTGTCTCGGAGCTCTGCGGACAATTCCTTCAACCTCAGGGATACATTTCAAGTCTCATAGAAAAGGGTCTGAATACTTATGTAAATAACTTATTTCAGTTTTGTATTTTTAACACATTTGCTAAAAAAGAAAACTCAGAGCTTGGCTTTTGCTCTGACATGCACTGTCAACTTTGGGACGTTATATAGACAGGTGTGTGCTTTTCCCAATTATGTCCAATCAATTGAATTTACCACAGGTGGACTCCAATCCAATTGTAGAAACATCTCAAGGATGATCAATGGAAACAGGATGCACCTGACCTAAATTTCAAGTCTCATAGCAAAGGGTCTGAATGTAAATAAGGTATTTCAGTTTTGTATTTTTAATACATTTGCAAAAATGTCTAAAAACCTATTTTTCCTTTGTCATTATGGGGTATTGTGTGTAGATTGATGATGATTTTTATGTATTTAATCAATTTTAGAATAAGGCTGTAACGTAACAAAATGTGGAAAAAGTCAAGGGGTCTGAATACTTTCCGAGTGCATTGTAGATTTCCACTGCTCAAAAGTAATGTATCCCAACTAGCTACTGTCCTTCACTTTCTTCTGATACCCCTTAACATGACTCAGGATAAGACCCAGATGCAGACACAGGAGGCAGTTTGAATCTTACAACACAGAGGGCAGGAAAATAGCAGGTTCAGGGCAGGCAAAGGTTAGTAATCCAAGACAGCGTCAATAAGAAAGATCCCGAGTGGACAGCCATACCCTCTGCCAGAGACGATAACGGGGAGCAGAGGTCCGGTGGCGGTCCGATTGTCGCCTATATCTGGAGGTGGTCTTGAGAAGAGCGGATCGGGCTCTCTTCCAAGTACGGCGACAGTGACGGATGAACATCTGGGCCGAGGGTATGCTGAACTCTTCCTTTGCTCAGGGAAGAGCAGGGGCTGATATCCCATGGAACACTTGAAAGGCGAGAGACCAGCTGCCGAGCAGGGAAGGGTGTTACAGGCCTATTCCACCCACACGAGTTGCTGGCTCCAGGTGGTGGGGTTGGCGGAGACAAGGCAACGAAGAGCCTTCTCCAGGTCCTGATTGGCTCGCTCCGACTGGCCGTTGGACTGGGGTTGAAAACCGAAGGACAGGCAGAACGCCTTCCAGAACCTTCACGAGAACTGAGGACTGCGATCGGGGACCATGTCCACCGAACGTCCATGGATCCGGAAGACGTGCTGCACCATGAGCTGGGACATCTCCTTGGCTGAGGGTAACTTGGGATGGGGAATGAAATGGGCGACTTTGGAAAACCTATCCACCACGATAAGGATAGTGGTGTTGCTATCTGATGGAGGGAGACCAGTGACGAAGTCCAGGGATATATATGACCAGGGGCAGTGAGGAACAGGGAGTGGTTGAAGGAGGCCAGCCAGAACTTGCAGCAGGGTCTTATTCTGAGCACACACAGTGCAGGCGGCAACAAACACGGAGACGTCAGGAACCATGGCAGGCCACCAAAAACGTTGTCGTACAAAGGCAAGGGTCCAATGGGAGCCAGGATGTCAGGCAAGTCTGAAAGAATTAGCCCATTCCAGGACCGGGGAATGGGCAGAGTCCGGGACAAACATCTGGTTAGCCGGGCGCCCCCAGGGAATGCTTCGCCTCACGGACATGGTTCTCTATACCCCAGATGAGTGCAGCCGCTAGACAAGAGGTAGGGAGGATGGTCTCAGGGTCCGATGGTGTAGCAGCGGTGCTATAGAGGCGTGAGAGCACATCAGGCTTCACATTCTTGGACCCCGAGTGGTCGGAGATGGTAAAGTTAAACCGAGTGAATAGCAGGGCCCATCGAGCTTGCATAGAGTTGAGGCGCTTGGTGGTGCATAGATATTCCAGGTTCTTGTGATCAGTCCACACTATGAACGGATGTTCCGCTCCCTCTAACCAGTGCCTCCACTCCTTCAACGCCATCTTCACCGTGAGTAGTTCTCGATTTCCCACGTCATAATTCCTCCCAGTGGTGTTAAGACGATGGGAAAGGAAAGCGCAGGGATGCTGCTTTTGGTGGTGGGGAGAACGCTGGGACAGGACAGCCCCCACTCCGACGTCCGAGGCGTCAACCACCACAACGAATTGACAGGATGGATCCGGATGGATTCAGATGGGAGCTGTAGTGAGCCGATGCTTGAGGTACAAGAACGCCCAGTCAGCAGCTGGATACCACGTGAACAGGACCTTGGGAGAGGTGAGTGCTGAAAGAGGGGAAGCCTGGATGCTACAACCCCGGATGAAACGGCGGTAGAAGTTAGCAAACCCCAGGAAGCATTGCAGCTGCCCTCTGGATGTGGGTTGAGGCCAATCCACCACCACTCTCACTTTGCCAGGATCTATCTGCATATTTCCTGCAGCAATGATGTCTCCTAGGAAGGAGATGGTGGAGCGATGGAATTCGCATCAGCTTTAACAAAAATCTGGTTCTCCAGGAGACGCTGGAGGACCTGTCGGACGTGGAGGACATGTACTTGAGCTAAGCGGGAAAAGACGAGGATGTCATCGCGGTAGACAAACACGAACCGGTTCAACATGTCACAGAGAACATCGTTAACTAGGGCCTGGAACACTGCAGGAGCATTGGTCAGTCCGAATGGCATCACCAGGTATTTGTAGTGCCCGTTAGCCGTGTTAAAGGCTGTCTTCCACTCCTCTCCATCCCGTATCCGCACCAGATGGTAGGCGTTCCGAAGGTCCAACTTTGAGAAGATAGTAGCCCCCTGGAGAGGCTCGAAAGCCAAGGCGATGAGTGGTAGCTGTCTTCCTCTCGTCTCCTTCCCGTATCCGCAACAGATGGTAGGCGTTCCGAAGGACCAACTTCGAGAAGATAGTAGCCTCCTGGAGAGGCTCGAAAGCCAAGGCGATGAGTGGTAGCGGGTAACGGTTCTTAACCGTGATGTCATTAAAGCCCCGGTAGTCGATACACGGGCGCAGGGTTTCACAGATGACTGAAATATAACAAAACCGTTTGACATAGAAACACAGGATTTTCTGAGTAAAAACAAAATAATTATGTATGCGTTGTGAAATTATGAAAAATATTAATAACATTCCACCCATTAAGCCAAAGAGGACGATTTTGGTAATTGACTGCAGGAAAGGGCTACATGGTTTGTCAATGAACTAGATCAAGAAGTAAACGTTAGTTGATACTGAACATTTTAAGTCAGACGTGTAACTCGTCTTTTTGAGTTTAAACTGTGAGATTGTTTTAGTGAAACAACATTCTAGTATTTTTCTATAAGAAAGTTTAGTAATGTCATCCCTAAACATTTTCAATTTAAATATTATTTCAATCACTTTGCCTGAAACTAGCCATCACAAATCACTCTTGTACAGTATTATTTGGAGGCCTGTTGCTAAGAAACAAAATTTGCAGCAGTGCATGCCAGAATACTTACTGCTGTCAAATCCAATGTGGCATACACTAGACTGACAGAGAGAAACCAGCCCACATACAGATCTTGATTTATATGACAATGATTATTATGGATGTCACATTTAAAACAAAAATATTAATGGTGTGTCCAAGTAGATTAAATAAAATACAAATGAGAAAAAGATTTATATTTATTTGAAATCTTATGAATAGCACCACTGAACAATTTCAAGCTCTAGTCTAGACATTTCTGTTAGAACCAAGACAGCTAGACAATGATGTGGGTTTGATCTGCCAATGACCATTCACAAAGAGAATCGGAAAACTAAAATCAAAAGTGACATTTTGATAAAACATTATCATACTCCTTCTATTAGGCTACATTAGAACAACATTATAGGGTCTGAAAATACAATTCTATATAAAGCGTTTTCACATGAATATCAAATTGGAATCCATTTCTGGGAACGTGCATGATATTAAAGTGGGACTACAAAAGAATGACTATACCTCCCCAGGGTTTTTGGAACATGAGCAGATCAACCACTTTAATTAAGAGAGGAGGAAAGTTGCACACTCACCCAGTATGTATTCAACACCTACTCTGAGATAAACCACGTCAGAGGCCATAAATAAACATTTTGAATCCTGTACTTCAAAATACTGATAATTACAAGGAAACAGTGCAAATACTGTTTCAAAGTCACCAGTGACCACTTACTGTAGGTCTGTGTCGATCTGTGGCCATTGACCAGGCAGGTCTCTTCAGTTTTCATCTAAATGTATTCTGCAATGGATTTGTCTGTTCTGTCCCCTATGACCTCACCCATTGATGGTCACAGCAGATTTTCTCTGTGTGAGCGGTAGCCTACATGTTACATGATGAAGTCAACCTGCCAGCCATTTTGGTATTTCTACAAGATCTAGGCTACTATAATGTATGTCCACAATAAATTGGAAGTTAGGAATAGGAATACATTAGGTATTTAGAAACCTCAATATGTTGACTTATGTTTTAATTATTCTGTCATCGTAGTAGAGATAAATGTTACAAAAAATAACATTTCACCTGAAAAAACAATATTCATAAGATACTTAGAAATTACTGCCCATGGGTTTGTATATATGAATAAAACTTAAAATCAAAAATAATTTTCTTTCTACCGTATTTTGATATACATTTCATTTCTGTCTGACACTGTCTCTGTCGGTCTCTTGTAGAATAAATCTGAGGAAATGAACAGTGAGTTATGATACATTCTTCCTCCCACCTCAAAAATACATTGTGAGATTGGATTTCCAGCTCATTTAACAGGCAGAAAAAGTGGGAATGCCATACTGGCTCTTGGACTGGGAGTAATTTAGATTGTAATGAGTAATCTAGGCCATGTCCTGCCCCAGGAAGTGGAATCACTGTGTGACTGAATACAGAGGTTAATTCAAGCACCTCTACAGGTGTTGGAGAAAATCAGAGCTCCGCTGCTGCTCTTTAATACAGTAGTCCTTTCCTCAGATCAGAACACATCTGCTGTGAGATTGGATGCAGGGCTCTCTCTTTTAAATAAAGTGACAGGTGACCCAGTTGTTCGCCATGTCCCTGTGCCCATCTAAAAAATGGAGGTCCAACAGAGCATGTCTGACTTTTTAACAGTGTACGAGAGGTGAAACATTGACAGCTCTCATAAAGCCAGATCAATTTCCAATCAGCAGCGGTGGCCAGATGTGCCTGCACACAGGAGAACAGGGGGAGGGCTTATTGAAGTATTTTGGGAGCTGGTCAACAGGTGTACTGTTAGACTTGCTGTGCTAGATAAAAGATAGTATGGCTGTACCACGGGATGTATGTGGTATTTCAATTCGGGGAAGAAGTGAATCACAAGATGCAGGAGGGTATGGAAGAACGGCGCATGGGTGGGTGGGAAAGCAGATGGAGATGATGAAAAAGTACTTGGCATTGGCTAAACAATACAATAGAAAGGCAGCAGCAGGCAGTTCTGACAGCAGAACTAACAGTTATACTAAGGCATAGTGGCAAGGCACTGGGAGACAAGCCAGCAGCAGAGAAGGCCACGGGATATTAGGACTGGATGTCAAGTGTTAAAAGAGTAGGAGGAATGGTAAACTGAATTAATTACAGGCTTCAAAGAGACTCTCTATTTCATTGTACTGTATGTCGCTCAGATGTCTGGCTGTCATGTTGATGTCGTCTGTTATGCAACTATATGAATTATATGATAGGCAAAGTGATATACATAGAAACAACATACTGTTAAAAAAACATATTTAACAACTTGGAAATCAAGTCAGAATTTAGGGTTGCAAAATTTCGGGAACTTTTAATAAATTCCATGTTTTTTTTCTCGAAATTCCGGTTTTAATCAGGAGGGAATAAGCAGGAAATCCGTAATCCTATAACCAGGATTTCTGGAAAACAAGGCAATATATTGAACATTCCCAGAATTGTTCAACCCTTGTTAGCACTGCACATCCCATACATCCTACTGTTCTTTCCACAACTAGCACCTTGGATAGTGTAGATAGTGTCCCTACAAGGAATAAACAGCCTGTCGCTTTGGGGCATTGTGATAGGGTCATGTGTGAATGTAAATCTGTAAATCTGTCAACCACTACCCAGGGCTTTGGCATCTATCATGCATCAAAGCGATATGCTGAAGTGATATTAGACTGGGAGGTCATACCGATTGTGTGGACAGCATAAAGCTCTTCTTAGAGCAACCTAATGAGGTGTATAAATACAAATATAAACAATATTTATCAAAACTGGGTGGGAATGGTAATGATTTCCATCCTGTTGTTCATTTAGTGATTGGTGAGGTGATTTGGTCCAAGTAGGTCACTTTAGTCCTGAAAAGTTTCTGCAGAAAACACTGGAAGACAATTCATGAAACACCTATCATTAGCATTGCTAATTGGGTTGTAAAACAGAATAAAGTAATCTTGCCATATGTAGAACATTGCTCTCTCACCAGACAGCAGTTAGCGCTGTAAAGGGTGTCATCTCTCATAACCTGACTGGCAGCCATCAGGTGATGGAAAATTACTTGGAGACAGGCCAAGTCATTTTCGGCCCCTCTATTACTGGGCCCAACAGCGAGAACAGAAGCTATTATCATGTTCACAGGGTGTTTAGTTGGCCAAATAGAGTCTGAGGGGCAACATTGTGTTCTCCTCACAGACAGAGCTGATGCCATTTTGACTGGCCAACATATACATAAACGGAGAAAATTGAGTTAAGCATTTTCTGCAAACATATGGATTTTTCACATCAGTGTTGTGGCTCAAACAATCAATAAACATATATCTGTCTATTTTGTATGAATATTGACAATCGGTCCAGGTAAAATGAAAGATGTTATCTCTTCACCCATAATGTAAATCGTTCCAAAACTACCACAAGGCAACTCCAATTCAAATTTGCCCATTTCACACAATCTATTTTTCTTTTTAATAGTTCTAAATTGGTATGAAATGTGTAATTTCAGATGAAAGTTCACACTTTGATACACCTATTGTGAAAAATGTAGATGAATACTATCTTTGGAGAAGTCAATTACAAACTCACGGTCAATAATATCATTGTCAACACACAAATTCTCTTTGTGACTGAGAATTATCTCTGAGTACAAATCTACAGGGACAAGAACTAAGTCAACTTGAAAACATCACCTTTCTAACTTGTCTTGAGTTGTGTTTCATCAGCCTAGTCTCACCTGGGAAACACAGTGAAAGAGCCAGGAAATTCGAGTTTGTTTTTGCTTTCCTTTCTTTTAAAGTTTTTCCTCCTTTGTTTCTGATGGCAATCTCAGAGGGCCTTATTATTTCTTAATTATAGATAGGCTGGCTCTACGATTTGGGACAGTTTTATGAGGGCTGTCATGCATCATGGCTTCCTTCTTCTCACCGAGCATTTATAAGACAACAGTTCACCTTGGGCTATTCTCTAGGACAACAGAATGACTCTCACTCTTTAACTAAGGGAATCAGACGCATCAGCACAAAGAAATGACTATTTGACACATTGTCAGTGTATCACACAATGGTTGTCTTTCTTTCAGATGATGCAGTAGCCCACAGTGTAATATTGTATTGATTGACAATGCACCCAAACATAAGACACACAACTACAATATTCTTATTCAGCATTAATGCATCGTATGTAGTTTAGTCTGCTAAAATAGGCTTACTGTTGTCACCAGTCACAATTTAAATTGTGTATAACAACTACAACAAGTGACACAAACTAAAGCTCCTAATTAGTGCAGGATTTAAATAAATACATTTTTGAAACGACAAATGAGAACATCACTATTAACTGATAATTAGATAATCCATACATTAGGAAGGAAGTAACATTGTTAACATTTATCACACCTGAGTGATCATCATGTGTTAATTATATGACTATATGTAGCTCCACAAAATACTTTTTGAAGCTCTGGCAGAAGACACCTTATGCAAGCTACTGAGATTCACATTCAGTTTTCCTACAGTTGTTCATAAGTTTGTTAGTTAAATTGCAGGGGCTAATATCGCAGTCTCCATCAGATCATGTTAACGCAGTCTCAGAGTTTACACTCTCTGAAGCAGCAATTCTATTTAAATTGGATTAACGGTATGTGTGTGCTTTTTGAAAACAATAATACAAATAAAAAAATGAGTTGAGTTGGTTCAAGGCGAAGATCAACATGACTGCAGGGTGGTTTGCAATATAAGGGGTTTCTTAACAGGTTATTTAAATGACACGATGAATATAGCTTATTCTCAGACTAGTTCCCTGCTTCAACACCACCTATTATTCTAGGACAGCGTTAAAATGCCCCCATGTGGACATACAGTGTAACTTCATCCTCATTAAGAATTGGGCCATGGAGGCACGAAGAGTTCCTCCCAATAACACATGAGCAGCTTAAATTCAACCTCATTGCTCAGTGAAGATTATTATTGCTCTAGAACTTGTTAAAAGGGGAACTACACACATTTTATGCCTACAAAAATGGGGATCCAACGTGTTATGGTCCCTTTGTAATACTATCTGCTACTGTTGGGTTCACAGTGTCCTTTACATTAGTTTAGTGATTATAATATAATGTAGGAGGATTTTGAGAGACATATCAAAATAGTTACTTGCAAAAAATGTCAACTACTATATAATTAAGGTTGGATTTTGTTTAATAAGTGAACTCGCACATAAGAAAATACAACAGGAAAAGCGAAATACAACAATCACTTTTTGTTCAAATACCAACACAGCTTAAAAGGATAGATGAAATTAAACTCAGTATAAAAAGAGCTTAGGATATGTGCAAAGCAATAGGTTATATAAAGTGCATAAGGGGAACCACTTAATGAAGCATAATAACAATGTGTCAAACACATAGCTTAAACAACAGCCATCGTTATTTCACCACCAATTACACAAAACATGAGACAACAATCAAAACAAATCCGTACATACGTATATAGCACGTTGAGTTTAAAAGTGCATCAAACACTTGCAAAAACAGCAATACAAAATGTCTTAAAAATGAGAAACCACTCACTTCCACAGAAATTACTACAGCTATTGAATGTTGTGATTGTATTTTTTTTGTGTGGGTGATTAATGCTGTTTGTTCATGATGGGCCAAATCCTAATTTGAGATCTGTGTGCATAAATCAAATTATCGAATGACTTATCTTTCAAGTTAGGATTGGGCCTGATGGGAGCTACATTAGTTCAATGACGTCTTCAGGCTCTGGCTTTCTTCTCTTTACGTCCTGTGGCTTCTGATGACGCATCTGCCTTCCTTTTGTGAGCCTTAGAATACAAATGACATTAGAATCAAATCAATGACATGTCTACTTGTAAATGTTACAATGTATGTAATCACTGAAATATTAATATTCTAACACATGAGTATTGACACATTTTTTATGGTAACATGGTTTGGAATCCTCAAGATGGTTAGCCAATACGCCATTTTCTTCCCACAAAATGTTTACCCCAAAAACAAAACCACTGGTTGTGTGTTTTTGGTTAAACCCATTTTGTACCTTAAAATCTGTATATGATTGTTTTGAAACGGTAAGATCAATTACCATCTGGCTTTTTGTGGTCCTTTTCTTCTTTTCAGCACGTTCCTTTTCCTCAATCTCCATATTTTCTTTTTCGATGAGGGAGATGAGAGTGTTACAGCGTCGCTGAAGTTCCTGGGGGAAGAAGAGGAAACTGTTTGTAGAGAAAACAAAACGATAGTACAATGGATGGCTGATGTTCCTCTCGATTAGCCAGTCTGTTTGAAGCAAACAATTTTTTTAGATTTATTCATTATTCTCCTCGTGTGGTTATTACAGCTTTTGTTCATAATATTGACATTTTAATAACCAAAACAGTTCATGTAACATACCACTTTGTCAAAACACAAAGTAATGACAAATAACCCCAGAGAGGTAACCCAGCAAACAGGGGACGTCCTGAGGACATTTGGCGATGTTCCCAATAACCCCAGAGAGGTAACCCAGCAAACAGGGGACGCCCTGAGGACATTTGGCGATGTTCACATTAGGTCCCTTAAGGGTTTCGGCATGACGTTATCCCACTGACGTTCCGAGCACATTCTAAGAACATTACGTGATGGTCCCAAGGGACCATGCTCTGGGGGACCATTCTATAGTTCCCGGTTTGACCCAGGGATATTTTTAAGATGTTCTTGGGACGTTGTGTTATGGTCTCCTAAAGGTCACCTGAACGTTCTTGGGACATTGTGTCACGGTTCCCTGGAGGTTTTGCCTAGTTCTGGTTTGTCCCGGGGATGTCCCCGAGAACATTTTTAGGACATTCTTGGGATGTTGTGTCATCGTTACGTGATGATGGTATGGGGGTTTTAAGGTAAGAGGGACACTGTTCAGCTAAAATAGTGTAAAAAAATCTTCAATCAACAAGAATATGATTACATTTGACATGATCACTAGTAACTTTTCAATATGACACTCTCAAACTCTGGATTTGGGGTATGCTGATCTTTCTGCTGCGCCGCAAAGTCTGTAGAATTTCAGAAGTGCTCTACACATTCATTACCTATAATAAATCTCTGCATTTAGCAGGAGACTTATCAGTTAATCTGACTATTCTCTCATTGATTTCACTGATTTATTTCAGTGATTTGAGTTGGGGTTTTCAGTATACAGTAGTCTGATGTTGGTGGGGCATATTATTCAGTTTTTATGTTACTCCTGAATCCCTATGATAAATATAATCGTTTTTCTTCAGTGTATTTTTAACAGAGCTGAGATTTACTTTGAAGTCGAAGTGTAGGAAAAAGCCTACAGGTGAAACCAGTCATTGATACAGACATGGCGTAGCAGGAAGAGTAGAATGCTGTGAACCAAGAGGTTGTCAGTTCAAAGCCCAGGTGAGGACATGTTAAATAATAATAATTGTATGAATATACATAACGTAATCATGCATGTCAAATATGTAAGTTGAAAACACTATGTTAAAAGCACTGTTTATGTGTGGGTGTCCCTAGCATTGCTAAAAGACAAAGCGCTGAGACTGTATCAGTGGTTCACAAATCAGGGTCTTGATAGGCTTGGCAACAGTAACAAGTGGTGTAATTATTTATATACATTTTTGAGGGGGGGGGGGGGGGGGTGTTTCTTTGCAACAATCAGGCAACGTCCCCGGGAAAAACCAGGAACTAGACAAAAACCTGCAGGAGACCATGACACAACGTCCTGATGACTTCCGCTGACCATTTCGTGATGTTCTGGGGACGTCCTAACGACTCATTATTGTTTGCAAGGAAGTGTCTATCTATGCGTGAACCTGAACAATAGTCTTTCCTCCCATGAATTCCCATCCATCTCAACTTGTAAAGGAGGGCCACATTGAAACAAATACAATTCTATATTCAGCCATACCTACTATAGATAATGTGAGAGGAAAGCAAAAAAGATTGTCTCTGAACTCACTGCAAAGTCTATAATAAAAGTAATAAAACAAGTTTTTATGATGGGTCCAGAGAAAGCGAAGGAGTAGTACACCAAAGCCTCATTTACACCTTGCACTAACATGTACGTTTCCTGATCTGATCAATATGATCCAATCACTATCTGATCAAGGTTTGTCGCGTCGACACATTGTACTAAAATGTGTCTCTTATCCGTCCACTGTATCCGCATTGTGACCAGATTAGCTGGTTCCTCCATGTATGCAAATGATTTGACATACTATTTGAAATAATATAAATTTAAAAAAAATTACAGATGCCATAAGTCAATGGTGCTACATGTCAAATTATTTTAAAAGCTGGTATAATGATGATCAGGACTAAATGTGCACGTTAGCACTATGTATAAACAGGGCTTAAGACACTGTAACTGGGTTCATGAACTATCCCAGAGGCAGCCCAAGGGGTCATCTCAAATACTGTAAGTGTCCCCATGTTTGCTCACCCAAGACTTCTGTAACATAGATAGTCAAACGGTTCAAGACATATTGTACCATGGCAGTTCGGGACTTGATGAACCAGTCGAATCTGAACTGGGGAGCATTCCGGACACACTGTCGGAGTTCTTCATAAACATTCTCCTTGTCAAAGCCCATCTTGTGGAGCATACAGATCAGGAACCTGTCCTCCTCCTCCGTGTAGTTCTTCCCTTTATTGGTGCCATACTGAATCCTCAACTGGTGGAATGGGGCCTTGTATCTCGCAATCTGAAACGATCAAAACAACATTTCCATTTAGTCAATTTGAAAATAGTAAGTAATCTTGGAGCATACTCAAATAAAGGTTCATAGTAGCAAATTTAAATGTGTAATTTCCAGAGTATCTACCATGGAAAATACAGTGCCCTCCGTAACTATTGGGACAGTGAAGCATTTTTGGGCTCTATACTTCAAAAGTTTGGATTTCAAATCAAACAATGACTATGGAGGTTAAAGTGCAGACTGTCAGCTTTAATTTGAGGGTATTTCCATCCAAATTACAGCACTTTTTGTACATAGTCCCCCCATTTTAGGGGAGTAAAAGTATTGGGACAAATTCACTTACATGTGTATTAAAAGTTTAGTATTTGTTCCCATATTCATAGTACGCAATGACTACATCAAGCTTGTGACTCTACAAATTGTGGATGCATTGGCTGGTTGTTTTGGTTGGTTTCAGATGATTTTGTGCCCAATAGAAGTAAAAAGTACAGTAGTTGACCTTTGCATCCAGCGCCTTCTTAATGCTGATCCTCCTCTGGATACGGGCCTCGCCACGCTCGATCTGAGCCATGATTTTTTCAATATCCTGGAGTTCATTGCATCGCTCCCAGAAAATGGCTTGAAAATAAAACAAGAACCTGTATGAAAGGACTAGTGTGGCGCATAAAAAAGTTATAAGCTGTAATAACCATGGTTATTTAAAATAGATACAAGAATGTGTCTATAGGAAACACAATTATAATGGAATAAATATGAGGATGATTCTGATGAGGACCGGTATCTTACCAGAATATTCAATGACTTCCTCAGGGTTTTTCCCCTCGACTTCCCGAGCAATGTTGTCGATGTCATCACGGCCGTATTTCTCATTGGCTTTAATGAACTGATTGAAATCTCGCTTGTTCCAACTTGTGAACCCCTGTGAAACAACAATCACCACAAACACAGCACTTGCTTAGATACAAGCTTTAGAATGTCCAATAACATGGCACTTTTTGTGACAAACAAATAGGGATCTTACTTACTAAAATAATTCATGCAGGAATCTAGAAAGTTGTGTCTCGCCTAGCGCCCTGCAGTACCTGTGTGAGTAGTTTCTCCTTCTCCTCAGTCTCCTCGGGACTGAGGGGCCCCGCCTCGTCGATCTTCCTCTGCTCCTCCTTCTGCACCTGGGCAGCATTGGGAATGTCAGGGCTCCTGGGGACCTGCAGCGGCACAGGGGAGAGAACAGACACACAGCGCCAATGAGACATAACACTGAACGGATCCATCTCTCGCTACGAGGCAAGAGACTGCTAAGCCTGGGTGAAGCGATAGACAGGCCTGTTGGGGAACCAGACTAACTGAACAGATGTACCCTGGGATCAGGTGGCATAGGGGGAATGTGTGTGTGTGTTCTGTGGTTCTGGCACCATGGAGGAGCACAAGCTCCAATCTGTCTCAGTTCAGCAGCCTGCCCTGGCAGTGAGTGCCTCAGCACAGCAAAGTACTTGGGATGCTGCTCACAAATGTCAGAGTTGAGACACACTTCTATGGACTCTATCCACCACTCCCATGAGTAACATGTTGGCTCTGTGAAAGCCCAAACCAACAGATTTCAAAATGTTGTTTTTAAATATTGAACTTTGTAAATTGTTTCAGTAAAATAGAACCAGCAAGACGTGGAAACAAAAATACATTACCATAAACAGCCAAGCTTAAAGCTACTGTACGTAAGACAACATGGGCACACTTTCTTTATCTATCAGACAATGAACTTAACTACAGCTCTCTTACCTTGTAGCCTATAGTCTTCCTGTAATAAAGGATCTCCATCTCCAGCAGCTCAAACAGGCGAGGAGGAAAGAACTGGAAGTCCTGGATGTTGGGCTGTTTGGGGGGACGTGGGGCCTGAAATACATTCATCATTATTAATCATGTTCTGCTGAGCAAGATTAACATTTACGCCACTTCCATGGACATCTTTCTGACCTGACTGGCCATCATTATTTGGAAGAATGGGGAAACAAGACGAAGGATTGACTACTGACTAGCAACTCACCCATGAACAAGGGGGCAGCCCTTGAATAAGCATGTTGTTTATAAGCAGGGGTACAAAGCAAGGCGGCAGCCCTTGAAGTTTCTGTGTGCTTAATCTGTGAGTGGGCGTTACCTTGGGGGCTCGAGGTTCACTGACACGCAGGGCTTCTCTGAAGTAGGCATCCACCGCATAGTTGGCTTTCCTCTCTCTTTTAGGAGGTTCGATCCATTCCATCATACTCAGCTACAAAACAAGGCCAGGCCATGACTCACAAGGGGAATCAAGTCAGTATACGGTATATGATGCACACCTCATTTCATGGTTATGGTGGTTTCATAAAGTTTATGTCATAAGCATCTATGAATAGCATACTCTGTACGTCATCTCTACCTCTAACACACAGTATTCACAAAGTTCAATAACTGAGATGAAATTAAACCTGAGACACAAGGGAACAAGCTAATCTAAGTACAGTATCATCTCAAGCGTCTCTTTGATGCTATTAACAGGTCATGAGTCATGACAAAGCATGTAGTAATGTGATACCTTTTGCTTCTCTCTGTAGTCCTCCCCTTCAAAGTTGTAGAGGCTGGTCTCTGCTCCTCCTGTGTCCACCGTGAAGTTTCTGAGGGAGCTCTCTCCCAGAGACTCCATGCGCTCGTTCATCTCAGCCGTCTAGGACAGGTCAAAAGGACATGTCAGCACAGAGAACCAAACAGCCAGTCTGTCAACCAAACACTATGTGCTGTTCCCTCACTCACCTTCTTTGCCCCCCTCTCTAAGATAGTGTTGATGTCTTCGTCTGTGAGCTCATTGTCTTTGGAGGCGAAGACATGAGTGGCCCCATGCCTGATCATCTGCAGCATCTCATCTTTCCCCAGCTTGTTGGACTGCTCCATCAGCCTCCCTGGAAAGTTGAAAGATGTGAGAAGTAGTTGGGGTGTGGGACTGCATGTACCCTGCAGCAGCCTCTTACATTCATGTATCAGGGTCTAGATCCTTCTGTAAACTGATAGTAGTATCTGTATCACAGGAGGCTACTGAGGGGAGAACGATTCATAATAATGGCTGGAATGGAGCAAATGGAAACCATGTGTTTGATGTATTTGATACCATTTCACTCATTCCGCTCCAGGCATTACCACAAGCCTGTCCTCCCCAGTTAAGGTGCCACCAACCTTGTGTGATCTGCATACATGCATGCATTTGGTATCATTTTGTCCCAAGCCTAACCAAGGTCTGTCTGTCTTACCTGTCCCAAAGACCATTGCTTAACATGTAATGACAAACCATGAAGTTGGAATCAAAAACATGCTGAATACCTTGTTGTATAACTATGGAGTCTAGCCTCAACTTCATCTCAGCTCTTTCTACAATCCTCTCTTCGACTGTATTATCAGTGATGAGGCGGAACACACGCACTGGTTTCTTCTGACCAATCCTATGAGCCCTGTCCTAGAGAGGAAAAAACAAACACACTGATTGCCTCAGTTGATGAGGTGTTTATTTCTTTGAAATACAAGCCAGTGTTATAAATTAACATTACTAGTATTTTTGTATGCATGACATAGAATTTCACACTAAATGACTAATACTTACTTTTCCAAACACTTAATATATAGATGTACGTTTCCAAGGAAGCCACAAATTAAATGTTTCTCACCATTGCTTGCAGGTCCACTTGAGGGTTCCAGTCAGAGTCATACAGGATGACGACGTCTGCAGTTGCCAGGTTAATGCCCAGACCTCCAGCTCTGGTGCTCAACATGAAAATGAACTTGCTGCTGTTTTCAGCATTGTAGGCCTCTATGGCGTCCTAGAAACACGGCCATAAAGCAGGGGTGTCAAACTCATTCCACGGTGGGCCTAGTGTCTGCAGGTTTCATTTTTTCAACATAATTAAGACCTAGACAACCAGGTGAGGGGAGTTCCTTACTAATTAGAGACCTTATTTAATCAATCAAGTACAAGGGAGGAGCAAAAACCCGCAGACACTCGGCCCTCCGTGGAATGAGTTTGACACCTGTGCCATAAAACATTAGGCAGACAATGTCTAAAATATCAGTTGTTTTTATGTAGTTGAAGCAAAGACACTTTACACATTAGAGCAAACATTTTTACATTTTACAAGCAGGGTCAGTACGAGCACGGTAGACAAAGTAGTGGCTTAAACTAAAGTCCATGGTTGATTTGATTGAACTGTTCCACTATAGCTCCTTATGGTTTCCATGGGTGCCTGTGTTGTGGTCAATGAGGCCTCATCAGCTGAAGTCATGCTTCGTACCTGTCTGGCTTCGTGTGGAGTGTTTCCATCTAGACGGCAGTACTCATAACCTCTCCACATGCAGTAGTCCTCAAGGATGTCAAGGACCCTGGTCATCTGGCTGAAGATGAGGACTCTAGACCCTGGCAACCAATGAGACAAAACATAGTCATTCCATTAGAGAGCAAAACAGCATACATACACTATCAGGTCACATAGCTCAAATGCAATCTCCAAAGAGAGAAAATTATTCATAGGGTTTCTTGCATGGCAGAAAGGTTTGATTCATGTCATTCTAAATGAGCATGGCTGATTTGAGAGTCAAATGAACTTTTCTCATCAAGAAAACTTCGCAAGAAAATGATAAATTCTACATGTGAATCCTGATATCCTTCAACAGTATGCAATTTTTTGAGCCTGCGTCCTCTGAGGTTGTCCTTGCCTTTTAAAGACCATTATGTACTTCCATATATCAGATATTGCATAGACAACCTATTGCATAGTCTGTTACAACTGCAAATGTAGTGACAAACGCAGATCAAAGCTCTTTGAGATAAACACATCAAATATACATGAAGAACGTATTCTTTGTTTAAACCCCCTTCTTTTTCAATGGGATAAACTACAGTAAAATCATTGAATGATGGGTATATCACCTTGTTCCTGGACTTTGGGCAGCAGTTTATCCAGGGCCACCATCTTGCCACTGTTGGTGACCAAGTGACTGTCGGTAGTGTAGGGGGGCCCGGGCTCGGCCCCGTCAAACAGGTATGGGTGGTTGCAGCACTTCCGCAGTTGCATCAAGATATTCAACAGACGCATCTTGTCCGTTTTTCCAGAAGAATTGAGGATGTCAATGTCTTTCATCAGAATTCGTGTGTACCTAACAAAAATAGAACAACAAAACATGTTTTAATTAGAAATTATTTTGGAAAGAATTTAATTAGTAGAAATGTTGAACCAACACAAGCTATGGGCAACACTGGGAAGAACAAAGTATTTGAACCAAAAACATACCATTCTCGCTGCATCTTACTCAGTCCGAGGTAAATCTTCACCTCTTTTTTGGGAGGCAGGTTTTTCTCCACTTCAGCTTTTATCCGACGCAGAAGGAAAGGCCTCAGCACCTGAACAAACAGCACGTTATACACAAGAAGGAAAAAATTTCAGCACCTGAACAAACAGCCTATTACACAAGAAGGAAAGGCCTAAGCACCTACTAGAGCCTGACATACAGTGGGGAGAACAAGTATTTGATACACTGCCGATTTTGCAGGTTTTCCTACTTACAAAGCATGTAGAGGTCTGTCATTTTTATCATAGGTACACTTCAACTGTGAGAGACGGAATCTAAAACAAAAATCCAGAAAATCACATTGTATGATTTTTAAGTAATTCATTTGCATTTTATTGCATGACATAAGTATTTGATCACCTACCAACCAGTAAGAATTCCGGCTCTCACAGACCTGTTAGTTTTTCTTTAAGAAGCCCTCCTGTTCTCCACTCATTACCTGTATTAACTGCACCTGTTTGAACTCGTTACCTGTATAAAAGACACCTGTCCACACACTCAATCAAACAGACTCCAACCTCTCCACAATGGCCAAGACCAGAGAGCTGTGTAAGGACATCAGGGATAAAATTGTAGACCTGCACAAGGCTGGGATGGGCTACAGGACAATAGGCAAGCAGCTTGGTGAGAAGGCAACAACTGTTGGCGCAATTATTAGAAAATAGAAGAAAATAGAAGAAGTTCAAGATGATGGTCAATCACCCTCGGTCTGGGGCTCAATGCAAGATCTCACCTCGTGGGGCATCAATGATCATGAGGAAGGTGAGGGATCAGCCCAGAACTACACGGCAGGACCTGGTCAATGACCTGAAGAGAGCTGGGACCACAGTCTCAAAGAAAACCATTAGTAACACACTACGCCGTCATGGATTAAAATCCTGCAGCGCACACAAGGTCCCCCTGCTCAAGCAGGCGCATGTCCAGGCCCGTCTGAAGTTTGCCAATGACCATCTGGATGATCCAGAGGAGGAATGGGAGAAGGTCATGTGGTCTGATGATTCAAAAATAGAGCTTTTTGGTCTAAACTCCACTCGCCGTGTTTGGAGGAAGAAGAAGGATGAGTACAACCCCAAGAACACCATCCCAACCGTGAAGCATGGAGGTGGAAACATCATTCTTTGGGGATGCTTTTCTGCAAAGGGGACAGGACGACTGCACCGTATTGAGGGGAGGATGGATGGGGCCATGTATTGCGAGATCTTAGCCAACAACCTCCTTCCCTCAGTAAGAGCATTGATGATGGGTCGTGGCTGGGTCTTCCAGCATGACAACGACCCGAAACACACAGTCAGGGCAACTAAGGAGTGGCTCCGTAAGAAGTATCTCAAGGTCCTGGAGTGGCCTAGCCAGTCTCCAGACCTGAACCCAATAGAAAATCTTTGGAGGGAGCTGAAAGTCCGTATTGCCCAGCGACAGCCCCGAAACCTGAAGGATCTGGAGAAGGTCTGTATGGAGGAGTGGGCCAAAATCCCTGCTGCAGTGTGTGCAAACCTGGTCAAGAACTACAGGAAACGTATGATCTCTGTAATTGCAAACAAAGGATTCTGTACCAAATATTAAGTTCTGCTTTTCTGATGTATCAAATACTTATGTCATGCAATAAAATGCTAATTAATTACTTAAAAATCATACAATGGGATTTTTGGGATTTTTGTTTTAGATTCCGTCTCTCACAGTTGAAGTGTACCTATGATAAAAATTACAGACCTCTACATGCTTTGTAAGTAGGAAAATCGGCAAAATCGGCAGTGTATCAAATACTTGTTCTCCCCACTGTATATGTTTATTTGGGTCCAATACCGATTCAATTTTTTGGGGGGTTAAAACTTACCGATACCGATTTATCTGCCGATATACTGTTTTACAGCAGAAAAATGTCATTTCCCCACACTGATTTCTCATAAATTGCCATCCAAAAGAGCAATTGGCCAAGAAATATGCTTCAAATTTTGATGTCTTACATTGTGACAATAATGACATCATGAGAAGTGTTCAGATCAGCATGACATTCCCTTTTTTCATCCTATTTATTGAATATCGGTTATCAGTGGAATTATCAGCTGATAGCGATCTAGCGTTTAAAAGGCCAATATCGGATGATAATATCAGTGAACCGATATAATCGGTCGGGCTCTATAACAAACAGCACATTAACAAGGCAAATGCTTTTCTAACTAAATAAAAAAAAATATCCATCTATTAACGCAAGAGAATAATAGATAAGGAGAATTCTGCAGTAATCTCTGAGAGTAATGGAAATGTGAAACACAGCTTACCGCATGCAGACGCTCCACCAGCTTCTGGTCCCCCAGACAGTTGTTGGTGTCAAACCAAGAATCAAAGTCCTGAGAATATAAGGAACATTTTCCTTTTGTTTTCAATGAGTAAAGATTTTCCATGAAAGTGCAAAAAATCATTTTGCGGGAAAAAAGAGAGTAAAGATGATTCTGCTTTGGCTTCATTTGCAGAGGGGAATGTGTTAGAGAAAGGACAGGATACATATGATAAGCTACAGCTTGTGGGGGTGAGGGATCCCAGACAAACTTGGAGGAACTGACAACAGAACAGAGCAGTGCCTGAGGGGGAGGCCTGTGCTCGGGGCTACCTTTCCCTCTCTGACACATCATGGAAAGACAAGAAGCATGTCAGGTGGGGCTGAGGACTTCCGTGATTGACTGATGCTCATTGAAACTAGGTGGTATAAAATAGAACAACAAAAAACATTAAGTTACTGCTGGAGGGTCCTTTGATACAAAACAACAAAATAATGCAGTTCATTTTGCCTGGAGCGATATGATTTTATTTTCTTCCTCCATTTAGTATTCCAGTCACATTCATCTAAAGGAGAGGAATATCACTACTAGAGAAATAAATGGAGAGAACAGACAGAGGTAACACTCACATTGGCAGAGTTGAAGACATCAGGTAGCAGGAAGTTGAGGAGTGACCACAGCTCATGGAGATTGTTCTGCAGAGGTGTTCCAGTCAGGAGGAGACGGTTGGTGGTTTTGAACTCACGGACAATCTCTGAGAGCTGACAACACCGGATAGATGTTAAGATTACATAAATATCATTCAAAAAATATATATTTGCCAGGGTTTAAATAATTGAAAAGTAGAAAGAAAAGCTTGGTTCAGACCACAATAATTTTAATTCGAGTTCATACCTTGGACTTCTCATTTTTTATCCTGTGAGCTTCGTCGATGACAAGGTATCTCCAGTTGAACTTCTTGAAGACCGATTTTTCTCTGATGACCATCTCATAGGATGTGACACAAACATCCCATTCCCCTGGCATCATGACATCGCGGATGAACGCCGCCTGGCCAATAAGGAGAACGTTTGTCAAAGGAGTCATCTGTGGTCTTGGTTAGCTACCCACTTGATAATGCTTTATAAGAGGGCACATTTTCAATCAGTGTCAATCAAGAGAAAAAACAGGACATACTCTTGCATCCTTGTCCCCAATAAGACAGACAGCCTTCAGGGTTGGTACCCAGCGTTTGAACTCATTCATCCAGTTGTGTAGCGTTGATTTGGGAACCAGAACCATGTGGGGGCCTGGAATGTTCCTGTAGTGCTTCAGGTATCCCAGCAACGCAATGGTTTGGAGGGTCTTCCCCAAGCCCTGTTGTCAACACACAATTATAAAGTAGGTCGTTCGAGCCCTGAATGCTGATTGGCTGACAGCCGTGTTATATCAGATCGTATACCACGGGTATGACAAAACATTTATTTTTACTGCTCTAAATACGTTGGTAACCAGTTTATAATAGCAAGAAGGCACCTCAGGGATTTGTGGTATATGGCCAATATACCACGGCTAAGGGTTGTGCTTAAGAACAGCCCTTAGCCATGGTATATTGGCCATATACCACACCCCATCGTGCGTTATTGCTTAATTAAAAAGTGGGTGGTTCGAGCCCTGAATGCTGATTGGCTGACAGCTGAGGTATATCAGACCATATATCACAGGTATGACAAAACATTTATTTTTACTCTTCTAATTACGTTGGTAACCAGTTTAAAATAGCAATAAGGCACCTCAGGGGTTTGTGATATATGGTCAATATACCACAGCTAAGGGCAGTATCCAGCACTCAGCGTTGCATCTCCCTTAGTCGTAGTATATTGGCCAAATATCACACCTCCTCAGGCCTTATTGCTTAAATAAACAACCTGTCATACACAGCTTGACTCACAACTAGTGGCACTTACATTTGGATATAGATATAATATACATATTTATCTCAATATAAGGCTCTGGCACTTAAACATAAACTATTGTTAATTACATGTTTACGGTACAGTCGTTACCATTTCGTCAGCCAGAATTCCATTAATGCCATTTTCATAAAGGGAGATCATCCAGTTGAGACCTCTGACTTGATAATCTCTCAGCTCTCCATTTTTCACATCTGGAAAATAAAATAGGTTATGTCAGTAGCCCTTTCCTGCAGTCAATGACCAAAAGCGCCCTCTAAAAATACAATGAAGATCTGGTGTTTCTATGTCAAACAGTTTTGTTATATTTCAGTCTTCTGTGATGTATATAGAGTGTAATATTGGGATGCAAATTCAAAATGGAATACATTTCAACTCTATATCTGACATGGTACCCATAACCTTCCATGTGTGTGAGGTGTATATTTTTGTATCACAGAAGATTTGTTTAAGACTACCAAGAATCACTCTGTAAGACCTTGATTTAGCCCACTGCGGTAAAAAGTTAATGAAAAAAAAGGAAATGATATTCGTATCCATCGTCAGCTATTCTCAAATGGGAGCTAATTACGATTAAAGGTATACACCTGATAGAATACAACACTGAGTTACACCTGCTACTGTTCATTTACACAGAGAGCATTAAAATTAGCATTTAAAGCTATATGAAAACATCATACAGGATGGGGACTCTTCAAAGCGAACCAAGACATTAGCTGCCTTCCTGCTCTCAGATAACAACTCCTCATCTTCTTCTTGTTCCGTGCGTCGGTGGCGGTTACTGTAAAAACACAGGTGGCAGACAAATAGTTTGTAAAAATAATGATATCTGGTATTGGTACAATGGTAAACAGATTGTATTGTTTATTATTCATGGTTTATTGCCCAAAATAGCTTGTTTATTTAAAATAACAGACCTGTCGATTCAAAAACATACAAATAATGTCAGTACTCTTAAAACAAGTCAGCAGTCACATACTCTCCAACAGAGAGGAGATTTTGTTTCTCATCCTGTTTAACGCGAGGTCGTCCAGGTTGCACTTTCAGGGGTGAAGTAGGAGACTTCTGAGACGCAGGCTGGATGAAGTGGGCAAAGAGTTCTGTTTGCTTGAGCAGAAACTCAAACCGGTTCGCTCTATCTGTTTTCTATGATTAAAAGACAGGGAGAAAATAAAAAGTTAAACCAACAGGTTATGTTTTACTAGTAAGGATATGAGATCAATGTTATGCTAAACTGTCATTTTGCCATTCACTTTCTCTATACACTGCAATTCCAAACATTTACCACAGTGGGGAGCCCATTGCAAAAGTTGGAGGAAAATAAATGATGAAAAATAAACATATCAAATATCTGGCACAGAATTCAACCAAGATGTCACTACTCTGTGTGACGTGATAATCCCTAGAGTAATATGTCTTGCAAATGCATCTTAAAATCTCAAATGAATCGTACTTAGATATCTATAGAGAATGTTTGTGAGAAAGCAATTCGTCTCACCCTTTTCTCCTCATACTCTGGATCCAACTCTCCCTCCGCCTTGGGCACAGCCTTCAGAGGTGGCTTCAGCTGAAACACAGTAGACTACTTTATTACATTCTCAACGTACTGTACATATTTATGATTTGGTAACATTCAATCAATGTAATGTGCAATTTAAAACAATTTAATTTGGCTATTTCAGTGAGCCTTATTAAGGGAATTTGTTGTGTATTGTATATAATTTCCTCTGAATTAATGCAACATTATTCTACATATTGAATGATTATGGCTTTGGTTGCAAGTTGGCTTCATGTGACGCTTGTGCAATCAATTTTGTGCACGTTCACATATTGTGTGCTCAAAATGTATTATAAAATGTGCAAAAAGTTACGCCTTCTGAAGTTCAAGCATTTAGCTTCACCTTTAATGTTAGGCTACTCTTCATAAAACATATTACATAGCTACTTTAGCTAGCTATAGCCAACTCGACAGTCCCCAAAGCACAACAGCCAGTGTTGAAATTGACAGCTGATTTGCTTGAGGCTGCTCGTGCTGCGTGTGTTGTGCTGCCTGGGCTGAGTGAGACACACAACAAGCTACTACTGTACAGTCAGAGGCTCGGTCTGGGACTACGAAGCTTGTCACACTGGTTACAAATTGGCAGCATTTATAGAAGTCTACGGGAATATTGGCTAAATGTCTATGAATTGCACGACGAAACCCATTGTTATGTTTGCTGGCCAGCCCAGCGTCTGACCTGGTAGCTAGCTAACATCTGTAAGAGAGCTATGCAGATGTGCAAGCCTCCTTCCCGCCATGTTCCCCCCCAATTGAACAAAACTGCAAACTTCTAGCAACCTAACAGTACAGTGTATCTCATATTTCTGGAAAAGAAGATGTCTGCTTTTAAATACTCACCTCTTCTTCTTCGGTTACAGGCTCTCTGGAAGTTGAAGGAATCTCTTCATCTGACATTCTGTGGACTCGGTTTTTATCATGAGTTATTTTAGACCAGACTGTGTAAGTTATACATGGCAAAAAGGCTTGCTAAGTCATTAGATAGACTGTACATTGTGAGCATACGCCCCCTTCATAATATCTCGCGAGTATATAGCATTGAAATACCGCGATAACACCATGTACGCCACGAGAACGTTCGAAATAATATTGGTAGCCCTGTTTCATTTCAGCAATAAGGCATGAGGGGGGTATATGGCCAATATACCACGGCTAAGGGCTGTTCTTTAAGCACGATGCAACCCAGAGTGCCTTGATACAGCCCTTAGCCATGGTATATTGGCCATATACCACAAACCCCAGAGGTGACTTATTGCCATTATAAACTCGTTATCAACGTAATTAGAGCAGTAAAAATACATGTTTAGTCATACCCTTAGTACAAGGTCTGATATACCACGGCTGTCAGCCAATCTGCATTCAGGGCTCGAACCACCCAGTTTATAATGTAATGTATAAACTTGGTGGTTCGAGCCCTGAATGCTGACGGGTATGACAAAACATTTATTTGTTTATAAGTAAGCAATCCTATGGTAACAAAAACATAAACAATTAAGTAAAAGGACCTGCTATTCTTTCTTTCTTGGGTTGTTATTGTAAAACCTCATTACAGTTTATAAACCATATTCTTCCAAATCAAGGGGTGTATTTCATTTGTTGAAAGGAGGCCTGCTGCATATCTACCACAAGATGGCGATCAGGGACAAGCATTTAAAACTGTCTCGTTCACCAGCCGTAGGCAAGCTAGACAAGCTAGACCGTTTCATTTATATATTTTCAAAACAATATTCTTGAGCCATAAATCACATGGCCTTAGACCAACAGAACCTTTTTGGGGGGGATTCTAAATTATAGCAAGATATCTCTGCTAAATTAACTTTAATCAATACATTTATGCTCTAGTTTCTTAATTTCCCCCTACAACTAGCCTACTGTACACAGCGTTTTAGGTTTCAAAGCCACTATATATAGGTTTTTGTAGAATTTAAATGCATCCCCAAAGTGTGTTATGTGTTTTCTCTATTAGTGTATTTAACTTGCACAAGGTTGTTCTTTTGGTGCATACCGTTATTCTGACTAAGACAGAGAACATTGGGATGGTTTATGTGACAGCTGGCTCTAGGTTTTAATGAGGCGCACATACATTTACAAATTCACATGCATGTTCCTCTCTCTCTCTATCTTGATCTCTCTTGCTCTCTCTTGCTCTTGCTCTTGCTCTCTCTCTCTCTCTCTCTCTCTCTCTCTCTCTCTCTCTCTCTCTCTCTCTCTCTCTCTCTCTCACTCACTCACTCTGTCAGACCCACACACATCTACAGACTCAAGCATACAGACACCACCCCCTTTCTCCCTTCCTCTCTCTTCCCCTCTCTCTTTCTTTTCCTCTCTCTCTCTCTCTCTCTCTCTCTCTCTCTCTCTCTCTCTCTCTCTCTCTCTCTCTCTCTCTCTCTCTCTCTCTCTCTCTCTCTCTCTCTCTCTCTCTCTCTCTCTCTCTCTCTGCCTTTCTCTCTCTCTCTGCCTTTCTCTCTCTCTCCCTCTCCCCTTGTCTGTCAGTGTGATCAATGGCTTGACTTCCTCTTTTTGGTATGGCTGTAGGCTGTATACAAGAACGCAGGATTCGCGTGGTGCTGCTCTCAGTTTCACAGCAGCAGCAGCCAGCAGTGCTTGAAGACAATTATATCTAGAAAACACGCCGGATTCCCTCTGCAGTCAAGATGAGTGCAGGGGATGTGGTCTGCACCGGCTGGCTCATCAAATCTCCCCCTGAGAAGAAACTAAAGAGATATGTGAGTAGAGGATCAGGCTGTGCAGGTGGCTGGATCTGTGCTATTGTGATACATTTTACCCAAGCAGTAGTAGTACTAGTTCCTGCTGCAGAGCAGTGTGTGTGTGTGTTTGTGTGTGTGTGTGGGATTCTCAGCCATCAACACAACTGCACTGCAATGCCGTTAGTTCACAAGATACTGTTGGTTTATTTTCCCAAATGAAGCTTGCAGAGGCATGTAGAATCATGACCATTACATGCCTTTTTGTAAACAGTGTTTTCATGCAACCTCACCTGTGTCTTCCTCCTCATTTTTATAGTAGTGGCCATTAATGACATACTGTATGACATGCTGGTCATGCTGATGTGCATCATCAATGCACTGTGAAAATAAAATGTTGATGCCCTTCAGCAAATGCAAATTAATTTTAAACATACAAACGGCTTGTAAACCATTATGTTTACCATTTTGACCTTTGTTAAGAATTTCATAATTTGGGGTTGCCTCTTATTAATAATTCAAGTGCAGTATACTCTAATGCTAACATGTCTGGATGAGCGTGTTTGACCAGAAGTGAAATGGGACAAGTGCCTTGCATGGAAATCTGCAGTGTTTCTGTAGGGGTCATGTGAGAGTGTTGTTGTGTAGGGAGGAAAGGGGGAGGCTACTCATTCTGGGATGTGTGTTGAGACGGTTGGTCTCCCATTCTGTGAAAATTGGGGATGTAATGCAAAACATGGGAAGTACTGTCACTGCCAAGCAATACAAAATGACCCGACAGGCAGAAATGACCAGACTTTATGATGGCTGTTTGCACTTCCTCTCTCCAGAGGAGAGAGGAGGAGGGTTTTCTGAAAACTAGCACAGAGAAAGGGGGGCAGTGGTAATTCACTGGAGGGAGAGCCACTTAAGAGACACTATTTGGTGGGAAATAGTTCAAGGGCTTTGTGGAGGACACAGACAAACAGGAAGGACATGGTTTTCCATTGCAAGAACCAGACTAGCCATACGCAATAGCAATGTGTGTGGGCATGCGTTGGACATCACTCCTTACCAGGGTTGGGTAGGTTACTTTCTAAATGTAATCCGTTACAGTTACCAGTTACCTATCCAAAATTGTAATCAGTAATGTAACTTTTGGATTACCCAAACTCAGTAACGTAATCTGATTACATTCAGTTACTTTTAGATTAGTTTCCCCTTAAGAGGCATTAGAAGAATACAAAAATGTATGTTACCAATTGAACCACATATATTGCAGGATAAATCTATGTTAAAGTTTACATAGCTGTCCATATGTGGATGTTACATTTTACTTTATGGGTTGGTTATGTAGGCTTCTTCTAACCCATCGCTTTCTACTACATATAATAATACAATTAAATTATATCTTTACATTAAAAACTAAAGTCTATCAGAATTCCAGTCGTTCCAGTAAATGTTATACCCCTTGATTTCAAAAATAGTACTTGGAAATATGGAAGAATAGATTAGCCAAATTGTTTTACCTGAGCATAACCCCAAAACTAAAGACTTATTAGCCAGCCCTACTCTGTTGTTTATGATTTTGTTGTCATGGAAAACTTATTGGGCTCATTGATTCGAGTTGAAACCCTAACCCTAACTGCTGACCTCATGGAATGGCATGCTTTGAGTACTACTGTGCTATTTGCATGTTAAAAATGAATGCCATATGCTGCATTTGCTATAGGCCTATTGTTTACCATTTTGTTGGTGACACTTTGATATCTTGATAACAGATAATATGCATCTGTTTAAAGGACAAATTCACAGATGAAACAATGACAAAATGGCCGCACACCTTTGTTTTGGTAAAAAGCTGAGGGATGGGGCTGGAGAAATGTAACCACTCTCAGATTAATAGACAGAGCTATGGATGCAAGGATTCATGATATCAAAATGATTGTTTTAACCCTGTTATGAGGCTAAGCAGTGTTTGTTTAGATTTGCAATGTTTCCAAACATTGGAGAAAAACAAACTTATATTTTGGGTTATCATGGAGCGTGACAGTTGAACTAAGCTCATGAGGCATTTATAAGTAAAATTCTTCAAAAATCAATGGATACATACACTACTGTTCAAAAGTTTGGGGTCACTTAGAAATGCCCTTGTTTTTTAAAGAAAAGCACACTTTTTGTCCATTAAAATAACATCAAATTGATCAGAAATACAGGGTAGACATTGTTAATGTTGTAAATGACTATTGTAGCTGGAAACAGTTGGTTTTTAATGGAATACCTACATAGGCGTACAGAGGCCCATTATCAGCAACCATCACTCCTGTGTTCCAATAGCAAGATGTGTTAGCTAATCCAAGTTTATAATTTTAAAAGGCTAATTGATCATTAAAAAACCTTTTGCAATTATGTTAGCACAGCTGAAAACTGTTGTCCTGATTAAAGAAGCAATAAAACTAGCCTTCTTTAGACTAGTTGAGTATCTGGACCATTCAATGTTGATTAGAATGTAATTGAGAAAACACAGAAACATCCTTTCTGAATTTAAAAGTAATCCTTGAAGTAATCATCTAGTTTTTCAAAAGTATCTGTAATCCCATGACAATATTTTTGCTGGTAACGGAACGGAATACAGTTACAGCATTTTTTGTAATCCTTTACATGTAATCCGTTACTCCCCAACCCTGCTCCTTACACACACAAAGTGAAGGCCCAGAGCAGCTAGCTCTTAGAAACACTGATGATCAGACTCAGACAATCAGAGTTTACAGTTGAAGTCGGAAGTTTACGTACACGTTAGCCAAATACATTTAAACTCAGTTTTTCACAATTCCTGACATTTAATCCTAGTAAGAATGTTCTGTCTTAGGTCAGTTAGGATCACCACTTTATTTTAAGAATGTGAAATGTCAGAATAATAGTAGAGAGAATGATTTATTTCAGCTTTTCTTTCTTTCATCACATTCCCAGTGGGTCAGAAGTTTACATACACTCAATTAGTATTTGGTAGCATTGCCTTTAAATTGTTTAACTTGGGGTCAAACGTTTTGGGTAGCCTTCCACTAGCTTCCCACAATAAGTTGAGTGAATTTTGGCCCATTCCTCCTGACAGAGCTGGTGTAACTGAGTAACTGAGCCTCCTTGCTCGCACACGCTTTTTCAGTTCTGCCCACAAATTTTCTATAGGATGAGGTCAGGGCTTTGTGGTGGCCACTCCAATACCTTGACTGTTGTTCTTAAGCCATTTTGCCACAACTTTGGAAGTATGCTTGGGGTCATCGTCCATTTGGAAGACCCATTTGCGACCAAGCTTTAACTTCCTGACTGATGTCTTGAGATGTTGCTTCAATATATCCACATAATTTTCCTGCCTCATGATGCCATCTATTTTGTGAAGTGCACCAGTGCCTCCTGCAGCAAAGCACCCCCACAACATGATGCTGCCAACCCCGTGCTTCACGGTTGGGATGGTGTTCTTTGGCTTGCAAGCCCCCCCCCCTTTTTCCTCCAAACATAACGATGGTCATTATGGCCAAACAGTTTCATGACCAGAGGACATTTCTCAAAAAAGTACGATCTTTGTCCCCATGTCCAGTTGCAAACCGTAGTCTGGCTTTTTTATGGCGGTTTTGGAGCAGTGGCTTCTTCCTTGCTGAGCGGCCTTTCACGTTATGTCGATGTAGGACTCGTTTTACTGTGGATATAGATACTTTTGTACCTGTTTCCTCCAGCATCTTCACACGGTAATTTGCTGTTGTTCTGGGATTGATTTGCACTTTTCGCATCAAAATATGTTAATCTCTTCGAGACAACGCATCTCCTTCTTGAGCGGTATGACGGCTGCGTGGTTCCATGGTGTTTATACTTGCGTACTATTGTTTGTATAGATGAACGTGGTACCTTCAGGCATTTGGAAATTGCTCCCAAGGATGAACCAGACATGTGGAGATCTAAAAAAAAAAATCTGAGGTCTTGGCTGATTTATTTCATTTTTCCCATGATGTCAAGCACTGAATTTGAAGGTAGGCCTTGAAATACATCCACAGGTACACCTCCAATTGACTCAAATGATGTCAATTAGCCTATCAGAAGCTTCTAAAGCCATGACATCATTTTCTGGAATTTTCCAAGCTGTTTAAAGGAACAGTCAACTCCGTGTATGTAAACTTCTGACCCATTGGAATTGTGATACAGTGAATTATAAGTGAAATAATCTGTCTGTAAACAATTGTTGGAAAAATGACTTGTGTCATGCACAAAGTATATGTCCTAACCGACTTGCCAAAACTATAGTTTGTTAATAACAAGACATTTGTGGAGTGGTTGAAAAACAAGTTTTAATGACTCCAACCTAAGTGTATGTAAACTTCCGACTTCAACTGTAAGTCACAAGACAGTTTAAATTCTCCAACACAGGGAGGTCACAGCTACCATTGCTAGTGGCCCATGCTGTTTTAATAAAGGGTTAAAAAAAATGTTAAGTAGCTGTAAGGTAAAATAGTAATGTGTTGACATTTTCTATATAACATTATAATAGTGTTATAAAGAATATCATGGGGAAACAAAAATATTATGATTTAGAAACTTGAAACATCATTCTCAATAGAGTAGGCATAGTTTATTTTCTAGCATAGTTGAACTCACGCTCAATAAGACTGTTATCACCCACAACAAGGAAGTGTTTTCATACATGATTCTATAGAGGTTTCTAGAGCGTGAGTATATTTCCTGTTAGCGGGTTGATTATTCTCACATTATTTATTTTAAATGTGCTTTGACTTACTGAAAATGTACCACTGATGAGGGACATGAGCTTCCCTGCTCTCTGTCTCTCTGCTCCATACTAGCACTGTGTGATGCAAATTAGGATTTACAACTCGTCCACTGTTTATAGTGGATTTGAATATGAGTGTGGGCACACCAAGCCAGAGTTTTGGTTTCAAACAAACGAACAAACAGTCTGAGTATTTTCATAACTCTCTAGAAAGATCATCACAAAGTGACACAATGTACTCCCAAATTGGTGGCTGGTGGATAATAGCACACACTTACTTTGTCAACTGAGATAGGAAAAACAGTGTAACACAGACAACTACAAAAAAAGTGTTGTTGCCAGTATGGCTAATACCTCTGACTCTTCAAAACATATCACATGTCTTCTTTATGATAGGTTGTTTCACAAAATGTACTCTCAAAGCTCAAAAACAGCTGATTTCATTTCAAGTCATGTAGTGTTCCATGCCAACAGACTTCTGACTAATTGAATAATGCATGAATCACCTGAATGCTGCATTTATGAGGCAACTGTATAAAAATATACAACTCCTGCTAAAAAGCTGGAATTGGAAATGGCTTTAAATAATACATGGGTGAAGTTTGAAACAGACATAGTATGGAGGTCAGTCATGAATACTTGACTATTAGAATTTAGATGAACCTATGACTTATAGCCCATGTGAGTGACCATGAGGTCATCACGATCAAGACCAAAACGTTAACAATACTTCAGTTAGGTCTACTTACTCAGTATCAAAATTAAGAGAGCCAGCAAAGCATCAAATTACAAAGCATTAAAGAAAACAAAACTGCCCCTATACCAATCAGTAACCACACTGGCATTAAAAACAAATCTCAGCAGAAAAAGAGTGCAGTACAAATAGCTTTTTGTTCGTGTCAGACATTCTCTTTTACATAGAATTAACTTCCTCTTCTTGTTGTCAATTCCAGTACCAAAAGCAAGAAAAAGGGTGTTGTCTATAGTTAATTTAAGGTTTTGTAGCTAAACCTCCCAGTGAACATGTTTAGAAGAGCAGTGATACATTTTCCTTTTAATTGTATGTGAAAAACTGATTGACACAGGTCACAACGCTGGAGACTACATGAGGATATAAGACATTGATTTGTACAAATCATCTTTAGTCAGAGTCAGGGGACATACAAATATTAAAAGCAATTCTGTACTGAGCTACAGTACCATGTTCAGATTGTTCACTGACGGTTCTGTTGATAACCTATAAAATAGACATAGATATACTGACATTCTATTGCTGAGGCCTTGGTTGAAACTAAATTCACATCAAAATGCATCAAACATAATAACCAACCAAATACCTCTAAGGTTACTAACCAACTAAGACAACTAGTCTACATACAGTATGCAAGCAGAATAATTGTAATACACTGAACAAAAATATAAACACAACATGTAAACTGTTTCATGAGCTGAAATAAAAGATCCCAGAAATGTTCCATATGCACAAAAAGCTTATTTCTCTCAATTGTGCACAAATTTGTTTACATCCCTGTTAGTGAACATTTCTCCTTTGCCAAGATAATCCCTCCACCTGACAGATGTGGCATATCAAGAAGCTGATTAAACAGCATGATCATTACACAGGTGCACCTTGTGGTGGGGACAACAAAAGGCCACTCTAAAATGTGCAGTTTTGTCACAAACACAGTGCCACAGATGTGTGCAATTGGCATGCTGACTGCAGGAATGTCCACCGGAGATGTTGCCAGAGAATGTTAATTTCACTGCCTCCAACCTCGTTTTTAGGAGAATATGGCAGTAAGTCCAACCGGCCACACAACCACAGACCACATGTAACCACGCTAGCCCAGGACCTCCAGATCCGGTTTCTTCACCTGCGGGATTGTCTGAGACCAGCCACCCGGACAGCTGATGAAATTGTGGGTTTGCACAACCAAAGTATTTCTGCACAAATTTTCAGAAACCATCTCAGGGAAGCTCATCTTCCTCACCAGGGTCTTGACCTGACTGCAGTTCGGCGTCGTAACCAACTTCAGTGGGCAAATGCTAAATCTTCGATGACCACTGAAACGCTGGAGAAGTGTGCTCTACAAGGATGAATCCTGGCTTCAACTGTACCGGGCAGATGGCAGACAGAGTGTAAGGCGTTGTGTGGGAGAGCAGTTTGCTGATGTCAACGTTGTGAACAGAGTGCCCGATGGTGGCAGTGGGGTTATGGTATGGGCAGACATAAACTACAGACAATGAACACAATTGCATTTTAATTGCATGTCCCAGTTCTTCCATGGCCTGCATACTCACTAGATATGTCACCCATTGAGCATGTTTGGGATGCTCTGCATTGACGTGTACGACAGAGTGTTCCAGTTCCTGCCAATATCGCACAGCCATTGAAGAGAAGTGGGACAACATTCCACAGGCCACAATCAACAGCCTGATCAACTCTAAGCTAAGGAGATGTGTCACGCTGCATGAGGCAAATGGTGTTCACACCAGATACTAACTGGTTTTCTGATCCACGCCACTACCTTTTTTAAAGGTTTCTGTGACCAACAGATACATATCTGTACTCCCAGTCATGTGAAAACCATAGATTTTGCCCTAATGATTTTTTTCAAATGACTGATTTCCTTATATGAACTGTAATTTAGTAAAATCTTTGAAATTGTTGCATGTTGCATTTATATTTTTATTCCGTGTATATATATTTTTAGAAACTGGGTGGTTCGAGCCCTGAGTGATGATTGGCTGACAGCCGATGTATATCAGACATTATAAACTGGGTGGTTCGAGCCCTAAATGCTGATTGGCTGACAGCCGTGGTATGCCAAGGGTATGCCATTTATTTTTACTGCTCTAATTACGTTGGTAACCAGTTTTTAATAGCAATAAGGCACCTCGGGGGTTTGTGATATAAGGCCAATACACCATGGCTAAGGGCTCCGCGTTGTGTTGTGCATAAGAACAGCCCTTAGCCGTGGTATATTGGCCATATTCCACACCACCCCAGGCCTTATTGCTTAAGTCTAATAGTACATGCAACAGTACAGTATGTTGATCTGTCTGGCTCCCTGTCCCCTAGGCATGGAGGAGACGATGGTTTGTTCTTCGAAGAGGACGTATGAGTGGGAATCCAGATGTGTTGGAGTACTACCGAAACACGACCTCAAAGAAGCCCATCCGCACCATCGACCTGAGAGAGTGTGAGGTTCAGATGCAGACGGAGCAACGCCTGGTCAAGAGGGAGTTCCAGAACCAGCACCTCTTCGTTATCAAGACGTCGTCTCGCATTTTCTACCTGGTGGCCAAGACTGAGGAGGAGATGAACAGTTGGGTCAGCCAGATCAGGGAAATCTGTCACTTTGGACCTCTGAGTCTGGATGATGGGACAGGTAAGGACCTGGCACAGAGACACAGTTCAAAATGGTCACAGTTTAAACGTCTTGGGTATTAGAAATGCGCATTACAAATTAAATTAATTAGACTGCTCTAATTACGTTGATGACCAGTTTAGGGGCTCCCGAGTGGTGCAGCGGTCTAAGGCACTGCATCTCAGTGCTAGAGGCGTCACTACAGACACACTGGCTCGAATCCAGGCTGTATCACAACCGGCCGTGATTGGGAGTCCCATAGGGCGGTGCACAATTGGCCCAGCATCGTTCGGATTTGGCCGGTGTAGGCCATCATTGTAAATGTTATTAACTGACTTGCCTAGTTAAATAAAGGTTCAATTAAAAATATATATTTTTATTATAATTAGTTACAAAATCACATTCATATGTTCAATTTCTACAAAGAATATAGAGAAACACTGTTTGGTATTCAACTCTTGTTGGAGGCTTTTGTCCTGTGACCTACAGTATTAAATGTGTGTGCATGTGTTCATGTGTGGGTAGAGTAGCCATGTTTAGGGAAGGTTGTCTATATTCAAGACTGCGATAAATCAAATCCAATTTTATTGGCCACATATACATGGTTAGCAGATGTCATTGCGAGTGTAGCGAAATGCTTGTGCTTCTAGTTCCGACAGTGCAGTAATATCTAACATGTAATCTAACAATTCGACAACAACTACCTAATACACACAAATCTAAGTAAAGGAATGGAATAAGAATATATACATATAAATATATGGATGAGCAATGACAGAGCGGCATAAGCAAGATGCAATAGATGGTATAAAATACAGTATATACATATGAGATAACAAACCATTTAGGTGTCTGATGATTTCTCTGTGTTATGAGCATCTTAAAAATGTCTTGAGGACATGACTGGTAAATCAATGACCGTCTCAGAGAAGCCCGGCGGAGATTCCTGCAAAAATATTATTTGAAGATGTGAATATTCATTTGTCATGTGTAGTTTTGCATTGCATTTAAAGGAGACGTTTGAATTAAATGTGTTTATTCTCATTAATGTTCCAAGCCAAGTATGATACTTTGCCTCTTCTTGGCTGTTAAAGTCCCTGGGCTCAAGAAATGTACTGATGTCCCTCAATGACATATTGTAGTATATTAACTATTTTAAGAGTATTAGGTTGAGGTTAGAAATCTTTTTCGCAAAAGGGCCCTGACGTACATGTACAATCAGAAAAGTGCATACTAAAATGATAGACACACACACGTATGCAGACACACACACACAAGCACACATGTAGGCATGCACACACGCACGCATGCATACACTTACTTCAATGTTATAGCAATAATCAAATCAGAACCATTTTGCAGAGAGCTTCTGATTACAAACAGTAAATCACTGGACAGTGCTGAAGTAAAATGTGATTTATTTGACCCAATTCAGTTATAAGCTATCTTTCTCTGTGAAACTCATAGTGCCATAGATATTACAACTCTCCACAGGCATGCAAGTTCAGCTAGGGTGATGCTTGAACAGTTAGACACCAAGCTCTCTTGTCTTCATGTCTTATTAACTCCAAACCAGGGGGAGAGCTGTGGATAAGAGCTGTCAGTTGGAACATTTAGTTAAACATTGTTCTGTGTGGAGCAGATAGAGCCGACTACATGATCTCCAGACAAAGAGAAGAGATTATAGCCCAGAGGAACAGTGGCAAACCCCAGGTTTACACATTACTGGGAATGATAACACAATGTCAGACATTCAGTCAATGAAATCCTGAACTAGTTTACTATTCAGTACACACACAAAAATCTTTCCAACACACACTGTCGTAAATCCATTGTGTGAAAAATGTCATTATTTTCTGCAGTTTCATGTGCTGAATAAATAACTTTAGGCTCTGCCATGATGTTACAATATGCCTCTTATAGATACATAACTATAAGGTACAACATTTAAAATCATTTTCAAATAGTAGTTACAGTGTATCTAATTGTTTCCAGAAATATGAATACACAAAGCGTTGATAGACCAAGCTATTATACTCTACCACATGGTGATACTCACACTCATACTTTGGTCTTTATAACTATACTGAACAAAAATATAAACGCAACATTAAACAATGTCAAAGATTTTACTGAGTTACAGTTACAGTTACACTTCATATGAGGAAATCAATCAATTGAAATAAATAAATTAGGCCCTAATCTATGGATTTCACGACTGGGAATACAGATATGTATCTGTTGGTCACAGATACCTTTAAAAAAAGTTGGATCAGAAAACCTGTCAGTATCTGGTGTGACCACCATTTGCCTCATGCAGCGCGACACATCTCCTTCGACATAGAGTTGATAGGCTGTTGATTGTGGTCAATGGCATGTTGTGCCACTCCTTTTCAATGGCTGTGCGAAGTTGCTGGATATTGGCAGGAACTGGAACACGCTGTTGTACACGTCGATCCAGAGCATCTCAAACATGCTCAATGGGTGACATGTCTGGTGAGTATGCAGGCCATGGAATAACTGGGACATATCCATCTTCCAGAAATTTTGTACAGATTCTTGCGACATGGGGCCATGCATTGTCATCCTGAAACATGAGGTGATGGCGGCGGATGAATGACACAACAATGGGCCTTAGGATCTCATCACGGTATCTCTGTGCATTCAAATTGCCATCAATAAAATGCAATTGTGTCCATTGTCGGTAGTTTATGCCTGCTCATACCAAAACCCCACTGCCACCATGGGGCACTCTGTTCACAACGTTGACATCAGCAAACCGCTCACCCACACAACGCCATACACGTGGTCTGCGGTTGTGAGGCCGGTTGGACATACTGCCAAATTCTGTAAAACAACGTTGGAGACGACTTATGGTAGAGAAATTAACATTCAATTCTCTGGCAACAGCTCTGGTGGACATTCCTGCAGTCAGCATGTCCATTGCACGCTCCCTTAACCGACGTTGGAGACGGCTTATGGTAGAGAAGTTAACATTCAATTCTCTGGCAACAGCTCTGGTGGACATTCCTGCAGTTAGCATGTCCATTGCACGCTCCCTCAAAACTTGAGACATCTGTGGCATTGTGTTGTGTGACAAAACTGCAAATTTTAGAGTGGCCTTTTATAGTCCCCAGCACAACGTGCACCTGTGTTATGATCATGATGTTAAATCAGCTTCTTGAATGCTACACCTGTCAGGTGGATGGATTATCTTTGCAAAGGAGAAATGCACACTAACAGAGATGTAAAAAATGTGTGCACAGCATTTTAGAGAAATAAGCTTTTTGTGCGTATGGAACATTTCTGGGATATTATATTTCAGCTCATGAAACATGGGACCAACACTTTACATGTTGTATTTATATTTTTGTTCAGTTTATAATGACCTCAGTTACTGAAAGTCCAGCAGAGATGATTGCCAGTAATGAAGTAACGACAATCTATTAGTTAAGCAATGTGTGAATGGTGAGAACATTGATGTTTCCTCGTATATAGATCTCAGGCTCCTGTCTACATGTTCTCACCACTCAACTAAAATCATTTTAACAGAAAATTAATAGTTATAGCTATGTTCTACTAGTCAGCACCTCGCCTAAAATATTTTCAATAGAAAATTCTAACACATAACTATGCATGCACAGCACACAGTCACTAACTACAGTATGTACAGTATATGGTTTGGAAAAGTAAAGAAATACTAAGTTTTTCAATAATTACACTGCCTGGTCTTTTTTTTCCTCATTCTTATGTTTTATGGTGCTGGTCCAATAATGGTTATTCTACATGTCACATATTTACACAAAATAGAATGAGTATATAAAACATTAAGAACACCTGCACTTTCCATGTCATAGACTGACCAGGTGAATCCAGGTGACATGTATGATCCCTTATTGATGTCACTTGTTAAATCCACTTTAATCAGTGTAGATGAAGGGGAGGAGACTGGTTAAAGAAGGATCTTAAAACTTTGAGACACTTGAGACATGGATTGTGTATGTTTGTCATTCAGAGGGTGAATGGGCGCTCAACAGATTCCCCTGTGTATCAACAATGGTCCACCACCCAAAGGACATCCATCCAACTTGACACAACTGTGGGAAACATTGGAGTCAACATGGGCCAGCATCCCTGTGGAACGCTTTCAACACCTTGTAGAGTCCATGCTCTGGCTGTTCTGAGGGCAAAAGGGGGTGGTGGGTGGGGGGGTGTTCCTAATGTTTGGTATGCTCAGTGTATAACATGTTTATACCTACACATGTGTTGTGGTTATACTGTACCATAGTGGACTTTTTATTAGAAAAGGGGTTACTCAGTCTGAATAGTTACATGGTGGGGGATTCGTTTACAGTAAGAGGGACATGGACAAGCGCAAAAGCATTAAAAGCACTACAAATTCATTGCACTGCCACCTGCTGGAGAGTACTGACAACTACGTTTCAGAGATCACATTTATCAAGAGACAGATCAGGATTCCTGTCTGACTCTGCCCCAATGTCTGTGTAACATTATCCTGAGCCAGCCCAGAACTAATGTAGAAACTATGGATTTCTTCTCTCTATTCTCTCTAATCCCCCTGTTCTTTTTCTCTCCCTCGCTCTCTCCCCATCTCTCTGTCTTTCAGAATCAGAGGAAGTTTTCTCTCACACCCCAACCCCCCAGCAGGTTTCACCAGCTCTCTCCCGAAGTATGTCATTCATTTCCAACCATGACTTTATGGCCAATGGCAACAGCAGAGTGGAGATGCCGAGCCAGATGGAACCCAACTATCCACTGGACTACCTCTTCCTCTCACAGTGTGAGACAGGGAGGTTCAGCATCTCTAGGTAAATAGCCTCTCAAACATCAAGCTGGACACCATATCAACACCACACGTTGTTTAACACTCTACTGCACACATTTAGTTTTTTCATTAAAAAAAAAGTGCAGTATGCAGAAATCGCTCCGACATTTCCTGGTTGCAAAAATTCGAACAGTTCGCCTAATTTCAGTTTATGTGACAAAACAAGCAAGTATAGTTTAAAGAATCATTGTACCATCCAAACCGCTGTGAAATATATTTTCAATAACCAAAATATTGTCTTTCAGCTGTTTGAAGCTGGTGTACAAAACCGAAAGTAAAAGACGCAAAAACGAAACTTAAGAACATAAAGCATAGAAATAGTGCACATAGAACATATCTACCACTTCTTAGACTTGCTTTCAATGAGAATGACAGATCTATAACTCACAGTTCTATGTGAATTTGGTCAGGTCACCCATAAAGTTACATATTGCATCCCCCCCAAAAAATATCCATTCTATTCTTGGAAGATTTAGGCCTTCTGATAATGTATCAATAATTTCAACAACAAAAAAATTACTTTTACCCCCATCACACAGATTAGAATGTTTTGCCTCAGGGCAACTCTGTGCCATAGGGGTACTAAAACACCAAGGAAAATCTGATATTTTCAGAACATTTATTAAGTGAAATTTAGTAGAAACGAGACTATTTTCATAAGAAAATACAAATTGGGCATATAGTATTTCACTGCCTCTCAAACCTGATTCTGGGGTTCATTCTTCCTCACTGTCCTCAAGATCCTGACTGCTCAATTAGGCAAATTTTGCCCGTAGAATTTCCCTGTGTCAATTGCCTGTGAATGTCAGTGGATATGTTGGCAAAAACATTGACCAAAGCCATCATTTCAATCAAACTACATGTCTTTCACTGAGTATGATATTGCCCTGAAAAGTAGCATAACTGCTCAATGTTGCCCTGAGGCAACAAAAAGAAAACTACATTTAAAAAATATATTTATAAAAACAAAATATGTTAAAAACCTAATAAATATGCTTCTTTATAGATTTGTCAAGTTATCTCTATTTAAACATGCAAAAGTCTGAAATGTTTCTTAACCTTCGCTCACACCATGCTCTCACGTCGCTCTGCTTCCTGAAGACGATCCCTCCCCCAATTGATACATCATACCAACTTCTGCACCTCATTGGATTGTTTACAGACGTCATCACATATTTTGATGTTTAGGTTAAATGATGATAAACGATAAACACTGTATTTTTCTTTTTCTTTCTTTTATAGATGCGACAGCTTTTCAAATTCGGAGAGATCTCTGGAACAAAATTCATCAGACGCTACTACTGAAGATGTCTTCTCTTCACCCCTCGGCACTGATCCTTCTCCGTCTCCCTTTCCCCATACTGGACCATTTCCGTCCCCCTTCCCTCACACTGGACCATCTCCGTCCCCCTTCCCTCACACTGGACCATCTCCGTCTCCCTTCCCCCACATTAGGATGCATGACCCCCCTTTCAGCGCACCATGTGGCCCCACGTCAACCTCATCCTCTCCTCGAACACTCCATCGTACACCGAATGTCTTCCAGTTTGACAAGCCATACTCTTCTGCCATATTGGAGGCAACTAGTGATGGACTAACTCCCCCTCCTCTACCCCCCAAGCCTGTCCACCTCTCAGAGCACCTCAGAGATGACGGCTCCCACGGGCCTCTGGCAGGAATTAGGCAGCAGCTCACAGGCAAACCTGCACTCATCCCCCGGAGGATCTCTCTGTCAGGCCTGCCAGACCACTTCAGAAGAGGTACAGTATATAAACAGCAGAGTCCTTCAGTCTAGGCCAGGGTTCCCCAACTGTGATGATATTTTGCCCCCCAAGATTTCTGCATTTTTTATTTATTTTTTATTGTTGGATTTAAGACTCCAAAAACACCAGGAAATCAGCTCCAAGTGATTTTAAATGTGGAAATCTGATCCAAAGTATTCCTAAACAAAATAGAGCTATGTATGTGATTGTATTGAAATGTAAGCAAGGTTTGAAATGATTATGTTTTCGTCAAATATTATATCTGTTTCTAGCTTCTTGCGGTCAATTTGCAGTCTCCAAATGTATAATTACACTAAAAGTATGAGAACACTGGCTCGTCGAACATCTCATTCCAAAATCATGGGCATTAATATGGAGTTCGTCCCCACTTTGTTGCTATAACAGTCTCCACTCTTCTGAGAAGAGAAGGCTTTCCATCCAGGCTGTATCACAACCGGCCCTGATTGGGAGTCCCATAGGGCGGCGCACAATTGGCCCAGCGTCGTCCAGGTTTGGCCAGTGTAGGCCGTCATTGTAAATAAGAATTTGTTCTTAACTGACTTGCCTAGTTAAACAAAGGCTATATAAAAAAGATAAAATATGTCGGAACATTGCTGCGGGGACTTGCTTCCTTTCAGCCACAAAAGCATAATTGTGGTCGGGCAATGATGTTGGGCGATTAGGCCTGGCTCGCAGTTCCAATTCAATTCCGAAGCGGTTCGATGGGGTTGAGGTCCGGGATTTGTGCAGGCCAGTCAAGTTCTTCCACACCGATCTCAACAAACCCTTTCTGTATGGCCCTCGCTTTGTGCACGGGGGCATTGTCATGCTGAAACAGGAAAGGGCCTTCCCCAAACTGTTGCCACAAAGTTGGAAGCACAGAATCGTCTAGAATGTCATTGTATGCTGCAGCGATAAAATTTCCATTCACTGGAACTAATGGGCCTAGACCAAACCATGAAAAACAGCCCCAGACCATTATTCCTCCTCCACCAAACTTTACAGTTGGCACTATGCATTGAGGCAGGTAGCGTTCTCCTGGCATCTGCCAAACCCAGATTAGTCCGTCAGACTGCCAGATGATGAAGCGTGATTCATCACTCCAGAGAACGCATTTCCACTGCTCCAGAGTGCAATGGCGGCACGCTTTACACCACTCCAGCCGACGCTTGGCATTGAGCATGGTGATCTTAGGCTTGCTCGGCCATGGAAACCCATTTCATGACGTTTCCGACAAACAGTTATTGTGCTGACGTTGCTTCCAGAGGCAGTTTGGAACTCGGTAGTGAGTTTTGCCACCGAGGACAGACGATTTTTACTCGCTGCACACTTTAACACTCGACGGTCCCGTTCTGTGAGATTGTGTGACGTACCACTTTGCGGCTGAGCCGTTGTTGCTCCTAGAAGTTTCCACTTCACAATAACAGCACTTACAGTTGACCGGGGCAGCTCTAGCAGAGCAGAAATGTGACAAACTGACTTGTTGGATAGGTGGCATCCTATAACGGTGCCACGTAGAAAGTCACTGAGCTCTTCAGTACGGGCCATTCTACTACCAATGTTCGTCTATGGAAATTGCATGGATGTTTGCTCGATTTTATACACATGTCAGGAACGCTGTGACTGAAATAGCTGAATCCACTCATTCCACTCATACTGTTTCGGCCCTACGACCATTCACTCAAGAAAAAAATCGTCCCTCAGCTGAATGTAGTTGATGATTTCTGGTCTAGGCCCTTTATACCTGCCGCCACATACTGTATGCTCATCAATGTGGTGCATGTATTCAATATAATCAGCACGTGTATTTATTCTGACCTAACATGTTTCCAACCACATAGTATGCCTGGTGTCATTGTTTCTGTTATATAACATGATAACCACCTTCATTAGTGATATTTCTGTCTTATCTAGGAGACATTGAGGGGAGTGCATTGAGGAGCAGGAACAAAAGGCTTAGTCTCAATTTGGTGAGAAAACATGTACTTACAACGGATGAGAACTAAATGTTTTGCACATCATTTTGTCGGATAGTTCACAGCAGGGAATAATTCTTAACTGTCATTGTTTCCTTTTTGAATCTCAAACAACAATATAGGATTTGCAAGTGACTTATTACATCATTCTAGGCCATGCTGTAGTACAAATCCCTAAGTTGGTCTGGTCTTGTTGTCTTGTAGCCACATTTCATTGCCACTCAAAGTCCTGACTGCCATGAGGACTCTTACGTGTCCATGGCCTCTCCGCGTGTCTTTGTTGGTGAAGATGTATCGGACGGCTACATCCCTATGAGCCCCACTACAATCAGCTTCCTCAAGGCTAATGGCAAAACAGAGGCCCCTCTCGCTCCCACCCCCCTTCCCATTGCAGATCTACCTGAGGATCTAGAACCACCTCCAATCAACAGGGATCTCAAACCACGCAGGAGAGGTAATGAACAAAAAGGAAGTAAAAAAACATGTATAAAAGGGCTTCATAATGTATTTAATCCTCATTCCAGCAGTGGGTACTAAGTAGAGGAAGCATAAAAAATGCTTTCATAAGCATGTATTTTGCTGAAAAGCAAAATGAAAAAGGTTTTCACATTCTATTGAATCTCGTGACTCCCTGTGATAGTCTCCTTTCAGGACAGTATTTCCTGAGTCAACATTTGCAGCATGGCTCTATTTGAAATATTGCTGTTTCAACACAAATGTCCTTTGTTGGGGGAAAGTACAGCTGATCATTATTGTCCGATAGAGAATTTGAGGGTTGCTTGCCTCACCTCACCATATTGTTTCTCTGGTTTGCAGCACGGCCTCCACCACTGGACCTGAGGGGTCTGTCCACTATCAGAGAATGTCTGACTCATATGCCTTTGATTAGAATCATGACAGAGCCAGGGTGAGTCCGAAATTTTACTCTCTTCATCCTGAACTCTCAGCTCTCTTTCTGTCCAAATTCTAAAATGAAAAAAAAGCTGGACTTATTTGTTTGTGTTTGTTTGTGTTGTTCCCAGAAATTCACTGCAAGGAAAACTGGGAATTAAAGGAGACCAAGAAGCCAGCATTCCAGTAGTAAAGTTACCTTCTATATTGACATTATAAATAGTTATACATACACTTCTGTTTCCGCAATCATCAGCGAGAAGAAAAGTACCCAAGTCAGTTCATAGATAGACTACTTCCCTCCCCTACCATGAATAATTCAGCTGTTGTGTCTAAACTCTGAGTTCCAAACTGCCTAAAGCAGGGGAATAAAGCTTTGAGCATCATGAATATTTATTCATGTTTGGGGTAGCAAGAAAAGCTTAAAATATTACAATTGATATTCACCTGAAACTAGCGATACAAAAGGTAAAATGTTCAGTATTAGTGAACCATATGACATAACATATTCCGAGATCAAAATATGGATGAATGTGAGGTGAGACTCATTGTAACTGAGATTCCTTTAATTTCAGGAGTCAAGGCAACAGTTCTTCTCTACAAACGAGGGAGCCTCCCAGCCGTGGCTTAGGAGATCAAACCTTGACTACCTTTCACTGGATTTCAATTCCGCATCCCCCTCTCCTGTGCAAAAGGTAAGCTTGATTGAATAGACAGAGGTCAAATGTTAGGAATGGGTTTGTTTCCAAAGCAAGACATTGATTTGATTTGACAATTTTTACACCAGGCAACAGATACATATACAGTTGAAGTCGGAGGTTTACATACACTTAGGTTGGAGTCATTAAAACTAGTTTTTCAACCACTCCACAAATGTCTTGTTAAACTATAGTTTTGGCAAGTCGGTTAGGACATCTACTTTGTGCATGACACAAGTCATTTTTCCAACAATTGTTTACAGACAGAATATTTCACTTATAATTCACTGTATCACAATTCCAGTGGGTCAGAAGTTTACATACACTAAGATGACTGTGCCTTTAAACAGCTTGGAAAATTCCAGAAAATGATGTCATGGCTTTAAAAGCTTCTGTGAGGCTAATTGACATAATTTGAGTCAATTGGAGGTGTACCTGTGGATGTATTTCAAGGCCTACCTTCAAACTCAGTGACTCTTTCCTTGCCATCATGGGAAAATCAAAAGAAATCAGCCAAGACCTCAGAAAACAAAAATGGCAGACCTCCACAAGTCTGGTTCATCCTTGGGAGCAATTTCCAAATGCCTGAAGGTACCACATTCATCTGTACAAACAATATGGGACCACGCAGCCGTCATACCGCTCAGGAAGGAGACGCGTTCTGTCTCCTAGAGATGAACGTACTTTGGTGCGAAAAGTGCGAATACATCCCAGAACAACAGCAAATGACCTTGTGAAGATGCTGGAGGAAACAGGTACAAAAGTATCCATATCCACAGTAAAACGAGTCCCTATATCGACATAACCTGAAAGGCCGCTCAGCAAGGAAGAAGCCACTGCTCCAAAACCGCCATAAAAAAGCCAGACTACGGTTTGCAACTGCACATGGGGACAAAGATTGTACTTTTTGGAGAAATGTCCTCTGGTCTGATGAAACTGTTTGGCCATAATGACCATCGTTATGTTTGGAGGAAAAAGGGGGACACTTGCAAGCCGAAGAAGACACTCCCAGCCGTGAAGCACAGGGGTGGCAGCAGCAGGTTGTGGGGGTGCTTTGCTGCAGGAGGCACTGGTCCACTTCACAAAATAGATGGCAAATGGGTCTTCCAAATGGACAATGACCCCAAGCATACTTCCAAAGTTGTGGCAAAATGGCTTCAGGACAACAAAGTCAAGGTATTGGAGTGGCCATCACAATGCCCTGACCTCAATCCTACAGAAAATTTGTGGGCAGAACTGAAAAAGCGTGTGCGAGCAAGGAGGCCTACAAATCTGACTCAGTTACACCAGCTCTGTCAGGAGGAATGGGCCAAAATTCACCCAACTTATTGTGGGAAGCTTGTGGAAGGCTACCTGAAACGTTTGACCCAAGTTAAACAATTTAAAGGCAATGCTACCAAATACTAATTGAGTGTATGTAAACTTCTGACCCACTGGGAATGTGATGAAAGAAAGAAAAGCCTAAATAAATCATTCTCTCTACTATTATTCTGACATTTCACTTTCTTAAAATAAAGTGGTGATCCAAACTGACCTAAAACAGGGAATTTTTACTTTGATTAAATGTCAGGAATTGTGATAAACTGAGTTTAAATGTATTTGGCTAACGTGTATGTAAACTTCTGACTTTAACTGTACCAAAATTGCCTAGGATAATATACACAAAAAGTCAAAAGACTTGTTTCCATTGTGGTCCTCTCATTATGGTCCTCTCATTGAATCAATTCGACCATTTAACAGTGTTAAAAGTGCCTGTCTTTTACTTTGAACTGCCACTTGGACTGGCAGTTTTAAAGGACCTCAAATTACCGTCATCATCCACTGCAATTCCCTATGTTCATTCTATTGTGTGTGGGCATATCAAAAACTTATTCATCTATAGTAATATCACTTTGTTTCTGCATGCTTAATTGATACACATGACAGTTAACAGATTGGTGTCATACATTTTCATTATTGGCACTATGCTCACTCTTATCGTTCTTTGGACACTGTGATAACCAACCTCCAAACGAGCTCCAAACGAGCTTCAATGCCATTCAACACTCCTTCCGTGGCCTCCAACTGCTCTTAAACGCTAGTAAAACCAAATGCATGCTCTTCAACCGTTCGCTGCCTGCACCCGCACGCCCGACTTGCATCACCACCCTGGACGGTTCTGACCTAGAATATGTGGACATCTATAAGTACCTAGGTGTCTGGCTAGACTGCAAACTCTCCTTCCAGACTCATATCACACATCTCCAATCCAAAATCAGATCTAGAGTCGGCTTTCTATTTCGCAACAGAGCCTCCTTCACTCACGCCGCCAAACTTACCCTAGTGAAACTGACTATCCTACCGATCCTCGACTTCGGCGATGTCATCTACAAAATGGCTTCCAATACTCTACTCAGCAAACTGGATGCAGTTTATCACAGTGCCATCCGTTTTGTTACTAAAGCACCTTATTCGACCCACCACTGCGACCTGTATGCCCTAGTCGGCTGGCCCTCGCTACATGTTCGCCGTCGGACCCACTGGCTCCAGGTCATCTACAAGGCTATGCTAGGTAAAGTGCCGCCTTATCTCAGTTCACTGGTCACGATGGCTACACCCACCCGTAGCACGCGCTCTAGCAGGTGTATCTCACTGATCATCCCTAAAGCCAAAACCTCATTTGGACGCCTTTCCTTCCAGTTCTCTGCTGCCTGCGACTGGAACGAATTGCAAAAATCTCTGAAGTTGGAGACTTTTATCTCCCTCAACAACTTTAAACATCTGCTATCCGAGCAGCTAACCGATCGCTGCAGCTGTACATAGTCCATCGGTATATAGCCCACCCAATTTACCTACCTCACCCCCCCCATACTGCTTTTATTTCCTTTTCTGCTTTTTTTGCACACCAGTATCTCTACTTGCACATGACCATCTGATGATTTACCACTCCAGTGTTAATCTGCTAAATTGTAATTATCTGATTTATTGCCTACCTCCTCATGCCTTTTGCACACATTGTATATAGATTCTCTTTTTTTCTTTTTTTCTACCATGTTATTGACTTGTTTATTGTTTACTCCATGTGTAACTCTGTGTTGTTGTCTGTTCACACTGCTATGCTTTATCTTGGCCAGGTCGCAGTTGCAAATGAGAACTTGTTCTCAACTAGCCTACCTGGTTAAATAAAGGTAAAATAAAATAAATAAAATAAAATAATCTGCAATTGAATGTTCAATGCGCCTGTATCGAGGAAACAGGTCTTTTTTGGTAACTACATGATTCCATATGTGTTATTTCATAGTTTTGATGTCTTCAGTATTATTCTACAATGTAGAAAATAGTAAAAATAAAGAAAAACCGTTGAACGAATAGGTGTGTCCAAACTTTTGACTGGTACTGTATATATGGAGTCGCTAAAAGTGTTAAACAAATCAAAATATATTTTATATTTTATATTCTTCAAAGTAGCCACCCTTTGCCTTGATGACAGCTTTGCACATTCTTGGCATTCTCTCACCCAGCTTCACCTGGAATGCTTTTCCAACAGTCTTGAAGGAGTTCCCACATATGCTGAGCACTTGTTGGCTGCTTTTCCTTCACTCTACGGTCCAACTCATCCCAAACCATCTCAATTGGGTTGAGGTTGTGTCACGCCCTGATCTGTTTCACCTGTTCCTGTGATTGTCTCCACCCTCTCCAGGTGTCGCTTATTTTCCCCAGTGTATTTATCCCTGTGTTTCCTGTCTCTCTGTGCCAGTTCGTCTTGTATGTTTAATCAAGTCAACCAGCGTGGTTTTCCCGTACTCCTCTTCTATTCTCTTTTTATAGTCCTCCCGGTTCTGACCCCTGCCTGACTCTGGACTACTTTCCTGCCTGCCTGATCATCCTGCCTGCCTTGACCTTGAATCTGCCTGCCCTTCGGTACCTATTGAACTCTGATCTCGTTTTGACCTTTTTGCCTGTCCACGACCATTCTCTTGCCTACCCCTTTGGATTAATAAACATTGTAAGACTGCAACCATCTGCGTCCTGTGTCTGCATCTGGGTCTCGCCTTGTGCCTTGATAGGTTGGGTGATTGTGGAGGCCAGGTCATCTGATGCAGCACTCCATCACTCTCCGTCTTGGTTAAATACCCTTACACAGCCTGAAGGTGTGTTGGGTCATTGTCCTGTTGAAAAACAAATGATCGTCCCAGTAAGCGCAAACCAGATAGGATGGCGTATCACTACAGAATGCTGTGGTAGTTAACCCGGCTAGTTAAGTGTTTCTTGAATTCTAAATAAATCACTGACAGTGTCACCTGCAAAGCACCATCCCACCTCTTCCTCCATGCTTCACGGTGGGAACTACACATGTGGAAATAATCCGTTCACCTACTCTGCGTCTCAAAGACACAGCAGTTGGAACAAAAAATCTCAAATTTGGACTCATCAGACCAAAGGACAGATTTCCACTGGTCTAATGTCCATTGCTCGTGTTTCTTGGCCCAAACAAGTCTCTTCTTATTATTGGTGTCCCTTAGTAGTGGTTTCTTTGCAGCAATTCGACCATGAAGGCCTGATTCATGCAGTCTCCTCTGAACAGTTGATGTTGATGTGTCCGTTACTTGAACTCTGTGAAGAATTTATTTGGGTTGCAATCTGAGGAGCAGTTCATTTACATTTAAGTCATTTAGCAGACGCTCTTATCCAGAGCGACTTACAAATTGGAAAGTTCATACATATTCATCCTGGTCCCCCCGTGGGGAATGAACCCACAACCCTGGCGTTGCAAGCGCCATGCTCTACCAACTGAGCCACACGGGACCTGTGGGTTAACTCCAATGAACTTATCCTCTGCAGCAGAGGACCTGTGGCGGTCCTCATGAGAGGCAGTTCATCATAGCGTTTGATGGTTTTTGCGACTGCACTTGAAGAAACTTTCAAAGTTCTTGAAATTTTTCGGATTGACTGACCTTCATGTCTTAAAGTAATGATGGACTGTCATTTCTCTTTGCTTATTTGAGCTGTTCTTGACATATGGACTTGGTCTTTTACCAAATATGTCTATCTTCTGTATACCACCCCTACCTTGTCACAACACAATTGATTGGCTTAAACTCATTAAGAAGAAAGAAATTCAGCAAATTAACTTTTAACAAGGCACACCTGTTAATTGAAATGCATTCCAGGTGACTACCTCATGAAGCTGGTTGAGAAAATACAAAGCTGTCATCAAGGCAAAGGGTGGCTACATTGAAGTATCGCAAATAAATGTTGATTTGTGTAACACTTTTGTGTAACACTATTTCATAGCTTTGATGTTTTCACTATTATTCTACAATATAGTAAAAAAAAAAAAAAAACTTGAATGAGTAGGTGTGTCCAAACTTTTGACTGGTAATGTAGAAAGCATAGGGCGGCAGGTAACCTAACGGTTAGAGCTTTGAGCCAGTAACTGAAAGATCACTAGTTCGAATCCCGATCGAGCAAGGTGAAAAATCGGCCGATGTGCCTTTGAACAAGGCACTCAACCCTAATTAATCCAGGGTCATCGTTGATAATAGCTGGTTGTGACCCCACTCTCTGGGAGTGTGGGATATGCAAAAAACGTATTTCCAATTCACACATGAATATTAATACACATGTGAAATAGGACAGATAAGTAGAAAGTATTGTGTTCTGTATGTGACATTTTCTTTAAGTGCCACTTTTGCATTGACTCATATGTTAGAAATCAAGCCAAATTATTGGTCTGTTTCACCATCTGAGCAGGGGTGCAGAATAGGTTTTCATTTCAATAGTACTTGAAACCATACGTACTGGTCATACCTTAAAACAGTGAACAACATACATATACTGCATGTATCATCTTATTTGTTTGGTTTTATTGGTCCAACTTCCATCTGTTTTCAATAGCCCAGAAGTAAACAATACAGTACATTGTGGAATTGGCTCAAATAGCACTTGCAAGGTGTAGTTGTGCCTATTTCCATGGTAATGAATCTGTGACTCATTGTTTTGTTGATTCACAGCAAAAAGACATAGTGAAAGGAATACTAATGGCTGGAATACAGGCTGGACCATAGAGAGGACATATGACACGAACTATAAGACTGCATTATAGCCATTGAATAACTGACAAAACAGCATCAATTTAAAATTGTTTTTCACGTTATGGAAAGGTGGGAAGTGTCATTTATGTAAGACTGGTAGTTCTATTCTGGATACAGGTTTGGATTTAATAATGTCCTTACCTTAGTTTACTGTACACCAAATCTGCTGTGATGTCTTCCAGAAGCCCCTCCTTACTGATGAACACAGGGTGGACTATGTGCAGGTGGATGAGAAGAAGACTCAGGCCCTGCAGAACACTAAGATGGAATGGAAGGATGTCCGGCAGTCTAAAGTGTAAATCAGACGGAGAAAAAGTAAGATGGGATAAAACACAAATACTTTCCATTTCACAAAACAAGTGGAGCAAATGCAACATCACATTAAATATATGTCATAACAGATGGTAGCTTATCTCAAAGAGAGCAGTTCTTCTTTCATGTACAAAATAAAAGCACTTTGAAATTGATCAGATATAAACATCTATGAGAGAAGAAAGTAGACGGTGTTGTCAAAAAAGGTTTAAATTACTGGTTTGTAGTTTGGGGCATCAACATTCACTGTAAAAATATCACATCAAAGTTACACTGTGAATGTCACCTTACCATGCACTGTGTCACAATGCTGTTTTGTATCAAATGTTATGCAATGAAAAGGACATTGCTCATTGCTCATTATTTTGCTGAAACAGATTGTATGGATTCTTAATACACAGGAATTCAGGGATTATGTTTTTATATGAACAATGGTCTGAGTTTGAGATCATCTTAAACCAAATGAACACGTGTCTAAGTGTTAGCCATGGAATCCTAAAGACAAACATGCATTAATGCTTCTGCCCAGCATATTGCATTTGTTGTTATTTTTAAAGTTCTGATGCCTTCGATTGGCAGCCAGCAGGAATAGAGCCATGCAATCTGTAGTCATGCACATAGGGAGTGAATGGAGTAGTATCTATCATTCAGAGAACTCATACAGTATCAACAGGATGAAAATCTCAGACTTGATACTGTGTAGGCCTAACAGTACTGTGTTGTTACTGTTTAGCAGAAGGCGAATTTATGCATGCGTCTAACACACAACATTTGTCCCGACCTTGTCCACATTCTTATTGTGCCCACATTTTCAGACAGGTGTAGATGATTGAAAGACGCATTGTGATCTGATCTTCTTGACCACTTCTGGAGATAGTCAAGGACCCACTGTGTCTGGATATCTTACAAGTGCAGACGGATCTGGACAGTGAAATCATCATTATCCCATCTTCTAAAACCATTGACTTATGGAATACATTCTTTAAATGTATTTTACCTAGTAAGTTAACTGAGAACACATTCTCATTTACAGTAACAACAGGGGAGAAGAATGAGACAATTGGAAGCTTGGGATCATTGGGTGGCCATGATGGTATGATTTCCAGATTGGGAATTCAGCCAGGAAACCAGGGTTAACACCCCTACTCTTACAATAAGTCCACAGGATCTTTATTGACCAGAGTCTCAGGACACCTTTTTAACATCCCATCCAAAAGACAGCGCTCTACACAGGGCAAAGTCCCCAATCACTGCCCTGGGATATATTTTTTAGACCAGAGGAAATTGTGCCTCCTACTGGCCCTCCAACACCATATGGTTTCCCATCCAGGGACCAACCCTGCTTAGCTTCAGAGGCAAGCCAGCAGTGGGATGCAGGGTGGTATGCTGCCGGGATCAATATTTCTTCAAATAAATCATATTGTGAAAGAATGGCTGTCAAATCATTTGCATACAGGGAGGGACCAGGAAATCTGGTTACAATGGGTATGAGACACATTTTAATACCCTGTGTAGACATATTTCAGAAAATGTGGGCACAATAAGAATGTGGACAAGATCAGGACAAAGGACGTATGTTAGCGCCAGGTATAAACAAAGCTAGATGGTACCGATGACTCAAACCACAATATCCACACCATCTTGATAGGTCAATCTACAGCAGAAAGCACAAATCACTCAGTGTGCCTATCCTAAACCTGGTGAGGGTGAATAACTACCTTACAATGAACGTTCGGCACACAAATGTTGGGAAAGCTGCAGTCTTAACTAGATCTTTCTACAGATGGAATTGAACCCATTATTTTAGCATAAGCGGTACCAGCTTCAGGTTGATTTGTTTTAATGTATGCTTTAACGTGTCCGTGTAATGTATGCAAAGATGCACATCTAAGAATGTTTTCATGCTTTAATAAATCACTTTTACCTGAAATACATTTGTTTTCTTTATTAAGTCATCCACAGCTACAGTAGTAGGCTATACTACATCACTGATTACTGTAAACAACTGAAAGGCTGTTACACACAACCAGCAGGCTACCAAGTCTACCACTTCCCTAACTAGCCAGTTGGGGGCCATAGTGCAATTATACTGTAGTTTATCCTTGAATTTCTCAGTTTCAAACATCATTTTAATTATGTTTAAAGTCTTCATATACTCCTTCAACATACATGCAGTGCCTTCGGAAAGTATTCAGACCCCTTGACTTTTTTCACATTTTGTTAAGTTACAGCTTTATTCTAATTACAAAATATATATATATATATATATCATCAATCTATGCACAATACCCCATAATGACAAATCAAAAAAAGTTTTTGATATTTTTGCAAAAAAAAAAGTGAAATATCACATTTACATAAGTATTCAGACCCTTTACGCAGTACTTTGTTGAAGCACAATTTGGCAGCGATTACAGCATTGATTATTCTTGGGCATGACTCTACAAGCTTGGCACACCTGTATTTGGGGAGTTTCTCCCATTCTTCTCTGCAGATCCTCTCAAGCTCTGTCAGGTTGGTTGTGGAGCGTCGCTGCAGAAAAGTTCGATAGGGTGCACAGAAAAGTTCGATAGGGTGCACATCATGTCCGGGCTCTGGCTGGGCCACTCAAGGACATACAGACACTTTTCCCAAAGCCACTCCTGCGTTGTCTTGGCTGTGTGCTTAGGGTCATTGTCCTGTTGGAAGGTGAACATTCGCTCCAGTCTGAGGTCCTGAGCGCTCTGGAGCAGGTTTTCATCAAGGATCTCTCTATACTTTGCTCCGTTCATCTTTTCCTCATCCTTGACTAGTCTCCCAGTCCCTGCCGCTGAAAAACATCCCCACAGCATGATTCTGCCACCACCATGCTTCAGCGTAGGGATGGTGCCTGGTTTCCTCCAGACGTGATGCTTGGCTTCAGGCCAAAGAGTTCAATCTTGGTTTCATCAGACCAGAGAATCTTGTTTCTCATGTCTGAGAGTCTTTAGGCGCCTTTTGGCATACTCCAAGCAGGCTGTTATGTGCCTTTTACTGAAGAGTGGCTTCAGTCTGGCCACTCTATCATAAACGCCTTATTGGTGGAGTGCTGCAGAGATGGTTGTCCTTCTAGAACTCTATCAGAGTGACTATTGGGTTCTTGGTCACCTCCCTGACCAAGGCCCTTCTCCCCCGTGAGCTCAGTTTGGCAGAGTGGCCAACTCTAGGAAGAGTCTTGGTGGTTCTAAACTTCTTCCGTTTAAGAATGATGGAGACCACGGTGTTCTTGGGGACCCTCAATTATACAGACATTTTTTGGTACCCTTCCCCAGACCTGTGCCTCCACATAATCCTGTCTCGGCGCTCTACAGACAATTCCTTCGACCTCATGGCTTGGATTTTGCACTGACATGCACTTTCAACTGTAGGACCGTATATAGACAGGTGTGTGCCTTTCCAAATCATGTCCAATCAATTGAATTCACCACAGGTGGACTCCAAGTTGTAGAAACATCTCAAGGATGATCAATGGAAACAGAATGCACCTGAGCTCAGTTTCGAGTCTCATAGCAAAAGGTCTGAATACTTATGTAAATAAGGTATTTCTGTTTTGTTTTTAATAAATACATTTGCAAACATATCTAAAAACCTATCTTCGCTTTGTCATTATGGGGTATTGTGTAGACTGTAGAGGATTTTAATTTAATTTAATACATTTAGAACAAGGCTGTAACGTAACAAAATGTGGAAAAAGTCAAGGGGTCTGAATACTTTCCGAAGGCACTGTATCTGCAATAGACAATAAATTGATTTCTTTACACATTAATGGTAATTCTTTAATAGTAGATCTTATACATGACTTCTCTTACAGGTTGGTGTGCTTCATTAGACTGTCTTTTGGTACATTAAGAAGGAAAGATAAGGAGAGATGGTGATTATTTGAGGAAAAAGTAAACAAACACCTGGCATTCAGAGAAATTAATTTAGATAATCTTGGTGGTTATCCCTCTCATTAGAATTTGTTAATGCACATCTATTAACACCTAACAGGGTACTGCACAACTTCAATTATTAAGAAGGAAACAATCATGTTAACGCATTTTGATTTATTCCAAGCCATTGTCACAGAATTAATGATAAATCATCCATAATTATCAATAAAACCAAAAATGAAATTAAACAACTTATCAATTCAGATATTTAAGCATTTGTTTTCATTATAAAATGCACTTTTTAAAATAAATGTATGAATGTTCCATATCAGTTCATCAAGAGAAAATGCCTTAATATTTAAAGTGTTTTTTTCCTTCAATATTACTGCACACTTTCATATTGCGCTTTTATACTGTATCTAATGCAATGTATTAAATCCTAGTTGATCTTTTTAGGCATATAAATAAATATCCTTTTAAAAATTGTTTTTACCCTTTGAATACAAATATAGATAACAAGCTTGACCACCAGCATTTCCTTTGCATTTTTCATGTGAAATTCTGGTATAACTTTGTTGTTGAAGTAGCCATCATAATGCCTAAAAAACCCACACTGGAGTCCCCCTGAAATGTTCCCCATCTTCTGCTTCATCTAAGCCTGGTGGCAGACCAAGCCAAGGATTTAACCTGCAATGACAGGCGTAAAATCAGTCATGTCATAACATTGTGCTGGCACTATGAAAGCCACCACAGGAAAAAGACTACCAAGATGTTTTAACTGTAGTTTGGCTACCTTAAAGTGGTATTCTTTCACTATCAAGAATGAATATCACATGAAAATAAAGCCAATGAATAGGGGTTTAACCATGGTCATTTATGGAACTATCGTCAAATAATTTTATAGTAGGCCTTTTTATTTCTGAAACTTATGCGATCACAATCTTTGTTAAATGACTTGGGAGGTTGAAAGGCATTCTAGCAGACTCTTCTACCTGATGAAATCACAGATGGATCTTAGGTAAGTGCAACTATAACCACATATTATTCTACAATGACTGAGGTGCCCGGTGGTAAAGAAAGCACTATGCAATGATAGCTGAATATAGCCTACTGTAATATCAGGTCTCAAACTACCATCCTGGTTATGTAAAATCAGTGTGAATGACTATTTAAGAGAACACCACAAGATGATATTCCTATCAGACTTAAGTACCTACATGTAATAAAAATATATACAACATATATACCCTGTCAACAATATAAGATGTATTTGAATGAGTCACACTGAAGTTGATGATGCGGATTCTCTTTTTCCTTTGACCCGTAAGAATATAATTGCACAATAAATACCTACAATGGACTTCACCATGCATTATAAATTAACAAAAATAAAATGGAAATAAATACTCAAAAACAATACAAGACTGATGAATCTGGCCAGCATTTTACTTTAACAAAAAAAAAAAAAACTCATAAAATGCCCATTAAGGTCACAGTGAACTGTAGGACACAACCAGATTTGGCATAAAGATCAATGTATGACTAGTGCTTCCTCAGTTTTAAATGTGGACACAAATGTTCTGTTCGTTTTTCCTTGAAACTCACGGTTCCCTTTTCCATTGTCCAAGGATTAGTAGAGGTCACAAAAATATTCTCACAGATCAAGAGATAGGAAGGTGTTTTGGTTTCTCTCAGGTTCCAAAGGTGTGGTCATTCGCTGTGGTAGTTGTGTTGGTAGTTGTCATTGCAGTCATACAGGTAAAGTGATTACAACAGCACAGTCATCAATGAGATGCTCACAAGCTAAATGTTTGACAATCCAAATACTCGTGTTCAGCTTTCCCTTAAGAGTCACAATTGAGTCACAATTGAAATACAGGTGGTCTTTCTAAAATATATCTCTTCTCTATTTCCTAAAGGGAGTTAACCTGCTGAAGCTCTGCCAGAAGGGAGACTTGCACCTTTCAGGTTCAGGGAATTCAAATTCTGATTGTTCCATGCCGTCTCCTACCAAGTACTGTCCTGGATTCATGGGGTCCATAGGAGGGGGGTATCCAGGGGGCACAGACCTATGGCCTACACATGGGAGAAGAGATATATTAAAGGAGGAGAGAGATACACTATAGATGGACTAAAAACAAAAAACTGTTAGTTAACTAATTTGGGAAAGTGTGCATTTACCTTTTTGTTTGGTCATTCTGCGCACTGTCATCGCTGCTTGTCGCTTCTGATACTCTGATATCTCAAAACCTGAAAAATATAAATAATTGTTATATTCATTCACCATTTTCATTTGTTGTACAAATGAACATTTCTTTCACATACACACCTATTTTTTCATCCTCTTGCACCATCTTGCGTTCCTCGTGAAAAGCTTTTAGCCAGCGAAGTTTCTCCTCCAGCTTCTTGGCCAGGAAGATGTGGATCTCGTCGGAGTCCTTATTACTCAGCTTGAACGCATTCTTCACACTCACATTGAAGTCATCATCCCGCCCATCCACAGCATCAACTAAATTGTACCTGTCCATATCCATGCGGCCCTTGTAGTACAGGATGTCTCGTCGTATTAAGTCCTGAGGGAAAAGTAAGGGAGTGAGGAGTGGAAGGGAAAAATAAAGTAGAGAGTGGATTCTAATTTACTTTGAATTATCTACACCAGTGCTTTGAACAATAGTGAGGCACTGCGAAACCCAGGTGACAGACAGGAAATGAAAAGGCTTGAATTCCTGGCAGCCAGGAAGAAATAAGTGCATTTTTACTAATTGCAGCCTATCAATTTCCCTGTGATAGACAGGGTTCCATCCAATCACCCTGATGAATAATGCACTTTGCTGTAAACAGCTGCTCCTGATTCCAGGTGTCCCATCCCCATTAGTGATGTTTCTGCTGCGTACTATGTATTCCTGTCCCCTCAGAGAGCTTGTGTCACACATGTCCCAACGGTAGGGGTAAACTCAGAGACACAACAGCCCTGTGTACTGTACTGTAAGCCTGTCAGCTTCCCCTAGCTCCCCTTTGGACATGACGGCCTTATGTTACAACACTGTTGTCATCCACCTCAGGAGCAGGAATCAATCACAGTGCTGAGGGGATGGAGATAAAAGATAAGACCTCACAGACAAGCAGGAATGAATCTCCATTCAGTTCTGTTACAACAAGTACCACAGGGTCCATTTTCAGGAGCTGAATTAAAGATGTGTTCCTGACCATTTTAATTTCAAACTACAAATCGCATGGTGACAATATATCACACATAATTTCCCTCACTGTGAAGTTTGTGAGCTACCATCACATTTGAATGACAGCTTTTACAAAGACTCATACTAATAGGCCTAATTCATGGGATTGATTGTGGGTTTAAGAGCTAAACACTTCATGAATTGAGAATCTCTTAGCATGACATTTGAGAATCTCTCAACACATGTTGAGCTATTGGATGCATTTCAGAACTTCGTAAATTTCTATTTTTTTCTTGAGATGCTTATTTTTTTAACAGCTAAAGTTTTGTGTATATGACTCAAATGTCTTGTCGGAATTGGGGAGTAAAAAGGAATTGCTGTCATAAAAACTACTATCAAACAAGCCTGTTCGGGCATAAAAACTACTATCAAACAAGCCTGTTCGGTCATAAAAACGGTAGTTATAATGTCCTAAGCTCTGTCTTTGTCACCACAGCGGTGAGGCTAAGCATTTTCTCATACAAGCCTGTGACTTTCTGTTTCGCACAATAAATCATTACCCCTTAGGCACATTAATCTGGTGACTTGACTCTATCAAGCAGCGACCTTCATTTGCCTTGAACCTGGGAGTGTAACTAAGGGTACAAACACACGTACTGATTTTGCTGCCATGCTTTATTCACAAACAAACTGACCGGTTGATCACATTCTTAACAAATTCATGCCAACTCTGTCTGCAAAAGAGAGGGGTTACATAGGCAATATGTACACCTGGGAGTGCCAAGACTGGTTCCGATCAATTCAATAGCATTTGTGACCCAGATGTGGCCACCTTACCTTTTTACACAGAACCATCTGATGGTCGAACAGGAAGAAGACCCTGGTCTGACTCCGCCCATATGGCTGGTAGATCCATGACATCTCCCCAGTGTAGACCAGCTCTGTACTCCTGTCTAGAATATCATCCCCCTGCACAGAGAAATACAAGACGGTCAGATCTTTAAACAGGATCAATAACACAGTCTGTGATACATAGTCAAGAAAACGGAATAATTTTATGCTTATGACATTAGAAAAGTGACTGATAAGATACTGACTAGTAAGACAGGCTTCCTCTGGTAAGACAGGCTTCCGCTTCCTCAAATACATAGATGGTGACAAAGTAGAACTCTGGTGGGTTTGATTTTTTTTAACTTGACATAATTACAGTACCTCAGTGATTGTGCAACTCTGGAAAAACTCTTCAACTAGGTCAGAGTGGCCTGATAACGCTAGCTCTCTCACATCGAATACAGGCTCGAGTCTAGCAACACAGATCCTTCCACTTCCTTTTCTCACTCCTGATTAACTTCATCCCGATGAAATGGAGTGCTTCAAAATGCACCGCATCTGACAGTCTGTTTTCTTATTTCATCAAAAGAGTACATACTCCAAAAGGAGCAATTTATATATTTTCCTTTGGAAGAAACAACTTCTTGCCTCTAAACCTTCATAAAAGGTCTATGTGACAGCTTATCAAAATATTTGCATTGTAAAATACATTATGTTTCAAACTCTGACCAAAACAAACTAGTAGCAAAGGAGTGAGTTGACAGAGCAAAACCATTAACTAAAAACGGCTTGTTGTATGTGTGTCCCACAGTACTTGTTAGTTCCTCAGCCATGTCACCCTGTCTCAGTCCTACCTCCCAGTCCAGCACAGACGCCTGCCACTGTGCTATCTTGTCAATGTTTTCCAGGCGACGCTTCCTCTCGTTAATCTGCTGAGTGACGTTCCGCATGACAGCCAGCGCTGCAGCGACGTAACGGTAGTCACTACGAGAGGGGAGGAGACACAATGTTATAGTGGGGGTGACTAAGAAGGAGGAATAGATCAACAAAAGAACTGTAGATAGTCAGGCATACCGTGCCACATCTCTATCACAGCTTCACTGCACAAAACAACAATACTTTAAGTTTAGCATCCACGTCTAGGATCCTCACATATTAATGAAAGATCCTCAAGTCTCATACTGGCCAATTAGCCTGAGAGCAAAAAATACCAATCACTCCAGCAGTATCTTTATTAGTAGAAACAATTCTTCATCATGACACAGAGGTGAATGTAAATATTTGATGTGACATTGAGACTAAGGGACAGGTACCTGTGCTCCTGGACAGTGTACTTGAGCAGCTCTGCCAGCTGCAGAGGGTACTTGCAGATCTTCTGGACGGGCGTGAGCAGAAAGCCATCAATGGCGATGTCAATCATCTGCTGCACCAGGCGACACGCCTCGAAGAAATGCTGATAGCGGCCATCCTTCATCAGCCGAGAGAGCTCCATGCAGGCATCCACGTGGTTGTTGCAGTACTCTGAGTAGATCCAAAAGCCATCTTGCTGCAACAGATAAACGTGTACACAGTATGTTTGAAATGCTGAAACAAGCTGAATCTTTTTTCTTTTTTTTTGGAGTTAACAAAATAGTGAGGGTGCACTACTGCCTTAAGTTACCATTGAAATTAATAACCAACGGGAACTCTGAAATGCCCCATCATCAAGGTTCTCAGATGTATGAAAAATGATGAGAATCCAATGGACATGTATATATGATACACAAGGTTTACTCAAACCTATTGAGGGATTACATTTAAAAAACACTTGAAATCTTGAGAGATACAAAAATGCTTACATGCTCTAGGAAGCAGGGACCTATTTCACTGAGATGAGGTTCTTCTGTATTGTACTGCTTCTCCAGGTCTCTGACAAAGCCCATTTGAAACCTGTAGATATCTTCAATGTTCCCAAATATGACCCTCAACTGGTCATCATTGAACATGTCTCTTCTTTTTTTACATTGCCGGAAGTAACCCTGAGGCAACAAAGAAAAACAAATGGTTTTGATCCAATATTATGCATTTCATATGATAGTATTTCATTGATGTTGCATGGCATCTCAGATGATTTTTTCTTTACTGCAGGGTGTCCATGTAAAAATCTTCCCAGCATGAAATAGTTCCCAATCGTTCTGATTGTGTTGTGATTGTAACGTCATGCAAAATTTCTCCCAACGTGAAAATATTCCCAGTTCAATAATTGCACGTGCGTCTCTTTATGTGGATGGCGGAGCTAGGCGGATGTTTCTTTCGCCCCCTCCCGTAGCGCCCAAGTCTTTACACTGGCAACATATCTCTTCTCACATCAACCCTCAGCACTTAGACGCGTCAGTCCGGGTGTATATATGCCAACCTCACGCCTCAACAAGCTTCTGATTGGTCAGTGTCAATACTCCTGGCCACCATTGAATGGCAGATGTGTGAAGCAAATGCGCGTTCTCACAGAACAGTTTTTCGAGGTCATGACAGGGTGAGAGAAACATCTGCACGAGCTCAGCCATCCACATAAAGATCTGCGCGTGCAATTATTGAACTGGGAACTATTTCACACTGGGAATATTTGTACATGACACAGGGCATTCAAACAGTTTTGTCTGAGTTTAAAAAAGGCATCAGTGCCAATGACTGAATCATAATCATTGTTTATTCACTGTTTAATTTCCCATCGAATTAATTTTTCTAACCACATTTTTCCCAGATTAGATCTAGAGGGAAATAAAGGCAGGGAAGATGGCTACAGCTCTATAAGCAAGATTCTCAGTTATGTAACTCATCCCCTCTGTGGGAGCTCATTTCTCCAATAACATTTCAAGTCATTCATGAAATATCCTATAGTTTCACACTTAAGGGACCCATCACGCTTCAATACGCATTCCCAGTCACCTAGACATTACGATTTGCCATGTGATGTTGCTTACACAATTTATGTTTTCTCTGCGTCATTTTGGGGGTTTCGAAGCACATTGTGATTATGTAATATTTATGTGGGAACAGAGGGAAAACTGATGAAAAACGTCTGATTGGGTAACAGCTTTTTGAGTACTTTTTCATGTACTCTCCTGGGTGTGTTGTTTGACGGAGACAGGTGGTGCGTGAAGAGATGGAGTGCTTGTTTCTATATGCTGGGGAAGAGTGGTGTGGGATGGGAGGGATGCTATTTCTGAGCCCACAACCAGCACTTACGGGTCAGCCATCGCTTCTAATCTCTCACTAAAACACTGTAGCATGTCACTACTCTTTAGAACATAATTGACTGAAGTTTGCCTTTAGACACATTTTGTTCCTAGCCCATGGAAAGCACTGTACTGCATAATCTAAATCTGCACAAGAGCTGTTATAGCACTGTGGAAATATTGGATATACAATTTATTGGGTACTTAGATAAATACACTTTTTTTCCATGCCCATTAAATATTTCATATTGGATCATCACTAATAACCTGTCTTATCTTGCTATGAATAGTGGTTGGGTAATGGCCTAAAACAAGGTAATTGTCTAAAACAGAGATAGGCAACTCGAGACGTCATTAAAAAAAACACTCCCCTCCCCAACACGTTTTTTTTCTTCACATGACCCTCCCTTTGTACTGTAAAATGTTTTGCACATCCTCCCCCCTCAAAATGTACTCAAAAATAATGATTACCACCATAAATAACAATAACTGTAGCAACCGTTGAAGTTATCGACTTTACCACTTTAGCATTGCTTTGTGGCACAGTCAGTTTATTATCAGGGCTAACGGTCTAGAAGGTTAAGGGTTCGCAGACAACGACCGAAAAATGGACAACAAAAAATGACTCTCGTTACACTACGATCAGAATCGGCTGCAGAATCGGCTGCAGAATCAGCTAGGGGGAAATCCATTTAACATTTTATGACATTTATAAATTATATAAAATACATGCAACGAATTTTCCACCAACAGGTTTCTGTGCCAATGCACCACACACAACCAATAAGCAATGCATAACCGCATACCGACTTGGAACGCTTATCATCATAGTTTGCGTTGTCAACACCACAATCAAGTAGAGCATGGGTCTCCAACAGGTCGATCACAAACTACCAGTAACTCACAGGCCACATACGAGTAGCTCGCCAAACAATTCTGAAAGTGCATGCAATTTTTACGTGTTCCACCACAAACTGTAATAAATAAATCTCCCAAGTATCAGACATTGCAAGCTCCCAGCTACTATCCAATCAACGTAACATTATCCCACCATTGGTTAGCTACCAATAGCTTAAAAAGACAAACCTAACACAATATCTGCCAATTAATTTCCAGCAATAATGCCCTGTCTGTGTTGTGTGCGTGTATGTGTATCACTCCGTGTGTAGCCAGGTGATATGATAACCGTCTTGTGGTTTAACAGAAATACTTTCCCCAAAACCTTCTAAATTAAATGTTAACTGCGAAGTAGGCTTACCTGGCAGAAATGTATCATGAGGAAGTATATCATTTGTATATATTATTTGCAAAGTTTGCCATGAAATGAACAGCAGCAGAACAGAACCATCACTAGACCTGCACATTATACCGCACCCACCATATGCACAATTAAAGGGCCAGATTCGCAATTAAAGGGGAATTACACTCAGAAATCTACTTGTTAATTTCCTTACAGACCTAAAATAAATGGTCTTCTGATGTGATGTAAGCATTGACATGGACTCAGAACATCCAATTTCATTGTTTATCTATGAACAATTGTAGTTTTAAGAGTAAAAGAAATAATATCTAAAACCAGGAACAATAAAACTGAGAAAACAGAATTTTGGAAAATATAAAACAGCATTCGGGGGGAAATAAATCTCTGATTTGATAGGATTTGATAGGGCCCCCTTTAGAGTTGTTTATTAACTATTATTTTACCAGGTATATTAACAGAAACATTATTTTCTCATGTACACTAAGGACCTGGGGAAGAGTTGCAGGGGAGAGGAGAAGAGAATCATGTGCATATTTGAAAGCTAGAAAGGAAATTGTAGCTTGTGACATGTTTCATTTAAAAAAAAGTATTACTCATAATAGAAAAGGAGACCACTGAAGTAGAGTATGTCAATCTTGACCAGCAGAAAATGCATCCCTCCCTACTCAGCATCGTAGGCTTTGTTTGACAATCTCGATTGTAATTAAACTTTTTGGTGTTTTGTAACAGATGTCTCCTTTCATTAATCGAATGGCCGCTGCACAGTTTGGATGCTGGAATTATATTGGAATGGAGTGGATGAACATGCGCAGGCAGCATACAGGAGACTTTTGAAGTAGCCTTATCAGATTAAAGCATTGTGACTAGTTGTGTTTATGCCACACATAAAGGTAATGAATTTTAAAAGTTAAATGACAAATATTTAGGATAGATTGTAGCGTTAGGTTATAGGTCGTGTCATAATCGCTCGGATGGGAAAGGAGGCAGAACCCTGTTCAGCTTTCCTGAATAACTGGGCCTGCTGGGAGCATATAAAGGATGACTTGGGAGAATGATGATCGGCAACAGACAACGCATCAGTATCAGAAGTAAAAATACAGCCAGACCGGGCTGCTATGGTACCTTTCTATAATCTGTCCAAAGTAGACCCACAGCTGATCCAAATGGAATGAAACAAGGCTTTTGCGCCATTATTCAAATTACATTTCACTGCAGTTTACAGCCTAGTTGAATTGTACTCAATTGTACTCACTTGAAAACAATAACGCTATTATTAATTGGATTGTGGTGTTGTAGGCTAGTCTTGGTAGGATAATTTTATTGTCCCTAAACAAGATCAATACGGGGGCTTTTTAAGCTGCATGTCTTCACTGTTCTTTAATGCCTAGTGACGCACCTGGCCTCCCCACTGCCTATCAGCTATTCCTCCATCTTGTTGATTGATATGGAAAATTGGTGCAGATTTAAATTATTTTATGTGTTGATTGATAGTCAACACATCTGATTGATAGTTAACCTATTGCAGATCTGGACAAACGATCCAACAACCACTATTGTCACTATCGATAGAGGGCATGATAGACAGTTGACTGGTAGACTATATTGATCTGTTGTATAGTAAGCGTGCGGAAAAGCATAGTGCATAAAGGCGTCTGCATACTAGGTTCAGTTTGCTCCTAGCAGAACTCTAAAAAAACGGCAATAGGACTGTTTGTCCCTCTTGAGATGCCATAGCCAGTATACACACCTCAAAATATCCTGAATTAATCAAAGATAACTCAAGAAATCTGTAATTAATTTATACGTTTTTGCAGAGGTCTTTTTTCTTTTTTTCTTTTTTACATCTGCAGTATATTTCGCAAGTGAAAAAATGTGCATGAAAACGGGTCGTCTCTCATTGAATGACAATAAACACTTAATTGAAGAATCCCTACTGTTGACCAATCACCAATGAAGGGGCGTAAAACCCTTGCCGAAGACCAAAACAAACAAAAATGTAAAATATATTTTGCCCCCCAAAAAATGTCACTTAGGGGCTCCAAAAGGCTAGGGCTGGCACTGATTGCATGTAAGATGTTTTATTGTTACATACACCGGAGAAGTGCAGTGAAGTGTGTTGTTTTACAGGGTGAGCCATAGTAGTACGGCACCCCTGGAGCAAATTAGGGTTACGTGCCTTAATCAAAGGAACATCAACAGATTTTTCATCTTGTTGGCTTGGGTATTCGAACCAGCGAGCGACCTTTCATTTACTAGCCCAACGCTAGGTTATTTGGATACGTAGACCCGTGACCCACTGTGGCCCCTCATGACATTTTCATATTTTATGTGGCCCCCACCCCAATCAAAGTTGCCCATCCATGGTCTTTAACCTCTGCTTCACATATGCCCTTCTGTCTCTGGAAGATCTCCTCTAGCCAGCCAAGCCTACCTCACATATGTCCTTCAGGTGTTTGATGTAGTGACGCTCTGTGCTCATGATCTCGTTGATTACATTGGCCCTCATCTGGTCTCTGTTCTGGACGGTTTGGCCCAGGCAAAGACAGTCGCTGCTGCTGGGGCTGGCCTCCGCATGCCCGTTCTGGACCTCACTGGGGCTGGGGCTAGCCCCCTCAACTGTCTCTACCGTCGTGCTCTCCTCCTGGTTCACCCACAGCTGAGGACAGCAGAACACAACATGTCAGCCTGGACAAATAAACAGTAGCATCAACAATCAGGGTTCGGGTTGTAAGGGATCTAAAATATTATTAAAATACAAAAAACAACACCATATTAATTCCAAAGCCATGGGGCTTTTTCTCCCTATTCAAATTCATTTTCAATGCCACTTCTTCAGTTTAAATTGAACAATGTGTATCATAATTAGATTTGTCAAAAACGTGTTAAAAAAGTAAAGAAATATCCAGCGCCATGATAACGAGTTTTGATCAATTATGGAAATAAAAGTGCTGAAGACAAATTAGCTCCCTATTTAAAAAGAAGATGGAGAACAAGCTATAAAGGAAAAATACTGGAGTTTGATACAGGTACAGCCAACTAGTGCAAAAGTAATATTGCAATATTGTCAAAACGATACGATATGATATATTGTCAAAAATAATATTGCGATATGTAACTGTATCGATTGAATAGGTTGAGCTAAAGCAACAGTATGCATCAAAACTAGAAAAAGAAACAAGCATGAAATTGCAGGTTAGGCTGTCAACACTGTCAATTTGAACATTGCTGGAACATCACTGTGACTGCACAATAGAACAGTCTGTTTCCAGCAATGTTCAAATTGACAGTGTTGGGGAGTAGTGAATTACATGTAATTCAATTAGTAATATACCTACATTTTGCAGTAGCTTGGTGGCAGTTGAACTCAATACAAATCTTGGTAGTGTTTTCAGTAGTTAATTACTTTTTTGCCATGTAGCGGTGTAGAAAACTACTGGAATACAACATTTTTTTCCAACCAAAAAAAAAGGGTGAAGTAGACAATAATTTCCTTTATTTTTCAGCATCAGACCTGCCAAATTCTCACTTGAAACAGAGGTTTTGTGTTTAATTGGTAGCTTGGTAAACTATATTTTCAGAGTAGCTTCCCCAACACTGCAAATTGATAGGGATATATCCTTAACATGCTATAACTTAATATAATGAACAATATGGGTCCACACAAGTTTAAACTTCTCAGTCTCAAAATGAGCAGTAGCCAATTAAAATAATCTACGTAGTTGCACTTGATACAATGCTAAATGTATAGCTGTTCCCATAAGATAACCTGCCACATTTAGCACGATGTTAACCTGACCAGCAGGCCAGTGATTATTTCCTGTAACAAATTCCACATCAGCCTATCAAAGATCTTATACTTTATATCCACCAACCAATGGCATTTCTTAAAATAGGTCAACTTGGCCACCAGAGGGATATTTTAAACCTCCAAATTCAAGGTTTACTTATGTTCCACTTAGTATGTCACAATTGTAGTGTGCCAATATTGCATTGTGCTGATTTCTTGCTATATGACAAAACCTCACGTTTTTCACACACATCCATGTGCTTTTACGGGAAAAAGATAAAGGAGGTCTATACGACATTTACGTTTAACATACAACTTTTAAAAACATTTGAACTTATGGTCTTGTCAAATAGCTGTCATGTACCTCCATTATTATTGCTGCCAGGTAGCATATACCAGTGAACTGTGAATCTGCAGGATACGGTAACAGTGGGTTTGAGGCCCCCTTGTGTCTCACAAAGTCACAGCGGTTGGAACAAAAAATCTCAAATGTGGACTCATCAGACCAGATTTCCACTGGTCTAATGTCCATTGCTCGTGTTTCGTGGCAAAAGAAAGTCTCTTCTTCTTATTGGTGTCCTTTAGTAGTGGTTTCTTTGCAGCAAATTGACCATGAAGTCCTGATTCATGCAGTCTCCTCTGAACAGTTGATGTTGAGATGTGTCTGTTACTTGAACTCTGTGAAGCGTTTATTTGGGCTGCAATCTAAGGTGCAGTTAACTCTAATGAACTTATCCTCTGCAGCAGAAGTAACTAGCCTAGTGGTTAGAGCGTTGGGCCAGTAACCTGAAAGGTTGCTGGATCGAATCCCTGAGCTGACAAGGCAGAAATCTGTTGTTCTGCCCCTGAACAAAGCAGTTAGCCCACTATTCCCTGAAGATGTTGATAAAGGCAGCCTCCGCACCTCTCTGATTCAGAGGGGTTGGGTTAAATGCGGAAGACACATTTCAGTTGAAGGCATTCAGTTGTACAATTGACTAGGTATCCACCTTTCCTAACTCTGGGTCTTCCTTTCCTGTGGCGGTCCTCATGAGAGCCAGTTTCATCATAGTGCTTGATGGTTTTTGCGACTGCACTTGAAGAAACTTGAAATTTGCCGTATTGATCGATCTTCATGGCTTAAAGTAATGATGGACTGTTGCTTACTTGAGCTGTTCTTGCCATAATACGGACTTGGTATTTTACCAAATAGGGCTATCTTCTGTATACCACCCCAACCTTGTCACAAGACAACTGATTGGCACAAACACAATAAGAAGGAAAGAAATTCCACAACTTAACTTTTAACAAGGCACACCTGTTAATAGGTGAAAACCTCATGAAGCTGGTTGAGAGAATGACAAGAGTGTGCAAAGCTGTCATCAAGGCAAAGGGTGGCGATGTTGATGAATCTCAAATAAAAAACATATTTTCATTTGTTTAACACTTTTTTGGTTACTACATGATTCCATGTGTTATTTCTTAGTTTTGATGTCTTCACTATTATTCATCTACAATGTAGAAAATAGTAAAAAATAAACCCAGAAATGAGTAGGTGTGTCCAAACTCTTGACTGGTACTGTACATATTATTCAATCATTGCATCCACACTGGTTCTATTTGTGACGCTTGATGCACTACAAGTCCTGCCTCTCCCATCTCAGTCTGGTCAGCATGTTAGCGCCTGGCTACGCATACTCTCGTTGACGTGCGCAAGCCGTATGGGTGCAATGATTGAATAACATGTATGTGTACATTTATTTTGCAACGGGTGGTGTGGTTAGCATGTATGTCTGGCAGGTTATCCTATGGGAAAAGCTAACATGTAGCGGTGTATCACATGCAACTACGTCAACGATTTTAATTGGCTGATGGGCATTTTGAGAACTTCTACTTTTTCTAATGTTCGCAAGTATGGACCCGATAAATATATACCATATAGTTCTGTACATGAACAGTTTCCTTATATTCACATCGAACCCCAATATCAGGAGCCACTAGAACAGGCGACCCTGGGACCCCCATCATACGTTTTTTTGTTCACATGTTTTGTCTTATCATCAGGTGAATGATAATGGCAAGGAGAAGTAATCAACATTTTAAAATCAATAGATTTGGTAGATAGTTTTTCATTGTTTTGACCTCCCCACATTATAATTGGAAGACGCATACACACGGTCAAGAAATAACATTGTAATACAAAAGGGATAAAAACATGAAACAATGAACATGAAGTCCTTCTACGCAGTATTCATTGTTTGATTAAAATCTGATACCTCCTAGTTGAGGGAGTTGGAGGAGTTGTGAGCGCATTAGTGCATTGGTTGCTTGAAGGCATCTCAAGGAATGAACTGTCACTTTGTGTAATCCTCAAAGGAAACTAATTTTAGCAACCTTGCCAGAGGACACGGGGTAGGTAGCTGACTCCTAATACACATCTACACAATCATGATGTTTTTCAGGAAAAATACACATTACAAAGCCAGCCATGATGCAACTGTATTGTTAATGGGCACATTTCCCTCTAGGATATGAAGGTACTATTTTCCCATAGAATTAGCTTATAATTTCTTGTCACATAAATAAAATCAAACACAAACTCTAGCAATCACTGAGTAAGATGAGATGATGAGATCAGTTGGTAGATTCAGTCAAATTAAAAAAAAGATGAGGTCGAAGCATTTACTCATTTACTTAGAGTTTAGCTCAATCGTAATGACAGATAGTGGGATCTGAAATGATTGACACCCTTGATAAAGATGAGCAATCATGACCATATAAAATAAATAATTCAAATATTGTATGTTAAGAAAATTGGGAAATGATATTATTTTATACAAATACAATTGCTCAGAGATAGATCATACCCGCAAGACATGGTAAAAACCCCTGTTATTGGTAATTGTGAGAGGTTAGCATGTCTTGGAGGAAAACGACATATACAAATGTATGTGGACACCCCTTCAAATTAGTGGATTCGGCTATTTCAGCCACACCTGTTGCTGACAGGATTATAAAATCGAGCACACAGCCATACAATCTCCACAGACAAACATTGACATTAGAATGACCTTACTGAAGAGCTCAGTGACTTTCAAAGTGGCACCGTCATAGGATGCCACCTTTCCAACAAGTCAGTTCGTCAAATTTCTGCGCTGCTAGAGCTGCCCCAGTCAACTGTAGGTGCTGTTATTGTGAAGTGGAAACGTCTAGGATCAACAACGGCTTAGCCGCGAAGTGGTAGGCCACACAAGCTCACAGAACAGGACCACCAAGTGCTGAAGAGAGTAGCGCGTGAAAATCGTCAGCACAAGAACTGTTCGTCTGGAGATTAACGAAATGGGTTTCCATGGCCAAGCAACCGCACACAAGCCTAAGATCACCATGCGCAATGCCAAGCGTCGGCTGGAGTGGTGTAAAGCTTGCCGCCATTGGAAACACTCTCTCTGGAGTGATGAATCCCACTTCACCATCTGGCAGTACGACGGAGGAATCTGGGTACGGTGGATGCCAGGAGAACACTACCTGCCCCAATACATAGTACCAACTGCAAAGTTTGGTGGAGGGGGAATGAAGGGAAATATTGTGAAGGGAAATCGTAATGCTACAGCATACAATGACTTTCTAGACAATTCTATGCTTCCAACTTTGTGGCAACAGTTTGGGGAATGCCCTTTCCTGTTTCAGCATGACAATGCCCCCGTGCACAAAGCGAGGTCCATACAGATATGGTTTGTTGAGATCAGTGTGGAAGAACTTGACTGACCTCCACAGAGCCCTGACCTCAACCCCATCGAACACCTTTGGGATGAATTGGAACACCGACTGCGAGCCAAGCCTAATCGCCCAACATCAGTGCTCAACCTCAGTAATGCTCTTGTGGCTGAATGGAAGCAAGTCCCTGCAGCAATGTTCCAACATCTAGTGGAAAGCTGTTAAGGGTGGAGGCTGTTATAGCAGTAAAGGGGGGACCAACTCCATATTAATGGACATGATTTTGGAACTTGATGTTTGATGAGCAGGTGTCCACATACTTTTGGTAATGTAATATTATATTCTTATTTACAGTAAAACTGACACCAAAATGACACAATACATTATTAATCATTCATTTCGATTGGACACAAAATAATCTGAAACACAACCAAAACAAACTGCAAATGCATCTAATAAGTTTGTAGAGTCACAAGCTTGATGTAATCATTGTGTGCTAGGAATATGGGACCAAATACTAAACGTTTGACTACATTATTTATAATAATCTTTAGGGGTGTCAATAATTCTTACCCCTACCTTTTTGAGAATTTTTTTTATTTTTCTATGAACAATTGTATTAGTATAGCTCAATATTTGAATGATTTATTTCATACAGTCATTATTGCTCATCTTGATCAAGGGTGTCAATCATTTTGGATCCTACTGTATCTGACTGTTTGTTTGCAAATATGAGGTAGTTGTGGTCATTAAACCTATATCTATATTACAAACACTAGACCCCACCATAACATACATAGAGTCATGGGACCCTTCTGAGATTGATTTTAAATATGCATGTGGCCATACAGAATTCACATATGGCCTGTGCTGTAAGTAATCTTTTCCAGACATCAGGTCTCAGTGCTTGATGGTACTGTGTACACAGTATATCTCAGCCTGAGTACATTGTCCACGGGTGTCTATTTAGAGCCCACTCTCTCTGTTTCCTTGGACCAGTGGACAAAAGCTGCATGGTCAATTCATAGGATGGGCACAATAATCCAGAAATGCTCTTAAGATTTTAGAAAATGTATGTTCCTGAAAATAACTTCCAACATGACAACAAATCCGGTTACATAAAATAACCATTAAATAGCTTTTATTTGAGTCACTCATCAAGCCTTGTTCGTTTTATCCACCTGTTTGATATGCCCTGTCCTCTGCTAAAAGGTTGGTCATACATGTTTCATCATTCCGATCTGAGATGAATCAGTGCCTCAGTGCTCGCTTTTCAGTTGAGTGAGAGTGCAGAGAGTGAGAAAAAGAGAGTAAGTGAGAGTGAGAAAGAGAGTGTTGTTTGAGATACCATAGTTTGACCGTAATGCTATTACAAGCTTGACACTTGAAGCATGGTGATGTCTGCAAATGGAAGCAGTAGTATAAAGCGACAGGATGTTAGATATGGGGTGGTCCAGTGTGCAGTGAGATGCTAGTTAAAACAGTTGCTTTGAAATACTGCTGAAACTATTAAACGCACCTTGGTAGTTGTGTTTTGGAACCTTGGAGCTGCTATAGGGTTGATATAGAAAACCTGTTTTGTTTGAGGTTGTGGTGGGTGGGGTTCAACCTTTGGAGAGAAAAACATGACATACCTCGTTCAGACTCATTTTTACAGTTGGCAGATGGAGAAGGCTAGTAGTGATAACCCCGCAAAGTAATAACTCCTCACTTTTCTGAAGTCTTCTTGTTTTCACAGTATTTCAAATTGGACTAGTAAATATTTTTAGTTCCTGTGAGATTAGCATGGCATAATCATATTTTGATCTATATCAAAATATCATCATCATCACCCAAGCCTAAAATATCTGCCCTCAAAACAGGGCAGTGAATCAACGATAATTATCAATGATAAGGCAATGGCAAGGGATAATCCATCGGAGCATTGAGAATAGGTGGTAAACCCTAGTGTACTTGTTGAGGGGCAAGACACGGTGCAGCAGAGAATGAGAAAATATTTGATGGCTCCACTCACTCTCACAAAGCTGGCTGGGAACCATCCTTCTTCATCATCAATCTGTCCCCACCACCAGTCCTTATTTGATGCATCGAGGACCTTGATGACATCCCCTGCCTTAAATGCCAACTCCCTGTCGGCCATGGTGACATGATCCCATACTGCCTCAGCGCTGACGATGGATCCTCCACTGATCAACTGTGGGAGAGGGGTGAGGGGTGAAGGGAGAGAGGGGTTGAGGTAGGGGAGAGGAGAGAAGGGAAGTGAGAGAGAAGAGAAGAGAGGAGAGGGGGATTGGGGTGAGGGGAGAGAGTGGGTAGAGGGAAAAGGTGAAGGAAGGGAGTGAGAGGAGTAGTGGTGAGGGAGAGAAGAGAGGACGGTAAGGGCTCATTAGTACTTTTACAAGGGCAGGAGGGCACTGTCAAGTCTTAGTGACAATATCTGAGTTTCAAACCAATTTATCTACTTATTCATTTTTTAAAATTATTATTATTATTATTATTATATATATATATATATATATTTTTTTTTTTTTTACAAATGACCAGTATTATAAAGAGTTACACATCTTTGATTCAGTGAAATTAACCTAACACATGAGGCGTTATAATCAATGCCAAAGTGATAAGCAATGGTGGATGATAACTGCCTTGCTCAGGGGTAGACCGACAGATTTTTACTATGTCGGCTCAGGGATTCAATCCAGCAACCTTTTGGTAACTGGCCCAACGCTCTAACCACTAGGCTACCTGCCATCCCATGGAGACACCCCAGTTTCGATCCCCCAAAGACCTCATACCATAAATGGACACTGGTCTCTAAAATATGATTAACTATAACATCCAGTAGTGGGTAGAGATGACTCAAGGATGATACCCTAACAAACACATGCCTATTTTTAAAAATGTTTTATTTCACCTTTATTTAACCAGGTAGGCCAGTTGAGAACAAGTTCTCATTTACAACTGCGACCTGGCCAAGATAAAGCAAAGCAGTGCGACAAAAAACAACACAGAGTTACACATAGTATAAACAAAAGTACAGTCAATAACACAATAGAAAAATCTATATACAGTGTGTGCAAATGGAGTAAGGAGGTAAGGCAATAAATAGGCCATAGTGGCGAAGTAATTACAATTTAGCAAATTAACACTGAAGTGATAGATGTGCAGATGATGATGTGCAAGTAGAAATACTGGGGTGCAAAAGAGCAAAAAAAGTAAATAAAAACAATATGGGGATGAGGTAGGTAGTTGGGTGGGCTATTTACAGATGGGTTATGTACAGCTGCAGCAATCGGTAAACTGCTCAGATAGCTGATGCTTGAAGTTGGTGAGGGAGATATAAGTCTCCAACTTCAGAGATTTTTGCAATTCGTTCCAGTCATTGGCAGCAGAGAACTGGGAAGAAAGGCGGCCAAAGTGGGTGTTGGCTTTGGGGATGTCCAGTGAGATATACCTACTGGAGCGCGTGCTACGGGTGTGTGTTGTTATGGTGACCAGTGAGCTGAGATAAGGCGGAGCTTTACCTAGCAAAGACTTATAGATGACCTGGAGCCAGTGGGTCTGGCGACGAATATGTAGCGAGGGCCAGCCGACGAGAGCATACAGGTCGCAGTGATGGGTGGTATATGGGGCTTTGGTGACAAAACGGATGGCACTGTGATAGACTGCATCCAGTTTGCTGAGTAGAGTGTTGGAGGCTATTTTGTAAATGACATCGCCGAAGTTGAGGATCGGTAGGATACTCAGTTTTACAAGGGTATGTTTTGCAGCGTGAGTGAAGGAGGCTTTGTTGCGAAATAGGAAGCCGATTCTAGAATAAATTTGGGATTGGAGATACAAAATATGAGTCTGGAAGGAGAGTTTACAGTCTAGCCAGACACCTAGGTATTTGTAGTTGTCCCCATATTCTAAATCAGAACCGTCCAGAGTAGTGATGCTAGTCTGTCTGCTCACCCTCAGGGAATACCTCCTTCTACAGATTATCAATCTCAATCTGGGGTTTAGACATTAAAGTGGGGAAATCTAAAATTGTTCCAAAAAAATAAATGAAGTCTCATGAAGAGGAATGATTGCATTTATATTTCCCCATCTGTATTGCCATTGTAAAAGCCAGGTCAAACAAAATAAATTCACAGTTTTACAACCCTATTAATTGCATCACCCACAGGGATTTAAATATTACACTTGTGCCACTTTTTGTCTAGCCCCTCCGTCTCACGAAATGGCCCTAGATTTGTGGACAAAATCTGTAATTGGCCTTATTATGTCTAAAACAGATTTACTGTACATAAAACACTTTTCCTCTGTGTAAAAGATCAATGTTACATAAGATGATCAGTAGTACATTGTTCAGTCACACTACTACAAAAAGCAGTTAAATAAGGCCAAAAGAAGTAATATACCATCTTCTTCCAAATATCTTCTTGACTCAACATTTAACATTAAAGTGTAAAAACCTAAATATGAACATAAACTATTGCTAACCTATTATTGCTAACCTTTCAACTTCCGGCGCCGAAAAGAGATGGCCGCCTCGCTTCGCGTTCCTTGGAAAATATGCAGTATTTTGTTTTTTTATGTGTTATTTCTTACATCGGTACCCCAGGTAATCTTAGGTTTCATTACATACAGTCGGGAGGAACTACTGAATATACGATTAACGTCAACTCATCATCGTTCCTACCAGGAATATGACTTTCCCGAAACGGATCCAGTGTTTTGCCTTCCACCCAATACAATGGATCTGATCCCAGCCGGCGACCCTGTGCGACGCCGTAAAAGGGGCAAACGAGGCGGTCTCGTGGTCAGGCTTCGGAGACGGGCACATCGCGCTCCACTCCCTAGCATACTACTCGCCAATGTCCAGTCTCTTGACAATAAGGTTGATGAAATCCGAGCACGGGTAGCATTCCAGAGAGACATCAGGGATTGCAACGTGCTCTGCTTCACGGAAACATGGCTAACTCAAGAGACGCTAACGGAGTCGGTGCAGCCAGCTGGTTTCTTCATGCATCGCGCCGACAGAAACAAACATCTTTCTGGTAAGAAGAGGGGCGGGGGGGTATGCCTTATGATTAACGAGACGTGGTGTGATCATCATAACAACACACAGGAACTCAAGTCATTCTGTTCACCTGATCTAGAACTCCTCACAATCAAATGTCGACCGCATTATCTACCAAGGGAATTCTCTTCAATCATAATCACAGCCGTATATATTCCCCCCCAAGCAGACACATCGATGGCCCTGAACGAACTTTATCTGACTCTTTGTAAACTGGAAACCACACACCCTGAGGCTGCATTCATCGTAGCTGGGGATTTTAACAAGGCTAATCTAAAAACAAAACTCCCTAAATTCTATCAGCATATCGATTGTGCTACCAGGGCTGGAAAAACCCTAGATCATTGTTATACTAATTTCCGCGACGCATATAAGGCCCTCCCCCGCCCCCCTTTCGGAAAAGCTGACCACGACTCCATTTTGTTGATTCCAGCCTACAAACAGAAACTAAAACAACAAGCTCCCGCGCTCAGGTCTGTTCAACGCTGGTCCGACCAATCTGAATCCACGCTTCAAGACTGCTTCGATCACGCGGATTGGAATATGTTCCGCATTGCGTCCAACAACAATATTGACGAATATGCTGATTCGGTGAGCGAGTTCATTAGGAAGTGCATTGACGATGTCGTACCCACAGCAACGATTAAAACATTCCCAAACCAGAAACCGTGGATTGACGGCAGCATTCGCGTGAAACTGAAAGCGCGAACCACTGCTTTTAACCAGGGCAAGGTGACCGGAAGCATGACCGAATACAAACAGTGTAGCTATTCTCTCCGCAAGGCAATCAAACAGGCTAAGTCCCAGTACAGAGACAAAATCGAGTCGCAATTCAACAGCTCAGACACAAGAGGTATGTGGCAGGGTCTACAGTCAATCACGGATTACAAAAAGAAAACCAGCCCCGTCGCGGACCAGGATGTCTTGCTCCCAGACAGGCTAAACAACTTTTTTGCCCGCTTTGAGGACAATACAGTGCCACTGACACGGCCCCCTACCAAAACCTGCGGGCTCTCCTTCACTGCAGCCGAGGTGAGTAAAACATTTAAACGTGTTAACCCTCGCAAGGCTGCAGGCCCAGACGGCATTCCCAGCCGCGTCCTCAGAGCATGCGCAGACCAGCTGGCTGGTGTGTTTACGGACATATTCAATCAATCCTTATCCCAGTCTGCTGTTCCCACATGCTTCAAGAGGGCCACCATTGTTCCTGTTCCCAAGAAAGCTAAGGTAACTGAGCTAAACGACTACCGCCCCGTAGCACTCACTTCCGTCATCATGAAGTGCTTTGAGAGACTAGTCAAGGACCATATCACCTCCACCCCACCGGACACCCTAGACCCACTCCAATTTGCTTACCGACCCAATAGGTCCACAGACGACGCAATCGCAACCACACTGCACACTGCCCTAACCCATCTGGACAAGAGGAATACCCATGTGAGAATGCTGTTCATCGATTACAGCTCAGCATTTAACACCATAGTACCCTCCAAACTCGTCATCAAGCTCGAGACCCTGGGTCTCGACCCCGCCCTGTGCAACTGGGTCCTGGACTTCCTGACGGGCCGCCCCCAGGTGGTGAGGGTAGGTAACAACATCTCCACCCCGCTGATCCTCAACACTGGGGCCCCACAAGGGTGCGTTCTGAGCCCTCTCCTGTACTCCCTGTTCACCCACGACTGCGTGGCCATGCACGCCTCCAACTCAATCATCAAGTTTGCGGATGACACTACAGTGGTAGGCTTGATTACCAACAACGACGAGACGGCCTACAGGGAGGAGGTGAGGGCCCTCGGAGTGTGGTGTCAGGAAAATAACCTCACACTCAACGTCAACAAAACAAAGGAGATGATTGTGGACTTCAGGAAACAGCAGAGGGAGCACCCCCCTATCCACATCGACGGGTCAGTAGTGGAGAAGGTGGAAAGTTTTAAGTTCCTCGGTGTACACATCACGGACAAACTGAATTGGTCCACCCACACAGACAGTGTTGTGAAGAAGGCGCAGCAGCGCCTCTTCAACCTCAGGAGGCTGAAGAAATTCGGCTTGTCACCAAAAGCACTCACAAACTTCTACAGATGCACAATCGAGAGCATCCTGTCGGGCTGTATCACCGCCTGGTACGGCAACTGCTCCGCCCACAACCGTAAGGCTCTCCAGAGGGTAGTGAGGTCTGCAGAACGCACCACCGGGGGCAAACTACCTGCCCTCCAGGACACCTACACCACCCGATGTCACAGGAAGGCCATAAAGATCATCAAGGACAACAACCACCCAAGCCACTGCCTGTTCACCCCGCTTTCATCCAGAAGGCGAGGTCAGTACAGGTGCATCAAAGCCGGGACCGAGAGACTGAAAAACAGCTTCTATCTCAAGGCCATCAGACTGTTAAACAGCCACCACTAACATTTAGCGGCCGCTGCCAACATACTGACTCAACTCCAGCCACTTTAAAAATGGGAATTGATGGAAATTATGTAAAAATGTACCACTAGCCACTTTAAACAATGCCACTTAATATAATGTTTACATACCCTACATTACCCATCTCATATGTATATACTGTACTCTATATCATCTACTGCATCTTGCCATCTTTATGTAATACATGTACCACTAGCCACTTTAAACTATGCCACTTTATGTTTACATACCCTACAGTACTCATCTCATATGTATATACCGTACTCTATACCATCTACTGCATCTTGCCATGCCGTTCTGTACCACCACTCATTCATATATCTTTATGTACATATTCTTTATCCCTTTACACTTGTGTGTGTGTATAAGGTAGTAGTTGTGGAATTGTTAGGTTAGATTACTTGTTGGTTATTACTGCATTGTCGGAACTAGAAGCACAAGCATTTCGCTACACTCGCATTAACATCTGCTAACCATGTGTATGTGACTAATAAAATTTGATTTGATTTGACCTATTGCTCTAAAGAGCTGTGTGTAGTTGGATGGAGTGTGGTGGAGGCTATAGGGAGCAGGAGCACCATACTGAAACAGGGTGCAGATTGGTAGATGCAACATTGGTGCCGTGACCCAGATTACACAGCTGAGCTGCACTATCGGCTGGCCGATAAATCTCTAAATCATATCCGCTCTGCTTGGAGTGACTGTTTTTCTCATAATCCAAAATAAACTTTGGCATAATTTATGTTTTACTCAATAGCGTTTCTCTAATATATTATGTAGAGAAAAACTCAAATTGACCTACCCTCCATTCACACTTTAATGTCATTATCTATTCCAGGCCAAATGACTTTATGTATGAACATAATTAACATTTCTTTAAACAAAGATTTATGGAATAGACCACAGGTGCCCTGCCTGAGCTCCACCTGCAAACCTAATAACATCATGAGATAATGAAAAAAAAGGTGATATCTCAAACGATGAGAGATACAACAGGTTGAAAACAGACAGTAATCCCTCACAGTAATATACTAATTAACAAGTCAACATGTCCCCTGATAAGTGTCAAGAGAGCTCGCTCTCCACTATAACTCACATGCTCAAGAACAGAAAGGGGTATTTTTAGCTCCACATGCATCTCCATGTGAATGCACCCCTGCCTGCATTAAATATGCACACCCGTTTTGATATGACAACCTGTATTTGGCTTCCTCATAATACAATTAATGAATAAACTTGTCTTTTTAAAATAATGTCTGCATAGGCGTACTGACAGTAATACTGTTATTACACTAGAGCAGAGCATTCCCCTTTTGCAATACAGCTTTTTTATCTCCTGTGAGACTCAATGCATCACCATTTATTTAACTGGGACCCTGTGATATGAACAGCACTGTAAGCATTCAATACAACAGGGAGGTCTATGCATTATGTTGCAAACACACACACACACACACACACAAAACAAAACAAAAACATGCTGTTACATTCATAGCATCTGTAGAATTGTCACTATGAAAACGCAAACTGTATTATATTAGTTCTACATAAAAAAGAATATCCACATAACCATTCGTCATACTATTTAGGCCTACCAATTCGCATAAACTAAAAGAAATGTTTCGAGATATCCTATAGGCTACGTCATAAAATACAACATTATGTGGCACCATGGGGCCTACAGTGAGATAGGCCTAAGAGTAGAAGCATGGAAGTATATACATAAAAAACACTTCAATATCAATGTAAAACCATTACAAAACGGGTCAATATTTAAAAACAGAACTCTACATTCGATAAAACATTATATTATTAGGCTACTGAATAGCTCGTTTACAGTAGGCTAGATGATGCTGTTTTTGCATTGTGCCCAGTAGCCCTGAGACCCAAATGGCATGGTCAGTAGTTTACAAAACGCAATCTACAGCCTGAAGAATACCGTTATTCTATTTAATTATATTATTTTATCGCATGTGAGTCGAATCTTTTCAATCCTACCAGATCAAGAAGATTGTGATAAGACTATATTTATTTCAAACGAGCACCATATTGCCAACGCCAAGTAATCAACAGAACAGGATTTTACTGAAAAACATTGCCTCTCCCACATCGCATGCATAGATGTGTTTTACAACATGCCAATAAAATACATTTACAACGAGAGAACGCCGAGACAAGGAACAATTCCTAACAATCTATAACACCAATCTGGCGCCCGCGACTGCCATATGTCACTGATGGCCGACATGCTAAATACAATGTAAACCACAAACAAGATATGGTAATATAGAATATACCAGCGCCATTCATATCGTGATGAGGCCATGTTGAAGCCCTGTGTGTACCTCCATAAGAACACGCATTCACTCCCACTTCCTCGCCTCCACTGCACGCCGTGCGTACTTCAGTGCGGGCTGTGATTATCCATACGCGCACTGAGGCACAGTATCAGCAACCACCAACCACACAAACAAAAGCATCGCATTCGATAATTACGACAATGCAAATTATCATTTTCATATCCAAGGTCATAATGTAGAGCATGAGCTCTGCAACATTTAATCGGTTAAGGTGCATATTGCTGTACACCAACATTTTGTGACTGTTCATTTTATCCAAACGCAAGGAAACATTTCTGGTATAATCTCTAGCTACCTCCTCTTTCACATAACATTGTATTCATACGTATAACTCTCTTACAGAATCATCATCCTCACCATCATCATCCTCATCATCATCAGAGTCTGCACCGTTAGTTCCCCTTCCACTCTGACACCCGTCGTCCGCTAGTTTCCTGATTTGCCGACTTGAATGCCGTTTTGCATTAGGAGTAGGGGTCTTTGCATGCACAAAAATTGGGATGGTAACGTAGGCACTGTAGAATGCTACTGCTGCAACTCTCCCTGCGTAGCGGGGAGCAAAAATCTGGGCGGTGCTTCGTGCATAGAGGAACAAACCACAGGCACTCATTGGGGGCTCATTATGGTTCCTATCTATGCTTCAAACTGGGAGTCCTAACCTCGTGATGCTTGCTCATCAAAATATAGTTACAATCACGGACCAGAAATATTAAATCATAACAAGAGGAACATAGACACTGTATGGGGGTTATATTGGCCGGGCCAGTTGGCAATTAAAATGTTGTAATTTCATTATATGCCTAGGCTACTGTAATCATTGATAATAGTAAAAAAACAGGCAGGTTTTTGTAAAGAGAAATATTGACATCCACCCATTCTACACAAATCATTAAGTAACAGAGGTCTTAACAGTAGGATAACTACTTTGTAATTTATCTCAGTAGAGATGAATCTCTCCTCTTGGCTCCTGTGCATCTGTCACTCCAAATCCCCATGCACTCTGAGCTCGATTGTTCACTGGCCCCATCGCTGTCACTCCTGTAGCTCTCTCTCACAAGCATGATGAGAGAAGTGCATAGTTGCACTATCAGCCTTGGGTCTCAGACTTCCACCAACACAAACTTCAGGGGGAAAAACTCACAGAACTCTCATAAGGATAAAGACGAATAGAATTGAACAATAATTCAAATAAGACATATGAAAGCAACACAACACAGGATGAGGAGAAAACATGCTTTGGGCTAATAGCACAAGTGGATGAGGATAAGCAGCACCTCTGCTGTTTCAACACCCGTACAGATGATTCTGAGGGGTCATAACAAAACCAGGTGGACCATACACTGAGTTCTAATGGGGGAGATTCCGGGAGACCAGAGGTAACAACGCACTGGCCTGGCCGGTTGTGTGGTCTTATCATTGCCAGCAGGTAGAGAGGAGTGGTTACCCTCACTGCCTCAAAGGCAAGCACAATTGCTTTGAATCTGAAGCCAACAATAACTGGGAGCTTGTGTGGAGAGATGAGTAAAAGGGTGACATGGGCTGGCTTTAAGAAATACAAGTATTTAGTCCACACAAACAAAGTTAAGTCCACAGACAAGACCTCTCTGACACTGGCAGTCAACAGCTCTTTGTTGGCAGCTACTTGAAAGCAAGGGGGAAAGCATCATGTTGTTTTGACCTCAATGCTAGGCTGCTGTCTGTCTTTGCGGCTCATCTGAGGATAGAAAACGTTTCATATTAGAATCAGAGGAGTCTCCGCTGCCCTCAGATGACAATGTGCCTGTACCTTTCAAACAAGAGAATCTCATTATCTGGAACCTGATACATTCACTTCACTGAGGCTCAGTGACAACGACAGCTCAGAAGTAAAAAAATGTGTCACTGTTTAAAAAGGAAACAAAAATCATTAGTGAGAAGAACTTGCTATTTTTACTCTCCCATGATGATAGAATATGCTGTTAGAATAAGCTTTCACATGATACTGTGCAACGGAAAAAGGAGGTGGGGTAGGGGGGTGGGGTGGAGGGGTACTGTAGAAATCCAGTGAAATCTAAAACCAGGGAGACTGCAGCATTAGAGTGGGGCTAAACCACTGCAGTGGGAAATCTACATACTTCTACTACAGCTTTTGTAGTGGATGCACTGCGCTGCAGTGACCCAGCCTTGGCCCACGTACACCTCAAATAGTCTCACAGTCCAGTTCACATTTGTATTTCGTTCACTTGTTAATGTTCAAATGTGTTCTATTAAATTAACATCACATAGAGCTTTCAGTCTCTCTCTATATATCCACATAGGCCTATACACACATCTAAATCAGGAGCAAAAACAAGAATAGTTCCAGTTTCCTGTGTCGCAACTCCTCTGGAGACTGCGTGGTTGAGCACAGTAGTTGGCCGCAAAAGGTCTTGGATGACGGCCAGGCAACCTCAAGAGTAGCATTTCCCATCATCTCAATGTGTTTACAGTTCAGGGAGCACAAGGAATTACATAACTCAGGAAAATAGCTCTTCTCATGGTTTGGACACAAAAGACAGTCACACATAAATACACAAAGATGAATAACTGTAAGGTAATCATACACAAGCTTTATGGTGTAGCCTACTGAATTGTGGTCAGGGTGTGAGATTTAATTTGATGCATTTCTAAGTATTTTCCCAGTGGCAACACACCGACTTATCTTGTAGTTCCAGGTGTTTTGTCAACACTACCACACTGACTCTAATATACTATTTGTGAAGTAGGCTTCAAACTATTATGCCATGGTACTCAGTCTGTTCCCTCTCACTGCAAATCCAGATAACACAATACCTACTGGGCACAGACTGGTTGAATCAACGCTGTTTCAACGTAATTTGACAAAGTATGGCGATGTGCAATCTAAGTGGAAAATACATTGGATTTGAAAAATTCATTAACGTCAACTTTTGTTTTGAGGGTGAAACTTCAACCACAGGATTATCTCATCATGGTAATCAATTTTCAACAGACAAACCTTGTTGAATTTGTACCTTCAAGACAATGTCAGATCTTCAACGGTATAGCCACCGTCAGAAAGAAAAGAATCGGTGCAGCACCACCTACTGGAGAGTATTTCCATCTACAGCTATCCATTCAGCCTCCCATCCAGGGTTTTAAACATGCCCAACGCTGCTTAACTTATGTATTTATCACTGACTACTACCACTGGGCTATCTTCAGAATGATCATTGAGAGATCTAATAACTAAATAGATTCACTGTTGCTATTGAAGTAATTCCAAAGGGTAGGTTAACTAGGTTTAAGAGTAAAAATAAAATGTAACCATACCTTATGTCATATCATCAATGATACTATTAGGCCCATATATAGCATTTGCAAAGTCATCCACAGCTATTGTATTGTTTCAATTCAACCTAGGGTTCAACTAAAAATAGACAATACATATAGGCCTAGGGTTTCAGTTGATTTCACATTTCATCTTCAATATAATAATTAATATGTTGGATTCACGTCTCCATCTAAACCACAGATCAATTGCTATAATAATCTGCACAGAATCTCAAACAGCATTGATCACTTGCACTATGTACTTTAATGTAATCTCAACTGCAATCCAGCTCATTGGGTTGTGCTATTAGATAAAGCACAGTGATAACACATTAAGTTGTATAATAAATACAAAATATCTGACATTGAATTCCCATTTGAACTTTTTGTGCTTTTAAATGGTTGAAAGTGCAGTGATAACACATTTAGATAAAAACCAAAAATCTGGTTGAAAGCATAGTGATAACATTGGGAATTCAAAAAACTTCTGGCTGTCTTGAGTGGGTGAATAAAGGTTGAAATCTCACTGATCAACATCTCAACCAATTAAAAGAATGTCCATGTTGAAATTACATGGTGTGCCCAGTGGGTAGCCGAGAGTCAATGGTTGTACAGCAAATGGGGAGGAATTTGGAGGCTTGCTCACAACAGATGAGACTGCAAACTGACATTGATGTTCTTCTATTTCAGCATTAGCAAGCGCCAACCGAAACATCAACCATTATTGGCTGCTAGCGCCATCAAAAGGTACAGGATTGTATGCTCCTGGATTGTTGAGGTCTCATTTGCTGTTGTAAAGTTATTTGTCCAGCAGAGGGTAGTGTCTCTAGATCTACAGATATATAGGCCTTACTTCTCAATTGACGCCAAACCCATCACTGGTGTGTGTGTGGCCAAAGAGCGCTATTATCATGTGACGAAAGCGTCAGTTCCAATCCAAGTGCCAAAGCCGTTTAGCAAACTCCAGGCGCTTACATTTGTTGGATGATATGAAAATAGAGCTCCTTGGCCATGCACACAAGTGGTGGGTTTGGTATCGAAATGAGAATGCATGAGCAGAAGAAAAAAAACATGCCCACTGTAAAATATGGTGGTGGATCTTTGATGTTATGGGGCTATTTTTCCTCCACTGGTCCTGGGGCACTTGTTAAGGTCAACAGCATCAATAACTTTACCCAATACCTGGATATTTTAGCCAAAAACCTGGTTGCTTCTGCCAAGAGGCTAAAACTTGGCAACACGTGGATTCTCCAGCAAGACAATAACCCCAATCATGTTTTTGTTTTTTTAAATCACAAAGAAATTGTTCATTGGCCACAAAATCAACATTTTGCAATGGCCATTTCAGTCTCCGGACTTGAAAGCGATTGAAAACCTGTGGTTTGAAAAGGGCAGTCCATAAGAGCAATGTATATCAAGGATCTGGAACTATTGTGTATGGTGGAATGGTCTAAGATACCTCCCAATGTGTTCTCGAACTCAAAACATTTTACAAAAAACGCTCAGTGCCGTTAACCTCACAAGGTGAGGTATTGAAAACAGGGGTATCAAAAATTTGACCCATCTTGTTAGACAAAATCTCTTTCTCTGAGCGATTGTATTAGTTTCCCAATTTTTAACATTGTATTTTAATTATTTTATAGTAATTTTTGCTCAACTTTATCAAGGGTGTCAATAATTTCAGACCCCACTGTATATGCTACATGTAGGCATAGAAATGTGAACATTTGCTTTCATTCATACCAGCTGCTTCGGCGTGTACGTGACAAATCAAGAAATTGATATACATATACAGCCTATTCCTTATTGTTGAAAAAGTGAATTGATACAATTACAGATGTGCCCTTTGTCAATGCCAGTGAGAGCAAAAACACATACTAAAACTCCCATAATTGGTTGTGTCAACATGGGAAAACACATCTTTGGGCATGAAATTGTCACAGATAGCTTACCACAACAAATTCAGTTGTAACAGCTGACAGAAAACAATAACATAGGAAAAATCTAACTTAAAAAGGGGCAATCTGCAGCAGTTACATACATTTGTAGACTTTAATTAATGTTCTTGAAGAATAAAACGTCAAGATGCCTCATGAGCTTACTGTAACTGCCATACCGAAATCAGAACACAAAATGTCTTACTCCTTTGTTTGTAATTAAAGTTGCAAAAAGTCAACTAACACTGTACAGCCTAAAAACATGATTAAAACTATAATTTTGATATCATCATTGATACATATTAGGTCTGTTCATGAGTTTGAAAGTGGATACATTTCTTCTGCCCTATCCCTCAGCTGTTTACCAGATCAGTGGGGGTTGACCGCTTCGTTATTGTTGGAACTACAGATTGCCACTTTAAAGACAAGAATCATGACAAGATGTATTAATGCTCAAAATACAAAGGTTAAACATGTAGCCATGTGCTCAGTAAATACATAAAACTAACTGTAGTTAGGACAGGTCTTACAGATGAAACAGACAATGTAGTGTAGAAAAGAAAGTGCTGAGATGTAGAAACAAATGCAGAGTTGGTCAATGAGTATAATATATGGAAAAGGTCTTACAATAGTATGATAATCACAGAAATAAAGGAACATTTATGATGAATCTACTAAAATCGGCAATAAAAAAGTATCCCAACCAACCCCTTGTTTTTTGTCTTTTTATCTACAAACAAAACAAATGTATCGAGGATTTAAGTGCAAGGCAGCATTATATTCTTCATAGTGCTAGACAAAAAAAATGGTAACTGGGGCAATATCCCAAAATGCCAACCAGCATGATACAATTTCAGAGACTTTGCCAGCAGACAGTTGAGTTACGATTACCTGGGTAAAAATCTATCTATATCAGTTTTCAGCAGATGGATTGGTTGTGAATACAAATTTAACATCACTTTTTAGAATTCTTGCAGAGGTACTACAGAATACAAATCTAAAGAACAAAGCATTATTTTCAGATATCAGATTCTGTCAACCAAAAATAAAACATACAGCGTAACCATTATTTAAAAATAAAATAAAAATCCAACAAAATCAGTTTCACGAAAATGTAAGACATTACCGATGCGGTTCCCCCTACATTTGATATCTAAAAAAAGGTTAACTGACCTGCTATCCAAATCTGCACGTTGAAGCTGAATCTTATAAATGCATCACAATCTAATACCATCATAATAGTGTACTAGCACAGACTGCAGTAAACAGCTTTCTGTAAAGAAAGTCAATAAAAAAAGACTAAAAGGCCACCTACAACTTGACAGAGTGAAAATACCATGTAGTTTAGCTACCAATATGTGATGTGTAGCCTAACGCTGGGCTGAGCAAATGCAAGGTATACTCAGGCCTGAACATTTTAATGAAAGATTGCATGGGAGAGTCTGTATTTTGATGACTGTTCACAAGATAACGCAGTACGATAGAACAGCACAGGCTTCCTTATCCATTGCAACACAAATTCTAAGGCTTGTACGTCACATTGAAATACAATAGCTTATTAATCAAAACAGCACATTTGCAATGTGTGATAACGGTAACAGACAATCATTCTATTTTCGGTGATGTAAACGTACTAGATGGTGTCTTTTTGGTGGCACATAGTATGAAAACGTGGGATACAGGCCTATATGCTAACTGTAGAGGTTTCATCCCATTTTTAGGGATTTGCTCCAGACATGTGTTTGCTACATTCAACAGGGCGCACCATTTCCACTGCTTTTCTTCCTTTACTGGTGAAGTCTGGCAGCTGCTCATAGTCCACTGGGCTTACAGGACTCCCAGACTCAGAGCAAAGATGAGGCATTCCATGGGTGATCCCCACTGGCCTAATCTTACTGTGTTGATTGTAAGGATGAGAGTCAACAGTCGATGTGTAAAAAAGGGCCTCACCCCCACCACCTGATGCCTTATCTGATCTCCCATAGTGGGCATGAGGTCGACCAGGGGCCTGAGGCCGACAGGATTCTGATTGCAAAGGAAGATGAGATGGCCTATGCAATGGTCCTGTATTCTGAGGGATAGAATTACAGGATACTCTGTCAGTCAATTTGCTAGCTGAGATCGGTTGAGGTTTACAGTTTGGGACTCGACTGACTGGCTGACTGAATGATACCACGCGTCCGTCTTGGGTTTGATAGAGACTGTGCGTCTGCTCTTTTCTTTTCCCATCTGCTCCTGGGTGGGTTACAGTCCCCTCAGTATCTGGTTGCCATGACTGCAACATGTTTCTATTGTCCCCATTTTCTGAAGTGGAAATGTGACCATTATTTTTGCGGTGAAGTGAGGACGCCATCTTTGAGACTCTTTCAGTTCTAGGGCATGACGCTAGCGCTGCCCCACTCCCTAAATACATGTCAGTCATCTCTAACTCCAAGCTCTCTGTGTCCAGGGATCTACTCCTCCTATTTAAGGCCAAAGGACTCGGCAGAGGAGCCAGTGGACTCGACTGATGGACTCGTGTAAGGCTAAGGTGACGTGGCAGGCTGGCAATTCCCCAAGTATTACTGAGGAGACTCCGTTCATAGAGGTCAAACATTTGTAAGTCACATTCAGCAAACGCATCCTTTTGCAGGTAGCTTTCTTCAAACACTTCGTAAGGCGACGTGATGTCTTCCTCCCCTATTACCATATCCATCTGCTGATCATATTCCCCCTCATTATCCATGTCCACGACATCAAATGTGACAATGGCAGGGAGGGATTGCATGTTTTGGGAAAAGGGAGAGCCTGACTCAGAGCCTCCCATGCTTTCAGTTGAATTACTATAAAACTGTGACTGTTTTGTAAAGTCCACTAGGGCTTGGGAGAAGCAAATTGCCTGGTCATCCTTCAAGTCATTATTTGTTTCGTTAGAAATATCATGATTTCCTCTTAAGTGGGGGGACTGTGGCTTGTTTTGCTCAGGGCACATTCCTTGTGATTGACATGTTTTTGAGGCCAGGGAGCTAAAAGCTGCATCTGACATTCTCTCACTATTCCCACCATTACAGGCTTTGAAATATCTCTGCTCTATGGCATGCGATCGGTTTTCCTTTTTATTCAAAGCCTCTGGGTTGACCTGGTCCTCTTTCATAGAGGCTTGAGTTTTTGTGTTGACCTTAGAAATGCTTTCCTGGAAGCTATTATCTTGGTGGATCCTCCCTTTGGTGAACAGAGCATGCTCTTTGGAAAGTTTACACATGCTTTTCAACTCCGCAAAGAGAAGGTCCTGCTGGATCAAAGTCAGCCTGTCCTCTTCCATTAGATCAGTTTCAGGAGTGAACATAGCATTTACATCACTACACTGAGCTGGCATTTCTAAAAACTCAAGTGGATCAGGCAGCTTAGATTTTTCAAGAGGTGGACTGATAAGACTATCATCAGGCTCAAAAAGCTCATACAGAGCGTCGCCACTGTAACTGTCCCTTGGTAGTCTATCCGTCCTGATCTTGTCAACTTTGTCACGTCCGTCTTCATCTTGTCCTGGGGTGGTAGAGTCATAGTAACCCTCATCGCTGTTAGGAACTGACTCTTGATGGTCACTCTGAGGGGTCATGACATCCGCAGATGTAAGGGTGGTCTCTGTAACTTCAAGATCACCATTGCTGTTGTTGCTGATGTCCATGTTATAGGAGCTAGATGGCTCTTCAGGTGTCATTCTAGGACTTTCACTGTGTTCTAGAAAGTCTGGTTCCTGGCTGTCTGTATAACAAATGTTCTCTGCAGCGTCATTTTCCCAGAGGTCATGGAGATAGTCTCCAGCCACCTCATCAGGGGTGGCCATTTCTTCTCCTCCACCCTGGTAGGTAACATAACAGGAACTCCTTTTGCCTGCATTTCGACTCCTTTCCCCCGAGACTGTGCTCTCTGCAATACTGTCGTCATCTTGATCAGCTATTATGTCACCACAGCCAGTGAGTGAGTCAAAACTCTTCAGAGACGCCACATCACCATAAAGCAAGCTTATTTGAGATGAGCCAGTAGGCAGCTGGACATTCACTGTAGACTCTAGGCTGGTGTTCGGGAGAGAACCAGGTTCAGTGGTTTCATGGAGTGTCTCTTCATGTTTTTTGGGGTTATCATTCTTTGCTACAATGTCCTTGCCTTTCATCAGTTCCCCTACAAGAGAATCCACACTTCTTTGTTTCACCATGTTGTTCTCAGACACTATGACATCAACATTAATACATTCAGGCGCAATAGTCAAACAATCTTTGACATTTGCCGAAACAGGCACATTGGATTCAGACAAACTGTTCAGGCACTCAGTGTCATTTTGGTCAATCTTAGTCTGGGCAATTGGCACCCCTTTGTTGCAGACATGAGACATTGCAACCATTTCATTTTTTTCTAAATCACAATTTCTGTTCTTTCTATGACGCCTGATGCTGTTAAAAAGTCCCCTCAAACCCTTTTTCTGCCGGGGGAGGGAGAAGGACTTCTGATCACCAGTAGAGTGACCAAATTCACTACAACAAGTGCTAGGAGTCTGGCTGTGGTACTCAAAATCTCCTGCTGGAACATATCCACTTCCCAGACTGTCCTCCCAACCTGCCTTGCTAAGTCCATCATGCGTTTTACTCTTGCTTACTACCTTTTTAGAGGCACACTTGTTCTGATTTTTGTTCCTCCCTCCAAAGAAGTTGGGCAAAACACAAATGCTTTTACGTCCTCCAAAGAATCTTAAGGCAGTCCTCTTCAGTTTCCCTGATGGCTGAGGCTCTGGGGGCACAGCATCAAATGTGTCAGATGGAGGCTTTACCTCAGTCTGTGAATCCTGGCCACCCATGGCTGTCTGCTCACAGCCAGCAGACAAATGCTTTGTATAACTTGCTGGCTCATTTCCTCCGCAGGGCTCCATGGCAACACAATCTACAGGAAGATGAAATGAACAGAGAGCATGACAGTCATCACCATCAGGTGCAAAGAAGACTCCTGCCAAGCCATCCTACAAAACCATTTGCTTCCATGTTTTCTGAAATGTAGGACAAATGAAGGATTAGGCATAGAATGATTCGATTCTGTTTTATACACTGGTGGGCCTACATCAAGCATGTTGGAATGTTTTTCTTCGCATTAGAGGAAATAACACGTTTATAGTTAATGATCTGACAAACCTTTCACAACAGCAGTGTCATGCTATCTGCATAAAAAGTGTAAAGCAAGTTGTCCATTATCTAGGTGCAACATTATGCGCAGATAAATAAACAATAGGACGTGCCAAAACTGTTTTAACTTGGCATAGCTATCAAGTCATCACCTGTTTTGGAAACAAAACCATTAGCTATGTAGGCCTAATTGTTTATTATGCTATGCTACACACTACGCGAGAAAACAGAAGCATGACGTTTGTTACCCAAGCAGTCGTCGGGTTAGGACAACAACAAAGCTTAGCTATGTGTAGCTAACTTAATGCCTAACGTTAGCTTGTGTGTGGCCTCTAAATCTGAAGGACGTAAACTACCAGCAAATTATCATCTACCTAGCTAATATTCCGAAATTGATGTGATTGTATTAATCTAGCTTGCTAGCAATCTAGCTAGCTACTGCCAATAAATAACATTTTACTTTCTTGCTACAGTAACTACCATTGTTGGGAAATATAACTGTTACACACTGGCAGTAGAGGTGATAAGCTACGTTAGCTAACTAGTTAGCTAGCCTAGAATACAAATAATTCCCTGCAAGCGTCAAACGGTGGCTAGCATTACAACGAGGGAAATGTTCGCCAAATTTTCAAAACACCTTCCCAATAAAAGTCGTGTTTAGGCGATGGGGAGATATATAAATTAACCAACCTTGTTGTTTGGCTGCTACACCCCAGGATAATATACACAATAAATCCGATTCACTTTGTTCAGTCGCGTTAACAGTCTGGAGCCTCTTGTTCATATGCGCATTGAATTCTGGTAGTCGTAGTGCGGACGGGGTATGTCTTTCTTTTTAGTTATCGTCTATTGTAAACAGTAGAAGAAAAAACACGAGAAATTAGAAACGGGTCAGTTGTAAGAAATAATATCTGATACATTTTGTGAAAATAAAGTAAAAAATAAACGACAAAATAATCACTAAACAGAAAAGTTGAGTCGGACACTCTTCTTGTCCTCCGGATGCTCAAACTAGAATAATTTCGCCAACAAGACATTCATTAAATAATTTGATGGTCAATTTATCTTTCATTTTCTAGTTAAGTAGTACCTACTTCAAATATTCCAGTATGCCTGCACATTGTACATTTGTTACTGGCAGACCCTGCATATAGCTTCCTCTCTTATTTCCTATTTCTCGTGTTTTTATATACATTGAATAGTGCACTGTTGAGTAGAGTTTGCAAGTTAAGCGTTTCACTATACACACTTGAAACGTTGTTAGGTCTGCATGGCTATTATCATAGCTCAGTTGAAATTGTATTGTTAGTAGACTACTGGAACGTCAGCTACACCATCAATGTAATCTCAATTATGTATATTATTACTTGCATGGTGCACTCCACCAATGAGATGACCTTGACTTATTCAGCCTGAATTAAAAATGAATCAAATAGATGTGTTTCTCACCCATCTACACACAATACCCCATAATGACAAACTAAAAACATGTTTTTAGAAATGTTTGCAAATGTATTGAAAATGAAATAATTGACATAAGTATTCACTCCCCTGAGTCAATACTTTGTAGAAGCATCTTTGGCAGCGATTACAGCTGTGAGTCTTTCTGGGTGTCTCTAAGAGCTTTCCACACCTGGATTGTGCAACATTTGCCCATTATTCTTTTCAGAATTATTCAAGCTCTGTCAAATGGGTTGTTGATCATTGCTAGACAACCATTTTAAGGTCTTGCCATAGATTTTCAAGTAGATTTAAGTCAAAACTGTTGCTTGGCCCCTCAGTAACATTCACTGTCTTCTTAGTAAGCAACTCCGGTGTATATTTGGCCTTGTGTTTTAGGTTATTGTCCTGCTGAAAGGTGAATTAATCTCCCAGTGTCTGGTGGAAAGCAGACTGAACCAGGTTTTCCTCCAGGATTTTTCCTGTGCATAGTTCCATTCCATTTATTTTTTTATCCAGAAAAACTCCCCAGTCCTTAACAATAACAAAGATACCTATAACATGATGCAGCCATCACTATGCTTGAAAGTATGGAGAGTGGTACTCGTGTAACAGTATAACTTTAGACCGTCCCCTCGCCCCGACACGGGCGCGAACCAGGGACCTTCTGCACACATCAACAACAGTCGCCCACGAAGCGTCGTTACCCATCGCTCCACAAAAGCCGCGGCCCTTGCAGAGCAAGGGGAAACCCTACTTAAGTCTCAGAGCAAGTGACGTAACTGATTGAAACGCTACTAGCGCGTACCCGCTAACTAGCTAGCCATTTCACATCCGTTACACTCACCCCCCTTTCAACCTCCTCCTTTTCCGCAGCAACCAGTGATCCGGGTCAACAGCATCAATGTAACAGTATAACTTTAGTACGTCCCCTCGCCCCGACACGGGCGCGAACCAGGGACCCTCTGCACACATCAACAACTGACACCCACGAAGCGTCGTTACCCATCGCTCCACAAAAGCCGCGGCCCTTGCAGAGCAAGGGGAAACCCTACTTAAGTCTCAGAGCAAGTGACGTAACTGATTGAAACGCTACTAGCGCGTACCCGCTAACTACCTAGCCATTTCACATCCATTACACTCGGTAATGTGTTGTTTTGGATTTGCCCGAACATAACACTTTGTATTCAGAACATTCAGTCAGTTAGGTTAGTATTGTGGAGTAACTACAATGTTTTTGATCCATTCTCATAGTGAATGGCCTCATAGTGAAATCCCAGAGAGGTTTCCTTCCTCTCCGGCAACTGAGTTAGGAAGGACCACCTGTATCTTTATAGTGACTGGGTGTATTGATACCCCATCCAAAGTGTAATTAATAACTTCACCATGCTCAAAGGGATTTTCAATGACCGTTTTGTTTTTTACTGATCTACCAATAGGTGCCCTTCTTTGCAAGGCAGTGGTAAATCTCCCTGGTCTTTGTGGTTGAATCTGTGTTTGAAATTCAATGCTCGACTGAGGGATTTTACAGATAATTGTGTGAGGGCTACGGAGATGAGGGAGTCATTTAAAAATCATGTTAAACACTATTATTGCACACAGAGTAAGTCTATGCAACTTATTATGTGACTTGTTAAGCACATTTCTACTACTGAACGTATTTATGCTTGCCATAACAAAGGGTTGAATACTTGACTCAAGACATTTCAGCTTTCATTTTTTATTAATTTTAAACATTTCAAAAACAGAATTCCACTTTGACATTATGGGGTATTTTTTGTGTGTAGACCAGTGACCCCCCAAAAAATCTAAAATTCATTTTAAATTCAGGCTGCTACACAACAAAATGTGAAAAAAATTCAAGGGGTGTATGCACATAAAGTGTAAAAATAAAAATAAATGTTCTGTTGCAAAATTTGTTCAAGCCATTTTAATGGCTGTACTTTTTACAGCACATTATATTTTATACGTACATTGCAGTCTTTCAAAATGCACATAAATTCAAACAGATGTATATTACACAAATATTCTCTAAAACAAAGGACAAAAATGTGTAACATCACTATGAAATGTTTTGCAAAAAGTAAGCATTATATTTCATGTAGCAAAAGTATAGTGACAGTATATGCTTTCAACAGAGATATATAGCAGTTTTGGGGACTGATTTGTAATGCAAGAAGTTTATCATGCTTGATGGCATTTCCAAATGGTCAATGGACTGGATTTTGTTGATCTTCCTGAGGTATCCTCGGATGGCAAGTTGGCACTGTGATACGAGGGACTTGGGACAACCTAGCAAAGAGAATTGAATTTGAGTTAGTTAATGTGTAATAATCAGGTATTTTTAAATTCACAGATTCAAGAGTTTATTCAAATAGCCAAATGCTGCTCTGTTGGTAAAGCAGTACAGTACTGTATTGTCAAGTAGCAATTAAAAAACAAAACAATAACCCTAGATGTCAATAAAAACATTAACAGAAATCAATTGGAGAATACTAAGGTTTATCAACAGCATAACTCCTTCATCACCTCTTTCTTGCAGCAGGAGCTCCACAGCCTAATTCTGCTTTGTGGACTTCTCTATGATGAGAGTTGGGAAGTCGACATTTGCACCAAAGTCAATCAATAGTTGGATGTACTCCACCCCACAGCCCTGTCTGCGGCACATTTCAAGGACAGTCTTGGGCTGCTTGATTTTTCTAAGAATCTGTGCATCTGTGCAGTTGTAATTTGGATCAGCCCCGTAAGAGAAGCAATACTTTAAAGCAGTCCATACACAGCAGACAGATAGAGGAGGCCACTAGAAACACTGGCACTTGAAGTAAACAGCAAGACTTTGGACCTGGAGTTGACCTCAGCACCATGTTTAAGTAGTTGCTTCAGAATCTCAACATCCCCTTCTCTAGCTGCAGTCAAGACAGGGGAGCAGTTGTTTTACAAGCTGCCACTGGGGTTAACACCTGCCCTGAGGAGGGCTAAAACACAGTTCAAGTATTTCCCACAGACAGCTGTGAAGATTGGGGTCTGAGCCTTCACGTCTAGAAAGTCCACCTCCACTCCGTGGGGCAGTAGAACCTGAGATGACCTTTAGATGCTGCCATTCGTAAAGGTGTTCCTGGGATACCCCAGCCGCTCCTACAGTTGAGAAACTTCTTGTACTTTTCTTGAGAGACCAGCTCATCAAGGAGTCTTTCATCATTGTTGGACACTACATGATGGAGCAGTTGACTTTCACCCCTGTAGTCCTCTTCTTCTTCTTCAACAATTTTTAACTGGATCATATAAATCTGGTTCAAAGCAAGAAAGAAAAACATAATAAATAAGGCTCATCAAATTCTGTGCATTTAAAGGCCTTTTTTAAAAGGCTGTTGATGTCTATCTAGTTAACGTTAGCTAGCTATTTTTTTTACGAGGGAGGACGAGGTGGACATTTTCACCAATTGAAAGCTAGTTATGCTATGCACACAACAATAAATGGAATAATCTTTAATAATCACTTAATATTAGTCTGTTTGCTCGCAAATAGCTTCTTTAGCAATTTTAGTTGTTTATAGCTAGCTAGTAGTTGACTTCCTGAATGAAAATCCATATTCGATTATTTCGGTGTGCATACGCCGCATTCAAAACAACTGGTAACTCCTAATGTTTCCGGCTTCATGCCGCGTTCACCTAATAGTCGAAAAATCCTCTCCTATTTTGCTAAGAAAATCACTTTGTATCGACGTGCCATGAAAAAGAGACCGAGGTAAAGTTGGTTTTATATTCACACATTCAACAGACACTCAACAAACATTCAGACATTCGACATTTGCCAAAAGCCATTTAAAAATGTAAAAATCAATAACTAATTCACCGTTTGTCACAGAAACATCAAGCTAGGTAGGATTTATTCTATAAATGTGTAGCATACCTTTACAACCTTTGTTTTGAGGAAAAATTCCAGTTTTGAATTGATATAAATACATAACATCTATGAAATAACATTTAAAGCTACAGTTGAAGTCGGAAGTTTACATAAACTTATGTAGGTTGGAGTCATTAAAATTTGTTTTTTAACCACTCCACAAATTTCTTGTTAACAAACTATAGTTTTGGCAAGTCGGTTAGGACATCTACTTTGTGCATGACACAAGTAATTCTTCCAACAATTGTTTACAGACAGATTATTTCACTTATAATTCACAATTCCAGTGGGTCAGAAGTTTACGTACACTAAGTTGACTGTGCCTTAAACAGCTTGGAAAATCCCAGAAAATTATGTCATGGCTTTAGAAGCTTCTGATATGCTAATTGACATCATTTGAGTCAATTGGAGATGTACCTGTGGATGTATTTCAAGGCCTACCTTCAAACTCACTGCCTCTTTGCTTGACATCATGGGAAAATCAAAAGAAATCAGCCAAGACCTCAGAATTTTTTTTTGTAGACCTCCACAAGTCTCGTTCATCCTTGGGAGCAATTTCCAAACGCCTGAAGGTACCACGTTCATCTGTACAAACAATAGTATGCAAGTATAAACACCATGCGACCACGCAGCCGTCATACCGCTTAGGAAGGAGACGCGTTCTGTCTCCTAGAGATGAACGTACTTGTGTGAAAAGTGCAAATCAATCCCAGAACAACAGCAAAGGACCTTGTGAAGATGCTGGAAGAAACGGGTACAAAATTATCTATATCCACAGTAAAACGAGTCCTATATCAACATACCCTGAAAGCGCACTCAGCAAGGAAGAAGCCACTGCTCCAAAACCACCATAAAAAAGCCAGACTACGGTTTGCAACTGCACATGGGAACAAAGATCATACTTTTTGGAGAAATGTCCTCTGGTCTGATGAAACAAAAATAGAACTGTTTGGCCATAATGACCATCGTTATGTTTGGAGGAAAAAGGGGGAGACTTGCAAGCCGAAGAACACCATCCCAACTGTGAAGCACGGGGGTGGCAGCATCATGTTGTGGGGGTGCTTTGCTGCAGGTGCATTTCACAAAATAGATGGCATCATGAGGCAGGACAATTATGTGGATATATTGAAGCAACATCTCAAGACATCAATTAGGAAGTTAAAGCTTGGTCGCAAATGGATCTTCCAAATGGACAATGACCCCAAGCATACTTCCAAAGTTGTGGCAAAATGGCTTCAGGACAACAAAGTCAATGTATTGGAGTGGCCATCACAAAGCCCTGACCTCAATCCTATAGAAAATTTGTGGGCAGAACTGAAAAAGCATGTGCAAGCAAGGAGGCCTACAAACCTGACTCAGTTACACCAGCGCTGTCAGGAGGAATGTTGGCCAAAATTCACCCAACATATTGTGTGAAGCTTGTGGAAGGCTACCTAAAAGGTTTGACCCAAGTTAAACAATTTAAAGGCAATGCTACCAAATACTAATTGAGTGTATGTAAACTTCTGACCCACTGGGAATGTGATGAAAGAAAGAAAAGCTGAAATAAATAATTCTCTAATGTTATTCTGACATTTCACATTCTTAAAATAAAGTGGTGATCCTAACTGACCTAAAACAGGGAATTTTTACTTGGATTAAATGTCAGGAATTGTGACAAACTGAGTTTAAATGTACTTTGCTAAGGTGTATGTAAACTTCCGACTTCCACTGTGTAACGCTTGTTGTGGTTGGAAGAAGAGGACCAATGTGCAGCGTGGTAAGTGTCCATATTGTTTTAATACGAAAATAATGAACACTGAACAAAAACAATAAAACGACAAAGGAACACTCCTGTACGGTGAAACAAAAACACAGAACAGAAAATAATCACCCACAAAACACAATGAAAAACAGGCTACCTAAATATGGCTCCCAATCAGAGACAACGACTGACACCTGCCTCTGAGAACATACTAGGCCAAACACATAGAACAAAACATAGAAAAACAACATAGAATGCCCACCCCAACTCACGCCCTGACCAAACTAAAATAAAGACATAAAAGGAACTAAGGTCAGAACGTGACAGTACCCCCCCCCCCCCCCCCCCCCCCAAAGGTGCGGACTCCGGCCGCAAAACCTGAACCTATAGGGGAGGGTCTGGGTGGGCATTTACCGCGGTAGCGGCTCTGGCCTGGAGAGAGAACCTGGAGGGAGGAGACAGCCTGCTGCGTGGGGCTGCCACAGGACCCACCAGGCTGGGGAGACCTACAGGAGGCCTGGTGCTTGGAGGCACCGGAAGGACCGGGCTGTGGGGGAGCACTGGAGCTCTGGTGCGCAGCCTTGGCACCACTCCCCCAGGCTGGATGACTACTCTAGCCCCGACCCTCCAGAGTGCAGGCACAGGTTGAACCGGGCTGTGGGTGAGCACTGGAGATCTAGTGCATACTACGCGCACCTCTCCCTTAGGCTCAACTCCCACATTCGCCCTGCGCAGGCATAAGACGCACTACACCCACCCAGCGCCCCGGAGACACAGCACACAGAGCCGGCGCAGGATACCCTGGACCGAAACGGCTTACCGGGCTATGGACTTGTACTGGCGACACCGTGCGCTTAACCGCATAACACGGTGCCTGACCAGTAACGCGCTGCTTACAATAAAGAGGAGTGGGCTCAGGTCTCCAACCTGACTCTGCCACACTCCCCGTGTGCCCCCCCCCCCAAAACATTTGGGGGGCTGCCTCTCGTGCCTGTTGCGCTGCCATGTTCTTGTCACCAACTCCATTCTCCTGTATTCCTCCTCGCACTGTTCCAGAGAATCCCAGGCGGGCTCCGGCACTCTCCCTGGATCGAGGCACTCTCCCTGGATCGATCGACGACCTCTCCATTTCCTCCCAGGTTGTTACATAGTCCAGATTGCACTGCTCCAATTTACCACGCTGCTTGGTCCTTGGTTGGTGGGTGATTCTGTAACGCTCGTCGTGGGTGGAAGAAGAGGAGGACCAATGCGCAGCGTGGTAAGTGTCCATAATGCTAATTTAATAAATCAAAACACTGAACGAAATAACAAAAGTACAAACAAATAACACGAAACAGTCCCGTATGGTGAAAACACTAACACAGGATACAACCACCCACAAAACACAAATGAAAAACAGGCTACATAAATATGTCTCCCAATCAGAGACAACGACTGACACCTGCCTCTGATTGAGAACCATACTAGGCCAAACAAATAGAAATAGAACAATAGAACAAAACATAGAAAAAACAACATAGAATGCCCACCCCAACTCACACCTTGACCAAACTAAAATAAAGACATAACAAAGGAACTAAGGTCAGAACGTGACAAACTGTCTCTAAATCAATAACGTTTTCACTGATTATGACAATCATTAAACTAGGTATGATTTATTCTATAAATGCCTAGTATACTTTTACAACCTTTGCTTTGAGTAGAAATTCCAGTTTTGATTTGATAGAAATACATAAAAGTTAAAATATGCATTTATTTGCAATAACTTTAAAGAAATGTTAGTTTCAAGTGCAATTTGTTCTATATGAAGTTAGACAATGTTTACATAAAGTTGTACAATGTTTACAATCTTAAACTGTGTGCCAAATCAATGTTCGCATTTTTAGTACAAATGTTCCACATTTTAAAGTAGTTACAAGGCACAACAGTCAGTTATTTATACTTCTCTAATTTAACAGCAAAGAGGCCCCTTCCAATCATTTTCTATTTTGGCTTTTTTGAAGTCCTTCTTTGTCATCCCCAGACAAGCTGAATGGTACCATCTCTGGCACACAGAGCATTCTATCTGCAGTATTAAAAACATAAAACAGGGTTATTGTCACGTTCTGACCTTTATTTCCTTTGCTTGGTCTTTATTTAGTATGGTCAGGGCTTGAGTTGGGGTGGGCAGTCTATGTTTGTATTTCTATGTTTTCCTATTTCTGTGTTTGGCCTGATATGGTTCTCAATCAGAGGCAGGTGTTTTGTGTTGTCTCTGATTGGGAACCATATTTAGGTAGCCTGTTTTGTGTTGGGTTTTGTGGGTGCTTGTCTTCAGTCTTCGTGTGTCTGCACCAGACAGAACTGTTTCGGGGTTTCACATTTGTTGTTTTTTGTATTTTGAGTGTTCACTTTTATTAAACAAGATGAACAATTACCACGCTGCACATTGGTCCTCCGATCCTTCTAACTTCTCCTCCGACGAGGAGGAAGACGAAAGCCGTTACAGTTATGTTTATTTACATGTAAATTACAGTTCTGGAATACCCAAATTCTGTTAGATGCTTTTGCAATTAGGAACATTTTCAAATTGAATTGGATTTTTGTTCAATTGCTAAATTGACTTTAAATGACATGCATTTGACCACAACCCTGACAGAAGCACACACAACTGTGGTGTTAATCATCTTTGAGTATTCAGGCAATATAAATCATATAGTAATAAAGGCATACATTTGCAAAAAGCATATGCTTGATAAAAAAGGTATCACACATCAATGTTGTAATATCAAACATTACAATAATGGCAGTCTTTGAAATCCAAATCAGTTTAATCGTCACTTGTGCCAGATACAACCTGTGTACCTATTACAGTGAATTGCTGTCTGTAACGGCTTTCCTCCTCCTCTTCATCCGAAGAGGAGGAGCAGGGATTGAACCAAAATGCAGCGTTGTGTGATGACATAATTTATTTAAACAAGACGAAAAAACGAACTATACTTGAATAATTAACAAAACAAATAAACGATGTAGACAGACCTGGACGACGAACTAACATGAAACACGAAGAACGCAATAACAGGAAAACTGACTACATTTACATTTTACATTTAAGTCATTTAGCAGACGCTCTTATCCAGAGCGACTTACAAATTGGTGCATTCACCTTATGATATCCAGTGGAACAACCACTTTACAATAGTGCATCTAACTCTTTTAAGGGAGGGGGGGGGTTAGAAGGATTACTTTATCCTATCCTAGGTATTCCTTAAAGAGGTGGGGTTTCAGGTTTTATGGTACATAAAACGAACGAACAAACAAACAAAACCGAAAACAGTCCCGCGTGGCGTAACATACAGACACTGACACAGGAGACAACCACCCACAAACAAACAGTGTGAAAACACCTACCTTAATATGGCTCTCAATCAGAGGAAATGAAAACCACCTGCCTCTAATTGAGAGCCACATCAGGTCACCCTTTAAACCAACATAGAAACAGAAAACATAGACTGCCCACCCAAACTCACGTCCTGACCAACTAACACATACAAAACTAACAGAAAACAGGTCAGGAACGTGACACTGTCATAGTATGTATCTAGTATCTCTCATAGTAGAATAATAAAATAGAGTAATGATAATAGAGCATTAGAGCAATAACTAGGGTTGCAAAGGGCTGGAAATTTTCTGAAAATTCTCCATGGGAAGTTAAGCCCGGGAAATGTGGGAATTTTGCTTAAATTCATCAAAAAAGTTAGCTTATAACAGTGAACCTTTTTTGTGGGATACACATAAGGCAATTCTAGGTCTTGTGGCATATTTTGGTTAAACTATCCCTAATTCAATGGAATTGCAGTGCACTCTTCCATCACATGTACAGCTGATTCTCAAGATCTTGCACACTAATGAGATGCTATTGAGCCCACACTACTACACTGTCTGAGCCAAGGACTACATGCTTTCTGGTAAGTTTTGATTACAATACTGGGTGGGGTATATTTTATATGACATACATTATTTTTTGTTAACTAATAAATAGTAGCCTAGAGCAAAGTGTGTTTAAATCATTTCTAACTTGTTAACAATTTCTGCTAGTTAGTTTTTACCACCATGTGGGGTTTAGCTTGCTTGAGCCTGCTAACTGAGTGTTAATTCACCTGTTTCCATACATGTTTAATTTTAAAACATTTATCTTACAAAGGAGTTGTTTACTCTAACTGTCACGTTCCTGACCTGTTTTCTGTTGTTTTGTATGTGTGTGATGGTCAGGGCGTGAGTTTTGGGTGGGCAGTCTATGTTTGCTGTTTCTATGTTGGTTTTGGGTTGCCTGGTATGGCTCTTAATTAGAGGCAGGTGTTTTGCGTTTTCCTCTAATTGAGAGTCATATTAAGGTAGGTTGTTCTCACTGTTTGTTTGTGGGTGATTGTCGCGGTGTCTGTGTATTTTGCACCACACGGTACTGTCTCGTCTCGTTCGTTCGGTCGTTCCTGTTTATGTGTTCCTCGTTTCATGTAAGTTCATATTTTAGGTCTGTCTAGTTCGTTTTGTTATTTTGTTAATCATTCAAGTGTATTTCGTTTCGTGTTTTTCCGTCTTGTCAAATAAACATTATGTATTCATCACCCGCTGCGCCTTGGTCTACTCACTCACCGAGGGACGGCCGTTACAGAATCACCCACCAAACCCAGATCAAGCAGCGGGTTAATGGACAGCAACGACAGCGCACGAAGCAGGATTTATGGTCTTGGGAGCAAGTATTCAACGGAGAAGGACCCTGGGCTAAGGTGGGAGAGAATCGCCGCTCTCGGGAGGAGAAGGAGGCAGCCACAGCCCAGGAGCGCTGGTATGAGGAGGCAGCGCGGCGACGCGGTTGGGAGCCCGAGAGTCAGACCCAAAAATTTCTTGGGGGGGGGGGGCACACGAGGAGTGTGGCAAAGCCGGGTAGGATACCTGAGCCAACTCCCCGTGCTTACCGTGGAGTGAGAGAGCATCGTACTGGTCAGACACCGTGTTATGCGGTAAAGCGCACGGTGTCCCCAGTACGCGTGCTTAGCCCAGTGCGGGCTATTCCACCTTGCCGCACTGGGAGGGCTAGGTTGGGCATCGAGCCAGATGTCATGAAGCCGGCCCAACGTATCTGGTCTCCAGTACGTCTCCTCGGGCCGGCATACATGGCACCAGCCTTACGAATGGTGTCCCCGGTTCGCCAGCATAGCCCAGTGCGGGCTATTCCACCTCGCCGCACTGGCAGGGCTACGGGCACCATTCAACCTGGTAAGGTTGGGCAGGCTCGGTGCTCAAGAGCACGTGTCCTCCTTCACGGTCCGGTATACCCGGTGCCACCTCCAAGTACCAGTCCACCGGTGGCAGCCCCCCGCACCAGGCTGTCTCTCCGGGTTCTCTCTCCAGCTGCTCCCACCTGTCCAGCGCTGTCAGAGCTTTCCTCCTCTCCAGCGCAGCCAGTGCCTATACCACGCACCAGGCCTACTGTGCGCCTCAGCAGGGCAGAGTCGGCCGTCTGCCCAACGCCTTCTGCACTGCCTGTCTGCCCAGCGCCGTCTGAGCCCGTCTGCCCAGCGGCGCCTGAACTGCCCGTCTGCCCAGCGGCACCTGAACTGCCCGTCTGCCCAGCGGCGCCTGAACTGCCCGTCTGCCCAGCGGCGCCTGAACTGCCCGTCTGCCCAGCGGCGCCTGAACTGCCCGTCTGCCCAGCGGCGCCTGAACTGCCCGTCTGCCCAGCGGCGCCTGAACTGCCCGTCTGCCCAGCGGCGCCTGAACTGCCCGTCTGCCCAACGGCGCCTGAACTGCCCGTCTGCCATGAGCCTGCAAAGCTGCCCGTCTGCCATGAGCCTGCAAAGCCGCCCGTCTGCCAAGAGCCTACAGAGCCTTCCGCCAGACCGGATCAGCCAGAGCCTTCCGCCAGACCGGATCAGCCAGAGCCTTCCGCCAGACCGGATCAGCCAGAGCCTTCCGCCAGACCGGATCAGCCAGAGCCTTCCGCCAGACCGGATCAGCCAGAGCCTTCCGCCAGACCGGATCAGCCAGAGCCTTCCGCCAGACCGGATCAGCCAGAGCCGTCCAGCCAGGACCAGCCAGAGCCGTCCAGCCAGGACCTGCCAGAGCCGTCCAGCCAGGACCTGCCAGAGCCGTCCAGCCAGGACCTGCCAGAGCCGTCCAGCCAGGACCTGCCGGAGTCCCTCAGCCAGGACCTGCCGGAGTCCCTCAGCCCGGACCTGCCGGAGTCCCTCAGCCCGGAGCTGCTGCCCCTTATCCCGGAGCTGCTGCCCCTTATCCCGATGCTGCCCCTTCATCTAGGTGGGTTTAGTTGGAGGGTGGTCATTGGGAGGGGGATACAGAAGCGGGGAGTGACTATGGTGGTGTGGGGACAGCGTCCGGAGCCTGAGCCACCACCGTGGTCAGATGCCCACCCAGACCCTCCCCTGGACTTTGTGCTGGTGCGCCCGGCGTTCGCACCTTGAGGGGGGGGTTCTGTCACGTTCCTGACCTGTTTTCTGTTGTTTTGTATGTGTGTGATGGTCAGGGCGTGAGTTTTGGGTGGGCAGTCTATGTTTGCTGTTTCTATGTTGGTTTTGGGTTGCCTGGTATGGCTCTTAATTAGAGGCAGGTGTTTTGCGTTTTCCTCTAATTGAGAGTCATATTAAGGTAGGTTGTTCTCACTGTTTGTTTGTGGGTGATTGTCGCGGTGTCTGTGTATTTTGCACCACACGGTACTGTCTCGTCTCGTTCGTTCGGTCGTTCCTGTTTATGTGTTCCTCGTTTCATGTAAGTTCATAGTTTAGGTCTGTCTAGTTCGTTTTGTTATTTTGTTAATCATTCAAGTGTATTTCGTTTCGTGTTTTTCCGTCTTGTCAAATAAACATTATGTATTCATCACCCGCTGCGCCTTGGTCTACTCACTCACCGAGGGACGGCCGTTACAGAATCACCCACCAAACCCAGATCAAGCAGCGGGTTAATGGACAGCAACGACAGCGCACGAAGCAGGATTTATGGTCTTGGGAGCAAGTATTCAACGGAGAAGGACCCTGGGCTAAGGTGGGAGAGAATCGCCGCTCTCGGGAGGAGAAGGAGGCAGCCACAGCCCAGGAGCGCTGGTATGAGGAGGCAGCGCGGCGACGCGGTTGGGAGCCCGAGAGTCAGACCCAAAAATTTATTGGGGGGGGGCACACGAGGAGTGTGGCAAAGCCGGGTAGGATACCTGAGCCAACTCCCCGTGCTTACCGTGGAGTGAGAGAGCATCGTACTGGTCAGACACCGTGTTATGCGGTAAAGCGCACGGTGTCCCCAGTACGCGTGCTTAGCCCAGTGCGGGCTATTCCACCTTGCCGCACTGGGAGGGCTAGGTTGGGCATCGAGCCAGATGTCATGAAGCCGGCCCAACGTATCTGGTCTCCAGTACGTCTCCTCGGGCCGGCATACATGGCACCAGCCTTACGAATGGTGTCCCCGGTTCGCCAGCATAGCCCAGTGCGGGCTATTCCACCTCGCCGCACTGGCAGGGCTACGGGCACCATTCAACCTGGTAAGGTTGGGCAGGCTCGGTGCTCAAGAGCACGTGTCCTCCTTCACGGTCCGGTATACCCGGTGCCACCTCCAAGTACCAGTCCACCGGTGGCAGCCCCCCGCACCAGGCTGTCTCTCCGGGTTCTCTCTCCAGCTGCTCCCACCTGTCCAGCGCTGTCAGAGCTTTCCTCCTCTCCAGCGCAGCCAGTGCCTATACCACGCACCAGGCCTACTGTGCGCCTCAGCAGGACAGAGTCGGCCGTCTGCCCAACGCCTTCTGCACTGCCTGTCTGCCCAGCGCCGTCTGAGCCCGTCTGCCCAGCGGCGCCTGAACTGCCCGTCTGCCCAGCGGCGCCTGAACTGCCCGTCTGCCCAGCGGCGCCTGAACTGCCCGTCTGCCCAGCGGCGCCTGAACTGCCCGTCTGCCCAGCGGCGCCTGAACTGCCCGTCTGCCCAGCGGCGCCTGAACTGCCCGTCTGCCCAGCGGCGCCTGAACTGCCCGTCTGCCCAACGGCGCCTGAACTGCCCGTCTGCCATGAGCCTGCAAAGCTGCCCGTCTGCCATGAGCCTGCAAAGCCGCCCGTCTGCCAAGAGCCTACAGAGCCTTCCGCCAAACCGGATCAGCCAGAGCCTTCCGCCAGACCGGATCAGCCAGAGCCTTCCGCCAGACCGGATCAGCCAGAGCCTTCCGCCAGACCGGATCAGCCAGAGCCTTCCGCCAGACCGGATCAGCCAGAGCCTTCCGCCAGACCGGATCAGCCAGAGCCTTCCGCCAGACCGGATCAGCCAGAGCCTTCCGCCAGACCGGATCAGCCAGAGCCTTCCGCCAGACCGGATCAGCCAGAGCCTTCCGCCAGACCGGATCAGCCAGAGCCGTCCAGCCAGGACCAGCCAGAGCCGTCCAGCCAGGACCTGCCAGAGCCGTCCAGCCAGGACCTGCCAGAGCCGTCCAGCCAGGACCTGCCAGAGCCGTCCAGCCAGGACCTGCCGGAGTCCCTCAGCCAGGACCTGCCGGAGTCCCTCAGCCCGGACCTGCCGGAGTCCCTCAGCCCGGAGCTGCTGCCCCTTATCCCGATGCTGCCCCTTCATCTAGGTGGGTTTAGTTGGAGGGTGGTCATTGGGAGGGGGATACAGAAGCGGGGAGTGACTATGGTGGTGTGGGGACAGCGTCCGGAGCCTGAGCCACCACCGTGGTCAGATGCCCACCCAGACCCTCCCCTGGACTTTGTGCTGGTGCGCCCGGCGTTCGCACCTTGAGGGGGGGGTTCTGTCACGTTCCTGACCTGTTTTCTGTTGTTTTGTATGTGTGTGATGGTCAGGGCGTGAGTTTTGGGTGGGCAGTCTATGTTTGCTGTTTCTATGTTGGTTTTGGGTTGCCTGGTATGGCTCTTAATTAGAGGCAGGTGTTTTGCGTTTTCCTCTAATTGAGAGTCATATTAAGGTAGGTTGTTCTCACTGTTTGTTTGTGGGTGATTGTCGCGGTGTCTGTGTATTTTGCACCACACGGTACTGTCTCGTCTCGTTCGTTCGGTCGTTCCTGTTTATGTGTTCCTCGTTTCATGTAAGTTCATAGTTTAGGTCTGTCTAGTTCGTTTTGTTATTTTGTTAATCATTCAAGTGTATTTCGTTTCGTGTTTTTCCGTCTTGTCAAATAAACATTATGTATTCATCACCCGCTGCGCCTTGGTCTACTCACTCACCGAGGGACGGCCGTTACACTAACTGCTTAACTAGTTATCTGTGCATGGAATTATATTTCTTATTTTTTACTATTTTTTTCCTAATCTTTACAGGAAAATGCCACGGGCACTATCTGATGTGTGGAGACATTTCACTGCAGCTAATGTAGAAGGAAAAGCTGTGTACATTTGCAAATACTGTGCCAAATCATATGTGAAGAATGCAACAAAGATGCAGAATCATCTGGCCAAGTGCGTAAAGTTCCCTCAGTGCTCACAACAAGCAACCTCTGACGTAAGTCCCTCTACTTCTATTCGAGGTGAAAATGATGAATCAGACAAATTATCAATAGCAACAGCTCATGGTCCTCCTGGAATCAGAAGTTTTTTTTGACTCAATTGAGGAACGTTGTCAGAGAAATGCTGATGAATGTTTTGCTCGAGCTCTGTATGCAACTGGTTCACCTCTGATGCTCACAGGCAATGTATATTGGAAGAGATTTCTGAATGTTCTTCGCCCAGCATACACCCCTCCAACCAGACATGCTTTATCTACTCATTTGCTGGATGCAGAGTTCAAGTGAAGGTCAAGCAATTCATAGAGAAAGCAGACTGTATTGCAATCATCTCTGATGGGTGGTCGAATGTTTGTGGGCAAGGAATAATTAACTACATTATCTCCACCACTCAACCAGTATTCTACAAGAGCACAGACACCAGGGACAACAGACACACCAGTCTCTACATTGCAGATGAGCTGAAGTCAGTCATCAATGACCTTGGACCACAGAAGGTATTTGCACTGGTGACAGACAATGCTGCGAACATGAAGGCTGCTTGATCTAAAGAGGAGGAGTCCTACCCTCACATCACACCCATTGGCTGTGCTGCTCATGCATTGAATGTGCTCCTCAAGGACATCATGGCACTGAAAACAATGGATACACTCTACAAGAGATCCAAGGAAATGGTTAGGTATGTGAAGGGTCATCGAGTTATAGCAGCAATCTACCTCACCAAGCAAAGTGAGAAGAGTAAGAGCACCACATTGAAGCTGCCCAGCAACACCCATTGGGGTGGTGTTAACATCATGTTTTACAGTCTCCTGGAGGGGAAGGAGTCTCTCCAAGAAATGGCCATATCACAGTCTGCCGATATGGACAGCCCCATCAAGAGGATCCTCCTGGATTATGTATTTTGGGAGAGAGTGGTAAGCAGCCTGAAACTCCTGAAACCTATAGCAGTAGCCATTGCACAGATTGAGGGAGACAATGCCATCCTGTCTGATGTTCAGACTCTGCTTGCAGATGTAAGAGAAGAAATCCGTACAGCCCTGCCCACCACTGTTGCTCCAAGCAGAGGAAACTGAAGTTCTGAAATACATCAAAAAGCGTGAAGACTTCTGCCTGAAGCCCATACCCGCCACAGCATACATGTTGGACCCCAAGTATGCTGGCAAGAGCATCCTGTCTGGTGCAGAGATCAACAAGGCCTATGGTGTCATCACTACCGTGTCTCGCCACTTTGGCCTGGACGAGGGCAAGGTTCTTGGCAGTCTGGCAAACTACACTTTCAAGCAAGGGCTTTGGGATGGAGATGCAATATGGCAGTCGTGCCAACATATCTCATCAGCCACCTGGTGGAAGGGACTTTGTGGATCTGAGGCTCTTTCCCCTGTTGCCTCCATCATCCTCCAAATCCCACCAACATAAGCCACCTCAGAGAACAACTGGTTCTTGTTTGGTAACCAATACAAGGGTTGACCAATAAAAGGGTTGAATAATTGGTGGCCATCCAGGCAAATTTGAGGCTTTTTGAGCCTGACAACGAGACATCCTCATCAAGGTTGGAAAGTGACAGTAAAGAGGAGGCCTCAGAGTCTGATGTTCAAGATGTGGATATTGAGGAGGTCAAGGGAGAAGACATGGAAGCCTGAGAGGAAGACAACCAAAGCTTTAGTTTCTAGACTATCATTTTACAGATGTATGTTGAAAACGTTGTGGGAGATGCGATGGATCATTGGGGATCATTCAGTATTCCCTTTCTTTTGTTGTTCAGTGAAATCATCCCATGTGAAGAGTCAACTCATTTAATTAAAGTTCAATTCGTAACTAAATTGTAATTTTTTTCTATTGGAAGGATTTAATCATTTGCAACTTGTCTACTTATGATCGGGTAAAAGGTTTATGTTTCTGTCTCCACATGATATGGTAAATATATCCAATGCAAAAAACATCTACATTTAAATGGTATTAGTATTAATTTGCATATATTTCCGTTAATTCCGATTTATTTCTGTTAATTCCCACGGAAAGTTTCCACCTCTGAATATTCCCCAAAATGTCCAACCCTAGCAATAACACAAGGATAACCCTGATAAAAAAGTTTCAAGACAAAGTTTCATACTTCTAAATGTCTTGAAGGATCAAACTACATGAGTTTTCATAGCCTACTGTTATATTACACAAAGACAAACCCAGTTGGTCAGATGATCATCCTTTTTCTCTGAATGATGAGCACACATTGAGCAGTCTTGCTTTGCATTGAAGACTGATTAAAAAAAGAGGACAACATTTTTATGCATTGTTGACACATTTAAAGACGCTTTCTGGAACCCATAGTTCTGAAGGTTGTGCTTCAAAGACACAATCTGTCCCTCACAGTTGCATACTACATTGTTCTCTCACTGTCTGTGCTTTGCCACCATCCCACACCCTGTAGCAAAGGGTTCCCCAAAGATCATCTTTCTGCTTTACACAACCCATTGGAGCCAAAAGTTTACCTGGAAAACACCTAGTCAACCTTGTTGTAAGCTACTGTAAGTCTGAGAATTTCCCTCTTTTTGTCTGTACTTCCTGTTAGCCTAATGCAGAATAAAAATAACACCTCCCCTAATGGCTAAGACATAAAAACAGCAAGGTTCCATGAGATCACCATGTGGGATTTAGAAATATATGTAACATGAATTACAATAACTACAGTAGGTACATCAAACCTACATCAAAGTATATTCAACCTCCCAAAATTTATTTTCCAGTATCAGTATTTGCTTTTTTCCTGAGGTAATTAATTCAACTGTTCAACACTTACAGCCAAATGTTTAATACCCCAGGTATTCCCTGAACACATTCTGGAAAGTCTATAGATACAGTGGTCACTTTATTAGGTACAACTCCCTTTGCATCTGGAACAGCGTGAATTCAAAACAGTTGATGAAACTGGGAAAAGTTTTTAAGTCCAGTTGGAGTTTATTAGTCAGTACAAGCTGAGTGTTGGAATTATTAAAAAAATGTTTTGGAACTTTTCTGAGTTACAAAAAGACCATACTGTCATTTTGCACATTCTAAAGTTCAAACAAACAGTAACAGAATACCGGAATACTTCTCTGCATGCTTTAGGTCTAGCAAGCCAAGACCACTGGACTTGATGTATGTAAGAGCAATTTATTTTCATGAATAGGGTGGTGAACCTAATAAAGTGTCAACTGAGTGTAGATATCACAAACAACTCATTTTGAGCAGTGTCTGTCTGTTATATGTTTGATCAATGGGTATAATGGTCAATCTGATCCCCAAGGTCCTCATAGGCTCACTTGGATGTATAGAGTTGGAGGTAAAGAAAAAAAGATGAAACTAGGACATTAAAACACCGGCAGAATTCTTTCATCCACATCCATTCACATAAAATATGTATTTTAAAGTATAAATACCTTTCTAAGACCACTGTCTTTCTGGACGTTTCAAAAGGTTTGTAAATAGTTCTTTCTGCAAGGAATGTGAATTGAAAGGGATACGGTAATACCTATGTAGGTGACGTAGTTTCTACACTAGTATAATGTGTGGTAGTTGCACACCTCCCTGCTGAATTATGTAGAGCTGATTTGGGACAGTTGATATTTTTTTTCGTGATCTTTTGTGAAAAAACACATTTTCACATAGGCTTTGTGCTAGCAGTTTAAGAGAGAAAGAGAGCAAATAGCATAGGGACAGCCTGCTTGAAGTTTTAATGGTTAGTGCCAGTAGATTGCAGAGGGGTTCACATACAGTTCAGAGGCAAATCATAAATTATACATTCTGCCCAAAAACCACACATGTACCGTCTACTTCTTATATTAGCGCTTTTTTTTGTTATCCACCCTCTGGTATCTTTCAATACCCATGCTAATATATATATACAGTGTATGTTATGGTTCACTCTTAGTTCTCCTTATCTCCACTGTGGAATGTCCATGTTGATCCTCTTGGTTATCTTGGTCTTCTTGATCCATCCACCTGTCTTCTTTGCTAGTCAGGCCTGACCCCTTCATCATGTAGTTTTTTCCTGTAATCTAATTTAATATGACTGAAGATGCAGAATTTTCTTCCAGGCCCCTTCTAATAGGGTATTACAGACTCGTTAGAACTTTGACCACATGCCCTCTAGACGTACTACATGCCCTCTATCAAATCAAAACTGGAATTTTTACTCAAAACAAAAGTTATAAAAGTATGCTAGACATTTATAGAATAAATCATATCTAGCTTGATGATTGTGACAAACAGTGAATTATTTGATTTTTAAATCGCTTTGGGAAATGTCTGTTGAATGTCCGAATTAGTGAATATAAAACCAACTTTACCTCGGTGAAAAAGAGTGTCTGTCCATCCCGCCACAGATTAATGCCGTGTTCAAAACCGTGAATTGAGAGGTTGATCGTTGAACCCAGTCGGAGATCGTTTCTTTCCGAGTTTACAGTTTGAACACACTGAAATCTGAGATTTATGAGTTCCCAGTTGTTTTGAATGTGGCATTAGGCTTTGTTTACACAGGCAGCCCAATCTTTTTTCCCACCAATTGTTCGCCGTAAAAAGATCTGATGTGATTGGTCAAAAAAACAAATTTGGACCCCCACCCCAAAAAGATAAATCTGAATTGGCCTGCCTGTGGACACACAGCCTTCTACAGTGCACTCGGAAAGTATTCAGACCTCTTGACTTTTTCTACATTTTATTAGTTTAATCCATTTTAGAATAAGGATGTAACATATCACGTTTACATACAGCACCAACCAAAAGTTTGGACACCTACTCATTCCAGGGTTTTTCTTTATTTTTACTATTTTCTACATTGTAGAATAATAATGAAGACATAAAAACTAATGAAATAACACATATGGAATTGTGTAGTAACAAGTGTTATATTTTAGATTGTTCAAAATAACCTCCCTTTACCTTGACAGCTTTGCACGCTTGGAATTCTCTCAACCAGCTTCACCTGAAATGCTTTTCCAACAGTCTCGAAGGAGTTCCCATAATATTATAATAACACTACACACATATTTGAATGTCTAAAACTAGACAGAAAGCATGTTGAAATTATAATGGGTATATTATAATATATATTTTTTAAATAACAGCGCTTTTTCTGGTCTGCAAATTGATTGACAAACAAAAACCACTCCAAGAAATATTTTTAAATCTGTGCAGTTTGCCCACCCCTGAGGGGTAGGTGGGACGCAATCGTCCCACCTGGCCAATAGTCAGGGAAAATACAGAGCACCATATTCAAATAAAATTATATAAAAATCAAACTTTCATTAAATCACACATGTAAGATACCAAATTAAAGCTACACTCGTTGTGAATCCAGCCAACATGTCAGATTTCAAAAAGGCTTTTCGGCGAAAGCATAAGATGCTATTATCTGATGATAGCACAACAGTAAACAAAGAGAGTAGCATATTTCAACACTGCAGGCACGACACAAAACGCAGAAATAAAAATATAATTCATGCCTTACCTTTGACGAACTTCTTTTGTTGGCACTCTAATATGTCCCATAAACATCACAAATGGTCCTTTTGTTCGATTAATTCCGTCGATATATATCCAAAATGTCAATTTATTTGGCGCGTTTCATCCAGAAAAACACAGCTTCCAACTTGCGCAACGTCACTACAAAATATCTCAAAAGTTACATGTAAACTTTACCAAAACATTTCAAACTACTTTTGTAATACAACGTTAGGTATTTTTAAACGTTAATAATCGATCAAATTGAATACGGAATGATCTGTGTTCAATAAAAAAAGAAAACAAACTGACGCAACTTTTCTGGTAATGTGACTCTCTCAAACAATTTACTTCAAGTGACTCTCATTTAAGATGGCCTTACTTCTTCATTACAAAAGGAAAAACCTCAACCAATTTCCAAAGACTGGTGACATCCAGTGGAAGCGGTAGGAACTGCAAACAAGTCCCTTAGAAATCTGGTGTCCCAATGAAAAATCATTGAAAAGACAGTGACCTCAAATTCTCTTTTATTCTGAATGGTTTGTTCTCGGGGTTTTGCCTGCTACATAATTTCTGTTATACTCACAGACATGATTCAAACAGTTTTAGAAACTTCAGAGTGTGTTCTATCGAAATCTACTAATAATATGCATATCTTATATTCTGGGGATGAGTAGCAGGCAGTTGAATTTGGGCATGCTATTTCTCTAAAAGTGAAAATGCTGCCCCCTACCCTGAAGAAGTTTTAAATGGGTTTCTTTTTACAAAATGGCCTTTTGAAAATATAGTTTTTTTTTAAAGTGAGAGAAAAGGCAGATACCAGTTTATTAAAACATTCAATACCATTGCAGTAAAAATGAGAGGACATTGATTTTAATTGATTCTCTTGCTCATTAACAATCAGTACATCGCAAAATAAAATTATACTTTTACAGCGCATTCCCTTTGTGAAGGGAGTGTTTCAATAGCCCTGAGTCATGAAGCCTCAACATGTATGTCATTGAGTTGGCTTCCTGGGGATTCGGCAAACATTTGTGTGCTACCTGTGAAATACCCATTTCTAAATCGTTAGGTATTGCTGATTTTGAATAAATCCTAAATAATTACCCCCAAAAAAGTTTCACGAGGTCTTCAAAAAAAAGAATACACACAGCAAAAAAAGAAACATCCCTTTTTCAGGACCCTGTCTTTCAAAGATAATTCATAAAAATCCAAATAACTTCACAGCTTCATTGTAAAGGGTTTGAACACTGTTTCCCATGCTTGTTCAATGAAACATAAACAATTAATGAACATGCACCTGTGGAACAGTCGTTAAGACACTAACAGCTTACAGATGGTAAACTGGTAGGTAGGCAATTAAGGTCACAGTTATGAAAACTTAGGACACTAAAGAGGCCTTTCTACTGACTCTGAAAAACACCAAAAGAAAGATGCCCAGAGTCCCTGCTCAGGACGGACAGCTGATCGTCCTCGCAGTGGCAGATCATGTGTAACACCTGCACAGGGTCGGTACATCTGAACATCACACCTGCAGGACAGGTACAGGATGGCAACAACAACTGCCCAAGTTACACCAGGAACGTACAATCCCTCCATCAGTGCTCAGACTGTCCGCAATAGGCTGAGAGAGGCTGGACTGAGGTCTTGTAGGCCTGTTGTAAGGCAGGTCCTCACCAGACCTCACCGGCAACAACGTCGCCTATGGGCACAAACCCACCGTCGCTGGACCAGACAGGACTGGCAAAAAGTGCTCTTCACTGACAAGTCACGGTTTTGTCTCACCAGGGGTGATGGTCAGATTCACGTTTATCGTCGAAGGAATGAGCGTTACACCGAGGCCTGTACTCTGGAGCGGGATCGATTTGGAGGTGGAGGGTCCGTCATGGTCTGGGGTGGTGTATCACAGCCTCATTGGACTGAGCTTGTTGTCATTGCAGGCAATCTCAACGCTGTGCGTTACAGGGAAGACATCCTCCTCCCTCATGTGGTATCCTTCCTGCAGGATACCAGCCATACTGCTCGTTCTGTGCGTGATTTCCTGCAAGACAGGAATGTCAGGGTTTTGCCATGGCCAGCGAAGAGCCTGGATCTCAATCCCATTGAGCACGTCTGGGACCTGTTGGATCAGAGGGTGAGGGCTAGGACCATTCCCCTCAGAAATGTCCAGGAACTTGCAGGTGCCTTGGTGGAAGAGTGGGGTAACATCTCACAGAAAGAACTAGCAAATATGGTGCAGTCCATGAGGATGCACTGCAGTACTTAATGCAGCTGATGGCCACGCCCGATACTGACTTACTTTTGATTTTGACCCCCCCCCCCTTTGTTCAGGGACACATTATTCCATTTCTGTTAGTCACATGTCTGTGGAACTTGTTCAGTTTATGTCTCAGTTGTTGAATCTTGTTATGTTCATATAAATATTTACACATGTTAAGGTGAAGTTCGCTGAAAAAAAACGCAAAAAAAACTTACAAAGCATTTAGAGGTCTGTAATTTTTATCATAGGTACACTTCAACTGTGAGAGAAGGAATCTAAAACAAAAATCCAGAAAATCACATTGTATGATTTTTAATTAATTAATTTGCATTTTATTGCATGACATAAGTATTTGATCACCTACCAACCAGTAAGAATTCCGGCTCTCACAGACCTGTTAGTTTTTCTTTAAGAAGCCCTCCTGTTCTCCACTCATTACCTGTATTAACTGCACCTGTTTGAACTCGTTACCTGTATAAAAGACACCTGTCCACACACTCAATCAAACAGACTCCAACCTCTCCACAATGGCCAAGACCAGAGAGCTGTGTAAGGACATCAGGGATAAATTGTAGACCTGTACAAGGCTGGGATGGGCTACAGGACAATAGCCAAGCAGCTTGGTGAGAAGGCAACAACTGTTGGCACAATTATTAGAAAATGGAAGAAGTTCAAGATGACGGTCAATCACCCTCGGTCTGGGGCTCCATGCAAGATCTCACCTCGTGGGGCATCAATGATCATGAGGAATGTGAGGGATCAGCCCAGAACTACACGGAAGGACCTGGTCAATGACCTGAAGAGAGCTGGGACCACAGTCTCAAAGAAAACCATTAGTAACACACTACGCCGTCATGGATTAAAATCCTGCAGCGCACGCAAGGTCCCCCTGCTCAAGCCAGCGCATGTCCAGGCCCGTCTGAAGTTTGCCAATGACCATCTGGATGATCCAGAGGAGGAATGGGAGAAGGTCATGTGGTCTGATGAGACAAAAATAGAGCTTTTTGCTCTAAACTCCACTCGCCGTGTTTGGAGGAATAGAAGGATGAGTACAACCCCAAGAACACCATCCCAACCGTGAAGCATGGAGGTGGAAACATCATTCTTTGGGGATGCTTTTCTGCAAAGGGGACAGGACGACTGCACCGTATTGAGGGGAGGATGGATGGGGCCATGTATCGCGAGATCTTGACCAACAACCTCCTTCCCTCAGTAAGAGCATTGAAGATGGGTCGTGGCTGGGTCTTCCAGCATGACAACGACCCGAAACACACAGCCAGGGCAACTAAGGAGTGGCTCCGTAAGAAGCATCTCAAGGTCCTGGAGTGGCCTAGCCAGTCTCCAGACCTGAACCCAATAGAAAATCTTTGGAGGGAGCCGAAAGTCCGTATTGCCCAGCGACAGCCCCGAAACCTGAAGGATCTGGAGAAGGTCTGTATGGAGGAGTGGGCCAAAATCCCTGCTGCAGTGTGTGCAAACCTGGTCAAGAACTACAGGAAACGTATGATCTCTGTAATTGCAAACTAAGGTTTCTGTACCAAATATTCAGTTCTGCTTTTCTGATGTATCAAATACTTATGTCATGCAATAAAATGCAAATTAATTACTTAAAAATCATACAATGTGATTTTCTGGATTTTTGTTTTAGATTCCTTCTCTCACAGTTGAAGTGTACCTATGATAAAAATTACAGACCTCTACATGCTTTGTAAGTAGGAAAACCTGCAAAATTGTCAGTGTATCAAATACTTGTTCTCCCCACTGTATATACAGTGGGGCAAAAAAGTATTTAGTCAGCCACCAATTGTGCAAGTTCTCCCACTTAAAAAGATGAGAGAGGCCTGTAATTTTCATCATAGGTACACTTCAACTATGACAGACAAAATTAGAAAAAAAAATCCAGAAAATCACATTGTAGGATTTTTTAAAATAAGTATTTGGTCACCTACAAACAAGCAAGATTTCTGGCTCTCACAGACCTGTAACTTCTTCTTTAAGAGGCTCATCTGTCCTCCACTCGTTACCTGGTGGGGGTTACCTGTTAATCTGCTGACAGTTTGACTCACCTGGACTCCCTCACACAGCTGTGCGTAATGATGGTAACAGGTGCCTATGATGACGGGTAGGTGACAGTACCCCCCAGGCGTCCCACTAGGGCGAGCCGGGTTGGCCGGCTGAGGCGTGACAGCCTGACGATCCCACTGCGGCATAGAAGCACCATAGGCCGGCTGAAGCATGACGTGGGATGGGAACCTGCCGAGCCAAAAGAGGCAAGGAAACCTCTCGAGCCAGCTAGGGCGTGACAGCCCGACGAGCCAGCTTTGGCACCCCAGGTTCCATCGGTGGCGGAATCCAAGCCCGACGTCACCAACAAAACAAGAAAACTCATGGGCTGGCTGAGGCATAGGAGCCCGACGAGCCGGCTGAAGCATGACGTGGGATGGGAACCTGCCGAGCCAAAAGAGGCAAGGAAACCTCTCGAACCAGCTAGGGCGTGACAGCCCGGCGAGCCAGCTTAGGCACCATCAGCGGTGGCCCCCAGGTGGCCCCCAGGTCCGACGTCATCAACAAGACAAAACCCCCCAAAACTCCCTGATGCTTCTTGTAATGGTAGTAGCATTCTGTAACGCCCAACGCATGAGATGAGAAGCAGGTACAGGGAGTGAACCATTTAATATAGACGGACATGCACCGGAACAGGAACAGCGTCTGGACATGAACATGACACACAATGCTACTACAGGGAACAACACAGAAGAGCAGACATACATACAGTGGGGCAAAAAAGTATTTAGTCAGCCAACAATTGTGCAAGTTCTCCCACTTAAAAAGATGAGAGATGCCTGTAATTTTCATCATAGGTACACTTCAACTATGACAGACAAAATGAGAAAATAAAATCCAGAAAATCACATTGTAGGATTTTTAATGAATTTATTTGCAAATTATGGTGGAAAATAAGTATTTGGTCACCTACAAACAAGCAAGATTTCTGGCTCTCACAGACCTGTAACTTCGTCTTTAAGAGGCTCCTCTGTCCTCCACTCTTTACCTGTATTAATGGCACCTGTTTGAACTTGTTATCAGTATAAAAGACACCTGTCCACAACCTCAAACAGTCCACACTCCAAACTCCACTATGGCCAAGACCAAAGAGCTGTCAAAGGACACCAGAAACAAAATTGTAGACCTGCACCAGGCTAGGAAGACTGAATCTGCAATAGGTAAGCAGCTTGGTTTGAAGAAATCAACTGTGGGAGCAATTATTAGGAAATGGAAGACATACAAGACCACTGATAATCTCCCTCGATCTGGGGCTCCACGCAAGATCTCACCCCGTGGGGTCAAAATGATCACAAGAACGGTGAGCAAAAATCCCAGAACCACACGGGGGGACCTAGTGAATGACCTGCAGAGAGCTGGGACCAAAGTAACAAAGCCTACCATCAGTAACACACTACGCCGCCAGGGACTCAAATCCTGCAGTGCCAGACGTGTCCCCCTGCTTAAGCCAGTACATGTCCAGGCCCGTCTGAAGTTTGCTAGAGAGCATTTGGATGATCCAGAAGAAGATTGGGAGGATGTCATATGGTCAGATGAAACCAAAATATAACTTTTTGGTAAAAACTCAACTCGTCGTGTTTGGAGGACAAAGAATGCTGAGTTGCATCCAAAGAACACCATACCTACTGTGAAGCATGGGGGTGGAAACATCATGCTTTGGGGCTGTTTTTCTGCAAAGGGACCAGGACGACTGATCCGTGTAAAGGAAAGAATGAATGGGGCCATGTATCGTGAGATTTTGAGTGAAAACCTCCTTCCATCAGCAAGGGCATTGAAGATGAAACGTGGCTGGGTCTTTCAGCATGACAATGATCCCAAACACACCGGCCGGGCAACGAAGTAGTGGCTTCGTAAGAAGCATTTCAAGGTCCTGGAGTGGCCTAGCCAGTCTCCAGATCTCAACCCCTAGGAAAATCTTTGGAGGGAGTTGAAAGTCTGTGTTGCCCAGCAACAGCCCCAAAACATCACTGCTCTAGAGGAGATCTGCATGGAGGAATGGGCCAAAATACCAGCAACAGTGTGTGAAAACCTTGTGAAGACTTACAGAAAACGTTTGACCTCTGTCATTGCCAACAAAGGGTATATAACAAAGTACTGAGATAAACTTTTGTTATTGACCAAATACTTATTTTCCACCATAATTTGCAAATAAATTCATTAAAATCCTACAATGTGATTTTCTGGATTTTTCTTTCTCATTTTGTCTGTCATAGTTGAAGTGTACCTATGATGAAAATTACAGGCCTCTCGCATCTTTTTAAGTGGGAGAACTTGCACAATTGGTGGCTGACTAAATACTTTTTTGCCCCACTGTATTTATATATATTTTTTTTTATGCTAAAGAAATGTTCAACATATATGGCTGCTAAAGAATTTGATCATCGTAGCATCAGAAAAATATCCAATACAATCTCCTTGGAGATTATATCCCATTTTTAAAGTGTCCACCAGGACTCAATCTTAATTGCTTCAGTGTTTATTTCAGAGGAACCTTGTCCCTCCTCTTTGCCATCTGGAGTCTTAATGGCAACAACTGTGCCCTTTGTGGCAGTAACTCCATTTTCTGTGGCTGCTGGTTTCACCTGCTCACTCCCTGCAGTAGGCACCAACTCTATTCCAGCCTCTACTGCAACAGCACCATTCATCAGTGGTTTAGCATCTTCGGTTGTGTGGCCAATCAATATAGGAGACAACGAGGTTTGTTCAGGTTATGTGCCTTTTGGACTGCCCTGATCTGCTAAAACCCCATCTATGACTGCCAACTGCTAGAGGAATGAAAACATTGGGAAAACTTATTCAAGCCACCCCAGAAAGCTTTACATGAGCAATTTAAAAAAAATATATACACAGTATATCCACTTACTCTCTGGAGATCTTGTCATTTTCTTCTGATCTAGAATGATTGCTTTGGCTACATGCCCTTGTCAAAATGATTATACATGCCACACCAAAACCTGCCAAATAAATCCACGCCATACCATATATTTTAACGCAATTCAAATGTTTGCAAATATATTCTACACACCTATTGAGCCATTGGCAATAAATTGCTTATAGTTGAAAACTCTGTATAGAAACCAATGAGAACATACTTGAAATTCAATGGTAATGTGCTTGGCCTCAGAACTTCCCTTCCTAATGAGCGCTTGTACAGAGGATTTCTGTACTGAGGGCATTTCTCCCACAGAAATGGCCAAACGGAGAAGGTCCTCTCCTTAAGTCTGAAAGTGAACAACTTGTCCTTTCAATTAAACAGATTAAAATTCTAAAACAGTTTGACTCCAGGAAATTCTGTCATGGAAATGACTATTACAGAAAAGTAAAATCAGATGGCTGCATAGACACTGCAGTTTATTTCAGGGAGTCCTCACCGCATCTCCTCTCGCTCTCTTTGGCAGTTGCCAATGAAGTTTCCAAACTGGCAGGCATAAACATGGTTGTGGATTTCCAAAAGGTACTTTTCGTTGTACTCAAAGCCACAGGGGTACTGCTCGATGAGATTCCAAAGACATTCAATGAACTGGGTGAATACAGGGGACATCTCCTTGTGATCCCCGTTCACATGCCCACACCTACAAATCAATATTACATCCATTCTATTAGTATGGCCTAGGTGCACCATGAAGATCTTAACTCTTGACATCCTGGTTTTATTTTGTCCGATAGTTCAATTGTTTTAGTCTCAAAGTTCACTAATTTAGCACACACTAATGATTGAACACCAAAATGGTTAAATTATTAACCTTGTTCAAAATATTATAAGTTATTACCTTTGTCTAAACTTATGACCCATACATATCCATTCTTTTTCTATCAAAACCTTAAAAGAAACCGACTGAGAGTTTAAAATGTATAGATGATTTAAAAAAATCATTATACTAAATATAATTCCTAGATTTAGTAGACAATAACTGAGCAGTCCAGCACACAAATACTCATATTGTCAAGATACTGTTAGTAAACCAGACTGTTCTCACCATGAGTCCCTTGATGGTCCGATAGAAGGGGTCCAAGAGGATGCTGGCCAGAGAGCACACCTGGGCTGTGCGATCACAGCCATCTGGGCAGTGCACAAGCACGTTAGCCTTCTCCTCAGCCACAGCCTTAGTAGAGACAAGGGATAGCTCAGAACCACATGCTAGAGTAAAAAGTAGATGCAAACATGATCATTTGGGGGTTTTAATACATTTTTTCACAGGTTATAGGTACCTAATAAGAATGTTTAATTCAAACACAGCAACACAAAGGAGATGGCTACATGGAAGGATGTCTATTACCTTAGCTAGAAACACTCCAGCATCCATCAGCTGCTCCAGCTGCTTCACAGCCTTGATGTGACGCAGCCAACCAGAATTCTCCAGTCCCGTCAAGTAGTCACTCATTGTTGGAGACTTCATAGCACACACTGAAAACAGAAAACTAGGCACCTTATAAACTGGAGGCTTTGTTAAGCATGAACTTTGCCTCGTCTTTTCATGCTGCAAAATGACTTGAGTTTTACACATAAGTATATGATTAATAAATAAAAACCACTACACCCGAAGATTATGGTTCATCCCTTTTTATGTGAGACCAATGATAGTAACCTTCTAGAAGCTTCTGCAGACTGTTTCTCATGACATGGATATTCTCGATGCCCACAAACTGAAAGCGGATGTTTGAGTAGTTGTCCTCATTCTCGTATCCCTTCCCTGCTGCTCTATTGGCCATGGCATTCAACTTGAAATAGAAGAAAGGCAGGACAGTTTGGGTTAGGGTTGAGCAAAATACAACAGAGGGGAAATTAGCAATACATTTATCTTAAAATGTGGTTCATACCTTAGGTCTGGTATCCACCATACATGAAGGTGCTTTTGGGATTAGCCTGGCTGATTGCCTGTAGCATCTCCTCATCTTCTACACATCGAGCATTTAACCCGAACAGGGGCTGGCTACAACGGCAAATGGCAGCCTGGTATGCGAGAGGAAAACCAGAACAGCGTCACCATGAAGTGCATTTGGAATGCCATTGTAATCATTAACATATACTGTAAGTATAGCATGAGCAGAGATGAGTCGCTGACCCTTGCATTAAATAAAGGAGAGTCTGAACTTACATTACTTTGCTTGTGGAAGTAGGAGAGAGTAGGAATGCGCCCTCTGCTCCTGAATTTGGCACTCCAAGACTGTGCCCTTGCTTGCAGTTTTAGGAATGCCCAGTTCTGAGTGATATGTGCTGCAAAGCTAAGCAATCCATCAGAGGGAACAAAACATTTATGACTACAATAGCCATGAAAACATGTGCATGCCCATAGAATTGGTCAACTTACCTCATAGTTCTGTTGAATTCTGTCATTTCCCAAAACTCGTTGGGCAATCCCATTCTTTTGAAATCCATGGCTGAGTCAATAAAGAACCAACCATGTCTTCTCTCATCTTCGTCTTGTTTTGGGTTGTAAAGAAAAGCATACAAATCGTCCACTTTCCTTATCAAAAAGCCCAATGTTATTGTAGGTAAGAATTTTATGAATATTCACAATGATCACAATCTTGTTTTCTCCAAAGTGTAATGTTATGAATATTCACAATGATCACAATCTTGTTTTCTCCAAAGTGTAATGTTAAAGGAGAGTTGATCTGGAAGTCTACTGTAAGTACCTGGTTGGGAGAGTCTGAGCAGGGACTGATACACATTCTGGCAGTCCCCCTCACTGGGAATGACAAAGTGAGCCACATGGAAATTCTTGCAGGAAATGTGAAGCGGGCATCCTGTGGCTGTAAGAGGGAGTTTCTCTACTGTAGCTATGAGATGGTGTAAAATCTGGTTATGAGTGAAACAAAAACTATTAATCTTGTTTTCCTGGCTTTTAAGTCTCTTACCCCTACCACTTCAAAGTTGGCAGAAACCTGGATAAGTGTAGGCGTAATCAGTGTGGCACCACTCCTCCTACCAAGGGGCATGGTTGCTTACACACCAACTAAGCCTACATCTATCCAGTGCCTTCATAGCTGTGAACATCAAAGGGGTACATGGTTTGGGAAAGGGCCAGGGTTGTTTTCATAGCACGTACTTTGGCGCTCACCCCTTGCCATGATATCTGAACAAATGTCATACCCAGGTTTCCTTGCACAGCGGTCATACCCAGGTTTCCTTGCACTGCATCTCAGTGCTTCAGGCGTCACTACAGACACCCTGGTTCGATTTCAGGCTGTATCACAACCGGCCGTGATTGGGAGTCCCATAGGGCCGTGCACAGTTGGCCCCACGTCATCCGGGCCAATGGCCGGTGTAGGCCGTCATTGTAAATCAGAATTTGTTCTTAACACACACACACACACACACACACACACACACACACACACACACACACACACACACACACACACACACACACACACACACACACACACACACACACACACACACACACACACACACACACACACTCTCTCTGAAGTGAGCATGTGTAATAGAGTAGCTGTTCCCTAATGGAATATGCAAATTCATGCTAGAACACCCCAAGGGATCTCGCTAGCTCGTGCTTAGCTCTGCCCCCCGTCCTTGCTGGTTCTTCCCACTAGGACTAATTTGTTCTCATTGGACTCGACAGGTCGTTGTCTACCTTGGGTTAGTTATACAATCTTTGCAGGGATGTAATTTAGTTAACTAGCTTGTTGCTGCTTGTAGTGACTGTGTTAGTCTCATGAAACCCAGAGCCATGTATTTATAATACATTTCTCTGATGACACAGCTAACAAGCTACTAACTTAAACCAATGCCCAAATGGCTATAACTGTAACGGCTGTCGTCGGTGGAAGAAGGTGAGGACCAAGGTACAGCGTGGTAAGTGTTCATGATATTTAATAATAATCAAAACTGAACACTGAATAACAAAACAACAAAGAAACAACCGAAAACAGTTATGTCTGGTGCAGACACACAAAGACTGAAAATAACCACCCACAAAACCCAACAGAAAACAGGCTACCTAAATATGGTTCCCAATCAGGGACAACGATTGACAGCTGCCTCTGATTGAGAACCATATCAGGCCAAACACAGAAATAGAAAATCACAGAAAAACTACCCAACTCACGCCCTGACCATACTAAAACAAAAGACAAAACAAAGGAACTAAGGTCAGAACGTGACAATAACATACTTAATAGCTAGCTAAATTAAAGAACAAGTAGACGAGTCAGTTAAAACTCTCCTAGGAAATTTAACAAGTTATACTGGCTAGTGAAGTTAATGTTCGCTTAGTTGCTACCTAGTGGTCACTTACATTTGGCGTTAAAATGTGCTCCATTGTCCTATGCCGAGAAATGGATGCTGGTCTAAACCAGATACATTTTATCACAGCGACTTTTTTCTTATAGTCTTTTGCCATTTCCCGAGGAAACGATTTTGCACATTAAGACGAAAGCACACCAAACGATTATGTTAGGTCAGAGCCAAGTCACAGAAAAACACAGCCATTTTTCCAGCCAAAGAGAGGAGTCGCAAAAAGCAGAAATAGAGATAAAATTAATCACTAACCTTTGATGATCTTCATCAGATGACACTCATAGGACTTCATGTTACACAATACATGTATGTTTTGTTTGGTAAAGTTAATATTTATATCCAAAAATCTGAGTTTACATTGGCGTGTTAAGTTCAGTAGTTCCAAAACATCCAGTGATTTTGCAGAGAGCCACATCAATTTACAGAAATACGCATAATAAACATTGCCAAAAGATACAACTGTAATGCATGGAATTTTAGATCCACTTCTCCTTAATGCAACCGCTGTGTCAGATTTAAAAAAAACTTTACGTAAAAAGCACACCATGCAATAATCTGAGTACAGCGCTCAGAGACCAACACAACCCAAACAGATATCCGCCATGTTGTGTAGTCAACAGAAGTCAGAAATAGCATTATAAATATTTACTTACCTTTGATGATCTTCATCAGAATGCACTCCCAGGAATCCCAGTTCCACAATAAATGTTTGTTTTGTTCGATAATGTCCATCATTTATGTCCAAACACCTCCTTTTTGTTTGCGCGTTTAGCCCAGTAATCAAAATTCATGAGGCGCGTCCACTAGGTGCAGACAAAAAGTCAAAAAGTTATGTTACAGTCCGTAGAAACATGTCAAACGATGTATAGAATCAATCTTTAGGATGTTTTTAACATAAATCTTCAATAATGTTCCAACCGGAGAATTCCTTTGTCTTCAGAAATGCAATGGAACGCAAGCTAACTATCACGTGATAGATAGATGCATGGTCAGCTCGTGGCGCTCTGGCAGACCTCTGACTCAATCCCCTCTCATTCGCCCCCACTTCACAGTAGAAGCATCAAACAAGGTTCTAAAGACTGTTGACATCTAGTGGAAGCCTTAGGAAGTGCAATATGACCTCATAGACACTGTGTATTCGATAGGCAAAGAGTTGAAAAACGACAGACCTCAGATTTCCCACTTCCTGGTTGGATTTTTTCTCTGGTTTTTGCCTGCCATATGAGTTCTGTTATACTCACAGACATCATTCAAACAGTTTAAGAAACTTCAGAGTGTTTTCTATCCAAATCTACTAATTATATGCATATTCTAGCTTTTATGGCTGAGTAGCAGGCAGTTTAATTTGGGCATGCTTTTCACCCAAAATTTTCAATGATGCCCCCTACCCTAGAGAAGTTAAGCAATTTTGTGTCCCTGCCGAGCAAAAAACGGGGTTGCGTTCCAGGTCGCCTTATTTGTGGGGAACTGTAGACGAGGAATTAAGGCTGCGTTTACACAGGCAGCCCAATTCCGATATTTTTCCACTAATTGGTATTTTTGCCCAATCACATCAGATCTTTTCACATCAACGCTGATCTGATTGGTCAAAAGACAAATTAGTGTAATAAGATGAGAATTGTGCTCCCTGTGTAAACGCAGCCAAAGTTCGTAAAATTTGACACGGTTGCCGTTTTCAAATCCATGCAGCCATGTATCATATTTTGCTGCGGTAGGAAAATGTATACAGGAAAATATACCCTACCACGCACACCGGCATTATTTGGTGTGCATTTATACAGCATGTCTGGACATTGCATGCACTTGCTGAGACTGCTTATTGGCTTGTTCAAACACCCTTAACACTTTATTATGTTTTGTGTCATTTTGCTCTGATTTTAGCAAGGGTAAAATACCAACATTGTGCTGATATGAGATATTATTGTATTGTATTAGTAATTACAATTTGTATTGTATTAGTAATTTCAATTATATGAAATACAACACTTGATTAGACCATAAGAACACACAAAGAACATAGCCTAAAGCTTTAATTAACAATGTTGATAAAAGGTTATGAATGCATTCATGGAATATCACTTACTGTATTAGAACGTCAAGATGCATATTCTTATCATGTGGAGGGCCTTTTTCCTAACCATAACCTAATTCTCCTAACCTGCTATGTTAATTATCCTAACCTGTTGCGTAAGTTCTCCTAACCTGCTACGAAAAGGCAATTTTAACATAAACTGTACTCTATCTAGTCAAAACCGTTAGGGTGAGGTGTTGCAGGGTGGCCCATGATTTGCCTAATTACTTGGGAGGCCCCCCATTGATAGCCTTATTATCATCTGAATGACTCTTTTACTTACCTCCAGATTTATAACCTGATAACTGAGAAAATGTCATTGCTGATTGAAAAAACATTTTAATAAAATTTAGGGCATTGATTGTCCTTTTGTCAAAATAATCACAAATAAAACAACCTGTTGAATTAGTGAATATGTGTAAATTTACCTTTGGGAGCTCTGTTGCTAATTTATTACATCAGATTTGTTATATTCTCATAATATATTTGAGTGAAAGAATTTTGTGAATGCTAGTACATGCTTTAAAGTCTAAATGATTCTTCATAGTCCTCAATTACTTTTATTTCAATTTAATTTATAATACTGACTTAACTCAAACTCTAAACCTGAGCGGCTGGAGAATCCTGGTCATGTCATCGTGTTATTAGCAGAGATTAGGTATAGCACAAAGAGAGTAAATTGCGATTGTCTAAAGTGCCTTCCAATTAGCATTCAACAAACAATGCCAGCCAGTTTAGGGTTTGTGATGCTAATTCAGCAAGCTTGTTTCACGGAGGCTGACTTGCTAGTAATGGCCCTTAACGTTGCAATGGATTTCAGCGATATGGCATATAGGAGATGTATTTTTTCTCCCTGCTCTTATCTGGTAAATATGAATGTAGAGGTTAGGTGCTTATATACAGTGGTGTAAAGTACTGAAGTAAAGATACTTTAAAGCACTACTTAAGTCGTTTTTTAGGGTATCTGTACTTTACTTTACTAATTATATTTTTGACAACTTTTACTTCACTACATTCCTAAAGAAAATAATTAACTTTTTACTCCATACATTTTCCCTGACACCCAAAAGTACTTGTTACATTTTGAATGCTTAGCAGGACAGGAAAAGTGTCCAATTCACACGCTTATCAAGGCAACATCCCTGGTCATCCCTACTGCATCCCTACTGCCTCTGATCTGGCAGATTCACTAAACACACATGCTTCGTTTGTAAATTATGTCTGAGTGTTGGAGTGTGCCCCTGGCTTTCCGTAAATAAAAAAAATAAAAAATGGGCCATCTGGTTTGCATAATATAAGGAATTTGAAATGATTTGTACTTTTACTTTTGATACTTTAGTATATTTTAGCAATTACATTTACTTTTGATACTTAAGTATATTTAAAACCAAATACTTTTAGACTTTTACTCAATTATTATTTTACTGGGTAACTTTCACTTTTACTTGAGTAATTTTCTATTAAGGTATATTTACTTTTACTCAAGTATGACATCTGGGTACTTTTTCCACTACTGCTTATATAAGGACATAAAAAATGTATTGTATCTTGACTGCTATCAATAAGAAACCTGTCACTTTATTATTGCAATACAGCAACAACATTTTATTAGGATAGCTAGGTGTTTGATGTCAAAGTTTGATATTATTCAGTTGACCTTACTTCTGTTTATTATTGAGAAAGCATATACAAAACAACGTCACTTGGCTATAGCTCATTAGGTAAATGGGAATGCAGCACTTCTCCGGGTGTGGTACAGATAGTGTTTGACCTCCTAAACCTAGACTTAAAAATTTGTGGTAAGATAAACAGACTCATTATCACCACCCCAGTCGGCTCCAAGCTCTGACAAGCGTACTGTTTGCACAGTTTGTTTACTCTACCCTGTTGGTTGGGGGTTGAAGGATTAAATGACTAAATGTAATCAGTATTTCTTCAGCCTAGTATCTTACGGTATCCAGTTAGTATAATAATCAGACAGACCAGGCTTAGGCCTACATTGACATAACCAGTCCATGAAACCCTAAACGGTAAAAGCAACCACCACAGTAAATTATAAGAATATTAAAGGGGCAATCTGCATTTAAAAGAATAACAACACGTCTCCCCGCCAATACATATCTATGGATGCAAGAACTAACCATCCTAGAAATCAAAATTAAAGTTGTAACCATGTTTTGAGGCTTTATGGTGTTTGTTACAATTACATTGTTAAAAAACAATTGAGTAAAACAAGGTCACTTTGCTACCATCTAGCAGAGACAGTACAGGTGCATCAAAGCCGGGACCGAAAAACAACTTCTATCTCCAGGCCATCAGACTGTTGAACAGCCATCACGCCATCTCCTGTAGTAAGTGAGAGTAGTAAGCAGTACTTCTGTAGTAAGAGACAAAGATAGACTCACTCACACATAACACACAAACACACACAGTCAACGCTGCTGACCCATGTATTTAGAGACATTAAACACTGGACCGTTTCTTTTATACTGTTTTTCACACTGCATATTCATATACTGTAATCTCATATGGCTCATTCAAATATATCTACAACTGTACATTGCATTTTTGTTACACTGTTAATACTCACCGCATATTTATAAACTGGATTCTTATTTATATACTGGATTCTCATTCATATACTGTATTCTTCACATAGCTCATTCTTATATATCTACTACTGTACATTGCATTTTTGTTACAATGTTTATATACACCGCCTGTATTTATATACCGGATTCTTAACATAGCTCACTGTAATATACTGTATCTACTGCTGTACATATCATTCTTAGTATATCTTTCTGGTGTATATACACAGCATGCATTTGGATTACTGATACAGTGTTATTTGGGTTGTTAACTGGATTTGTCCTAACATTCCTGATTTCTTATTTTTTAGTATTGGATTATTATTATTTGTGTACTTGTTTGACATTTTTACTGCATTGTTAGGAGTTAGTAACACAAGCATTTAGCTGCACCCACTGTAACATCTGCTAAACTGTGTACGCTACCAATAACCTTTGATTTGAGGTTATATTTTAAGTTTTGATGGTGTATGACAGTTGAAGTAAGGTCATGAGGCATTTATTAGTTATATTCTTCAAGAATCAGAGGGTATATATCATTAGTTTTAAAGATTGAAAGTCTACATTGTAGTATCAAACACATGCTCCCTTCCTCAACTCCTCACTTATTTTTGTTTGCACTGAATGCAGACCTCTCCATTTTCTTCCAACAACTTTTCAAAGAAATAGGCAAGGTAACACATAACACCCAGACCTCACATTGCTATTTTGAATATCTAATTGAGTAAGGCTGGTTGAATTTGAATGAACATTGAAAAAAAATGTCCAGTAGCCTATTAGCCCATATAGTATTGTCTCCTTATCCAAAAGTGCAGACAGGTCTTGGCCTGGGGCAGACCTACATGAAATTAGCAAAGTAATGTATCAAGCCCCTCCCATATTAGGCACACAATAGGTGTGAGGGAGGGGGGCAGAGGATAAAACAGAGGTGAAATAGCCACATACTCCCATTATGGTCACAGATCTGCCTTGCTTCACCACTTGACCATTGACAGGATCACATAATTTTTTAATTCATTGAATTGTTGTTGATATTTCATTGACCATTTTCTTCCCAATTGTGAGCATGTCATTGGGCTTTTGATTTGAACTTTTTGAAGCTCCAAACAACTGTTTCACCAATTGGGTGTGAGGGTTTTTCCTGTCATACAAGATGCGTATTTTAGTTGCTTTGTATTTATTTTTCTCTTTGATGCACAAACATATTGTGGCCAGCTCAGGAGAGTATTGCCATGGCTGGTCCGACTCTTACAAGATCTGGCACAAGGGCTTCCAGTGTCCAGAGCAGTATGACGGCCAGGACGCAAAGTACTGCTGTGGGACCTGTGCGCTCCGCTACTGTTGCACGGCTGTGGAGGCGAGGCTGGATCAGAGCTCCTGTGACCTGGAAGAATTTTTTGAATTTGAAAACGATAACACAATCAACATGACACCAACGGGTAAGATTTTGTGTCAACATTTTCTATTTTTGGTTTATTCAACATTTAAACTGTAATGGCTAAATTATCTCTCCCTTGGAAAGGTTAAAGCATTTCTGTTAGAAGTAAATAGCAGGCATAGTAATTTTGGTTCAATGTATACAATTCATCGATCGTGGTTTGTGGTTCAGCATTTACATTTTGTTCTATCTTTTTTCCCCTCCAGTACCCGCCTACTTGCCATTTGTGATAGTTGTGAGCACATTTCTGTCCTTTGTGCTACTTGGCACCATTGTGTCCATATGTTGCTGCCAGTGCCTAAAGCCAAAGGCACAGGATCGTCAAAATGCATCAGCACCCTTCCAGACCAGCCTGTTGGAATCTGGAGGGCCATCTCCAGAGAGCATGACTCCATCTCGCCAGTCTAGTTCCAGCTCAACAGGAAGATCAACCTTGGCACCCCCAAGACAACCAACCACCTCCACTCCTGGCACTGATGTCAACGTAAACATGTATGTTGCGCCTTTGAATAATGGATACCCTGTTTCAAGCACACAGTCTAACCAGTATGTGCCTCATCCGCAGCCCCCTGGTCCATTCTATCAGCCATATCTAAACTATGGGATGCCCCCAGAGCACACTTTGCTAATGGCTCCATTCTTAGAAAACCGCTCAATGTACGGACACCAACTGGTCCATTCCATCCCTCAGGCTCCAATGCACACAGAACAGTTGTACACAGGTGTCACAATATGAGGCGATTACACTATGGACACCTTTTTGCCACATGAGTCATTTGTGAGTGCCCACTTGCCTTGTCTAAGAGGTATTTATGGAATCATTATTAGTGTATATTTATGAGTGTAAATAAAATGTATTTTTCTTACTTTTTTTGTCTTAAGTCTTAACTCTGATCCTGTAATAAGGATTCCAAACAGTCTAAAATCCCACTGTACTATAGTGACTAATACATAGCATGACAATCATCCCATAGGCCTATATTGTCAAAAGTAGGCCTACTCATGATATTGCAAAGTTAATAATATGCTAATATGCTATTTCGAAGACGCTTTTTACGTATGGGTACTATGATAGAATGCTAGAACAATAGTCTTCCAATGTTTTGGGCTGCAAACAAGCTTTGTCTTCAGGATGGCCAGAAGATTTGGAGTTGAAGTCTTTTGTGATGTATCCCAGATGTTTTCAAAAGAGTGTACTTACTGGTGTGTGGGGAAAAACAGCGGGAGGGAAGGACAATGGATGGAGGTTGCAATCTCTGAATAAACCTAAGTAAAGAGGGGATTGTGGTAATCTCTTGAAAATTAGTTGGGGGAAGTGAAGGATAAGTACATAGGAGGGCACAGCTTGGGGTTCAGAGGATGCGCACAGATAATCAACTACCTTATGACAGTCATTAGTGTCGAGGCTAAAAACAGTTTTACATAGGACATTGTGATACAGTAGCCTAGATAATAAGGGATGGGGGGTAGTATTTAGTAAGACATGCACATTTCAAATGATAACAGCCTGTAGATGCAATGCCCACCAAACCCAGAGTTATTAAGATATTTAAGGCCACGTGAGTCAGCTAATACTTTTTAAAGTTTGCTGAAAATAAATAACCAAATTGAATATGCAGTTAAAACAGTCTGTGTTGATTAAAGTAGACTGGCTTAATGAGGTGGTAATTCCTTCTGCAGATATTCTAAAATATGATCCTCTATGCAGCGGGATTGCAAAAAGACGACCTGAAACGGCCCCAGAATGTTTATTTTTAGTTTAGCAGACATTGCACGGAATAGGCGTCAGAGGGCGTCCTACTTGTTGCTAAGAGACAGTATGTGGGAGGCTGTCAGAAATGATGAAGGGAGGGGATGATGAATGATATTTAGCAAGCTGTAATGTTCGTGAATAGACTGTAATAGCTAGCTAGCTATATAACTTAAATATATCTACTTTACTACATTCTGAACAAAATACCACAGCTAAGCAATTCGTTAGACAGCTGAGTGCGTTGTATTCGTGAGTCGTTGATTTATCATAATAAATGGTTTTGGAGCTGGCAGTGCCCGCAAATGCAGGCCCATTGCTTCACCGCTCCATCCAGCACATTGAGCGTATTTTCCGGGTGAGGGTCAGCTACGGATCCGCTGAGTCAAACTGCGACAGCGCAAATGTCAGCACCAGCAATATAATCATAGTTCGTGTCGGAGAGGGCGAGGAAGATGACTGCACCAAGGCAAAAGTATGTAACTTTTCTGGGACGTTAACATATGCTTTGTGGTTAACAATCTATCTATCTCTGGACTGGAGAGTAACGTTCGCTAGCTAGCAGGCTAATGTTTGCAGCTAACTAGTACTAACTAACGTTAGCCTATTAAGCTCATCTGTTGTTGTAGTGGAGTTGGTAACGTCTGACTAGAGTTACATGTTTACATGTAACGTACTGCCCTTTTTGTTTTCAGTCTTATGTTGCTAACGTTAGCTAGCTAGTATACGTTAACTAACGTTACTGCTACCTTCTTAGCTAACTAGCTAATAGTAGCTAACGTTAGCTACTTCGCAAACGTAGTTAGCTAGTGCTATACAACTTGTTTGAGCATTTTTTTTGCTCTGAATAGATGCCATTTTTACAGTGCCAAAATTGACCTAAATGATGTGGTTCATTTCTGTTGGACGCTTTTCAGCTAATGTGTTAGCTAGCTAGTGTCTACAGGTCTCGATCTCATCTAGCCATACCAGTAATGTATGGGAAATATGATTACAGGTATTTATATCTTTGATATGATTGTGAGCTAGCTAGTAGTATTAACTAGCCCAACTAGCTACCCTTTGCACGAATGTTGCTGAAACATGATGCCAAATGTGCTAAATAAACTCGTAGGATCTTGCTATCTATCTAATCAGTATTAGCTCACCTTAGAACCGATTCATTGGTGTCTAACGTTCATTCTGTAAGCAGCACCAGCTACGAACATTTCGCACTAATGTTGCAAACCTCATCATAGCTACTTAAATGACCCCTTATTTGACATAGTTTTGACTTACTCATGGTGTTGTGTGCTTTAGAAACCTCCATTACTGCAGCATATCTGTACTTTGCAGTTTCGCTGTGGGGCCTCAGCATCCATTTACGTTTCAGCTTGACCAACCATCTAGTGCTTCTGAAGGCACATGTTCCACTTGTTGCTATGAGACAGGGCTGCACAAGCCTGTGCATGTGCAGTGCTTTAGTCTTGTGGCCTTGCTGTGTCTCAGCCTGTTCTGTGGAGGGGGAAAAGGATGGGGCTTCTTTGCTGTTATGCCATGTAGTGCCAGGAAATTCCAACACATCGGTATTGTTGTGTGGGTTAGCTACCAGGTTTCCTACATATACACAAATGTCTTTGTGTTGATGTTGTGAGGGCATCTGAAAATAATCTGCCACTTTTGTTATTGTTCATATCATGTATAGCCTAGCTATATTTGTTCTAAGGATCAAGTACAGTAGTTTCATTCCACCACTTTCTCAGGCCAGATCTACTCTATTATCTTATGTTTTTCTATAGAGTCTTGACTCTCACTTTCTTTGATATGAGGTGGGGAAATAATTAGGCTCTCTAAGCAAGTAAATAAAACCTTTAGGCTCATCATAAGCATAAGGCTCATTATATTATGTTTACCCTTTGATAGAAGAACACCATAGAAAGACTACTAGAGATGGACATTTTCTGTTTTTATGTGATTATCAAATGTCTATTTTTCCCTTAGCTTTGGCTCTTGACAATGTGGTGGTTAGGATACAATCTGTATAAAACTGGGGGAAATATGTAGCAATGTGCTGAATTAATGCTTTTGTTGTGTCTGTTTCTTACATTGATTTATGCGTCTTATATTACTAGTGTTTTACATTGTAAATCGCAAATTTTGAGGCATGCTACGTTAACCATGTTTGCCAGGCTACCTAGAGAAAGATGGACTGTGTTCTGTTAGTCGTGACTGCTAAAAAGCAGTTAGCTGATGACAGGGCTGTGTTGCTAGGCAACCCATTTCATGGGCTGAGCCTCTTGAAGCACTAATGGAAGTAGCTAGCTATCTACTATCTGCAAGACCTGGGGAAGTACCGGTTTCAGGAGCACATGCAATCCGTTTCCATTTGTTTTAAAGCACTTGGGTCTGTATGCATATTTATTGTTTAAATGCTCATGTAATCTCATGCATCTCAGCCTTTACATTAAGTCAATGACAATGGATAAGATTTATATTTTATTTGAACAGGGACGGATACAATTAACATTGACACATCAATTTATTGAAGAGTCTGGTGCATTGCACCATTCCAGTTTTTACTTTTCATGCGGAGTTCAGGGGCCTTAGATTTCCTCTGAGGCCATACTTAACATTTACACATGAATTAGACATGCATTGAATCTTGTACTTGTAGACAGGGATGACATTTGGCCAGTTTGGTGATTTATTGACAATTACCCTTTGTTTTCCTCCAGGATTACATAGTGTCCTTAATTTCGCCAGCTCACCGAAAGAGAGAGCGTCTAACGTTGGCTTTACACATACAGCTGGCTGCGCTGAAGTCAGCCATCGAGTATGATTCTCAGGCTGTGGTGGAGGTGAGGGAGCATGTGGTGGACATCTCCGGTGGCGAGAGGAACGTGATGACGGCATGGTCGATGGTGGAGAAGATCAAAATGGAGAAACACCCATGCAGGGAAGAGGCCCCTGAGCTGACTGAGGCCCAGCAGCACAGTGGGGAGTCTGAGGAGGGAAGCAGCTCAGAGAGCGAGTCAGAGGAGCAGCATCAGCTGCAGCTGAACAGCGGCGGCTGTAAGAGGAAAGAGCACTTCAGTGCCACCAAGCCTCACCGGCAGCTCTGTCGCTCTCCATGCCTGGACCGGCCCAGCTTCTCCCAGAGCTGCACTCTACCAGAGCTCCGCATTGAAGACACCAAGGCCGCTGCAGTGCTCAAACATGGCAGCGACAAGGAGTACCAAACCAAGATGGAGTTTGCCTTGAAGCTGGGATACTCAGGTGAACAGGTGGAGACAGTGCTGAACAAGTTAGGGGCTGCTGCCCTTATCAATGACATTCTGGCTGAGCTTGTAAGGCTTGGTAATAAAGGAGAACCGGAGGTTCAAGCCAGCAGTAACACCGGCACGTTCGTCTCCCGTGGAGGCCCTTGTGTCAAAGAGGCTGTCAGTCCGGAGGTGTCACTTGAAGATGATTCTGTGGATCCTTATGATAATCTCAGGCCTATCGTCATTGATGGATCGAATGTGGCGATGAGGTAAGTCTCTATTAGACGCACACGATCAAAACAAATCTCGCCTCATGCAGAATGTTCTGAACCGTCTGTTTTTTTATGGCTGTAATTGAATTAGCTTTACACGCAGACCTTTTACTAGATTTGGTTGTGTTGTTTTGTTTTGTAGCCATGGAAACAAAGAGGTTTTCTCTTGCCTTGGTATCCAATTGGCTGTTGATTGGTTTGTGGAGAAAGGACACAAAGACATCACAGTGTTTGTTCCTGCCTGGAGGAAAGAGCAGTCGAGACCTGACGCCCCCATTACAGGTACTAAAGCTCTACTTCAATTAGCCACATTAGACAAGATGTTTTCTAAAAATTGTGTCTGTGTTGGGGGAGGGGTGGGGGGTATCTGTATGTGTGTGCTTTATTAATCAACATGTTTGGACATTGAGCTCCATTTTCCCCATGCAAAAAAAGCACGACCCACAGTTAGAAAAATAACTAACATTTAAAGTATATAATTTTGAATAAGCAATAACATGAGTTTGGATAAATGTTTAGCCACAATTAATTTGAGTTTGTTTTCAAATGCAATGCATATGAAAATGTCAGTGTGAAACCACAGGTACATAGGCCTACATAGTTCTATGTAACAATTTGTACACTGCTGTTCTTCACTGATTTAATGCTTTTCTTTTCACAGACCAAGACATTTTGCGGAAGCTAGAGAAAGAAAAGATCCTAGTGTTCACCCCATCTAGAAGAGTCCAGGGAAGGAGAGTGGTGTGCTATGATGATCGCTTCATAGTGAAGCTGGCCTGTGACTCTGATGGCATTATTGTGTCAAATGACAACTACAGGGACTTACAGAATGAGAAGCCAGAGTGGAAGAAGTTCATAGAGGAGCGGCTGCTGATGTACTCATTTGTCAATGATAAGTAAGTCATCAGAGCCCTCAGCGACTTGGGTAGGGAGTATAATTAACTACAGAATGACTAAGCATATTCTCGTTTTATGTTTCAGATTCATGCCACCTGATGATCCTTTAGGAAGACATGGTCCAAGTTTAGAGAATTTCCTCCGCAAGCGTCCTGTTGTTCCAGAGCACAAAAAGCAACCCTGTCCATATGGTAGGTTGTCTCAACAAATTATGATTGTATTTTTGTGGTTGTACTGCTGATGTCAATATTGTTTAACTTGTGCTCTCTTTTATATCACCTTAAACAGGGAAAAAATGCACTTATGGACATAAGTGCAAGTACTATCACCCAGAGCGTGCAAACCAGCCTCAGCGGTCAGTGGCTGATGAACTGAGAGCGTTTGCCAAATTGTCTGCTGTAAAGACAATGAGCGAGGGGGCCCTGGCCAAGTGTGGCACTGGACCCACCACAGCTAAGGGGGACAGTGGCTCTGAGGCTAAACGTGTGGCCCCCAAGCGCCAGTCTGATCCCAGCATCCGCTCAGTGGCCTGCGAGCCAGAGGAGAGACTGTCTGCTGTCCGTAAGCCTGAGGCAAATTCTGTGCCTTCCCTCGTGTCTGCCCTCAGTGTGCCCACCATGCAGCCTGCCAAGAGCCACGGGGCTGGTGCCTTGAACACTCGATCAGCCAGCAGCCCAGTACCCGGCTCCCTCCAGTTCACCCACAGCTCCCTGGAGCACATGTCTAGTGTACAGTACCCACACCCACCCATCCTAGTCACCAACAGCCATGGTGCTTCTGTCACTTACAGTGAACAGTTTCCTAAGTACGATTCTGTGAGCACAGACCACGGATACTACTCTATGCTTAGTGATTTATCTAACATGAGCATGAGCAGCATGCACAACGTGGACAGCTTCTGTAGCATGGAGCATGAGCATGGGATTTATCAGCGAAATCCCAGCCAGCATTGCCCTGAGCCCTGCCTCAGCCACTCTAACAGTGACTCCTTCTCCTCTTATGGGGAATTATACATGAGCTCAGTGGACAGTAGCCTGGATGAGAGCATAAAGGGGCAGCAGTCTCCTGCACAGAGCAGACTACAGGCCTTCTCCCATGGGGGGTTCCACCACGAGGCCCTGACCCGAGTGCAGAGCTATGGCCCTGAGGAGCCTAAGCAGGGTCCAAGCAGGAAGCAGTCCATATCCCACCTGGCACCGCATGTCCAGCACCCTGCTGTTGGGGCCAGGTCCAGCTGCCCAGGGGACTACCCCTTACCTCAGAATGTCCTCCCGTCACAGTCCTCGCAACCGGGACGCTCCCTGGGCATGACACGCATGGACAGCATCTCAGACTCCAGGCTGTACGAGAGTAACCCCATGAGGCAGCGGAGACCCCCACTGTGCCGCGAGCAGCATGCCAGCTGGGACCCGCTGCCCTGCGGCAGTGAATCCTATGGATACCACTCGTACCCCCTGAGTAACAGCCTGATGCAGCCGTGTTGTGAGCGGGTGATGGTCCGCAGCATGCCTGACAAGATGGAGCAGATCTGGAGGTCTCCGTGGGAGAACCCGCCTCAAGCCGAGCGCCATGTCATCCCAGAGCACCTGTACCAAACATACCGCAACCTCTGCAACATCTTCCCCGCTTTCGTGGTGCACTCTGTCATGGAGAAAAACCCTCATCTAACGGACCCACAACAACTCGCTGCTGTCATTGTCACGAAGCTGAGGTCTTGCCATTAAGTGTTTTTATTTTATTTTTGAAGCTACAATTGTCTGAATAGTATTAGTATTCTATATTTGAAGTTATTTGATTGTCATCAAAACAATTTCTCCTCATGAAATTCAGAAACCCAAAATCATTATAATCAAATGTAAGGGAAACTTTGACTGATGGTAAGATTATGTATTTGAATTTAAACGTAGCCATCTATCATTTGATACAGTGAGGAATTAGTTCACTATACCTAGATAATATTGTGCATATCTGACACTGATGTAAATACTATGTGACTTTGTTGTTTATTGTGCAATGATTTGTGGTAAAAGACAGAGGGAAGTGAGTGCAACCATACCTCAGAGCATGAACTTTGACATTTTAATGGCCTTATATCTGAATGACCTCACTTCTCCAGTCATTGTTTAATGGATTTCAATGAATATCCTAATGTTGTTGAGGTCAGTCTCTCTTGCTTTTTAAATGTTAAGCACTGTAAGTATTTAGAATTATATATATTTTCTCAATCTCACTTTACAAAGCTACTATTTTGGTAGAACTTGTGAGTGCACGTATATAAGCAAGCCAAACTAGAACTGGGAAAGATCAGACTTAAAACACCTGTGCTCATATGACACATGAAAGCCATTTCAAAGCTGCTGAAATAATGCCAAAAAGATAGATAATTGACCTTGTCATTATAAAGCGATTATAGTTTTGATGCAGACAATTGATTGGATAGTAGTGTAACATCACACCAGTGTTGTAAGCCTTTCCTATGGTATATTGTATGGCTTGCTGTGTTGATTAGTTACATTAATGTAACTGTGTTACATGGACATTATTGGGATCATTTTGAGCATGTGTATATATGATTGGGACCTGGCATGTGACTTAATGGCACAGAATGGCACTTCCATTGTGTCTAACATGACTTATTTGTATTTACTAAGGAACTGGTGAAGTCTCTTCGGCAAAATGCTTTAAAGAAAAGCATCCGTTTCCTTATTAATGCTGAGAGACAACCCATGTAAAGAAAACAAAAAAACATTTCTGAATGTTATTTGCCCAAAATAATTTTGGGGCTTTGTTGACTTTTGTTTTTTCATGAACTAAGAGCAGGCCATGTTGGGCCTGTTGTCTCTTCATGAGAAGGTGTGACACACTGCCTAAATGTTTCTTCCTGTGAAACACTCAGAATGCGAGGCTGCCGTCAGGGTTGTTTCTGGCATTTGGCTTACAGTTTGCGTGCCTATCTTTTCCCCTCACGTTTGAAAGGTTTCATTATGATGTGAAATGTGTTGGTTATAATATCATTTCTGAAGACTTATGGAATTGTTTCTTTTCTCAGTGAGTAAAATATGATCTGAAATCAAGGTCTTGGGCCATATCTAATGCACGTTAGTATTTTGTTTATTTTGACATGACGTGCATGTTTCATATTTTTGATGAGAGTAGAAGAGAGACCCCCCCCTCCCATTTTGAAGTGCCGCAAACAACAAAGCCTAAAATGTCTAGAAATGACCTTTGTTTGTTGATACAAATTGTATCTATTTCTTGATTGTAAAATATATTTATGAAATGTACAGTATCATTAAAAAAAGTTTTATTTAAGAAAAAAAAATACAATGCCATAATGTTTGTGACACTGTGTGTCACTGGGAGTAGCCCATTGGTATGTACTTTTTCCTACTGGGCACAGTAGTTTATTTACAGGGATACTTACGCGCTACATGGAAGTGCATAGATACCCTGTGTGCAGCTGTAAGCATTGTGTCCTTTCTCTGTATGTATTAATACTGAAATGACCACTCATTGTACAGTTTCAATGCGCTATTTAACTTGTTGCATCAATGTTTTTTGCTGTGTTGTAACCCAAGCAGCTTGGTAAAAAAATGTGACCCCTCTAACTTTTTAACCATATCTGCTCTTCCTGTGTTGATACCATCTATATTTAAATGTATTGACATTGACGTATTGAAAAACATGCCAAAACTGGTTAACTTTTAATTGCTGCACAGAAAACTGAATAGGTTGCAATGTCAGTCATATATGCTTGGGTTACGATACTTAGGGGGTTATTTATTAAATAAATACTTTAAAAAAAAATGTTGACCCACATAATACTATATTCAACTCTTAGGCTACTGCCACAGTAAAGCCGAGTGACGGTGTGTTAGTATGATTTAGTATTTGAGACAGCGTCAATTACCACTGATTGGACATGGGTAAAACCTGTGAAAAATATTTGATGGATAACCCCCTTTTTTGGTGACAAGATTATAACTATTGATTTGTGGTTTACTTTAGAAATCTGGCACTCTCACCAATGGCACTTGATCTAGCCTTAAGTATTTTAAAGCATGTGAGAGAATATTGATTTAAATTCTATTGTTTCAAATGAGAAATTGTATTTTTGCTGTGAGCCTTTGTAATTACATTGAATTTACAAGATAGGCCTGTTTGCGATGACTGACTGATTTCAGTCTGATATTGGTGGTCTGAGCAACTTGCAGTTGATTTTGTTGGAATTGAACACAGCAGATAGATGTTTGAAAAACTAGATATTTCCAATGTGTAGATTAACCTTGAATTGTGTTCTAAATATATCAGCTTACCTGAAATGGTAGATTCTCATACACCCACAATATAAATTCTCAGGTACTATGAGATTTACAGCAAAAACAATATTGATGTGTGCTATTATGAATGATAAATGCGCTTACAAAGTCAAATTTGTGAATTAGTGCAGCTCTCATGTCCTAAAGTTAAATTGAACTGTCTTGTATTGTGGTTTTGCAATGTAAAAGGGTTATAAGAGTGAGTTGACAACTAGGCTGTGTGTTATGAGCTGCAGTAGTTTGTTCTATTCTATGTTGAATTAAATGCATTGCTTTTAAAATTGTTTTAAGTGACAAAACAATTACCAAAAGACAAAACATGAACTCTTTGGGTCTGTTGGCTCAAACAAAATGTAAGTCTCAATGACGAAGTGTTTGTTTCCTCAAATAAAGCAAGACTATGTTTATACAGTGTTATTTTGTTGGCCGTGTCAAGTGTTCTCTTTCAGATGTCCAACGGAATTTTGATATTCTACAGCAGTCCCCCATCCAAGGGCCAGCAGAGGGGTTCAGATGGCTGCTGAAACTAGTCACCTTTGTAATAAGAACTTGTAAGTAAGAATTTAAATGGTACTGTGTCCTGTGCATGTGACAAACTTTGATTTATTTGTGCCACACACTAGATTTCCAGAACACTGTTCTGACTGACTATAAATTCATAAGAATTAGCCAATTGTAATTGGCATAACAGGGATTCAGGAACCTTCTGTTTGCAAGTAAGATGGAATTTAATATTTAAATCAAAAGAACGTGATACAATGTCTTGGGTACTCTAAGTAATTTTATTTGCCACGTGCCTTTGCTGGAAGAAAAATAAAATAAATGCTTTTGGCATGTCAGAGCGCTTACAAAACAATGTGTTTGCAGATGAAGATCAATGACAGTGAAGGCCTTTATTTTACAGTATTGGCATATTTGTTTAAAACAGTTGCAGGCCAGCTTTCAATTTGCTGATGTCATTGTGTGTCCAGAGAAGCCCATCCGTGGTGACTCTGTGTGGCATTGAGACACTGGAGAGATTAAGAGAAACATTACTGATCAGATTAAGTATCATTGCTTAGTGATGGTTGAACTTACTTACTCATACTTTTTATTTCTATGGATGCCTACAGATATATAGTATAACTTTATTTTGTTTCTTACCCTGCATGCGCATTGTGCTGAGTGGCATTCTCCATTTCCACCTGCTGGTCAAACACCATAATGGTAGAGAAGTTATCTACCATTAGGCAGGAAGGGTCCTCTGACTGGCCTGGAACTTTCCCAAGAGAATAGTTCTTCCACTGGACTTTGTCTAAACAGGTGAGAAAACAAACCTATTTAGATCAAATGTTATATTCTAATGAAATATTGTGGAATCAGATGATCAGATTCATGTTCTGCAAATTGGCATGAGAACTGAACTGACCTGTGCAAACTTGCCAGGGAGAACCCCTGAGTTCTGCGGCCCTCTCGGCCAGGACATCTGGGCTTAGGTGCTCTTGGAAGTCCTCGGTCCTCTCTGGCAGGGCCTTGCGTGAGTCAGACACGGTTCCTGGGTGCATCATGTAGACCTGGCGTCTGGACTGCACCCGCAGCCTCTCATGCAGGCTCTCCAGGGTGTAGATACCGCTAGGCTGGCCTGAGTGGTCCATGGGAGGATCACACCCTGAGTCTGCCCCCTGAGTGTAGATACTGCTCAGTCTGAGTAGCTTCTGTCGGGTGTCCAAGGGCATCGGATGTTCCATGTCCTCCAGGATCCTAAAAGTTCAAACAGTAAGTCATTTTCAAACATAATGGCAAATTATATTTCATAAGCTGGTACAACACAGTAGAGAACACAGTAAGTGATGTATGTACATTATGAAGTCACTTACTGCTGGAGCAGGTGAGGTGTGGCCACGCAGGGAGCATTCAGACATGCTGCAAGGAGTTGCTGCCACCTCAGCTGGATGCGTTTCATAAAGATCTTGTCCTTCAGTCTGGCTTTCCTCTGGATTTTCGATTCATAATGGTATTCATTCTCTGTAGAAACAAAATTAATCCACATCAGTAAATCCAGCACAGTTTTGTATTTACATTGAGTTATTGGGGTAGAAAATGATCGTACTGTTGGAGTTGCAGAGGATGACCTCAGAAATCCACCCAGCGATGTAGAATGATCTGTGTTTCTGGTCGTCTTCAGAGAGCTGCTGCAGCTCCACAAACAGTTTCTCCAGGAGGAGATGAATGAAGAGCTGAGAGTTGAGATCCTTCAGGAGGGGCAGCCAGAAACGCAGGACAACTCGAGGAAGGTGGGGAGCAGTGGGGTCTGCATCTTCAAAAACAAAGGCATTCTAGTCACTCAGGGAAGTGTATGGCTTACAGTATTTTTAACATGTTCCCAGTCTTACAACATCTGTTAATAAAATCAACATGGGATTTACACACACTTATTTTAAGAAATGTATTGGGAGGAAATCTACCTAATCCCAGTCTTACCTGAGTTGTCGACACCAAGTGACACCAGTTGTTCAATGGTTGGAACCATGAATCCATCCTCAATCAATGCATCTGTTAGTATTTCACTATATGGGAAAAAGAACAATGAGGGCCCGGAGCGTTGCTATTTAAATTACGTTATTCTTGTGGAATACAATCGGATGCAGTTTGTGGATTTGACAATCACTGCAATACCAATAAATGTGTTAACTGACCTAGACTCTAGGGCAAAGTGCTTGATCTGGGCAAGGATCCAGCTCATGTCTGCAGAGGGTTCTGGCCACAAGCTCACCTGTTTGTCCTCCTCTAGAAATCCTTCAAACGTCTAAACAAAAGAAAAGAGTAATGACCACCATACGCTATAAACATTTCTGGCAGTAGAGAAAACCCAATCACTCAAGAGTGATGTCAATAACAAAATGCCTATCTTGAGAGGCCCTCATTTATAGATGGAGGAGATGCTGTGCAGACTAGAGAACAGACGTCTTCACCCTCTAATATAGTGGGTTGAGTTGAGTGGGCAAGTCTCACAATCATAGGAAAATTATTACGTGGTTATAAATTGTGATTAAATGTTATTTCTTGGACTTCCCACAACCATATCGTCCTTGATGTTGATTATGCACGATTCACATACATTTCTGACGTACATGGCATACAGTGCAAATAAACCTAACAATCCTGCTGTTAAGGGATTTCACAAATCAATATGAAAATGTAACAAACAAACGGCAAAGGGTAATGCAAATACCTGAAACTGCTCCTTTTCAAAAGATATCAATAACTCTCGTGCCTTCTCTGGAAAAAAAAAAAAAGCTGTTTTAAAAACCGTTTGAAAATGTAACTCGGTAATAAGCGGCGTCTAATGTGTTCAAATGTTTCCAACTTACTGTAGGATTCAATTTCTTTTTGTCTGGTGATGAGCTCATCCTCCTGTCTCTGAAGCTCCTCTTCTCCATCCTCCCCCTCTGACTGGGAGTCCCAGTTCTCAGCCAGCCCACTGCCCAGCTGCCTGGACCAGTACTCCTGCTGAAGCCACTCCAGCACAAACTTACAACCTGCAACATAGAAAAGACATCAACACAACTAAGAGTAAGATCACTGCAGAAAGTCCAAAGTCAATGGAAAGTAGGAATGATATCATATTGTTATTGAGGATGATGAGGATAAAAACCCATGGTCTCGGAGATTATGAAATTCTTAAGAGAAAAATAAATCTGTTTGTTCATGATCATGCTCACCCTTGCGACACCATTTCAAGGTAGGGAGCTTGCGGTGGGTAATGTCATGTCTGAGGTTTACAATCCACTCAGGGATCTTCAACTATTAAAAAAGCCATTGGAATAATAAATACATGTTTTTATTATATCACCTGTATAGTGAGGTCCCCCAGATGACATGATCATTTCATGTGTAGTGAGCAGAGGAAAATGTAATATTAGATTTATTAATCATGATGCAGGAATTACATATTTTTTCAATTACTCACATTGCTGGCTAGCCTTCTGAGGGGACGAGCAATTTTCCCCTGCTGACGCTCTGTGATTAAGTTGACAAACCTATTGAGAAAAATATCAATCAAGCCAATAGAGGAATCAATAAAACACGTTTTTTATTTTATACACAGTACCAGTCAAAAGTTTGGACACCTACTCATTCAAGGGTTTTTCTTTATTTTTACTATTTTCTACATTGTAGAATAATAGTGAAGACAAACACTATGAAGTAACACATGGAATCATGTAACCCAAAAAGTGTTAAACAAGATTCTTCAAAGTAGCCACCCTTTGCCTTTGACAGCTTTGCACACGCTTGGTATTCTCTCAACCAGCTTCACGAGGCAGTCAACTGGAATGCATTTCAATTAACAGGTGTGCCTTGAATTTCTTTCCTCAATACGTTTGAGGGAAACAGTTGTGTTGAGACGAGGTAAGGGTGGTATACAGAAGATAGCCCTATTTGGTAAAAGACCAAGTCCATATTATGGCAAGAACAGCTCAAATAAGCAAAGAAAAATGACAGTCCATCATTACTTTAAGGCATGAAGGTCAGTCAATCCGGAAAATGTTAAGAACTTTTAAAGTTTCTTCAAGTGCAGTCGCAAAAACAATCAAGCGCTATGATAAATGGTTCTCATGACCGCCACAGGAAAGGAAGACCCAGAGTTACCTCTGCTGCAGAGGATATTCATTAGAGTTAACTGCACCTCAGATTGCAGACCAAATAAATTATTCACATGGTTCAAGTAACAGACATCTCAACATCAGCTGTTCAGAGACTGCGTGAAATCAGGCCTTCATGGTCGAATTGCTGCAAAAGAAACCACTACTAAAGAACACCAATAAGAATAAGAGACTTGGTTGGGCCAAGAAACACGAGCAATGGACATTAGACCGGTGGAAAGTCCAAATTTTAGATTTTTGGTTCCAACCGCTGTCTGTGAGACTGCAGGCGAACCACAGCATTCTGCAGCGATATGCCATCCCAACTGGTTTGCACTTACTGGGACTATCATTTGTTTTTCACCAGGACAATGACCCAACACACCTCCAGGCTGTGTAAGGGCTATTTGACCAAGAAGGAGAGTGATGGAGGGCTGCATCAGATGACCTGGCCTCCACAATCACCCAACCTCAACCCAATCGAGATGGTTTGGGATGAGTTGGACCGCAGAGTGAAGGAAAAGCAGCCAACAAGTGCTCAGCATTTGCGTGAACTCCTTCAGGACTGTTGGAAAAGCATTCCTCGTGAAGCTGGTTGAGAAAATGCCAAGAGTATGCAAAGCTGTCAAGGCAAAGGGTGGCTACTTTGAAGAATCTAAAATCTATTTGGATTTGTTTAACACTTTTTTGGCTACCACAATTCCATGTGTTTTATTTCATAGTTGATGTCTTCACTATTATTCTAAAATGTAGAACATAGTAAAAATAAAAACCCTGGAATGAGTAGGTGTCCAACTGTTGACTGGCACTGTATATACACACATCATTGATTGCAACAGTATGCTGCCACATGAGAAAATGTAACAATGGACCTGACTCGTATGAGGACATTTAAACATGAAAAAAAGCGATTCCAACCTCATGAGTGCTGTTCCATAAAGCAAGACCAGGTCGTCAGCGTCAAGTTTTCCTGATCTGTCAAGTATTTGACATCTGACCAGGTCTGCTGTGCTTTCTACAGCGATGGGAGTGTTGTGGGCAAATCTGAAAAAATAAATCAAATTATGTGAATATTTTTCATCCAGGAACGCCTTTGTCCACCAGAAAACAGCAGTGGTGGGTTGGACACGAACTAACGTTAGCTACAAGCTAAGCTAACACCAACTATTCTGCAATTATCTAGCTAACAAAATAGTAATTATGCAACAGGAAAACATTATCTGAAGATCAAATACGTGTATGCCTTACCTGCCCTTCCATGCCGATATTCGGTGTAATGCATACTTTTGTAAAGCACAATCCTTTGAGTACAGATACTCGAGCACCTGGTCCCATTCTGCTTTGTTGATCCATGCAACTACATGGCCCTTTTTCTCTGTTGTTTTTTTCTTCATATTTACCAGCTAAAGAAACGACAGTAAGACAATTAGAGACAAACAGTTTTTACCTAGTTGATTTAGCTCTAATGCAAAACATGTAGCTAGTTAGGCTAACCAAAATGGAATGTTCCAATGCTAACCTACCAACACCATCCACAGACTAGAGTGGGGTCGGTTAAATGCAACACCAAGAAACGGATACCGCGCAGAAATGTTCCGCTATTGCACCCGCCAAATTATAATGCTATAAATAGAAAAAACAACGAAATAATAAGCAAATAGTTAATAGTTAACAGTTAACAGTTGACATCTAGTCTGCCATTCAATCATACAATTATAGTGTGTAATGTATTGTCATAGGCTCCTTTTGGGTGTTGCGCATGAATGTAGGCTAAAGCCTTACTCAAAGATGGCTTCCCCCCCTCTTGTAGGCCCGCAGATAAAATAAAAACAAAAAATAACATTTTGTTTGGAACTCAGTCGGGGTCTCTACTTACTGATGAGAGGTAGAATGCACAAAGTTCAATTTCGACATTTGGTTGTGCATCAGCAGTTTTTCTCTCATGTCAGTCACTGGCAGTCACTCAATTAGCCCATGTCATCAAAACATTTTTAGATAGTTGGCTAGACGAATTTACCTATCTAAACTTGAACTTGTAGTAATCATGGTCAAATTACCGACCAGGGGGCCCTCATTGATTTTGTTTGTCACTCACTCAGATCCATATTAAAAACGGCAAACATGTCTCTCCAACCTATGGCAAAATTACTAGAATTGCATGGAATTAGTTATAAAATTGCAAAATCTTCCCTCTGCCTCGTGGCAATATGTGTAGAATTGCAGCATATTTTATTTAAAACTGCAACATGTCCTCTACGCCCAATGGCAAAATGTGTAGAATTGCAGGAAATGAACTCTAAAACGATGTCAAGAAATGTTTTTGTTTAGGGCCCCCAAAATCCTAGAGCCGGCTCTGACTGCATGCTTGGGTATGCAGACCCTCGAGTCACTGCAGCCCCTTGAGTTCAGATTTGTTGTGGCCCCCACCCCCATAAAAGTTGCCCATCCCTGGCCAAACTTATTGTGAATTATAACTTATCTTTATGGACAGGAAATCAAATGTATTGTAAGCTACTTTTTTGTACAGTTTAGCTTACTGGTATAAAAATGTGGCTTATATTTGTATGCATCGTGACAGGCCTTTATAGTAGACCTTGGCCTATCCTATTTCTGTAATTATTTCAGTAGCTGTCCATATACAGTAGGTTGTCCATGGGTCAGGGGAAGTGGAATGAGGCTATTTCTGTCTGGATTCCTTTTGAATGGATATCAATGATGCATTAGCGTACACAAAATGCACATCATTTAAATGGTGATTGATTGGAAGTTGTGTCAGACCGTGTCATTAGAAAAAACTCGTCTCAGGTTCAATAATTGATTGGAAAAATACATCTGCTTTATATTTATTCGATCATTAGCCTATAAAATATAGTTCTGACTAGGTGTTTGTTGAAAATAATATGCAATGGCAATTTTAATCAAATATGCCTAACCACCCTATCCGGTGCGCCTGTCCCAAACAGTGTGTTACCTTCAAAATTGTATTATAACTTAGATTGAAAAACTGGAGTGAAATCAAATGTCGCTACTGACAGTAGCCTAGCTATATGCTTATGGTATGCGGGAAATTACCTATATCGGAATTTTGTGGGGTATCCCGGCTTAAATTTCAAGTCCAGGAATTTAGTTCAGCTGCTCACGTTCAACTGGAGCTTGACAAAGGAATAACGGGTCATTGAGAATACAGGCGGAGTCTGCTGAAAAACTCATTTTAGTATGTCTTCATTGGGCTGGGTGTGGTTTTTCAGTCACCGTTCCGTTAGCAGGAAATTAAGCTCTGGGCCACCACTTTGAGGCGATACAAAGAAAATAGGAAAATACGAGCAATTTGAAAAGTTTGAAATCAAAGTTTAACTGAACTTGACGGACGATTTTCAGATTGTGCACTTTATCTAATGGACACAAGTTTTTGTTGACTCCATTGTTGCTACCATCCAATTCCTGACATCAGTGACTAAGGACAGATAACTGCGAAAATGCCGAAGACGGTGAGTAGCCTTTATTCGTGTGTGGGACCAGCTTTAAAAAAATTATGTTTACATAGAAATAAGACAAAACGCTATCTCTGGTCAAAATGTAGCTTTCCAACTTGTTGTCTTGTTTGGTCGTGAAAGATAATTTAGCCCATGACAGGCTATAAAGTAAAATGCTTGAATTGATATCCTATAATTCTTCGAAAGCATCTCTTTGGCAGATTTAACTCAGTTGGGCTACTGAATGTGTCTGACGTTGTATAGCCTATGTAGAGCCATATAGGTTCAGAAAAGGTTTAGCGCCCCTCAAATGAATGAAAAGTGTATTTTAAAGCATGTATTTCATATAGGGCAGGACGCTTTAGCCTATATTTTTTTCTCCAGCATCCCCTAAACTTGTTTTATTACCGATTACAAGGAATTGATACAATGTTGCCCAACGTTCTTTTTTGTTAGGCTACCCTAGGTTTGTGTCTATCCTATGAACCGTTATTTTGTGGCAAGCTATGCGCCATCGGCAATCCCCCGTTCCTTGGAACGTGATTGGCTTTTGAATGAACGTTCAAGAAGTTGAATAGACCAGCGTTGGGTTCATATCAACTCGATCCCTATTCATGAATAATTATGTCAGACATTTTAAATGTTATTCAAATGTAGTCTATAGACTACATTAACGCGTCACCGGGCCCAATTCATATCAATGTGGCCTATTAGTGTTGATTTTGTTTGCTGTAGGCCTACTGGGGGTTCCCATGGCCCATTCGATGACGTTGTGTTTGTCTTTGTGGTACCCCGTAGTACAATAGCTAGCCTATGCACTCTTGCAACAGTGGACTACCATGTTAGCCTGTCCTATAGGCCTGCTATTGAGTGATGGAGGTTAGATCACTTGCATTGTGCTCTATCAAAATATAGGCTATTCTAGGAGGTACAGTATCTAGAAATGTAGGTTCTTAACGTTTGATCTAAAGTTTGATCTAGAATACCAGGCCTGTGTGATTTAGATATTTGCTATATTTATTAAATATTTTTTATTTGACCTTTATTTACCTAGGCAAGTCAGTTAAAATAACAAATTCTTACGAAATATTTTTACCTTGTCACCTCCGAGATTCGATCTTGCAACCTTCCGGTTACTAATAGTCAAACGCTCTAACCACTAGGCCGCCCAATATAAGAGCCCAGATCAGTTCTGTTGATGTTAAATAGCATTGCATTTGTAATTTATTTGATTTCTACGTTATCTTAATCAAGTATTTACTACAAATTAGGAACAATTAATAAACCACTCTCTATAGCATCATATTTTAGGTCAGAACGTCAGACATGAGGATTTGAAAAATATGTTTTGCATAATAAGAATCAGTCACTGAGATCAAATGCACCCCAGGTAATGACAGTAAAATAATGTGCAGTATTGTGACATTTAGCTTTTAAGAATCAATTGTGAACTCATGAGAAGATTATAGTTGTCTTTATTTTAATCTGTATTTATGTATTAACATGTCTTTTCACAGCAGTCATCCATGTGTCCCCCTACCATTAGTGTAGGCTTTGGCTGTGCTTCTTTTGGCAATTTTACAGCTTCCCAAGGAACTGTAATCTAGTGACTCAAGGTTTCTAAGATTGCGTCAGTTACTTTCTAGCCATTTCCTGGCCTGCAGTCTCTTGACGCTGCCACTGAAAGCCTTATTTGGTGTTTCACAGCACAGACTCCCCCTTCTCCGTCCTGCGCAACTGCATGGTCCTCAGCCAGTGTTTCAGCATTTAGGTTTTTAAGCACTTCTACAGGCCACCCCATGTCAGACACCAAATTGACTCCTGTCTCATTTCCCAGATAATGTCATAATACATATATTATGATATGCTATTTTACATCAATCAATTTTATTATATTCATAAGACCCTCTCATCACTAAAAAGGTACTTGCAGTCTGGTTAATTTTATTTCAGATGTACCTTTAGACTCTAGAACTCTACACATCACTAATAAATGTGTTATTCAGTGATGTTGCTTTCCTTCAGAACTACGATATTCTAATCAACAGCAATTTCTACTTACTACGGTCCAGTGAAGTGAAATACTATATTGGCATGAGTATAATTTTGTTAGTTGAAAAGCCTTAGTTCTTCACAAACAACAAATAACAGAACCAAGTGAAGTGGAAAGTCCAGTGGTATGTAAGAAAGGGATTAAGCAGCTCTGTAAACGCACATAGCAGAGCTGAGATTAACAATTTGTAATAAACTAAGCTACAGGTGGTAGAGTGTATGAAAGGCAGAAATAATGCGAACCTTTGGGGGCTTCAGCCCGTAAATGGAGGGTAACTGTGCGGCTGCTCTGAAACATCTCTCTGGCTGCAGAAAACCAACCAGTGAGTTGTCTTTTGTTGTTGTTTTGGTGTGTTTTTGAGTTGATTTAGATGAGGTTTGTTAAAAACCTTGTTTTTACATAGGATCTCACCCTAGGTTAACATAAATCACTGCACTATTACTACGTTGGTAAGTGAACAGTAATGATTGTGATAACGACCTTATCAATTTGTACTGATAAGTGGTTGCTTTAAGGTGTTTGAATACAAAGGAGCTGGCATTATCTGCGATTCATGAACCTGATTTGAAAAAGGGCAAGTCATAGTACAGTGAGTTTAACTAATTTGAAACTAATATAAGACTCGCAAACACATTCAATCTGAAAAAAATATCAACATAATTGAAATTCTTGTATTGATTCTGAAAAACTGTCTATAGTGGAAGTTTATAACATTTTGGCTCTACGGTGAGTAGCATTAGCAGTTTGAGGCTAACCTCATTCTCAGAATTAAAGCCAGAGAGCTTTTAGTTCTACATTAGTGCCTGTGGCTCTAATCTTCCTGTTCATGATTTTGACCTAAAAACATACTATGAATACTTTTCTAATTGATTGTATTCAATTTGTGTATGCGAATATGTTTGTGAATGGTTAACATTCACCTCCAAAACAGATAAAAGTATGTGTGACCAACAATCTAACAACATAGTATAAGAATTATCCATCAGTTCCTGATTTCCACATATTTATGATTTTTAAATCCCCTTCAAAGTGTATTTCAATCAGATGTCTTGAGGGGATGCAGTTGAAGGAGGTATTCCAAAATTTTGGAAAGAGAATTTGGAAAGTGGAAAATGTCACTTCATTTTTTCCTAGTGATTGGTGTCCCAGTTTATAATAATTTGTGTACTTTACTGAAATAGTCTATAGCTAAGATTTGTTATAGCTTTGTTTGCTCCTCAGTATGACCCAACACCCTTTACAAGACAGAAAAGGCATTGAATGGTCCCAAGACAGAATGGAAACATTAACATTGGTGATTTTGTAGCACATACAGATTAAACATTATAGTCTTAAAGGAGGCCTGTGTAAAGGCCTTTGTAGACTGTACAATTTTAGCCGTCTTATGCCACGATTTTGCTGTCCCAGACAAAATTTCCACGTCGTGGGCAAATTCTTATGTCGGAAACAATTGTTCGGATGTCTTGGCTCGTTCAGTGTGGCATGGTCTAGGTCTGCCAATTAAGTATCACTACATGCGGTCGTAAACTTTTTGCCTTCATCGTGTAGTGTGGCTGGCGTTACGAGCCGATCCCGATGACTGACCAATAGTAACACCGCCAATATTGTATGTACACAATAATACGATTAGTGTAAATAGTCAGATTAATATAATAGTTAGATTTAAACGTTTACATGCTGTGCAAGAATAACGATTTCCCTAATGATCTTGTTTACATGATATCTGCGCTGCTGGCACATGCGCAGATCAAATACACCGCTGAAGCCTTGCAAGTCAATCGCAGAATGTGACGACAGAACTGAAGGAAATCAAACAATCTTTTTTTTTTAAACCTTTATTTAACTAGGCAAGTCAGTTAACAATTTTTTTTCTCTCAATGATAGCCTAGGTTATCATTGAGAGATTGCTTGGGGATTTAATTTTGTAACCTTCCGGTTACTAGTCCAACACTCTAACCACTAGGCTACCTGCCACCCCTAGGTTGATAGCCTTCCTCCAAGGTACTCGTCTATGTATTACATTTTCAGGAATCAGCCACAACACTGTCCTTGGTCCTGTTACTGAGAGTGATGTTTTGCTGCTATTCTAATAATAGTGTGAAAAGTGTTCTGAGCTCTAGCCATGCGATACACACCCTTACCAGGCAGAACTGCCCATTCGTAGTTCTTTTTTTCCTGTGTGAGATTAACTATTTTTACCCAGGAAAGGCACTTCTTAACAACCCTTGACTGGTAGCCAAGGACCTGTTGGCCTGAACTACACAATGAAATAATGTCTAATCAGTAGGCTATGTATGTGTTAAGCAGTTCATTTGGTTGACTGGGAAAATAAAGTATAGTGTTTAGAGAAAATATAAAATTGGTATGATTTAGGGCAGTGGTTCCCAACCTTTTTCAGTTACTGTACCAGCAACAACATTTTGGTCTGCCTGAAGTACCCCCTCATGTGCATTTTACCAGTAAGCCTATGGTCACGAGTCTTCTCAAGTACCTTCTGTAGATAGGCCAAGTACCCCCAGGGGTCCTAGTACCCCTGGTTGGGAACCATTGATTTAGGGGATTCATCAAAACAGTGATGCAAATAAATGTTTAACATGGTGACAGAGGCACAATGTGGGACTTACATGCAAATCTACTCTCAATGTCTTACTGGATCTTGTAAATTAGTGTCATTTAACAAATCTTAGTCACTGAAATTAGATTCAACTCACATTTGCGGTGTGGCTCAGTTCATAGTTAGGGTAAATCATAAAAGGAATAGCTACGGTGTTAAAGGCTTTGGGGTTTTGATCTACTTCGTTTTCGAGGTTGGTTCTGTTTGGGTGTGGCTTTCCCAGATTGGATGAGTTGCACCTGTTGCCTTGTTAAACATGTTTAAGTTTCACCTGTGCTGGCACAGGTGATATTTTAGCGCTGCAGAGCCTATGTGCCAGTTGGCATGAGGCAAATCTAGTGGGTGTCCATGGTGGGTGTGTGTTAAGACTCGAGTTTGCTTGGCCAGCATTCAGTAGGTACCCCCATGGATGCCTTTCAGAATCCATTTTAAAACCCCACTTGGTTTCGATTTGTTTGTGAATGATTCATTTGTTAGTTCCCTTTTCATGTTGAGCGAGGATTTTTGGTTGGTTATTGGGGTTAACAAAATGGGGGCTCAGCCAGGAAGGATCATTGTTTCCTATGAGTATGGTAGTCACTCTAATCACCTCTGAAGTGTTACTGTGCCCAGATATTTGAGTTTTCAAAATACACTTTTGTTGTAGCGTTTGTCACTGACAACCACTCAAATGGGTTATAAAATTGGTGAAATCAGTGGAAAGTTGCATAAAAACTCACACTGTAAATAAAAATAAATATGGACTTTTATTTGCAAGCATTTGTGGGGAACCCTACTTGGGAGGTACTGGATAAAATGTACAAAAGCGAATCTGCTCATCATTGCAAAGCATTATGTGACAGTGGCAACTGCCGATTCAAAAGCACTAGTCAAAGAGTTAATCACTACTGTTTTAGTGGAAGAGGAAATCCTCGTGGAGAGGGAGGATGATGAGAAGGGTCCTACGGATGGTGGAATACACCCCGTAGAGGTGCAACTGTGAGAGGTAGAACTAAAGGCAAGATTGAAGCAACAGAGATTAGAGTTCGAGCACACCATTCAGTTAAAACAGATAGAACTGGAGGCCACCAAAGCAGCACCAGAAGTGGATGCCCTCACAATCAAGTCAGGCCATGATCCTCCACCCTCAACAGAGTTTGATCTTGGTCGGCTTGTACCGCCTTTCAATGAAAAGGAGGTGGAGGTATATTCTACTATGAGTGGATTGCCACGTCGCTAGAATGGCTGCGCAATATCTGGTCCTCCTCTACAAAGTGTTTTTGTGGGAAAATCTCTGAAAGTGTACGGTGCTTTATCTCTTGATCAGAGGTCAGATTATGACACTGTTAAAGCTGCTATCCTTCTGGCTTATGAGTTGGTCCCAGAGGCATACAGACAACAGTTCGGTAAATTACGAAAGACATTAAAAAGCCATGTTGAATTCTCAAGGGAACCAGCATGTCTTTTTGATCGGTGGTGTTGTTCTCAAGAGGTCAAGGTCCTTCAAGAGTTAAAGGCACTCCTACTACTCAAGTAGTTCAAGAATTGCCTTCACGAAAGGGTTGCTACCTACATTTATGAGCACAAGGATCTCACTCTTGAGAAAGATGCAGTCCTTGCAGATGAGTTTGTGTTGACACATAAAACTACCTTCACAAATAAAGCGCCCCGTTAGTTATCCCTACACAAAAAGCAATCTAGAGAATTTTAAGGTTTAAGTATTTTCTGCAGTGCCCAAAGACAAGGCAGAAAACTTGTGCTTTGTATCCGCCAGTTTGTCATTACTGCCGTGACAAAGGACACATTGTCTTTGTGTCCTAAGTTGAAACAGAAAAATGAGAGAGAAAAACTGTTTCTTCTTGTGGGACCACTCCAGCCCGTTAGGTCTCTGGCTGGGACTGGTTTATCGCCTAAACAAGGTTTTGGATTATATGTGTAACCAGTTGCTGAAGCGTCAGACAAGGACAAAACACCCTCGTCTTCTGCGAGACACTTGGGCAGTCCAACCTTTTATATTTGAAGTGTGTTTTGCCTTTGTCTGACACTTCAGCAACTTGTTACAGTGTGTTTGCTCAAGGCATGAAGATGGATTGCATGGAAGTTCCTTTGTATAATGTGGAACTCGAGTCTGGTCTTGTTACTGGGTCCGTCATCGTTGGAGTGAGGCCTAGCATACTGGTGAAGAGGGTCTCTTTCATTTTGGGCAACGATTTGGCTGGAGGGAAGGTTGTGCCAAATCCTGTTATTTATAAAGGAACCAAGAGTAGAGGAACCTGATGGGTTATCAGAAATGTACCCTAGAGTGTTCCCAGCATGCGCGGTTATATGTGTTATGTCAAACAAGATTGCCAAGAGCAAGTCTAGTGTTCAGGAGGATGTCAGTGATCCCAACATGTTTCATCTGTCTGAGACATTTATGTGTGGTCCTGATTTCGCTATACCTCCTGAGCTGACCTCTCCTTTGAAAACCCTAAAGTTGAGCAAGTTTGTAGGACCTCTGAAAGAGAGAGGGTCCATACAGTTGACACTTCGATGTCTAGAAAGCAGCTGATTGCTGAATATAGTAAAGATGTTTTCCTCTCTCCTTTTTTTGCTGAGATACGTCCAGAGGAGGAGTTTGATGAAGTTCGTGTGGGTTACTTTGACAGAGACGGTATTGTGATGAGAAAATGGCGTTCCCACGTCACAACCGGGCAAGACGATTGGCTCAGTGTATTTCAAATTGTCGACGAGATACTGAGGTTGGCGATGGTAGTATGGCAGGCCATCTTGGGGTCAACAAGATGTATGACCGTATCTTGCGTAACTTCTTCTGATCTGAAACGGGATGTTGTGGCTTATTGTAAATCTTGTCACATTTGCCAGTGCACAGGCAAACCAAACCAAACTGTAAGCTGCAAAGGTGCCAGTTGCATCTTTGCAGCCTATTCCTGCTTTTGATTAACCTTCAGCAGGGTTCTGGTGGACTGTGTTGGTCCTTTGCCCAAAACAAAGAGTGGTCACCATTTTCTTCTAACCGTTATGTGTGCTGCCACTCGTTTCCCTGAGGCAATTCAAATGAGGAAAATCCCGAGAGGAAATTTACTACGGATATTGCGGGAGTTTCCCCTTGAAATCCGTAGTAAGGACAACTTTGTTGCCGATTTTGTTTTTCAAGGGTTGGCAGTCATAAGTTTGGTTTGTGTTTAGCCAGTGTGTATCCTGGCTTTTGTTTTGACCGCACGTTTTGCCGTATTGGAGATTATTTTTGTTTTGTTTGGGCTTGTCCCAAGGGGATGAGTACTAGTAAGGTACACAGATCGAGATTTTCCCTCTGTTCTCAAAACTTTTGAGTTTTAGGCAGCTATTATATATATATATATATATATATATATATATATATATATATTTACAAATATGAAAAATATAATATAATTTTTTTGTGCCTGTTTTGTCTTGTACAATAGACTGGCAGCAAATACCACGTTTTTATTAGAGAAGGCGATTCATTAAAGTAGTGTCGCATTTAAGTTGATCTTGTTCTGGAATGGGAGTTTTTTTCTGTTGGTGGTGAGCAAACTTGTCCAACAAATACATGGTATATATTTGTTGTCTTAAGAGGGAAGATGTTATAGGCTTTGGGATTTCGACTTCGAGTTTGGTTCTGTTTGTGGCTTGCCCTGATTGGAATCATCCTTGTTGGTCAGGATGTGTTGCACCTCATTAATCACCTGCTGGCACAGGTGATATTTAAAAGCTGCAGAGCCAGTGTTCCTGTTGGCATGAGAGATGTTGGAAGAGCTAGACTGCTGTTTAACACTCCTGCTTTAAGTTTAATACAACACCTTTTATTTTGTCGCCATTTGGTTTGATTGACGTTTATTTTCACTCCCTAACCTAAGTTGGCGTGTGTTCTTTTCTTTTAGTTTATCAAGCAAATCTAGGGGAGCATCGATTGTGGGTGTATATTTAAGACCCTAGTCGAGGTTGATTGGTCAGCATTCAGTGGATCCCTTTCAGAACCCATTTTAAACCTCCACCTGGTTTTGTTTCGTTTGTCAGTGACTCATTTGTTAGTTACCTTTTTATGTTGAGCAACGATTTTTGGTTGGTTATTGGGAAACGTGACAATGGCAATAGACAGTTATTGGCCCTAACTTGTTTACAAACATAAGTTATCGGTATAGCCTGCAAGTGCACGTAAAGCTTAATTTCACTGGTAGAAGTTGCCGGAACATGGAAAGAGGAAATGAAACATTCAGCTAACCACTCCCTAGAAAACTGGGCCTTCATTTTGTGTGAAATAAAAAGTTGATTTATTAATCTCTCCCCTACAACGTTAGGTAACACCTTTGAGATGTGTCCAGATCTTGTTTAGTCATACATTTTAAGAAAACAAGGAACTCAACTATGCACTGTTAAGTGGCATAGAATTGGTTTGAGAACCAACCATGTTAAATGTTTGTACTAATTACTTGTAGATGGTTGAATGTGTCTGGGTCATTTGTGAAGCCTAAATTAGGTTAATGTTCATAGTAGTTAGCTCCTGCTCCTACAGGCCTCAGTCCAGTCACAGCTCTACTCTACAGCCCTCTACTCTGTGTGCCGCATCAGTCCAGCCACTCCAGTCTGCTCTGTGCTGCCGGTGATGACAGGAAGTGGCAGGGTGACAAGTAGACTAACCAGCAAATGGGGCCTGCTGACACAAAGGGGAAAGAACGCAGCCCTAATCAGCCACACAGCTGGGAAATAAAGCATGCCATTGTGGCTCAGCTCAGGCGTGGGCCTCAGCCCTGCTCAGTTATTCCCCCCCACACACACACTCATGTCATCTCTGAGAGGACAGAACATGGAGCCATGTCAATATAGCTTTATTAATCACTCACAGCGTGAGATGGAAATATGTTTAGGGTGCACAGCAGGAGGAAGCTTGTATACCACGAGACAGGCAGCATACACTCATTTGTTGCATTCCTTTTATGGGCATATTCCATTTGTTTCTAATTCATACTGGCTGTAAAACTGCTGTGAGTGTTGGGCCATGATGTAGTGGTCTAAAGACTGAGGTATCCAGGATGGCTAGCTCATCAGGTTTTGTATGCCTGCTGTTATATAAATCATTCTAGAAATAAGGCTACTTTTCCTAATTCCACTTTTGTAATTACAAAAATAGCAGAACTTGCAATTACAAAATGATCACGTTATTATCGTGTCAATAGAACAGTCTAAGAGCAACTTTTTATCATTATTACGTATAGGCCTACAGTAAATGTCATATGAGGGCAAAACAGTGCGATAGAGAGCTACAAGTCCTTTTTGCATGCACGTGTGTGTGGATGTTAAGAAATCAAAAAGAGAAATTGTGCTGGTGCATTCACTGAGCACACGTTAACTCTGAGAGAAAGGCAGGCAAGCAGCAATGTGATGCATTACAGGATGTAGTGTCAGTGAGCTCGATTTTGGGCGGGCCACCCTCGCTTTGCGAGGCCCAGCTACCAGAGGATGTGGTTACTTCCTGTAGTGAAGCAGCTCGGTAGAGAGAGAGAGTGAGCTAGGGGACAACATGTTCACTTAGCATGCTAAAACCCCCAAAGTATTTCTGCTACATTTAGAGTGATATACTCATCACTATTGGCCAGATGCAAAACTATTTAATTTGACACAGTATTAGTATAGTAACTGTAGGAAGTTTTTATTTCTGTGTAAAATCTACTCCCATTAAATTCTGTTTAAAATTCTGTTAGTGTAGTTGACAAGTTTTATCGCATCATTAAGATAAAATATTTATTTCCCCTTTGGTTTCTGTGAAGCCAGTGTGCCTCTTATTCCAATATAAGCTAATAATACCTCATTGTGGCAGGAATTGGTGCACTGTCTCTCTCAGTGGGTTTCCTGCAATTGTTTTTTCCAGGGTTTGAGGCTGATCAATCATTTTAGTCTAGCACCTCCCCTTGTGCAATCATCTGTACCAGGCACGGAAAATGGCCTCTCTCCCACATTGTACATCTTTGAAACATTGTAATTGTCTGCCCCACCCTCCCCTCTATAGTGAGTAAGGGAGTTGAAATTAACATGCATATTACGTCTCAAAGGAGTATACCCAAAGAGTATTTAATAGAGTAGTATGGACATGCAACAGCTCTCAAATAAAGACAAAAATGTTTCACACTGCTTTGAAAAAAGTAATGGTTGAGTGTTAGTCTCAGATATCCCAGACCTGGGAACAACGTAAGCTAGGCAATGACACTGGAGCTTTGGAACATTGCCGGAAGCAACCCAACTGTCTAGAAAAACTAGTTGACTGTCAGCCTAAATTGTTGTATTATGGCTTTTGCTTACCGCCTGATGAAAGCAGTATTTGGAACCTAACGTACTATGATGCCTTTGCTGCCTGCTCTTTGGTAATATGTTCAGTAGTTATCAGTTTACAAACCACTGACATTTTGGATGAAACATATCTGACAACCCACATACGCACCATTTTTTTCTGAAAGTATGTGTGTCCACTCTGCTATAACCATAAATCTATCATGAGATGTAGACAATTATAAATTGCACTGCCAAAATGTTTAATCAAATAGAGATTTTGCCAAGTTAGTGTGCTCATATGCCTGGCCCAAGTTGTCATGTAGGTGCACTCCTGCCCTGCTGTGAAACTCTACTGCCTCCGGTCATAGAATGAGGCTTCATTCTAATGCTTATGCGGCCTATTCCCCTTTGATCAATCCCAAAATTAAATTGTGCATATAAATGTACATACATGTATATATTTATTAGCATAAATCATAAGTAAGTAACTCTAACAGTCTCTAATCAATGTAGTCTGATCCAACATGCTATTGATTCTCAATCTCTAATTCTCAGAGGCATCTAACTTGACAATCACATTTGTTGTAAATTAGGTACACCGACACATGTAACTTTTATTTTTATGGAATTCACTCGTTGTCAGTCACAGCGTACTAACTAATTTTGGTTTCTTCAACAGATTAGTGTGCGAGTTACCACGATGGATGCAGAGTTGGAGTTTGCCATCCAGCCCAACACAACGGGAAAGCAACTCTTCGACCAGGTAAGAACAATGCTTGCTCTGCTGAAACATGCTAATGGTTTTGCCTCCCCAGTGGCAAATTACATGTTCTTGTGGTGCTTTTCTTCTAATGCTAATCAGTGTAAATTGCAAGCTGGGAAATGGAAGCCCAGTTGTGGGACTGGAGTGAAGGGTTTATTTTTCTAGGAACTCTCACTCTCTCGCTGTTCTTCTCATTGAGTCAAGCTGTTCGCTATGGCATAGGCCCGAGAGCAAAACATTTTTGGGGGGCTCCTGAAGATTTTTATTATATATGTATTTATATCTACAGTACCAGTCAAAAGTTTGGACACACCTACTCATCCCAGGGTTTTTCTTTATGTTTACTATTTTCTACATTGTAGAATAATAGTGAAGACATCAAAACCATGAAATAACACATATGGGATCATGTAGTAACCAAAAAGTATGATTGGGAATCATACTTAGGCAGCCTGTTTTGCCACCTTAGTTGTGGGTAGTTGTCTGTGTTTGTGGCCAGTATAGCCCTAGTCAGCGTCACGTTCGTTTCTGTTGTTTCTTGTTTTGTTGGCGACATTCATAATAAAGAGAAATGTACGCTCACCAAGCTGCACCTTGGTCCGGTCATTTCCACCCTGATGACGATTGTGACAGAACTACCCACCACAAACGGACCAAGCAGCGTGGTAAGGAGGACTGGATATGGGGGGACATCCTGAATGGGGAAGGATCCTGGACGTGGGAGGTGATCCTGGCGGGAAAGAATCGCCTGCCGTGGGAGCAGGTGAAAGCAGCGAGGAAGGCGGAGGCAGCGAGTAAAAGGGCCCAGGATTACACAGGGTCAGGGCTGGCACAAAAGACCGGGAGGCCACTCCCAAAAATGTTTTGGGGGGGGGGGGGGCACACGAGGAGATTGGCTGAGTCAGGTTGGAGACCTGAGCTAACTCCTCGTGCTTACCTTAGGGAGCGTGGTACTGGTCAGGCACCGCGTTATGCGGTGGAGTGCAAGGTGTCTCCAGTGCGCGTTCACAGCCCGGTGCGCTACATTCCAGCTCCCCGCATCGGCCAGGCTAGAGTGGGCATCCAGTCAGGACGGATGGCGCCGGCTCTGCGTACTGTGTCTCCGGTGCGTCTGCACAGCCCAGTGCGTCCTGTGCCAGCGCACCGCCTTTGCCGGGTGAAGGTAACCATCCAGCCAGGACGGGTTGTGCAGATACTACGCTCGAGACCTCCAGTGCGCTTCCACGGCCCAGTGTATCCGGTGCCTACTCCAAGAACCAAGCCTCCAGTATGTCTCCCCAGCCTGGTGAGTCCTGTGCCTGCTCCCAGAACCAGGCCTCTTGTATGTCTCCCCAGCCTGGTGAGTCCTGTGCCTGCTCCTAGAACCAGGCCTCCTGTATGTCTGCCCAGCCTGGAAAACCCTGTGGCAGTTCCACGCACCAGGCTCTCTCTCTCCAGTGATGATCTATGGCACGAAGCCTCCAGTGATGATCCATGGCACAAAGCCTCCAGTGATGATCCACGGCACGAAGCCTCCAGTGATGATCCACAGCACGAAGCCTCCAGTGATGATCCACGGCACGAAGCCTCCAGTGATGATCCACGGCACAAAGCCTCCAGTGATGATCCACGGCACGAAGCCTCCAGTGATGATCCATGGCACGAAGCCTCCAGTGATGGTCCATGGCCCGTAGCCTGCAATGAGGATCTATGGCATGAAGCCTCCAGAATTGATCCGCGGTCCGGAGCCTGCAGCGACGGTCTCCAGTCCGGAGCCTCCAGAGACGGTCTCCAGTCCGGAGCCTCCAGCGACGGCCTCCAGTCCGGAGCCTCCAACGACGGCCTCCAGTCCGGAGCCTCCAACGACGGCCTCCAGTCCGGAGCCTCCAGCGACGGCCTCCAGACCGGAGCCTCCAGCGAGGGTCCCCAGTCCGGAGCCGCCAGCGAGGGTCCCCAGTCCGGGGCCTGCAACGAGGGTCCCCAGTCCAGAGGCGCCACCAAAGTGGGGGGAGCCAGAGGTGCGTCCCGCACCGGAGCCACCACCGAAGTAGATGCCCACCCGGACCCTCTTCTATAGAGTCAGGTTTTGCGGCCGGAGTCCGCACCTTTGGGGGGAGGGTACTGTCACGCCCTGGCCATAGAGAGGCTTTTATTCTCTATTTTGGTTAGGCCAGGGTGTGACTAGGGTGGGCATTCTAGTTTCTTTATTTCTATGTTTTCTGTTTCTATGTTTTGGCCGGGCATGGTTCTCAATCAGGGACAGCTGTCTATCGTTGTCTCTGATTGGGAATCATACTTAGGCAGCCTGTTTTGCCACCTTAGTTGTGGGTAGTTGTCTGTGTTAGTGGCCAGTATAGCCCTAGTCAGCGTCACGTTCGTTTCTGTTGTTTCTTGTTTAGTTGGCGACATTCATAATAAAGAGAAATGTACGCTCACCACGCTGCACCTTGGTCCGGTCATTTCCACCCTGACGACGATCGTGACAATTGTGTTGTGACAAGGTAGTGGTGGTATACAGAAGATATCCCTATTTGGTAAAAGACCAAATCCGTATTATGTCAAGAACAGCTCAAATAAGCAAAGAGAAATGACATGAATGTCATTCAATCCGGAAAATTTCAAGAACTTTGAAAGTTTCTTCAAATGCAGTCACAAAACCTTCAAGCACTATGATGAAACTGGCTCTCATGAGGACCACCACAGGAAAGGAAGACCCAGAGTTACCTCTGCTGCAGAGGATAAGTTCATTAGAGTTAACTGCACCTCAGATTGCAGACCAAATTTATGCTTCACAGAGTTCAAGTGACAGACACATCTCAACATCAACTGTTCAGAGGAGACTGCGTGAATCAGGCCTTCATGGTTGAATTTCTGCAATAAGAAGAAGAGACTTGCTTGGGCCAAGAAACACGAGCAATGGACATTAGACCGGTGGAAATCTGTCCTTTTGTCTGATGAGTCCAAATTTGAGATTTTTGGACGCAGAGTAGGCGAACGGATGATCTCCGCATGTGAGGTTCCCACCATGAAGCATGGAGGAGGAGGTGAGATGGTGTGGGGGTGCTTTGCTGGTGACACTGTCTGTGATTTATTTAGAATTCAAGGCACACTTAACCAGCGTGGCTACCACAGCATTGTGCAGCAATACGCCATCCCATCTGGTTTGCGCTTAGTGGGACTATCATTTGTTTTTCAACAAGACAATGAACCAACACACCTCCAGGCTGTGTAAGGGCTATTTGACCAAGAAGGAGAGTGATAGAGTGCTGCGTCAGATGACCTGTCCTCCACAATCACCTGATCTCAACCCAATTGAGATAGTGACCGCAGACTGAAGGAAAAGCAGCTAACAAGTGCTCAGCATATGTGGGACTTCCTTCAAGACTGTTGGAAAAGCATTCCAGGGGAATCTGGTTGAGAGAATGCCAAGAGTGTGCAACGTTGTCATCAAGGCAAAGGGTGGCTACTTTGAAGAATCTCAAATACAAAATATATTTAGATTTGTTTAACACATTTTTGGTTACTACATGATTCCATATGTGTTATTTCAAAGTTTTGATGTCTTCACTATTATTCTACAATGTAGAAAATAGTAAAAAATAAAGAAAAACCCTTGAATGAGTAGGTGTTTCCGAACTTTTGACTGGTACTGTACATGATTTTAATGAAAAGCAGTAAACATACACAGTTAATAACAGACTCATAAACACAATCAAGCAAAAGTTAAAATACACAGCATTGTTTCACATTTTGTAATAACCGACTCATAAACAGAATCATGTAATAGGCTGGCTTCACAGCTTCCCCCGGCGCTTCACAGCTTCCCGGGGAAACTGGACTTATTGTAGCCTCACGCGGAGGAAAGGGTAGTGGAGGAATGCGTTCGCTTCTGCTGCAGTGTTCGCTGTAAAATATTACACGTTGTAGCGGTGCTTTGGATTTGCCATTAAACTCCCTACCCACCCTAAGCTAACCCATCTCAACTCAAGGGCGGCTCAATCAAATCAGATGACTGTGTAGAACTGGATGATTTGCAGGCAGTGGTAGTGTGTTTAAACACTGTCTTCTATATGGGAACACCCCCACCAACTCCTCCCCAAGGCTGTTTACACAGCAGATGTGTCTCCTCCATGAGTGGTCATCAGCCCCTAGCCGTCTCAAGCTGTTCTACGATGCCTGTCTGTGTGAGGAGAGGAGAGAGGAGAGGTTGGTGCTTGGCAAGCCGTTTTGGTCCCACCAGTGTTAAAGTGGCTCTCTTAGACACAAACTTGTCATGGCTGTATGGCAGGCCAGCCTGGCCTAAGATTACGCTTGGCCTAAGTCTCTATCGTTTTAGCAGTGTCACTCCATCACCAATTGTATTTTGGCTGCTGTCCCTATCTCACTTAATGCTTATAATCACATATATTTTTTATTTGTTTCTATTACTTTTATTATTATGAATTTTTAAACTTAATGTGGACTTTGCTGTCCAGACATATCTGTGTCAGGACAGCCACAACCCCTCTAAGTGGCATTTGATGTAGTGGGAATTCTGGGCAGGGGACTGGATGACTCACTCCACAACCATTAGATAAGATTACAGAGTTTCCCCTCTATTTTTACTCAGGCAATCAGAAAGAGAGCTGTATGGGGCAACAATGCTGAAGCACTAAGTTTAATATGTGACTTAATTCTTATTTCAATCTGGTTATGATTGTCGTAATACATAAAACGGGTGCCTTTCACAAATTAGCATATTGGATCTAAAGCCTCTGTTTGTTTGTGTGTGTGAGAGAGAGATGATCTACTCATATAACAAAAAAAAGAGTACCAATGTCTAGGGTAAAACAAGAGTTAAGTTATGTTGAGAAAGTTTAAACTGCTCTTCTACATGTAGGTCCAAGCAATTACTCTTAGGAAATGGCTGCCAACTGTATTATTTTTGGCGTTAGGTTTAGCTTAGAAATGGTTATTTGATACAGTGTTAGTTTGAAACTGAAAATGAAATAAAAAATGTAAAAGATAAGTAGAATATCTATGCACTAAGCGAAGATGATTCTGTATTCATACTTCAGTAAAAGTGCTTTAATATAACTCTAAAGAAAGACTAAACTAAAGACTATCTAAAGACTATTAGATCATCATATTCTTTTCAATTAATGACTCAACCATCATGCACCAGTACCAACAGTAAATTAAAACCTGACATGAAACAAGAATGTCGCATAACACTGTTTTCACAGACAATTTAACACAATTAACCCCTGTTGAGAGCTAGGTTACATTAAAAAAATTGTGTGCCCTAAGGTTGTGAAGACAATCGGACTGCGGGAGGTGTGGTTCTTCGGACTGCAGTACCAGGATACAAAAGGTTTCTCAACCTGGCTCAAGCTTAATAAGAAGGTGAGTGCCTCCATTTGAACAAGGCTTCCATGCCACCATACACTCTTAAAAGTAAAGGTGCCTGGAAAAAACTTTTTGGGTTGCCACACCGGCGGAACATTTCCAGTTGAAAAAGGTTATTCAAAGAACCCCTGTGTAAAGGTCAAACCTGAACCTTTTTGGGAAGGGTTCAATTTTGAACCTTTTTGATAATATATTGTAGCGGTGGCAGCCTATCAGATTGGAGACGTGGCTTATTGTAGGCGTTGCTTTCAGATAGTTATTTTTGGTCACCCGTTAGCGTAAATGTCATTCCTGTTCATCATCTTAAGTTTGTACACTGCAAATTAAAATGTTCCTTGAATATTTATGCATATTACATATTCTAATATAATATTAATAATATTAACATTGCTGATTACATACAGTAATAAAGTGGAAACTATTCCAACTTTTGGATTTGCATAGGCTCTTAAGGAACTCATACATCTGTGTTAGCCTCATTGAAGCTACAAAACTGTCAGCGTTCAACCTTAATCTTTTCTGTTGTATTGTCATCACATTAACAGGAATGAAATTTACTCAAAAAAAATATTTAAAAAATCTTAAAGCCACACCCCTACTAAGCCACGCCTCAACTCCAGGGTTTATCCAGGAACCTGTTGCTACATTGAACCATAAAGGTTCCTCCAAGAACCCCTCAACTAACCGAAGGTGCAAATATGAACCATTGACTAGCAATCTTTGAGGAACTCCAGGGGTTCCTTTAGGATCTCTGGGTTTCCTCTAGTCACCACTAATTCTAAGAGTGTAGGTAAAAGAGAAACTGCTCCTGGTGCCTACACTCAGCTGTATGACCCCTGACCCTAGGTGACTGCCCAGGATGTGAGGAAGGAAAGCCCACTGCTGTTCAAGTTCCGCGGAAAGTTCTTCCCTGAGGACGTGTCAGAGGAGCTGATCCAGGAGGCCACCCAGAGGCTGTTCTTCTTGCAGGTGAAGGAGGGGATCCTCAACGATGACATTTACTGCCCCCCGGAGACTGCTGTGCTGCTGGCCTCCTACGCCGTGCAGGCCAAGTATGCTGACTACAACAAGGACATCCACTCGACAGGATACCTGTCCAGTGACAAACTGCTGCCTCAGAGGTAAGGCCTCCACCATCTCTAGAGTTTACATAACACCTTTTGATTGGACCTCCATACTCTCTTTACCGTAAACAGTCTATGATGGCATACAGTTTTTGATGGTGTCATGTTTTTATGGTGTAATGTAATGTTCTCTTTGTGTTTTTAGAGTCCTGGACCAGCACAAGCTCAACAAGGAGCAGTGGGAGGAGAGGATCCAGGTGTGGCATGAGGAACACAAGGGCATGCTCAGGTAGTGAAACACACACACAGACACACACATTACTTACCCCTCCTAGCTCTGTTGTCCCTGGTCTAAAAAAAATCTGCATCTGTTGGTTTCAATTGAAAGTTCTATATCTCTCTTTACAGTACAACATACCACGTCATGTGGAAAATTGCTTTAGCTTCTCTCATAGAGTGAATGGATTTGCACTCAGAGCTTGAGTATGTGAAAGCATATGCTGTGATTTTGAAGCATCTTGACAATCAGCTCTTATTGAGAATTATTTTGGCAGCTACCTTGCTGGTAGTATTTTAATAACTTAACAGCTTGTGTTCCTTCTGTGCTTAATGACTTGATTTGTTATACCCACACAGAGAGGACTCAATGATGGAGTACCTGAAGATCGCTCAGGACCTGGAGATGTACGGTGTCAACTACTTCAGCATCAAGAACAAGAAAGGATCAGAGCTGTGGTTAGGAGTAGACGCCCTGGGACTCAACATTTACGAACAGAATGATAAGTGAGTGACTCATGTAGAAATGTACACAACAGGGGTACTCACACATATGGGACTGAAAGCTGTTATACATATGCCGTACAAACTCTGGTCCAATGGTTGTTTTATGATTGTGACGAAGTGTAAATAAGAACGCAAATATCACTGTGTTGATATCACATTTTTGCTTCAACAGGATGACACCTAAAATTGGATTCCCATGGAGTGAAATCAGGAATATTTCCTTCAATGACAAGAAGTTTGTCATCAAACCCATTGACAAGAAAGCACCAGTATGTACCACCAATGCCCTCTCTGTACTCATGATTAAAGGAATACTGTGAGATTATGGCAGAGTCAGATGCGCCCAGAGTCAGATGAACTCGTGGATACTCATTTTATGTCTCTGTGTGCAGTATGAAGGAAGTTAGAGGAAGTTTAGCGAGCCAGTGCTAACTAGCGTTAGCGCAACAACATGAAGTCTACAGATATGCTAGCATATGCAAAACTACATCTAACTTCCTTTCTACTGCATGCAGAGGCATACAAATGGTATCTATGAGTTCATCTAACTCTGGATAAGTTGAAAAATGAATCTTGCATCTGCTAAACTGTATAAACTTTGATTTGATAAAGTTATAAAGTATTTACTAGGGAGAGAAATTATTATTGTTGCCATCATTTTTTTTTTTTTTAAGATTACTGGTACTCACACATGCTTTCTTTCCTAGGACTTTGTATTCTATGCTCCACGACTGCGTATCAACAAGCGCATCCTGGCACTCTGCATGGGCAATCATGAGCTGTATATGCGTCGCCGCAAACCAGACACCATTGAGGTACAGCAGATGAAGGCCCAGGCCAGAGAGGAGAAGAACCACAAGAAGATGGAGAGGTCAGTGTCACCACCACCGCACTGTAGTTACTGCTTACAAGACTATTTCAAGACTTCAGACACCCGTGGTTACTCCAGCCTCTGTCTTTGTATCGTCCTTGTATCTGCCCAACAGTAATGCTCAAAAAGAAAGCTGAACATGAAGAGCATCAATTGATCATTTCTAACATTAAAATCACAGCAGTCTGTTGTGGGTGGAAAATGGTGGCCACTGGCCAGACATTATTACTTCTTCTTACTAAAGTCCCTCTAACTTCAGTAGCCATCAGAACATTGACAGATCTCTTTAGCTAATGTTTAGGTTGGCCTATTGTCTGATAAAGAAGGCTTGAAAATGTTAGGAAATTGTTCGTGTTCCCTCCCTTCTATCTCCCTGTTTACTCTACGGCCTCTGTCCACCAGGGCACTGCTGGAGAACGAAAAGAAGAAGAGAGAACTTGCTGAAAAAGAAAAGGAAAAGATTGAAAAGGAGAAGGAGGAGCTTATAGAGAAACTGAAACAGATTGAGCAACAGACGAAAAAAGCTCAGCAAGGTTTGAAACCCCCTATTACTGTAGTATGAATAAATAATAGAAAACCTATTATCTTTACTCTTAAAGCTTAGAGTCTTCTACGAGAGTGATTGTTCATTGCTTATTATTGATTATTGTCTAAATACACCCAACACACTGTAAAGCACTGTAAGACCTAATGTAACCTTTATTCAAGGAAGTCAGTCTTGTTGAGAGAAATTCCATTTTACAAGAGAGACTTAATGAAAGCTACAGTACATGTAGTCCATTCTGTCTATTATCATCATTACTGTGTGTTTGCAGAGTTGGAGGAACAGACGCGGAAGGCCCTGGAATTGGAGCATGAGAGGAAGCGTGCTCAGGAGGAGGCGGAGCGTCTGGAGAAGGAGCGCAGGATGGCTGAGGAGGCCAAGACTGCCCTGCTCCAGCAGTCTGAGAACCAGATGAAAAACCAGGAACACTTGGCGAGTTACCCACATATTACACACATTCATCAACAGCACACGCAGTGTCAGCACGTAGCATTGTGCTACAGAGTGATGAGCTACTGAGTAATGTGATGATTGTTAATTACTGTAGTTAATTTTTTGGAATAAAACAAATAAGTTATTGTTTGTATTGTACAGAAACATGTATTATCATGATAGTTAATAGGCTAAGAAATAAAGTGAAAATAACCTATTTTTCCCACAGGCCACGGAACTGGCTGAGCTAACCTCAAAGATCTCCCTACTGGAGGACGCCAAGCAGAAGAAGGAGGATGAGGCAACGCAGTGGCAACAGAAGGTGTGGTCTCAGCTACTGCTCTCCTCATTCACTCTGACCTCCCCCACCTTCTCAAATGGTTTAGTCCCATGTGTAATTAACTACATCCAATGTTGCAGTAATTCATCCATTAGAACAAAGTAACCATAGCTCTGATATGCTGTTCTAAGTTATAGCAGTTGGACACTGTTTGTTTTAAGAGACCATACTTCAGGCATGGACACAGTGGTAGCTTTTGTCAGCCGAGAGTACTTAGCATCTCTGAACAGAGTGCCAGTCGTAATTTGCAAAATGAGTGCAAAATGACGGCAGTCAGAGACGCCCACAGGCGGGTGGTCCTTAAAACACACCTTGCCGAACGAACTGCAAACGAATGGCAGATGAACGGCAGAATGACAATCGGTGCAGTGTGTGCACACAGCACCGAATGTGGATCTAGTGTTTGTCTCTGATCGTTCAGTGTGCTGTGTTTAAGGGACCACCCGCTGTAATCGTCTGACTGACCCAAAAAATCACACGATTCTACATCATGGATGGCACTCTGTTCAGAAGGTGCTAAATACAATCATCCAGTAAACGCTATTGGTGCGTCTGAGCCCTCTGGTGGAGGGAATTGCGGGCCCCCCCCATTGGAGGGGCCCCTCCTCTTCTCTCCCCCTGTGTGCATGGTGACTCATGCTGTGGGCCTGGCTGGAAGGGATGGTTTCTCTCTGTCTTTACACTAGGGAAATCCTGTTTGCCTGGGAGGATTTCTCTCACCCCATTGTTATATTTTCCCTATTTTCACATTTCAAAGAATGCAAATCTAAATGGCAGGTCCCAAATGTTGTGTGATTGTGCTGTCTAGATCACCCCCCCCCCCCCATTTTAATCTGAAAGATTTATGAGCTGATTGGTGCACCGTACTGTCACACAGAACATTCATGTATATTTTGGACTGTATAATCTTATAGAGGTCATTATAGAGGTATAGATACACTACATGACCAAAAGTATGTGGACATCTGCTCGTCGAACATCTCATTCCAAGATCATGGGCATTAATATGTAGTTGGTCCTCCATTTGCTGCTATAACAGCGTCCACTCTTCTGGTAAGGCTTTCCACTAGATGTTGGAACATTGCTGCGGGGACTTGCTTCCATTCAGCCACAAGAGCATTAGTGAGGTTGGGCACTGATGTTGGGCGATTAGGCCTGGCTCACAGTCGGCGTTCCAATTCATCCAAAAGGTGTTCGATGGGGTTGAGGTCAGGGCTCTGTGCAAGCCAGTCAAGTTCTTCCACACCGATCTCAACAAACCATATCTGTATGGACCTCACTTTGTGCATGGGGGTATTGTCATGCTGAAACAGGAAAGGACCTTCCCCAAACTGTTGCCACAAAGTTGGAAGTACAGAATCGTCTAGAATGTCATTGTATGCTGTAGCGTTAAGATTTCCCTTCACTGGAACTAAGGGTTCTAGCCCAAACCATGAAAAACAGCCCCAGACCATTATTCCTCCTCCACCAAACTTTACAGTTGGTACTTTGTATTGGGGAAGGTAGCGTTCTCATGGCATCCGCCAAACCCAGATTTGTCCGTCTGACTGCCAGATGGTGAAGTGTGATTCATCACACTCCAGCCAACGCTTGGCATTGCGCATAGTGATCTTAGGCTTGTGTGCGGCTGCTCGGCCATGGAAACCTATTTCATTAAGCTCCCGAAGAACAGTTCTTGAGCTGACGTTGCTTCCAGGGGCAGTTTGGAACTCGGTAGTGAGTGTTCTAATCGAGGACAGACGATTTTTACATGCAACACGCTTCAGCCCTCGGAGGTCCCGTTCTGTGAGCTTGTGTGGCCTACCGCTTAGCGGCTGAGCCGTTGTTGCTCCTAGACGTTTCCACTTCACAATAACAGCACTTACAGTTGACCGGGGCAGCACTAGCAGGGCAGAAATTTAACAAACTGACTTATTGGAAAGGTGGCATCCTATGACGGTGCCACGTTGAAAGTCACTGAACTACTCAGTAAGGCCATTCTGCTGCCAATGTTTGTCTGTGGAGATTGCATGGCTGTGTGCTCAATTTTATACACCTGTCAGCAACAGGTGCAGCTGAAATAACCGAATCCACTAATTTGAAGGGGTGTCCACATACTTCTTTATATATAGTTTATTCCTTCTGCTGGGGGAAACAGAACCAGACAGGTGAAACACTGGCCAATACTGTGCTATGGTGAAACAAAATCCTTTATGGATATTATACTGAACTCGGCTAAACCCGATAGCTGACACTGTAGTTCACCTGAAGTTCACCCGTTTATATGTATCACATAACCTATTGATATTCCTTCTCCTGAATCAGTTCATACCATGAGTCATTAACATGAGTGGCTGCCCCCCTTAGGCCTGCATGGTGCAGGAGGACCTGGAGAAGACCAAAGAGGAGCTGAAGAGCAAAATCATGGCGTCCCACATACAGGAGCCTATGCAGGCCGAGAACGAGCATGACGAGAACGACGAGACCAGCGACCAGGCCAGCGCCGAGTTCACAGGCGGTATCTCCTACAAAGACCGCAGCGAGGAGGAGCGCATGACGGAAGCCGAGAAGAACGAGCGTGTACAGCAACACCTGCAGGTGAGTGACCGACTGTGGCTGCTGCCCACATCAAATCCCCCCCAGCACTGGAGACAGATGTTTATAGGGGTTGTATCACTGTTTATAATAGTGTAGAGATAACAAGAATGAGGCTTAGAAATGTATCCTGTTATGCCTGTGTTGTTGTGTGTGCCTTAGTGAGACTTGGCCGTAATGTTATGTTTCCTCTACCAGGCTTTGAGCTCGGAGTTGGCCATCGCTCGGGATGAGACCAAGAAAACCGCAAATGACATCATCCACGCAGATAACGTGAAAGCGGGACGGGACAAGTACAAGACCCTCCGGCAGATTCGGTCGGGCAACACCAAGCAGCGTATAGACGAGTTTGAGTGCATGTGATACATCTGGTTTGCAACTGCTATAGGCCCCACAGCGGTGCCATACTTGGTCCATTCATTCTAGACTGCAGACACTGCCTTACACAAGCTACAGTGCCTTCTACCCAAACAAGACCAGTATACATATCAAAGAGCAAAAAAAAAGTACAGCACAATGTATTTGAATAATGGTGCACAAATTACATTACAAGTAATGAAATAAGTGCATCAGTTAATAAGGGAGATATTTAATAGAACAGTTTAAAGTGAATAAGATTTGATCAATTTTATTATAGATGGAGGATGTTTTATTGATTATCCTTTACAATTTTTTTTTAATTGATTCATTCCTCACACTGGTTTAAACTGAAAACGAACTAAACAACAACTCGATGCAGGACAGCTGCAATTTGAATTACATTATGGTTGGTCACTATTTGGGTGTCATTGTTTCAGAGCAGGTTTGTTTGTTTTGAGGTGGACTGTTAAGCATTTTCAGCAAATTAAGAGAACATCAAACTGTATTTAAATTAGCATTTTTTTATTCTAATTTTAAGCATTTAAATAGATGGTTGTCTTTCTAAGAGAAGGACATCTTTGTTTGGAAACCCTCAGCAGTATTGCTTTTATGTAAGATTTGATTAAGTCCATATGAAATAAGCGTTGGAATACCACATTTTCCTTTTTCAGAGAGAGACATACAGTACCTCTGAATGACTCTTTATAGACCAAGTGTATCTGCTATGACGTATAGCCATGCACACTAGTAGCTGCCATGATTAGGAGTTTCTTTTTGTATATCAATCTTTTGCTAAATCTTGTATTATATGGCATTTGAAGCAATATGATTCGAAGACCTGCCTTGAAAGATTTATTTTGTCATTTGGATTTTTTAATAAAACAAGTAATGTGTAAAAAGATGGATGTCTTACGGATTGTAAGTGTCCCTCTAGCCTTTTCTCAGTAAATTATATGAATGACTGGAAGCCACCAGCCAGAATTAAAACAAGGATGAATATTGTAATTCTTACAGTACTGGGCAGTGCCTTGTCATCTGCAGAATGTTTCAGCAGACCTTTGCTGCTTGAGTCTTCATTTCAACTGTCATTAAAAGTGGAAACTACACTGTTTTGTGTGTTCTGTTTTCCTGTTTCCCTTATCTTTGTTTGAGCTCAGAAACTGACTGGCCATAGGTAAGTTTGGGCAAATGCTGGATGGGCAGGTCCATCTTTAGCAAAGCGGGCATGTCTAAATTGGTGTTTTTGCGCAAACTTACCGTTATTTAGCTAATAATGTGTGCCTCGATTAAAAATGGGCAGGTTTGTTAAAAGTGACTGGGACGATTTCTGGTCCAGTCCGTCTCGTTTCTGATCTCATATGAAATCCCTTGGAATAGGTGCAGTATCTTGCAAGGACACTAGAGGTCCTTGGTTGGCCAATGCATATATTTCAAACGCCTCAGAAAGTGGTTTATTTTCAGCACAATACGAAGGTGGGGTTTCAGAAATATCTTCTCTTGTTTGCATGTAGACTTCTTGAATATGTTAAACCCTGAAATCAAATCCGGTTTTAGTTAACTATTGGACGGATGACTTAACTTTGACGGTTCAGCTCAACGTAATGATTTTAGTAATTAACAAGCACCTCCGTTTCCCCCAGGAGTGGCCAAATATCTCCTGCACCTGAAGTATCAAACCAAAGAGTGCAGCGCAAAGAGATCCCTCCGGGCAAAAACGTACATATAATCAGTAACACTTGATATGAAGGGGGTATACATAACACATTTATGAAACCAGTCATACCACTTTTATGAGTGTTGTATCATTTATAACTTTCATAACACATTCATCATTCATAAGATGCTTTCAAAATAAAAGTTAACTCAAATGACATTGTATTAAACCTTTGTATAAAGAACATTTTCATTTTTACCTTCACAGTACCCAACCTCCTGGCACACTATTAACACAACAGGTTGGGAGAAGCACATAGCAGCCCTTACAGCATAACCCTTGTAGCAGTGTATGTGTTAAATGCCCTGCTTGAGGCCACTATGGCGATAGGGAATAGCACAACCCTGGGTGTAGTATCTTTTAAAAACATGAAATAGCTGGGCTTCATTGAGCTTGCCTGGTGCAATGGAACCAAATGGATATTCCCAAAAGTGCAAACCCCACCTGCCCATCTGTCACAGCAAGCAGGCTCAAGCAAACACTCAAAGTATTTGAAAGATTTCAAATATCAATCAATCAATCAGTTTATTTGTCAAGTGTGCCTTACAGTGAAATGCTTACCAATAGTGGAAAAAAGGTATTAGGTGAACAATAGGTAGGTAAAGAAATAAAACAACAGTAAAAAGACAGGCTATATACAGTAGCGAGGCTATTAAAGTAGTGATGCTACATACAGACACCGGTTAGTCAGGCTGATTGAGGTAGTATGTACATGTAGATATGCTTAAAGTGACTATGCATATATGATGAACAGAGAGTAGCAGTAGCGTAAAAGAGGGGTTGGCCGGTGGTGGGTGGGACACAATGCAGATAGCCCGGTTAGCCAATGTGCGGGAGCACTGGTTGGTCGGGCCAATTGAGGTAGTATGTACATGAATGTATAGTTAAAGTTACTATGCATATATGATAAACAGAGAGTAGCAGCAGCGTAAAAAGAGGGGTTGGGGGTCACACAATGCAAATAGTCCGGGTAGCCATTTGGTTACCTGATCCGGAGTCTTATGGCTTGGGGGTAAAAACTGTTGAGAAGCCTTTTTGTCCTAGACTTGGCACTCTGGTACTGCTTGTCATGCGGTAGTAGAGAGAACAGTCTATGACTGGGGTGGCTGGGGTCTTTGACAATTTTTAGGGCCTTCCTCTGACACCGCCTGGTGTAGAGGTCCTGGATGGCAGGCAGCTTAGCCCCAGTGATGTACTGGGCCGTACGCACTACCCCCTGTAGTGCCTTGCGGTCAGAGGCCGAGCAATTGCCATACCAGGCAGTGATGCAACCAGTCAGGATGCTCTCGATGTTGCAGCTGTAGAAACTTTTGAGGATCTCAGGACCCATGCCAAATCTTTTTAGTTTCCTGAGGGGGAATAGGCTTTGTCGTGCCCTCTTCACGACTGTCTTGGTGTGTTTGGACAATTCTCGTTTGTTGTTGATGTGGACACCAAGGAACTTGAAGCTCTCAACCTGCTCCACTACAGCCCCGTCGATGAAAATGGGGGCGTGCTCGGTCCTCCTTTTCCTGTAGTCCACAATCATCTCCTTCGTCTTGGTTATGTTGAGGGATAGGTTGTTATTCTGGCACCATCCGGCCAGGTCTCTGACCTCCTCCCTATAGGCTGTCTCATCGTTGTCGGTGATCAGGCCTACCTCTGTTGTGTCGTCTGCAAACGTAATGATGGTGTTGGAGTCATGCCTGGCCATGCAGTCGTGGGTGAACAGGGAGTACAGGAGGGGACTGAGCACGCACCACTGGGGAGCTCCAGTGTTGAGGATCAGCGTGGCAGATGTGTTGCTACCCACCCTCACCACCTGGGGACGGCCCGTCAGGAAGTCCAGGATCCAGTTGCAGAGGGAGGTGTTTAGTCCCAGGATCCTTAGCTTAGTGATGAGCTTTGAGGGCACTATGGTGTTGAACACTGAGCTGTAGTCAATGAATAGCATTCTCACATAAGTGTTCCTTTTGTCCAGGTGGGAAAGTTGGGACATCTTTGGATATGTTTGGGCGGTATGCAAATTGGAGTTGGTCTAGGGTTTCTGGGATAATGGTGTTGATGTGAGCCATTACCAACCTTTCAAAGCACTTCATCGCTACGTACGTGAGTACTACGGGTCTGTAGTCATTTAGGCAGGTTGTCTTTGTGTTCTTGGGCACAGGGACTATGGTGGTCTGCTTGAAACATGTTGGTATTACAGACTCAATCAGGAACATGTTGAAAATGTCAGTGAAGACACCTGCCAGTTGGTCAGCACAATACCATTTGAACCCAGGTCTGGGTGGCAACTGACCAATTGTTTGCCATTGTAATGTGGTAGTCTGAAACCTTGGCTGAGACCTGAAGACTTGCATTAGCTCCACAAACTAATGCCTAGTCCTTAGCTCAGCAGGTTAACACAGTCTTGTGGTGCGCAGAAGAACCGGGCTTGAACCCACCCAGTCAGTAACATTTACTTTTATTTTGAAGACTGCTTATGAATCATGTTTAATAAATGTCTTATGAATGTTGTATGAATGATACTACAACATTCATGAAGGTGTCATCATGACTGGTCTTATAAAGATGTTATGAATACCTTATGGATACCCTGTTACCATCAAATCAATATCAAACGTTGGTTGATATTTATTTGAGCTGTCAACAAATGTAAATTCTACTTTAAAAGGTCCAATGCAGCCGTTTTTATCTTAATATCAAATCATTTCTGGGAAACAATGAAATACGTTACTGTGAAAAATAGCTTCTTAGCAAAGAGCAATTTCTCAAGCAAGAATTTAGCTAGGACTGTCTGGGAGTGGTGTGAGGGGAGTGGAAATTTAGAAATATATACAGTATATAAAAAAATTGAAATATATATAAAACACAGAAAAATCACATTTTTGACTGCACTGGACCTGCAGATAAACCAACCCTTGAGATCCTGTCATTAATATGTGGTTCAAAATGACTCAAACTGTGTACGTGTACTACTTCTTCCATCGATGCTAAACATCAGTATGATGGTGTAACCGATGTGAAATAGCTAGCTAGTTAGCGGTGGTGCGCGCTAGTTAGCTGTGGTGCGCGCTAATAGCGTTTCAATCGGTGACGTCACACGCTCTGAGACCTTGAAGTAGTTGTTCCCCTTGCTCTGCAAGGGCCATGGCTTTTGTGGAGCGATGGGTAACGGTGCTTCGAAGGTGGCTGTTGTCGATGTGTGCAGTGGATCCCTGGTTCAAGCCCAGGTAGTGGCGAGAAGAGGGACGGAAGCAATACTGCTACATTGGGGGGGAAATGAAATATGATGCATAGAGAACGTCATATTTCATGTATTTTTACCTAGTGGGATGAGAATAGTTGATTACCCAGGGTTCCAGACAGCTGGTGTATGGAGTCGATGCAAATGATCAAAGGAGAATGAAGAATAGTCATGCTCAGAACATCTGCACCCAGAAAGATACAAACATTTAGGATGAAAAGAATGAAGAACAGAGGGGAGTCACACTCTCCTGTAGTTCTATTTTTGTTGTGCAGGAGTTCTAAAGAAAAACATAGCTGGAGATAATGATTCAAGCTGAAACACAATGCTGTGTGATCTGATGTCCGTCTTTGAAGGTTATTGTATTCAGTATCCTGCCTCTCCGCATATTTCCACATGTCGTTGGGCAGCCACTGCTTCACATTGACGCTTGCAGTTATTATTTGTACCTAAATTGTATTTTAGCCACCTGTGTCTAATTTACAACACATGCTGCCTCATGTTGTTTAACTGTTAAAAAATCTAGCTATAATGATTATCCTATTTATGAGATGGAGATGGGAAAAACATAAACATACTTCTTATTCAAATGTCCATTCCATGCTAATTTATACAAATTCACTGCCTACAGAAGCTGTCCCGCAATGTCAAAATATAAATACTTTACCCAATTATAATGACCTAATAAAGTGTCAAGTCAATGTTTTGTCAGGATGTTGTTATCACTGAGCAAGTTTGTCATGGATACTCAGAACTTCAAAGACATTGGTCATGAAGGATTGTCATTGTAAATAAGAATTTGTTCTTAACTGACTTGCCTAGTTAAATAAAGGTTAAATAAAAAAGAAAGTTATAATAAAAAAATTTAAAGGACAGAGCTGCATGGCAACAAGGACACCAGTTGCCATGCAACGCAGTCCTAAAATAATTTTGACTAAATCCATTGACATGAAGTTACTGCTCTCACATCGAGCACAACCTTTTCCTTCAGTCACAAAACAGTTGGATTAGTGGAACTTTTTAGGTCATACCTGCATTTTCTGAGTACTGCAGTACTGAGCGCCGAATAATTTACTTGATCTCGTACAATCCAAAAACAATAAGGTCATTTGTTGAGTTGGATTAGTTGTTTGAGATTCTAGTTGCCTTTTCTTGCCGTTGTGCCCTTAATCAAGGCACTTAACCCCTAAACTCACCCAGGGGCGTTGACTCCATGGCTGAACCTGTACTCCCACTTTTGTGTGGGTGTGTGTACAATGTCTAGCTTTAACAAATGTTACATTGAGTACAACCTAATGTGCACTTCATGTACGCATACACGTAATGTACACATTCCTAGAGGATGATATGTGGGTTGTTTTTTGGTAAGCTACTCAGGAAAAATGGGACATTCCCAGAACATTAGCCAACATTCCCATTAAGTTATAGTTAGGGTTTCAGCCAACATTAAGATGATAACATCCCACAAACATTCAAAGAATGTTTTTCATCACCAAATATTTTTTTCTAAGAAAATAGTTGAAATGAAATATCCTTGGAATGTTCTCTTAACATTCACTAAAATGTTGTTCACAACATCTGTAAAAACAACCACAAAACATTCCCCTAAGGATCTCTTTCAATGTTCCAGTAATGTGGGAGCAATAGAAGTGGTTCTGAGGAAACATTACGGGAACATTCTGCTAATGCCGATGGCTATGTTATTCAAAACACCCATAACAACAAGCAGGGACTATTCCTTCAATGGTCTCATGAAATTATACTGTGACTCCATGACATGATGATTTTAATAACGTTCCCTGAACGTACTTCAGCAATCAGTTCTTCCAGCTGAAGCTGGGTCAGTTTTCTCTGAATGTCTTTTCCTTGTTCTGTGAGTCTCTGTTCATCCTTTCTGTATTTTTTCACTGCATGGAGCATATGGTCACAGAATTCCTTGTGTGATTTTGAAGTCAGTCCCACCACATCCTCCAGCCTGCTTCTTACTGGTTGGGGCATGGCTTCTATCACAGAGTTTCGGAACAGAATCGTCATCAGTGGGTCTCCCTCTGGATCCCGTTCTGTTTCCTGCCTCCATCGTTTCAGCTGACCATGTAGATACGCAGCCGGATTCTCTGTCTCCCCCAGTGGTTCTCCTTTTAGAGACTTTGGGACAATCCTTGTGGGGTACTCTGCTCTTAGAGTCCACCAGAATCCAGGACGGTATGTATCAAAGTCCCTTCCATCCCCCAGTGAATCCCATACTGCCGCTGTCAGGCCACTGGCACACAGTACATTCTTCATTTTTACCGGTCCCACTACTCTCTCCAACAGTGCCTTTAGATCCCCCACAGCCAGTAGTTTCCCCATGGTTGTGCTTCAAAGGTTCTAATCCATTTTCCAGCTCCATCATCCAGGTCCTGTGATCCCCATGGGACATAGTGCCCTTGCGCCCCTATTACCAAAATTGGACATTGTGCACCATATCTTCCAGGTTCTTTTTATTTCACCTTTATTTAACCAGGTAGGCCAGTTGAGAACAAGTTCTCATTTACATCTGCAACCTGGCCAAGATAGAGCAAAGCAGTGCGAAAAAAACAACAACACAGAGTTACACATAAACAAACATACAGTCAATAACCCAATAGAAAAGAAAAATAGAAAGATCTATGTACTACGTGTGCAAATGTAGAAGAGTAGGGAGGTAGGCAATAAATAGGCCATAGAGGCGAAATAATTACAATTTAGCATTAATACTGGAGTGAGATGTGCAGATGATGATGTGCAAGTAGAGATACTGGGGTGCAAAAGAGCAAGAGGGTAAGTAATAATATGGGGATGAGGTAGTTGGGTGTGCTATTTACAGATTGGCTGTGTACAGGTACAGTGATTGGTAAGCTGCTCTGACAGCTGATGCTTAAAGTTAGAGAGGGAGATATAAGACTCCAGCTCCAGAGATATTTGAAATTCGTTCCAGTCATTGGCAGCAGAGAACTGGAAGGAAAGGCGGCCAAAGGAAGTGTTGGCTTTGGGGATGACCAGTGCAAAATGACTGCTGGAGTGCGTGCTACGGGTGGGTGTTGCTATGGTGACCAGTGAGCTGAGATAAGGCAGGGCTTTACCTAGCCAAGACTTATAGATGACCTGGAACCAGTGGGATTGGTGACGGATATATAGTGAGGGCCATCCAACGAGAGCATACAGGTCGCAGTGGTGGGTAGTATATGGGGCTTTGGTGACAAAACAGATGGCACTGTGATAGACTACATCCAGTTTGCTGAGTAGAGTGTTGGGGGCTATTTTATAAATGACATCGCCGAAGTCAAGGATCGGTAGGATAGTCAGTTTTACGAGGGTATGTTTGGCAGCATGAGTGAAGGAGGCTTTGTTGCGAAATAGGAAGCCACTTCTAGATTACATTTTGGATTGGAGATGCTTAATGTGAGTCTGGAAGGAGAGTTTACAGTCTAACCAGACACCTAGGTATTTGTAGTTGTCCATATATTCTAGGTCAGAACCGTCCAGAGTAGGGATGCTAGTCGGGCGGGAGGGTGCGGGCAGCAATCGATTGAAGAGCATGCACTAAGTTTTACTAGCATTTAAAAGCAGTTGGAGGCCACGGAAGGAGTGTTGTATGACGTTGAAGCTTGTTTAGAGGTTTGTTAGCACAATGTCCAAAGAAGGGCCAGATGTATACAGAATGGTGTCATCTGCGTAGAGGTGGATCAGAGAATCACCAGCAGCAAGAGCGACGTCATTGATATATACAGAGAAAAGAGTCGGCCTGAGAATTGAACCCTGTGGCACCTCCATAGAGACTGCCAGAGGTCCGGACAACAGGCCCTCCGATTTGACACACTGAACTCGATCTGAGAAGTAGTTGGTGAACCAGGTGAGGTAGTCATTTGAGAAGCAAAGGCTATTGAGTATGCCGATAAGAATGTGGTGAGTTGAAAGCCTTGGCCAGGTCAATGAAGACGGCTGCACAGTACTGTCTTTTATCGATGGCGGTTATGATAACGTTTAGGACTTTGAGCGTGGCTGAGGTGCACCCATGACCAGCTTGGAAACCAGATTGCATAGCGGAGAAGGTACGGTGCAATTCAAAATGGTCGGTGATCTGTTTGTTAACTTGGCTTTCGAAGATTTTAGAAAGGCAGGCCAGGATGGATATAGGTCTGTAACAGTTTGGGTCTAGAGTGTCTCCCCTTTGAAGAGGGGGATGACCGCTGCAGCTTTCCAATCTTTGGGGATCTCAGACGATACGAAAGAGAGGTTGAACAGGCTAGTAATAGGGGTTGCAACAATGTTGGCGGATAATTTTAGAAAGAGAGGGCCCAGATTGTCTAGCCCAGCTGATTTGTAGGGATCCAGATTTTGCAACTCTTTCAGAACATCAGCTGTCTGGATTTGGGTGAAAGAGAAGCGGGGGTGGGGGGGCTTTGGCAAGTTGCTGCGGGGGATGCAGAGCTGTTGGCCAGGGTAGGGGTAGCCAGGTGGAAAGCATGGCCAGCTGTAAAAAAAAAAATGCTTATTGAAATGATCGATTATCGTAGATTTATCGGTGGTGACAGTGTTCCCTATCCTCAGTGCAGTGGGCAGCTGGGAGGAGGTGCTCTTATTCTCCATGGACTTTACAGTGACCCAAAACTTTTTGGAATTAGTTGCATATCGCTGTGGCTATTCGATGCTAATGCAGAACGCCACAGGATGTTTTTGTGCTGGCAGTCAAGTCTGGGGTGAACCAAGGGCTATATCTGTTCTTAGTTCTACATTTTTTGAATGGGGCATGCTTATTTAAGATGGAGAGGAAAGCACTTTTGAAGAGCAACCAGGCATCCTCTACTGATGGGATGAGGTCAATATCCTTCCAGGATACCCGGGCCAGGTCGATTAGAAAGGCCTGCTTGCTGAAGTGTTTTAGGGAGCGTTTGACAGTGATGAGGGGTGGTTGTTTGACCGCGGACCCATTACACACGCAGGCAATGAGGCAGTGAGGCAGTGTATTTAGAGGGAAAGTTGGTCAGGATGATATCTATTAATAAATCTTCTTCGGGATCGGTGTCCCTTCCACGGGACGGTTATGCTAACGTAGGCTCATGCGATTAGCATAATGTTGTAAGTAACAGGAACATTTCCCAGGACATAGACATATCTGATATTGGCAGAAAGCTTACGTTCTTGTTAATTTAACTGCACTGTCCATTTTACAGTAGCTATTACACTGAAATAATACCATGCTATTGTTTGAGGAGAGTGCACAATTTTGAACATGAAAAGTTACTAATTAACAAATTAGACACATTTGGGCAGTCTTGATACAACATTTTGAACAGAAATGCAATGGTTCATTGGATCAGTCTAAAACTTTGCACATACACTGATACCATCTAGTGGCCAAAATCTAAATTTCACCTGGGCTGGAATAATACATTATGGCCTTTCTCTTGCATTTCAAAGATGGTAATTTTTTTTAACAAAAGAACGTTGTTTTTTATTCTTTGCATTATCTTTTACCAGATCTATTGTGTTATATCCTACTACATTCCTTTCACATTTCCATAACCTTCAAAGTGTTTCCTTTCAAATGGTACCAAGAATATGCATATCCTCGCTTCAGGGCCTGAGCTACAGGCAGTTAGATTTAGGTATGTCATTTTAGGTGAAAATTTTAAAAAAAGGGGCTAATCCTTAACTAAGAGGGTGCCCATGGTTATCTTCCTCCTACTCCGCAGCCCTCTTTTTTCCCTTTCTTTGCCATAGACCATTTCTCTAAAACTGGCTATATCTTCTCCACTCTCCCCATCTCGTTCCCTGTTCTTTTTCTTTTGCTCTCTCCCTCTTTTCAATTATGCGTTTTTCTAGCCTTCTTATTTTTCCGTCCATTCTCTTGCTTTTTTCTTCCATTTCAGCTATTATGTCCTCTTCTAGTGATTCTTCATCTTCATCTCTTTTTACCTGCATTTTTGCTAAGGCCTCTCTCAATCCTCCAAAGCAATCAAATCTTACTGGACTTGTTTCTGTAACTTGCTCAGTCTTTCCTGCTCTTCTTTTGTTATTTTATTTTACCTGAGAGGGCACAGAGGGAGTCTTCCTCTCCTCTTCCATCTCTATTTCTCCCTTTATTTCCACCTCTCCCGACACCAGGGGGTATTGCCCCATGGTGTATTGTGCAGGTTCTGTAAACCATTCCACCTTCTTCCTGTCTGGGTTTTCATTGTCTTTCTTCAACATTCCTCTAGCTGTCTTTATACTTTTCAACAATCCTTCTCCTTTTTTAAACATACCGAGTACACCTTTTTCTCTTTCTTTCTTGTCCTCCCTCTTCTTCCCTGTGTCACTTGTCTTATAATTTTTTATCAGCGTCTCCATTTCCTCACACACCGTGACATCAAACGTTCCTCCTTCTGGCCATCTCGTTCCCATTTTCTTGGTGCGTTGTTCCTAAAATATTTTTGTCAATTCATCAGGGATACCTGGCGCTCAGGATTTCTACTTCCGTTCCATTCATTTCTACCGCTTGTTTTCTTGGTCTCCTACGGCCAGCCTCAGTTTTATTCCTTTTTCTGTGTTGAGTCTATTAGTTACTATTATTTTCCTTAATGTTAATCTGCTGACAGTTTGACTCACCTGGACTCCCTCACACAGCTGTGCGTAATGATGGTAACAGGTGCCTATGATGACGGGTAGGTGACAGTACCCCCCCCCCCCCCCCCCCCCCTAGGCGTCCCACTTGGGCGAGCCGGGTTGGCCGGCTGAGGCATGACAGCCTGACGATCCCACTGCGGCATAGAAGCACCATAGGCCGGCTGAAGCATGACGTGGGATGGGAAACTGCCGAGCCAAAAGAGGCAAGGAAACCTCTCGAGCCAGCTAGGGCGTGACAGCCCGACGAGCCAGCTTTGGCACCCCAGGTTCCATCGGTGGCGGAATCCAAGCCCGACGTCACCAACAAAACAAGAAAACTCATGGGCTGGCTGAGGCATAGGAGCCCGACGAGCCGGCTGAAGCATGACGTGGGATGGGAACCTGCCGAGCCAAAAGAGGCAAGGAAACCTCTCGAACCAGCTAGGGCGTGACAGCCCGACGAGCCAGCTTAGGCACCATCAGCGGTGGCCCCCAGGTGGCCCCCAGGTCCGACGTCATCAACAAGACAAAACCCCCCAAAACTCCCTGATGCTTCTTGTAATGGTAGTAGCATTCTGTAACGCCCAACGCATGAGATGAGAAGCAGGTACAGGGAGTGAACCATTTAATATAGACGGACATGCACCGGAACAGGAACAGCGTCTGGACATGAACATGACACACAATGCTACTACAGGGAACAACACAGAAGAGCAGACATACATACAGTGGGGCAAAAAAGTATTTAGTCAGCCAACAATTGTGCAAGTTCTCCCACTTAAAAAGATGAGAGATGCCTGTAATTTTCATCATAGGTACACTTCAACTATGACAGACAAAATGAGAAAATAAAATCCAGAAAATCACATTGTAGGATTTTTAATGAATTTATTTGCAAATGATGGTGGAAAATAAGTATTTGGTCACCTACAAACAAGCCAGATTTCTGGCTCTCACAGACCTGTAACTTCGTCTTTAAGAGGCTCCTCTGTCCTCCACTCGTTACCTGTATTAATGGCACCTGTTTGAACTTGTTATCAGTATAAAAGACACCTGTCCACAACCTCAAACAGTCACACTCCAAACTCCACTATGGCCAAGACCAAAGAGCTGTCAAAGGACACCAGAAACAAAATTGTCGACCTGCACCAGGCTGGGAAGACTGAATCTGCAATAGGTAAGCAGCTTGGTTTGAAGAAATCAACTGTGGGAGCAATTATTAGGAAATGGAAGACATACAAGACCACTGATAATCTCCCTCGATCTGGGGCTCCACGCAAGATCTCACCCCGTGGGGTCAAAATGATCACAAGAACGGTGAGAAAAAATCCCAGAACCACACGGGGGGACCTAGTGAATGACCTGCAGAGAGCTGGGACCAAAGTAACAAAGCCTACCATCAGTAACACACTACGCCGCCAGGGACTCAAATCCTGCAGTGCCAGACGTGTCCCCCTGCTTAAGCCAGTACATGTCCAGGCCCGTCTGAAGTTTGCTAGAGAGCATTTGGATGATCCAGAAGAAGATTGGGAGAATGTCATATGGTCAGATGAAACCAAAATATAACTTTTTGGTAAAAACTCAACTCGTCGTGTTTGGAGGACAAAGAATGCTGAGTTGCATCCAACGAACACCATACCTACTGTGAAGCATGGGGGTGGAAACATCATGCTTTGGGGCTGTTTTTCTGCAAAGGGACCAGGACGACTGATCCGTGTAAAGGAAAGAATGAATGGGGCCATGTATCGTGAGATTTTGAGTGAAAACCTCCTTCCATCAGCAAGGCCATTGAAGATGAAACGTGGCTGGGTCTTTCAGCATGACAATGATCCCAAACACACCGCCCGGGCAACGAAGGAGTGGCTTCGTAAGAAGCATTTCAAGGTCCTGGAGTGGCCTAGCCAGTCTCCAGATCTCAACCCCATAGAAAATCTTTGGAGGGAGTTGAAAGTCCGTGTTGCCCAGCAACAGCCCCAAAACATCACTGCTCTAGAGGAGATCTGCATGGAGGAATGGGCCAAAATACCAGCAACAGTGTGTGAAAACCTTGTGAAGACTTACAGAAAACGTTTGACCTCTGTCATTGCCAACAAAGGGTGTATAACAAAGTATTGAGATAAACTTTTGTTATTGACCAAATACTTATTTTCCACCATAATTTGCAAATAAATTCATTAAAAATCCTACAATGTGATTTTCTGGATTTCTTTTCTCATTTTGTCTGTCATAGTTGAAGTGTACCTATGATGAAAATTACAGGCCTCTCTCATCTTTTTAAGTGGGAGAACTTGCACAATTGGTGGCTGACTAAATATTTTTTTGCCCCACTGTATATGCAGGGGCAATCAACAAAGTGAGGGAGTCCAGGTGAGTCCAATGAGCGCAGCTGCGCGTAATGATGGTAACAGGTGCCTATGATGACGGGTAGCCTGGCGTCCTCGAGTGCCAGGGAGGGGGAGCGGATCTTCTGTTGTTCTTCAGGTGCATATGAGGGGACATTAGCATTAGCTCCACCTGTCATCTCATTCTTTACAAGACATTTTATGAGAAAATGGAACAAACGGTGAATGAGGATATGGATATGCTAGATCTAGCTTACGGTTTACCAAGACGTGAGTTACATTATTATGATTTTTAGTACTCTGACAATTTACTTGTGTTTGCTTGTCGAAATGTTATGATTTACATACACGATCAAGGCTCAAACAAAACAGGCACACACACATTTTCTTGATTTACTCCAGACAGGGCCTGACTGCTGAACTGACATAGAAGCAACAGGTTGCAGAAAATTCAGTAACTCAGTAAAACAAATCTGAAGTTGTTTATGTAAATGCTCTGAAACTATATGTCTGAGCCTTTTAATCTGCTTCTGATTGACAGGTCCCATCTTCGTTGCCAGGTGACAGTGCAGAAGTGGATGGATGGTATGACTGTCCAAGTGCCCCAATAGGTGAGGGACGCTGTGGCATCTAAAGGCAGCCAGTGATCCTTCATGCAACCTGCTGCCCCTCGCACCTAATAATCATCAAACATCCCCAGGAACATGTCACTCAGGAACATATCACTACCCTTTGCCCTGTCAATCAACTAGCTTGAAGTAGGTTCGGTTGTAGAATCAGTTGTAGCAATTACATGTTACCGGTACATAGCATTAAAAAGAAAATACTGCCAGCAGCGGGCCACTGCCTAAAGTAGCATGCGTTTAGAAGTAATTTCTGTAATTAGAAATAGTAAGTTAAGTGTTACAAATCATTGTTTGTAGCTCTGTGACAAGGCACCTAGCCTGCTGGCTTCATAATATTTTCTTGTTTGATGTTAACCTGCCCTGGAACTGCAGACGGAAATTAGCTGCTAGCTAAATCTGATACAACACATATTTTCTCAAGTGTACTGAGACGAATGCTTCTGATGTACATTGTCCTTGCTCAAATAAACTCAATAAATAAACTCAATAAATAAATAAAAGGAAACATTATGCCTAGGACCCTGGCACTGAGAAGGCATGGGAAAACATATTCAGAGATTCAGAGATGTTCAGGGCTAACTTGATTTATTATAAGTGGTGCCATCAACATAAGCTCGTACAGGGGTGAAGAGGTGCAAATCCCCCCCCCCTCACACACACACACACACACACACACACACACACACACACACACACACACACACACACACACACACACACACACACACACACACACACACACATTGATATGAAGGTTAACGCCACATTTGATTATTGTTCAAAGTTACAGTTCTAGGATAAAACATACATAAAAACAAACAATGATGTGGTAAAAGTGGTACAGTATATGTTATTATATGTTTAAGACCGTTATATCAATGCATCTAAATGAGATGTATACATGAGGCTTCATTTTGCAAATGCAAAATAGCACTGAACTGTTCAAAAACAAAACAAACATTTTAACTCACTATATGCAATGTGATTTACGTTGGTCATATTTCTTTAGCGATAAAAGTGAGAAGTAGGCGATTTCTTATTAACCAAATGTTAACTATACAGCAGGAATATGTGTTGCACACCATACAATCACTTTACAGTATTTGGAACTCAGTTTGGATAATATTCCATCTCAGGTATTTATATTGTTACAATTACTCATGAAAACTGAAATAAATGTGTGTGTTTTCCCATATACAAGTTGTGCATCTTATACCTAATTTGCCTCACATTTTGTTGTTTTTACTTTTTCACCGGCAGATTATCACAGCCCCCTCAGGAAACACACAAATCACAGTAATGTCAAGATGTCTGGTCCTTATTCATAATGCTTCTGTATAGAAAATTATTAAGGTTATGAATCCCCACTCAGTTGGAGGAAGTGCTCTGTCTGAGTGGTTTGAGTGCCTGCATTCAATCTGCACCATCCAACTGGACAAAAACTGGTTGAATCAATGTTGTTTCCACATAATTTCAACCAAAAAATTAAATGTGATGATGTTGAATCCAAGTGTAGAAACCGATTGGATTTGCAAAAAGTCATCAATATAAGATAACTACAAAAAAATTTCAACCAATTTTTTATCTAAATCCAATGACATTGTGAAATGTTTTCTTGATTTCACGTTGAATTCACCTTAGATGACAACTCAACTTAAAGTTAATCAAAATTAGACGTTGAACTGATGTCTGTGCCCAGTGGGATCCTTCATTGACTTAATTTACAAATTTAGCAATAAATACACACAAAGAGGGCGGTGAAATAACCCAGGATGATCTACATTCTGATAGCCCATTACAAAACACCAAATGATGAGCATTAACAATCAGACAACTGAGTCCTCACCATGTGATAGCTTTGTAGCATTTTCTGTTGGTTCCAACATTTTATTTTGCCACTGGAGGAGCTCTTTTTCGATCAGTTTTGCATCTAAGTGGCCATTCTTGCTGTCACTTGAGTTGAAGTATTCTCTCACAGCATTTCTGACAGTTGTTGGCAGTTATATTCTAATAGTGTGGCTCATTGCACATTCGGTTTTGTGGCTGATTGTGCTTGCAGTCTTGTGGCTGATTGTGCTTGCAGTCTAAAGGGGGCTGCTGTCCCCCTTTAGTAGCCCCTTAGTGTGGGATTTGTGTGTGTGTTGGGAGTGGTCTGCACGGCCACACATCACTGCTGCATCGCAGCTGGACTGGCGGGCGACAGGAGTGTAGAGCTGGCTGTGGGACCCCAACCAGGGGGAGCTTAGACACACAATGGCCTCTGAGGAGCAGCGGGCTGAGCAAAAACGTTGTGTCCCCATCAGGGAGCAGATAGACCCACTGGAGAGGGAAGACATTAAGTCTAGATTCACACAGCTATAAGCACTGTCCTCAGTCACATGTTGCTTTTTCAAGGAGTCAACATCATTCAGAAGCCCCAAAATCTCTTTCTCCTCTTTCAAGACCAGTTTCTCCAGTGGCAGGAAAAAAGGTTCCCTGTTAGGAGAGTGAAGTCCTTCTTGCTTCTCCCAGTCCCAATAATCAGACGAGTCGACCTGCTGGTAAGACTCCACTGAAAGAAAAAACACAAAAAGATCAAAATGAGAGCACATGGTTACCATGAAAATACTAAAATAGTGTAGAAACACTTATCTAACATAGATCTCACCCATGACATCCTCTACAGTTCCTTGTTCATTCTTTGGCTCAGTAAAAATGCACTCAACATCTTCACCAAAATGGCTGAGGTGTTTTCAATGAGATGTTGAACGAGAGCTGCAACCTGCATGGGAGACATGAAAAACTAATTGAGGCAGAAACCCTTAACAAATAGGAAGCACAGGAGATGAACGTACACTATCTGCTCATGGATGATAATTCTATTTTTCGACTCTACAAACTTGCAGGATGCATTTGCAGTTTGTTTTGGTTGTGTTTAAGATTATTTTGTGCCCAATAGAAATTAATACTAAATAATGCATTGTGTAATTTTGGAGTCTGTTATTGTAAATAAGAACAGAATATATTTCTAAACACTTCTACATTAATTTGGATGCTACCATGACTACAGATAATCCTGAATTAATCATGAATAATGAAGAGTGAGAAAAATGCAGAGCGTTAAAGATCATACTACCAAGACATGCTTATCTCCCCTGTTATTGGTAATAGGATGCATTCTTGCATTTGTGTGTTTCATTGAAGCCTTAATAAAATATTACATCTTTGACTATATTTATCAAATAGAATAATAGTTAACATGCTCACTCTCATATTATTTTTCAGAAGTAGTCGGGTGCTGGATCCTTGTAGTCCATAGTGAAAGACATGGTCAGCACACAATAGTACTCTGTGGATATTTTATAAGTACCATAATCATCTTAATTCTTGTATTTCTCTGTGTACAAAATACATAGAAAAAAATATAATAAATTAATTATTGAAGATGATATTATGGTACTTATAAAATATCTAATGATGCACCGATACATCATTTTTGGCCGATACCGATATCCAATATTTTCCTTGCCTAAAAAAGCAATATCGATACCGATAACTGATATTATAAGTTTTAACGGCCTTTTAGGCATTCTAGTACAGTTATATAGTTAACACACACATGGGCGCAGCGGTCTAAGGCACTGCATCTCAGTGCAAGAGCTGTCACTACGGTCCCTGGTACGAATCCAGGCTGTATCTGTCACGATCGTGTGGAGGAGAGACGGACCAAAACGCAGCATGAGGAAAATAAGCCATCTTCTTTTAATTAAACGAACGAAGATGAACATGAAACGAAAACACTATTACAAACAAACAAAACAACAAATGATCGTGAAGCTAAATAACGCAAGTGCCCAGACAAGCAACAAACGTTAAACAAGACAACTCCCCACAAAAGCCTACTGCCTATGGCTACCTTAAATATGGCTCCCAATCAGAGACAAATGAATGACAGCTGTCTCTGATTGAGACCCAATCTAGGCAGCCATAGACATGACTAGACAACCTAACAATACTCTATCCCATACACATACAACACCCATAGACTAACCAAAACACACACAACATACAATGCCCACCCCAACTCACGCCCTGACCAACTAAACATAATCAAAATAACATAAAAATAGGTCAGGAACGTGACATAACCCCCCCCTCAAGGTGCGCACTCCGAACGCACCACCAAAAGTCTAGGGGAGGGTCTGGGTGGGCATCTGTCCACGGTGGTGGCTCCGGCTCTGGACGCTGTCCCCACACCACCATAGTCACTCCCCGCTTCCGTATCCCCCCCCAATGACCACCCTCCAACTAAACCCACCTAACTGAAGGGGCAGCATCGGGATAAGGGGCAGCACCGGGATAAGGGGCAGCACCGGGATAAGGGGCAACACCGGGATGAGGGACGGCAGCTCCGGGCTGAGGGACGGCAGCTCCGGGCTGAGGGACGGCAGCTCCGGGCTGAGGGACGGCAGCTCCGGGCTGAGGGACGGCAGCTCCGGGCTGGCTGGCGGATCCTGGCTGGCTGGCTCTGGCTGGTCATGGCTGGCTGACGGCTCTGGCTGGTCATGGCTGGCTGACGGCTCTGGCTGGTCATGGCTGGCTGACGGCTCTGGCTGGTCATGGCTGGCTGACGGCTCTGGCTGGTCATGGCTGGCTGACGGCTCTGGCTGGTCATGGCTGGCTGACGGCTCTGGCTGGTCATGGCTGGCTGACGGCTCTGGCTGGTCATGGCTGGCTGACGGCTCTGGCTGGTCATGGCTGGCTGACGGCTCTGGCTGGTCATGGCTGGCTGACGGCTCTGGCTGGTCATGGCTCGCGGAAGGCTCTGGCTGATCCGGTCTGGCGGAAGGCTCTGGCTGATCCGGTCTGGCGGAAGGCTCTGGCTGATCCGGTCTGGCGGAAGGCTCTAGCGGCTCCTGTCTGGCGGACGGCTCTAGCGGCTCCTGTCTGGCGGACGGCTCTGTAGGCTCATGGCAGACGGGCGGCTTTGCAGGCTCATGGCAGACGGGCGGCTTTGCTGGCTCATGGCAGACGGACAGTTCAGACGGCGTAGGGCAGACGGGCAGTTCAGACGCCGCTGGGCAGACGGGCAGTTCAGGCGCCGCTGGGCAGACGGGCAGTTCAGGCGCCGCTGGGCAGACGGGCAGTTCAGGCGCCGCTGGGCAGACGGCAGACTCTGGCTGGCTGAGACGCACTGTAGGCCTGGTGCGTGGTACCGGAACTGGAGGTACCGGGCTAAGGACACGCACCTTCAGGCTAGTGCGGGGAACAACAACAGGGCACACTGGACTCTCGTGGCGCACTCTAGGCCTGGTGCGTGGTACCGGAACTGGAGGTACCGGGCTGAGGGCACGCACCTCAGGGCGAGTGCGGGGAGAAGGAACAGTGCGTACAGGGCTCTGGAGACGCACAGGAGGCTTGGTGCGTGGTGCCGGAACTGGAGGCACTGGGCTGGAGACACGCACCATAGGGAGAGTGCGTGGAGGAGGAACAGGGCTCTGGAGATGCACTGGAAGCCTGGTGCGTGGTGTAGGCACTGGTGGTACTGAGCTGGGGTGGGAAGGTGGCGCCGGATATACCGGACCGTGAAGGAGGACACGTGCTCTTGAGCACCGAGCCTCCCCAACCTTACCAGGTTGAATGGTCCCCGTAGCCCTGCCAGTGCGGCGAGGTGGAATAGCCCGCACTGGGCTATGCAGGCGAACCGGGGACACCACCTGTAAGGCTGGTGCCATGTACGCCGGCCCGAGGAGACGTACTGGAGACCAGATACGTTGGGCCGGCTTCATGGCACTCGGCTCGATGCCCAACCTAGCCCTCCCAGTGCGGCAAGGTGGAATAGCCCGCACTGGGCTAAGCACGCGTACTGGGGACACCGTGCGCTTTACCGCATAACACGGTGTCTGACCAGTACGACGCTCTCTCACTCCACGGCAAGCCCGGGGAGTTGGCTCAGGTATCCAACCCGGCTTCGCCACACTCCCCTTTAGCCCCCCCCCCAAGAAATTTTTGGGTGTTACTCACGGGCTTTTCAGGCTATCTTACGTGCTGCCTCCTCATACCAGCGCTCCTGGGCTGTGGCTGCCTTCTTCCCCTCCCTCAAGCGGCGATTCACACCAACCTTAGCCCAGGGTCCTTCTCCATTGAAAATTTGCTCCCAACTCCATTCCTCTTCTCTCCATTGCTTTAGTTCCTTCCCTCCTTCCTCAATCCGCTTGGTCCTGTTGTGGTGGGTAGTTCTGTCACGATCGTGTGGAAGAGATTCGGACCAAAACGCAGCATGAGGAAAATAAGACATCTTCTTTTAATAAATGAACGAAGATGAACATGAAACGAAAACACTATACAAACAAACAAAAAACAACAAATGATCGTGAAGCTAAATAACGCAAGTGCACAGACAAGCAACAAACGTTAAACAAGACAACTCCCCACAAAAGCCTACTGCCTATGGCTACCTTAAATATGGCTCCCAATCAGAGACAAATGAATGACAGCTGTCTCTGATTGAGACCCAATCTAGGCAGCCATAGACATGACTAGACAACCTAACAATACTCTATCCCATACACATACAACACCCATAGACTAACCAAAACACACACAACATACAATGCCCACCCCAACTCACGCCCTGACCAACTAAACATAATCAAAATAACATAAAAATAGGTCAGGAACGTGACAGTATCACATCCGGCCGTGATTGGGAGTCCCATAGGGCGGCGCACAATTGGCCCAGCGTCGTCTGGGTTTGGCCGTGGTAGGCCGTCATTGTAAATAAGAATTTGTTCTTAACTGACTTGCCTAGTAAATAAAGGTTACACACACACACACACAGACCAAAAAGTTATTTTGTTGGGATTTACGTATGTCCCCATTACCAGTAAAACATAATCAAAACCTATTTATTTCACTTAATTGCTGTGCTGTTTTGTTGTTAATTTGTTCAGTCGTTTTATTCTCAACCAGGATTTCATCATACATGTCAAGCAGTGAAGTTTCATCTTTGTCTGTCCGTGGCCTCTCTTGCTCGGTGCGCACTGTCACTTTTCGTTTCCATCTTGTCCAGCTGTGCATGTAACATTTCACGTAAACCCTTTTTCTTGTCTGCATCGAAGTAGCGGTCCTTGTACATAGCAACGAGCATGGTGGCGACACAGTAAAGACAGAATGCCACCGAATCGCTTGTTCACTGCCTGTGTCGGCAGTTTTGTTGAGCAGGCGTTTCAATGCCATGACAGAGGGTATCACGTCTGCTGCAGGCGCAGTTGATGAGCTTATTTCTCGAGTCAGTTGTTCGAATGGAGCTAGCTAGTGTGTTCATATTTCCAAGTTTCAAACATGTTCTCAAATGCCATTGAAATGGCATCAGCGGTATGACAACCAGCACATTCATGAGCATGCAATACGACTTCTCCGTGCAAAATTCTCGACGACCCACTGTGCTGTCAGACTCAGCATGCTCATGGGGCTGATATTGCTGGTCCAAATGTCAGTTGTGAAGCTAATAGCACTGATGCTATTACTATGTAACTCCGGTAGGGCAACATCTGAAAAATAGCGCATTTGGTAGTGTGTACCGGTGCTCGACCAGTCGGCGAAAGCCAACATCACCCACGACAGAGAACGGTTGATTGTCAAGGGCAATGAATTCCATTATCTTGGCGTTAATGGATTTCACCTTTGAGTTGTCTTGCTGAAATGTTTCTACTCTATCAAATGACTGCTCGACTTGTTGACTGCTCGATCCATACAGCAGACATTGTGGGCTAGGTTAGGAATGCTGTGTTGCATGTGTAGTGCCAAATTCTATGTGGCGTCATTACGTCATTATATAGGTATGCACGTTAGCTTTGACATCGATTTTGCACATCGGCGTTAAACTAGACATCGGGCCGATGCCAATGTTGGCATTTTTAGCTAATATCTTCCGATTCCGATATGTTCACAGATGCATCCCTAAAAATGTCCATAGGGTATCCCTCAATAAATCTACCTTTTTAGTGGACTGACTCTCCTCCTCTGGTCCAGTGGGAACAGGCAGCCACAGCATGTTGGGAGCGATACAGAGGGCCAGGTTGAAAAAGTTCATCTGGTTCTCCTGCGAGCGTTCCTGGATGTGGTACAGAAGGGCGAACAGGTAGCGGAGCAATGTAACATTATCCTCCTGGAAGCTGGCTCAGTAGTCTGAGGGTACAGAAAATGAAATACCATTAATACCCCAATGGCTAATTGAGGCTAGTAATGTAGAGTGGCTGATGCACACAATGATTCAAACCTGTGGCTGGCAGAAAAGCTAAATAAATGTACATATCAAACAATAGTCTTTAATAGAGGTTAAATGCCCTCAATATAATTAATCCAATAGTTTTGAATAATGCACAGAACTGCCATGCTTGTTTTTGAATTCCAATAGCATTCTCAGCACTTCATGTCCTGTTTTCAAAGTCATTCAAGATCTCTCTTTATCTCATTTTCTCTGGGATATGTGGGACGCTGTCACGTTCCTGACCTTATTTCCTTTGTTTAGTCTTTGTTTAGTTGGTCAGGACGTGAGCTGGGTGGGCATTCTATGTTTTGTGTTTCTATGTTGGGTTTGTTGTTTGGCCTAATATGGTTCTCAATCAGAGGCAGGTGTTTGTCATTGTCTCTGATTTGGAACCATATTAAGGTAGCCTGTTTTCACTGTTTGTTTGTGGGTGATTTTTCCTGTTCGTGTGTTCATCTGTTCTGTGTTCCCATGTTCAGGACTGTAGCGTTTTCGGTTCCTTCTGTCAGTTTGTTGTTTTTGTTCGTCGTTTAAATATCCTAATTAAATTATGGATTATCATCACGCTGCATTTTGGTCCTCCTCTCTTTCACCCGAAGACAGCCGTTACAGACGCTAGGGCGCCAAATTCAAAACAACAGAAATCTCATAATTAGAATTCCTCAAACATACAAGTATTATACACCATTTTAAAGATAAACTTCTCGTTTATCCAGCCACAGTGTCTGATTTCAAAAAGGCTTTATGGCGAAAGCACACCTTGCGATTATGTTTGGTCAGCGCCAAGTCACAGAAAAACATACAGCCATTTTCCAAAGAAGGAGAGGTGTCACAAAACTCAGAAATAGCATTAAAATTAATCACTAACCTTTGATGATCTTCACCGGCTGGCACTCCCAGGACTCGATGTTAGACAATAAATATGTGTTTTGTTCGATAAAGTTCATCTTTATGTCCAAAAACCTCATTTGAAATTGGTGTGTTATGTTCAGAAATGCATTGTCTCAAACAAACATCCGGTGAAAGTGCAGAGAGCCACAACAAATTACAGAAATACTCATCATAAACATTGATAAAAGATACAAGTGTTAAACACACAATTAAAGATAAACTTCTCCTTAACTTCTTAGCGCTAGGGGTCAGATTTTTTTTTTTAAATAACGTGCCCAACGTGAACGGACATTTTCTCTGGCCCAGATCGTAGAATATGTATAAAATTTACAGATTAGGATAGAAAACACTCCAAAGTTTCCAAAGCTGTCAAAATATTGTCTGTGAGTATAACAATACTTATTCTGCAAGCGAAAACCTGAGAATATGTAACCCGGAAGTGATATAAAATTTTAAAAAATGTGTTTCCTGGCCCGTCTAACCTCCATTTAAAGGGGTATCAACCAGATTCATTTTCCAATGGCTTCCTCAGGCTGTGACCAGGCTTTAGACATAGTTTCAGGCTTTTAGTTTGAAAAATGAGCGAGTTTCTTCAAAAGTAGTCAGGTGTCCTCTGAATATTTCCTGCGCGCGAGAGAGGGGCACCCCATTTTCCTTTTGTCTCTTAATGAATAGGTTATGGTCCGGGTGAAATATTATCGATTACGTTTGTTAAAAACAACCTGAGGATTGATTATAAAAAACATTTGATATGTTTCTACGACCATTACGGATACTTTTTGGAATTTGTCGAACGGAACACGGCTTTGATTTTCAGAACATAATGCGCAACCCAAATGGCGTTTTTTTGTGATAAAAGTAATATTTATCGAACAAAAATAACATTTGTTTTGTAACTGGGAGTCTCGTGAGTGGAAACATCCGAAGATTATCAAAGGTAAGCGATTAATTTCATTGCTTTTCTGACTTTCGTGACCAAGCTAACCAAGCTAATATAAGGCTAGCTGTTGTAGCATTGAAAGCTACACTCACAAAAGCTTGGATTTCTTTCGCTGTAAAGTATATTTTCAAAATCTGACACGATAGGTGGATTAACAACAAGCTAAACTGTGTTTTGGTATATTTCACTTGTGATTGCATGATTATAAATATTTTTAGTCATATTTTTTAATCTGATACGTTTGGAAATTTTCATCTTCCTTTCAGGACCGGAACGAGGCTGTAGTTCTCTCAGCATAACGGCGCCACAAGAGTCTCTGGGTTCGCGCCCAGGCTCTGTCGCAGCCGGCCGCGACCGGGAGGTCCGTGGGGCGACGCACAATTGGCCTAGCGTCGTCCGGGTTAGGGAGGGTTTGGCCGGTAGGGATATCCTTGTCTCATCGCGCTCCAGCGACTCCTGTGGCGGGCCGGGCACAGTGCGCGCTAACCGAGGGGGCCAGGTGCACGGTGTTTCCTCCGACACATTGGTGCGGCTGGCTTCCGGGTTGGAGGCGCGCTGTGTTAAGAAGCAGTGCGGCTTGGTTGGGTTGTGCTTCGGAGGACGCATGGCTTTCGACCTTCGTCTCTCCCGAGCCCGTACGGGAGTTGTAGCGATGAGACAAAATAGTAATTACTAGCGATTGGATACCACAAAAATTGGGGAGAAAAGGGGGTAAAATGTAAAAATAAAAAAAAGAGACTTGGTTGGGCCAAGAAACAATGGCAATGGACATTAGACCTGTGGAAATCTGTCCTTTGGTCTGATGAGTCCAGATGTATTTTTGGTTCCAACCACAGGGTCTTTGTGAGACGCAGAGTAGGTGAATGGATGATCTCCTCATGTGTGGTTCCCACCGTGAAGCATGGAGTAGGAGGTGTGATGGTGTGGGCGTGCTTTGCTGGTTACACTGTCAGTGATTTATTCAAGGCACACTTAACCAGCATGGCTACCACAGCATTATACAGCGATACGCCATCCCATCTGGTTTACACTTAGTGGGACTATCATTTGTCTTTCAAAAGGACAATGACCCAACACACCTCCAGGCTGTGCAAGGGCTATTTGACCAAGAAAGAGAGTGATGGAGCTGTTCCTCCACCGGAACCCAGCATCTCTCCTCCGGACCATACCCCTCCCAGTACACGAGGTACTGGAGGCCCCTCGCCCAACGTTTCGAATCCAGTACGGAACGAATGGAATGGAACACGACCAGGATCGAGGTGTTACCCTGTGAAGGAGGAAGATCAGTCAGGAAATCTACCGACAGGTGCGACCACGGCCGTTGTGGAATGGGTAAGGGTTGTAACTTACCTCTGGGCAGGTGCCTAGGAGCCTTACACTGAGCGCACACCGAGAACCTTACCCAGCCAAAACATAGAAATACAAATAATAGAATATAGAATACCCACCCCAACTCACACCCTGACCAAACCAAAATAGAGACATAAACAGGATCTCTAAGGTCAGGGCGTGACACCTCCGTTCCTACATGTTAATTATAATTTGAAGAAGAAAGAGTCATTATGGTTGCACATAGAACCATCACCTTAGCAAAGAACCATTGATGAACCTTGTTTTCTGAGTATGCAGATACAGACAGGGACAACACAGCTACAAAGGCATACATGAGAAGACATGGATGTGAGCACTGATGGCTGGTGGAAAAAGTAAAATACTTGAGTCTTGACATAAATTGTTGCTTAGAGAACTTTTGCATTACAAGGCAGCTGCTGAAAACACCCTTAAAAGGCACAATGCAGATAAATCACCATACATGTTTTTTCAGATCCACTTTTCACATCGGTGCATACAAAATGACCTGGCAGAATAATTTATTTGGCATTTGAGAATACATTATTAATTTTAAAGTGCAGCAAAAAGCTTAGTTATAAAATAATTTGTAGAATTTTTTTCCCACAATGTTGTGTTAAGACAGAGAGACTGTGTGCTATACCTCCAACAAGCAATAGCACATTTAAAACACTGTAATTATCCAAATTACAGGAAGCAGATTCCGATAACGTCTGTAGAACCACATGTGCTAGCGTGACAGGAAGTTATTTACTATCTCCATTCTAAGTCAACCACTTCCGTAAAGAGGGTTAGATAATTGATGTGTAAAAAGTAGAAAACGTTCAACAAAATGCACTAAAGAAAATTGTATTTTCTATCCCTGTTGTGTATATCAATGGAACATGTTAAAAATCAATATGTGCTAGCCTATCTCTCTCTCTCTCTCTCTCTCTCGCTCTCTCATTGAAAGTTAATGAAGGATTCACCTGCTCGGCCAAGTCCTCCCACTTCAGCCTTTAGCCTGAGGATGAAGCTTGGGCCGGAAGCGTCTTTGAGAAGGTGATCAAGGTAGAGGCTCCCATCTACAGTCAGGATGTTGTTGGTGACTGCTGAGACTTGGCAGTCTGTTTCCCTCAAGGAGTTTAGGATAATACTGAAGGGATGCTCATGACCTGACAGACATGACACATGTAGATCTGATCAAATAAGTTTTTTGTGTAGAATTGGAGAATGCATTCACTCACTGCTTCTACCATTTCTGTTTAATCATGAATGATGATGTGGCCTGTATGGTCAAGTGGTTAGTGCTATTGCTCCTGGTACATGTATGTACCACTGTCACGGTAGGTTTGAATCTGGCCTGGTAATCTGTTATCAGTTTACTATCTATTCAAATAAACCAACAAAATTGAAAGGAATGGGAAGGAGTCAAAAGGCAAGGAGTCGAGAATTTAAAGGAGCAATTAAATGATGCTAGTAACATGTTGAATCACACGCCCCTTATATTTACATGGGCTTAAAGCAAATATTAGATAAACATGGTTGCAGTCTTACCAATCCTTTGCAATTTTTTTTTTGAACTGAGATCACCTACAATTCTCAGGGTACATTTTGTTGCTGCTGATTCAAATGAGGATTGACTAAATTATATTATTTTCTACCAGTATTGACTTGAGACAATGAGGTATGTGCCCTTTAGACAGAATAGCATGCAGTTGTATGAGCATTCATTCCAGACACACAAAGGCCCCCATGAATCCTTTTATCCAATCCCCTAGACTCTTAAATATGCCTTGGCTTTCTAGAGAGGCTCCTGTAGCCATGTCACCAGATTACAGTTTCAAGTCACAAACCCTACATGGGAACACAAGGATGAGTACGGACCGAAAACCTGCCCAAATGAAATATTGGTTTGCTTTGAGTAATCCCTTGCCTACACAGAAACACTATGGTCTAAAACCAGAGCCAAGCCAAGTGTGCCTCCATCCTGACTGTGTTTGGAGGTGTGTTTCAGTGCAAAGTGATAGTTCTGACACGTTTTCTCACCAATAAGAGGGTATGGGGCTTCCTCTCTCCCTGAGACAACCCAGAGCCGGTAGTCAGTGGGTCTGCCCTGTGGGAATAGAAAAAGACAATTATGTTTAGGAGGAAGAAAGGAAACTCAGCGATATCTACACCCCCAGGAATGGTCAGAGACAGGAAATGCCATTTGAGAGCACAAAACGTCAATTATTCTTGTTCCTCTTGTGATAGTCTTCTGGCCTACTCTAAAGATCTATGAGTAAAAATGTAGGCTAGTGGTAGCGGAGAATGATCTAAACTCTAAAGACAACACCTTAAAAAACGAATAATTTACTTAAACATGTTGCAACAGGTGTAACATTGCAGAGCTTGGAGAGCTTGAGTCTAGATCAGGGCTCTCCAACCCTGTTTCTGGAGATCTACTGTCCTGTAGGTTTTCACTCCAACCCTGTTTCTGGAGATCTACTGTCCTTTAGGTTTTCACTCCAACCCTGTTTCTGGAGATCTACTGTCCTGTAGGTTTTCACTCCAACCCTGTTTCTGGAGATCTACTGTCCTGTAGGTTTTCACTCCAACCCTGTTTCTGGAGATCTACTGTCCTGTAGGTTTTTGCTCCAACCCTAATCTAGTGCACCTGATTCTCCAGGAACAGGGTTGGAGAACCCTGGTCTAGGTCATGCCTGATTATCTTCAACTTGAAAAAAAAATATATATATATATATATATTATTCTATAATGATAGTAATTTTTTTGTTAATACATAATACAAACAGAAAATCCATACAGCAAAAATATGGATTACATCTAATAATAGAGCTAAGACATAATGACTACATTAACTAGTGTCAACAACTCACAGTGAGGCTTAACTGTTGGGTGAGGATCCTGATGACTTTGTCAACGTCGTCTTTATTGTCCACATTCACAGTTGTCTACATTAACACAAAACACAGGTACTTCCTTCATATTCTTATAGAATTGGAAAATATTGTCTGAGGTTACTTGAATAAATGTCATGTTAACTAGGAAAAGTCATACATTCATTCAATGTATTTCATCTAGAATTTGAAGTTTTGAGGGAAATGGTCAATAAGCATAGGATAAGCAGCAGTAGTTGTAGATGAGTGAATTCCCTTACCATTGCACTAGTTCCAATATTCATGAGAACAACCTTCATGGTTAGATTGCTGGGATTTCCACTTATTTGGATTTAGTGATGTGCCTGTGGCAAATAGGCATATATTAGTGCTATACAAGTCTGATATCTTAATGTGCCTGCATCAGATAGATACATAATCCTACATTCTTATAAAAAATTGTTCCAACAGGGTTCTTCAGATGTCCCATAGGATAACACGTTTTAGTTCCAGGTAGAACCCTTTTGGGTTCCATGTAGAACCTCTGTGAAAAGGGTTCTACATAGAACCCCAAAGTTTTTTTTTACCTAGAACCAAAAAAGGGTTCTCCAAAGGGTTCTCCTATGAGGACAGCCGAATAACCCTTTTAGGTTCTAGATAACACTTATTTTTCCTAAGTGTCAACATTTAATTTCAGAAGTAATGTTTAAATTGTACACCTGGGTTTTGTAAGTATTTCCTTACCATTGTAAAGCTGAAAGACATTTCTCCTTTGCCTCAGATGAACTGATTGAGAAAACAAATGTCATCTTTTTTTCCCCCCAAGTTAATGTTAATCTATTTTAGAAAATTTGAAAATTAGATTTTAATGATTGGAGTAGCCTACCTGAGAGTCCCCACGTAATTTGTGGTAGGCCAGACAATGACAAAGGAGTTCTTTGAGGTCAGTTTTCTCTCAGCAACCTCTTCAATGCAAGAACCCAACCACATCTCACACAGCCTCACACTCTCCTTCAGTTTGAGGCTTGAGGAAGACCTGCAAGACAACAGGGGAGATAAACCACTATCAGCTATCTATCAGGACAAAATACAACAGTAATTGCAATCATCTATTACACATTATATATATATATATTTTAAATTAAAGTGCCCCTCTCATCCTAATATGATCCAAATCTGCACAATTGACATGAAGGACAAAATGCTCACTTCAAATCAAATCAAATCAAATTGTATTTGTCACAAACACATGGTTAGCAGATGTTAATGCGAGTGTAGCGAAATGCTTGTGCTTCTAGTTCCGACAATGCAGTAATAACCAATGAGTAATCTAACCTAACAATTTTACAACAGCTACCCTATACATACAAGTGTAAAGGGATGAAGAATATGTACATAAAGATATATGAATGAGTGATGGTACAGAACGACATAGGCAAGATGCAGTAGATGGTATCGAGTACAGTATATACATATGAGATGAGTAATGTAGGTTATGTAAACATTATATTAAGTGGCATTGTTTAAAGTGGCTAGTGATACATGTATTACATAAAGATGGCAAGATGCAGTAGGTGGTATAGAGTACAGTATATACATATGAGATGCGTAGTGTAGGGTATGTAAACATTATATTAAACATTTAAACGTCATTGTTTAAAGTGGCTAGTGATACATTTTGTACATGTATGGCAGCAGCCACTCAATGTTAGTGGTGTTTGTCTAACAGTCTGATGGCCTTGAGATAGAAGCTGTTTTTCAGTCTCTCGGTCCCTGCTTTGATGCACCTGTACTGACCTTGCCTTCTGGATGATAGCGGAGTGAACAGGCAGTGGCTCGGGTGGTTGTTGTCCTTGATGATCTTTATGGCCTTCCTGTGACATCGGGTGGTGTAGGTGTCCTGGAGGGCAGGTAGTTTGCCCCCGGTGATGCGTTGTGCAGACCTCACTGCCATCTGGAGAGCCTTACGGTTGTGGGCGGAGCAGTTGCCGTACCAGGCGGTGATACAGCCCTGATAGACAGGATGCTCTCGATTGTGCATCTGTAAAGTTTGTGCGTGCTTTTGGTGACAAGCCGAATTTCTTCAGCCTCCTGAGGTTGAAGAGGCGCTGCTGCGCCTTCTTCACCACGCTGTCTGTGTGGGTGGACCAATTCAGTTTGTCCGTGATGTGTACGCCCAGGAACTTAAAACTTTCTACCCTCTCCACTACTGTCCCATCGATGTGGATAGGGGGGTGCTCCCTCTGCTGTTTCCTGAAGTCCACGATCATCTCCTTCTAATATCCCATTGTTAGTTCTCATCTATTCCTATTCATCTTGTTCAGTAAGTGGACATTATTTTTAGATGCTGAGGACTAACTTTGATTTAGTGATGATGAGTTTGTCACTGAAAAGGAACAAGTGTCTCTCTTGGGTCTGCAGTCCAGTGCTGTGCATGTGCTCCTCCATCACAAACTCTGCACTCTGGGACGTTAGGCTCTGGATCAGCCGTGCTCTTGGTGATGGGACTGGGACGCCATCCCTAAAGACAAAAACCACTCTGTAAAGGCAATATCATGTCTCTGGCAATGATTCAGTTAATTGTACTTTTAATTGAATTGAATCCCCTTGGGTGACTTTGCCTTGAGTCTCCCATCAAACAGGCATTTACAATACATTTATCACATTGCACAAAAAACACACAGGGGTTACATTCTTTGTAGGGGTTACATATTTGAATAATTTAACTATTTAGATGTCTGATACTCATGGGAATGCATGGCTTCTGGGCACCGGTTCTATATAAGTGCCTGTTAAATTTAAGTTTCATTTCAATTAAATAATTCAATGTCCAACAAATATGACTGTGTCTGATCTGACAACTCAAATACTTGCCTAAGGGAAATGGAACAACAACGGAGCTTCCAGTAGCACACAAACATGTCAAATGACAATGATTAATTTAGTATCAATGTTGAAATCCCTATGATTGTTGCTGCAAATACAAAAGCATGTACTACAGTAATGGTTATCTGCCTTGAAAACGTTCTTAATTTGTACATGACTGTGAGACAAGAAAGGGCACAGAGAGGGAATCTAGTCGTCTACAGAATGAAGTGTGGATTAATAGCCATCTTTTGTAAACCAAGCCAACCAAAAAAGGAGGAGACAGGAGGGTCGAACATGAAAACAAAATGTTAGTCACTGCACATCTCAAGGGCAGTACAAACGTCTTTGGAGAAACTAGATTGATGAAACTGACAGTACAGAAAACCACACAAGCCTATCCATAGGTCGTATGGGGCGTATGCATTCTTCTGCTGAATACTAACAAAACATACCTTATCGAGTATGACATGATGTCGTTCAATAACTCATCACAACATAAGTCTATCACTAGTCTGCTTCGAGTTTGCTTTCATGGCAAATGCAGCAGCAGGGCCTGTGCAAAGCTGACAGCAGTACAAGTATTGTATTACGGAACAATAACAATGGCTGGAAATGAGACTGTTATTATGTCAGATGAGACCGTGATTATGCCTGAACAGTGAGTAAACACAAACAGTCACTGACATGAGCCAAATGGATCTGTTAATACAAATAGCATGAGTAAAAAGGTGAAACAAGCCTGGAGACAAGTGTGCAGACAGACAGACAGACAGACAGACAGACAGACAGACAGACAGACAGACAGACAGACAGACAGACAGACAGACAGCCAGCCAGACAGCCAGACAGCCAGCCAGCCAGCCAGCCAGCCAGCCAGCCAGCCAGCCAGCATTAGATGATTCCCTACCTTGAAAGTATTCTATGGAACATGAGAGACTGTTTACATTTACATTTGACATTTCAGTTATTTAGCGGACGCTCTTATCCAGAGCAACTTACAGTTAGTTAGTGCATTCATCTTATGATGGCTAGGTGAGACAACCATATATATCAGTCATAGTCAGTACATTTTTCCTCAAAAAGTAGCTATCAGCAAAGTTAGTGCTAGTAGGAAAAGTGAAGTGTCAGTAGATTTTTTGTGGTGTGTGCCCACAGACTGCAGACCTACAGACTGCATTTGTTACACTGCCACCAACTGCTAACTTTACGAGTTTAATTATGCTTTAATCATGCTTGTGGAAAAAAATTATTGAGAGGAGATCATGTTTTCATTGTTATTAATTATTGTTATTATTTAATTACACACAACCAACCTTCAAAGTGATTGGGTTGTGTTTCATAATGACTTGGTTTGCAGTGACCTTCATGTAATTTTGCCAAGGAGAACCTTGATTTGACTATGCACTGTCATTTAGAACACGTTAACGCAGCAGGAAAATAAGTTTGCAGTCAGTGGCAGAGAAGTATAGAAATCTGAACTGCAGACTACGCTCTCTCTTGGCTATAATTGAAAAATCTACAAGCCAGCAGGCACAATTTGGGCAGCAGGTAGCCTAGTGGTTAGAGCGTTGGGCCAGTAACCGAAAGGTTGCTAGATTGAATCCCAGAGCTGACAAGGTAAAAATCTGTCGTTCTGCCTCTGAACAAGGCAGTTAACTGTTCCTAGGCCGTCATTGTAAATAAGAATTTGTTCTTAACTGACTTGTCTAGTTAAATAAAGGTTAAATAAAAATGTTATTACATAAATGAGACATCATACTGATGTTATTTGTGGTGCAGTCAGGCAGTCACTGACAATTTTGCACACTGGGTAGAGCCCATTTAAAATTGGTAATACTAGGAATTGATATCTGTAGGCCTACTGTGCACATGGTTAGTAGGGCTGGGACATTATAAGTTTTGCGATACTCATTAGTATCGTGGCAATAAAAAAAAATAATAATAATTTTTAAAAAAAAGTGTTAAAACAAATCAAAATATATTTTATATTTGAGATTCTTCAAATAACCACCCTTTGCCTTGATGACAGCTTTGCACACTCTTGGCATTCTCTCAACCAGCTTCATGAGGTAGTCACCTGCAATGCGTTTAAATTAAGGTGTGCCTTCTTAAAAATGAATTTGTGGAATTTCTTTGCTTATTAATGCATTTGAGCCAATCAGTTGTGTTGTGACAAGGTAGGAGGAGTATATAGAATATAGCACTATTTGGTAAAATACCAAGTCCATATTATGGCAAGAAAAGCTCATATTAGCAAAGAGAAATGGCAGTCCATCATTACTTTAAGACATGAAGGTCAGTCAATACAGAACATTTCAAGAACTTTGAAAGTTTCTTCAAGTGCAGTCGCAAAAAAGATCAAGCGCTATGATGAAACTTGCTGAGGACCGCCACAGGAATGGAAGACCCAGAGTTACCTCTGGTGCAGAGGATAAGTTCATTAGAGTTACCAGCTTCAGAAATTGGAGCCCAAATAAATGCGTCACAGAGTTCAAGTAACAGACACATCTCAACATCAACTGTTCAGAGTAGACTGGTCGAATTGCTGCAAAGAAACCACTACTAAAGGGCACCAATAAGAAGAAGAGAAACACGAACAATGGACATTAGACCTGTGGAAATCTGTCCTTTGGTTTGGAGTCCAAATTGGAGATTTTTGGTTCCAACCACAGTGTCTCTGTGAGATGCGGGGTGAACGGATGATCTCCGCATGTGTATTTCCCACCGTAAAGCATGGAGGAGGTGTTATGGTGTGGTGGTGCTTTGCTGGTGACACTGTCTGTGATTTATTTATAATTCAAGGCAAATAACTAGCATGGCAGCCAACAAGTGCTCAGCATATGTGGGAACTCCTTCAAGACTGTTGAAAAAGCATTCCAGGTGAATCTGGTTGAGAGAATGCCAAGAGTGTGCAAAGCTGTTATCAAGGCAAAGGGTGGCTACTTTGCAGAATATTTGTTCAACACTTTTTTGGTTACTACATGATTCCATATGTGTTATTTCATTGTTTTGATGTCTTCAATATTATTCTACAATGTAGAAAATAGTAAAAATAAAGAAAAACCCTTGAATGAGTACGTTTAAAAAAACTTTTGACCGGTAGTGTATAAAGAAACGTATGGTAGTGCATCTCATACGGTACAATAGAATATAATTGTAGCACTGCATAAATAAATAACATGTTTTGTCCATAGCTGATGGAAAGCAGCATATGGGATAGGATGGTGAGGGCTTCCTTCACTCCACAGCTGATTAGCAGAGGAAGGAAACAGATGCACCCATCTATATTATTAGCCCTTGGTGATAGAGCTACACAATCTGTGGGGTCCAATATCTTGATCCATTTGGATGGACACAAAAATATAAATATTGATACACTTGCTATGTATTGTATGCTGTGCAAGTATTTTCTATGGTATTGCACATCTCTCTCTATATAGGACATCATTTACATTTTTTTCATCCACCTCCATTTTGTCTTGATTTTTTAAAATGAAAGCCAATATTTGCCTCTGTAAAGGTCTGTTAATGTCCATCTGCATTATTATCATGTGGAACTTAGCTTTCCCACTGTACAATCCAGCTTGTATGCAGTAGATGTGCACACTGATATTTGTTGAGGGATGTTCTCCAACCATATATAATGTAGGATGGTGTATTCAATTTCAACCTTGGATCCTCAAGCCCAGGGATGTAAAGAGACCACAGTTCCATTAACATGATAGGTAAGTGAAAGGATAATACATTGAGACTGTTATTGTCGACATACATCTAAGTTGTTGGACATGTTATGTAAAACTCTGATACAGCTTTCAGCCTGATTTACAGAGATGAATACAAAACATTCATCTACATTCTAAACATTAATCTACTCTTTGTCAAATAACCTTGAAGATGTAGGTGTATCCTCTCTCTCTTTCTCACACCCACACACACACCCACACACACCCCCACCCACACACACACACACACACACACACACACACACACACACACACACACACACACACACACACACACACACACACACACACACACACACACACACACACACACACACACACACACACACACACACACACACACACAGTGAATTGAGATAGCACAGTACCTACTGTAGAACATTAAAGACAATGAAGTATGATTAGTACTTACCTTCTCCTTCTCTTGAATACTTGACTCATTGTGGTTTACTTTGGGGTAAGGGCCAGTGCTTTGTTGAGGGGTCATCTTTTTAAGCCCGGGAAGGTCACAAATTAAGTCACATACTGTAATGTCCTAGTGCACTTCGATGCTGACGTTCACTACAGAGGAACATTTAAAATGTCTGTAAAAGTCCTGCAGAGAGGTAGCAAGCAATCAAAGTCACACTTTGCTTGACAAAATAATTGGTTTGTGCTGATAGCCTTCTACAGTTGCACCCTTTTCCTGCCTTTTCCCAAACCCCACTGCTTTCTGGTCTGGCCCTCCCTCTTTCCTCCTCACTGACTAAATAAAGATATCCAAGCCTAGTCTCCTCACACTGTAGGTTGGGGCAGACAGTCGGTCAAGAGGACCTTCTCAGGTTACAATTCATTACCCAGCCTTCACCAAGGGGGCACTAAGGACGACGTTGTGGGGACTTGAGGCTGCACAGTGCCCTGAACCGCTCAGGCCTGTGGTAGGACTGAGGTTGGTGAGAATACAGAGCCGGCCTACAGAGCCGGTTTAAGAAATCATAGGCTCAGGGGGCTTAAAAATATATATTATTGCACAGATTGTACAATATTAGGAAGAAATATACAGTAGCCTATATATATATCATATGCTAAAGTAGACTACTAAATAACATGTCCAGTGGCACACTGACTCATCTAATGATGAAGATGAAGCCATAAGGCTACTCATGGTGATGGTTGATGCGCCCATCGTGTCAATAGCCTATATCAAGATGAGCTACTTTGAAAAACAATGCTATTAGCAAAAAATTGGGAGTTGTTTATAATATATATACAGTATATCACAAAAGTGAGTACACCCCTCACATTTTTGTAAATATTTGAGTATATATTTTCATGTGAGAACACTGAAGAAATGACACTTTGCTACAATGTAAAGTAGTGAGTGTACAGCTTGTATAACAGTGTACATTTGCTGTCCCCTCAAAATAACTCAACACACAGCCATTAATGTCTAAACCGCTGGCAACAAAAGTGAGTACACCCCTAAGTGAAAATGTCCAAATTGGGCCCAATTAGCCATTTTCCCTCCCCGGTGTCATGTGACTCGTTAGCGTTACAAGGTCTCAGGAGTGAATGGGGAGCAGGTGTGTTAAATTTGGTGTCATCGCTCTCACACTCCCTCATACTGACTGGTCACTGGAAGTTCAACATGGCACCTCATGGCAAAGAACTCTCTGAGGATCTGAAAAAAATAATTGTTGCTCCACATAAAGATGGCCTGGGCTATAAGAAGATTGGCAAGACCCTGAAACTGAGCTGCAGCACGGTGGCCAAGACCATACAGCGGTTTAACTGGACAGGTTCCACTCAGAACAGGCCTCGCCATGGTCGACCAAAGAAGTTGAGTGCACGTGTTCAGCGTCATATCCAAAGGTTGTCTTTGGGAAATAGACGTATGAGTGCTGCCAGCATTGCTGCAGAGGTTGTAGGGGTGGGGGGTCAGCCTGTCAGTGCTCAGACCATACGCCGTACACTGCATCAAATTGGTCTGCATGGTTGTCGTCCCAGAAGGAAGCCTCTTCTAAAATGATGCACAAGAAAGCCCGCAAACAGTTTGCTGAAGACAAGCAGACTAAGGACATGGATTACTGGAACCATGTCCTGTGGTCTGATGAGACCAAGATAAACTTATTTGGTTCAGATGGTGTCAAGCGTGGGTGGCGGCAACCAGGTGAGGAGTACAAAGACAAGTGTGTCTTGCCTACAGTCAAGCATGGTGGTGGGAGTGTCATGGTCTGGGGCTTCATGAGTGCTGCCGGCACTGGGGAGCTACAGTTCATTGAGGGAACCATGAATGCCAACATGTACTGTGACATACTGAAGCAGAGCATGATCTCCTCCCTTCGGAGACTGGGCCGCAGGGCAGTATTCCAACATGATAACGACCCCAAACACACCTCCAAGACGACCACTGCCTTGCTAAAGAAGCTGAGGGTAAAGGTGATGGACTGGCCAAGCATGTCTCCAGACATAAACCCTATTGAGCATCTGTGGGGCCTCCTCAAACGGAAGGTGGAGGAGTGCAAGGTCTCTAACATCCACCAGCTCCGTGACGTCGTCATGGAGGAGTGGAAGAGGACTCCAGTGGCAACCTGTGAAGCTCTGGTGAACTCAATGCCCAAGAGGGTTAAGGCAGTGCTGAAAAATGATGGTGGCCACACAAAATATTGACACTTTGGGCCCAATTTGGACATTTTCACTTAGGGGTGTACTCACTTTTGTTGCCAGCGGTTCAGACATTAATGGCTGTGTGTTGAGTTATTTTGAGGGGACAGCAAATTTACACTGTTATACAAGCTGTACACTCACTACTTTACATTGTAGCAAAGTGTCATTTCTTCAGTGTTGTCACATGAAAAGATATACTCAAATATTTACAAAAATGTGAGGGGTGTACTCACTTTTGTGATATACTGTATATATATATATTTTTTTTACTGCAACCACCAACCACAGGAGGGCTCAGGTGCCTGTTCTCAATGAGTGTAGATAGCCTGCTGCTGCCTACTGCCACTCTGCGGCCACTCTGCTGGGGAGGAGAGGAGGTAGGGAGCCCACGTGGTAACTGGGGGGCCCTGCCTTGATTGGATGACTGATTAATAAAAATAAACTGTGTAATAAATCAATGTTATTGGTCAATTGTGTGAGTCAGGGGCTGGGCTCAAGGCTGTAGGGGCCCCAAGAGGCAAAAAATATAATAATTACATGAATTTTTATCCAACCACAGGAGCCCGCATTCAATGTTCAAAATACACCAGAGAGCATAATTTAACCATGTAGGATCAATAGTTTATCAAACAAATAACTGTGGATTAGTACATATAGGTACAGCGCATTCGGAGAGTATTCAGACCCCTTGACTTTTTCCACATTTTGATACATTACAGCCTTATTCTAAAATAGATTAAATAGTTTTTTCCCCCTCATCAATCTAAACACAATACCCCATAATAACAAAGCAAAAACAGTTTTTTTTTTTACGTTCAGCAAATTTATAAAAAACTGAAAACTGAAATTTATATAAGTATTCAGACCCTTGTTGAAGCACCTTTGGCAGTGATTACAGCCTCGATTCTTCTTGGGTATGATGCTGCAAGCTTGGCACACCTTTATTTGGGGAGGTTCTCCTATTCTTCTCTGCAGCTCCTCTCAAGCTCTGTCAGGTTGAATGGGGAGTGTAGCTGCACAGCTATTTTCAGGTCTCTCCAGAGATGTTCGATCGGGTTCAAGTCCAGGCTCTGGCTGGGCCACACAAGGATATTCAGAGACATGTCTCGAAGCCACTCCTGCATTGTCTTGGCTGGGTGCTTAGGGTCGTTGTCTCTGCTGGCTGGGAACTATGATCCATGTCTCTGCAAATGAAGATCATTCATCATGAGGTGTCACAGTATAAGCTGCTAAAAACACATACATGTATCTGTTATGTCAGTGCTGCCGTAGAAAGCTTATTCACATGGGGTTGCCGTATTTATGATGAATACCAATTACTCTATAAACATTCAGAAAATGCATCACATAAGATGGCACCGGAGAAGATGGCAGACATTTTACGTGCCCCCAGCCGATTGTGTTTTTTTGTACGCTTATTTGCATTGTTTGTAACTTATTTTTTTTACTTATTTTGTACATAATGTTGCCACTACCGTCTTTTATGACCAAAAACAACTTCTAGACATCAGGACTGATGAGCCCGACGCAAAGGATACGCTGCTTCCTCGGGAACAGGCCCCGATCCCCGTGATCTGCGTGAAGAGGAGGCGGAGAAAGAGGGGCCGAAGGTCCGGCTGCCTTCTGAGAATTCGCAGGCGATCGAATAAACCCCCACAAACCATCTAACAGGCAAAGCATCAATACAGGACAAAGATCGAATTGTACTACACCGGCTCTGACTTTCGTCGGATGTGGCAGGGCTTTCAAACCATTACGGACTACAAGGAGAAGCACAGCCAAGAGCTGCCCAGTGACATATTTATTATATTTTTTTGTATAAAAAACCCCCCAACTACAGTGGGGAGAACAAGTATTTGATACACTGACGATTTTGCAAGTTTTCCTACTTACAAAGCATGTAGAGGTCTGTAATTTTTATCATAGGTACACTTCAACTGTGAGAGACGGAATCTAAAACAAAAATCCAGAAAATCCCATTGTATGATTTTTAAGTAATTCATTTGCATTTTATTGCATGACATAAGTATTTGATCACCTACCAACCAGTAAGAATTCCGGCTCTCACAGTCCTGTTAGTTTTTCTTTAAGAAGCCCTCCTGTTCTCCACTCATTACCTGTATTAACTGCACCTGTTTGAACTCGTTACCTGTATAAAAGACACCTGTCCACACACTCAATCAAACAGACTCCAACCTCTCCACAATGGCCAAGACCAGAGAGCTGTGTAAGGACATCAGGGATAAAATTGTAGACCTTCACAAGGCTGGGATGGGCTACAGGACAATAGGTAAGCAGCTTGGTGAGAAGGCAACAACTGTTGGTGCAATTATTAGAAAATGGAAGAAGTTCAAGATGACGGTCAATCACCCTCAGTCTGGGGCTTCATGCAAGATATCACCTCGTGGGGCATCAATGATCATGAGGAAGGTGAGGGATCAGCCCAGAACTACACGGCAGGACCTGGTCAATGACCTGAAGAGAGCTGGGACCACAGTCTCAAAGAAAACCATTAGTAACACACTACGCCGTCATGGATTTAAATCCTGCAGCGCACGCCAGGTCCCCCTGCTCAAGCCAGCGCAAGTCCAGGCCCGTCTGAAGTTTGCCAATGACCATCTGGATGATCCAGAGGAGGAATGGGAGAAGGTCATGTGGTCTGATGAGACAAAAATAGAGCTTTTTGGTCTAAAGTCCACTCGCCGTGTTTGGAGGAAGAAGAAGGATGAGTACAACCCCAAGAACACCATCCCAACCGTGAAGCATGGAGGTGGAAACATCATTCTTGGGGATGCTTTTCTGCAAAGGGGACAGGACGACTGCACCGTATTGAGGGGAGGATGTATGGGGCCATGTATCGCGAGATCTTGGCCAACAACCTCCTTCCCTCAGTAAGAGCATTGAAGATGGGTCGTGGCTGGGTCTTCCAGCATGACAACGACCCGAAACACACAGCCAGGGCAACTAAGGAGTGGCTCCGTAAGAAGCATCTCAAGGTCCTGGAGTGGCCTAGCCAGTCTCCAGACCTGAACCCAATAGAAAATCTTTGGAGGGAGCTGAAAGTCCGGATTGCCCAGTGACAGCCCCGAAACCTGAGGGATCTGGGGAAGGTCTGTATGGAGGAGTGGGCCAAAATCCCTGCTGCAGTGTGTGCAAACCTGGTCAAGAACTACGGGAAACGTATGATCTCTGTAATTGCAAACAAAGGTTTCTTTACCAAATATTAAGTTCTGCTTTTCTAATGTATCAAATACTTATGTCATGCAATAAAATGCAAATTAATTAATTAAAAATCATACAATGTGATTTTCTGGATTTTTGTTTTAGATTCCGTCTCTCACAGTTCACGTGTACCTATGATAAAAATTATCCTACTTACATGCTTTGTAAGTAGGAAAACCTGCAAAATCGGCAGTGTATCAAATACTTGTTCTCCCCACTGTATCTGCCCGGTAAATTCGTGGCCCTGAAGGCCTCATGCAACTGGTACAGCTCATTGTGTTACCGTAGCTAGGTTTCCATCCAATTGGTGAAAGATCTTCATCCAAATATTCTAAAATCTGCATAAAGAAAGTATCTGCATTTTCCCACCAGTGGTGTTTCCACCACACTGACTTGTTGATAAAAAAATTACTGCATGATGACGTAGTGCATACAAAATGTGCTTTTTCGCTTAAGTTTTCAGTTAGGCAAGCCTACGTAAAGAGATTATTATGGATAAGAGCGAGAATATTTGTATTTGTCAAACGACAGTTACACATCAATCATCATGTCACCAGAAGAAGACCCTCAATATTTATTGGAAAGTAGTATCAAGATCACTGTGCGCTTATACCACCCTGTGAAGTTCATTATAACTTATTTCATCTGTAGCCTAATAAACTGCATGGTTTCCGAGTAGCAGTGGGAGGACCACACACCATATCATTGCATGACTCCAAGTTTACTTCAATATTATGGTTTAGCTGATGAGTATTTTTCTCAGCTCATACAGGAGTAATAAAGGCCTAGTTCTGTTCAACCAGCTGTGTTTTCTAGGGGTGGGTAAAATGTGTGACAACACTCCGGTCCCGAGGACTGGAGTTGCCCATCCCAAGCTGTGGACCTGTGGATGGAAAGTAAATCCATGAAAATGTCACTGCTCATGTTTGGTAGGAGCAGTGCATCTGTTGTGGTTATTACTGTAAATATCCATCAATATACCATCTCTCATTAGTACAATGTAGACTGTGTATAATGCATATTTGAATTTATGGAGTCAATTTGGAGCCAAGACTATTGATGTTGGTTGCATACAGAACGTCTTTTGATACAGTAAAATAATTGGTCCTGCATCCATAAAATATTTGTAAGCATTGTGTCCACCATTTCATAAACAAACCTTTACATTTGCATATAACAAAAATCCATCATGGGTTTAGCAATAAGTCAAGGATAGGTACATGCTGTATATTTGAACATTTTGAAAAATGCAAAAATCCAGGATCCCTAAGGCCTGAAAACAAAAAGTACATGTAGTAGTAGTGTAATAGGAAGTTAATTGTTAATGTAGTACACAATGGAAAATAACCACTTGTATCTCTGAAGCAACCAAGCAACCAACCCTTCCAACCACAGCAAAGTGAGGTAGTGGTTTGGTACTTCCCGTATGATATAAAGGAGGAACCCAAAACTTGAGGTGTTGAAAGATAAATTGCACGCAATATGGTTGCCCTGGTTTGAACTACCTGAACATTCACCATCATATTGTAGATAACACAAGTCAGGTATCAACAATTACATGCTCATTTCACATGTGGAGGCACAATGTCTGAGTCACTACATCTCCCTGTTTGCTACAAAAATGTATTTTTATCAGACCTAATAATCCCAACTGTAATAATATATAAATGTTCCCTGTATGTAGTAGTAATGCACATGGATGGCATTTTCAGCTTGATTTTTCTTTTAATAATATTTTTTAATGTTCTTATGAAAATTGGGACATTTTGTAATTGAGAACATGTACACACAAATCAAATCAAATTTTATTTGTCACATGCGCCGAATACAACAGGTGTAGACCTTACAGTGAAATGCTTACTTACGAGCCCCAAACCAACAATGCAGTTTCAAAAAATACAGATAAGAATAAAAGATAAAAGTAACAAGTAATTAAAGGGCAGCAGTGAAATAACAATAACGAGACTATATACAGGGGGGTACAGAAACAGAGTCAATGTTTCGCACCGATTATTTGAGGTAGTATGTACATGTAGGTAGAGTTATTAAAGTGACTATGCATAGATGACAACAGAGAGTAGCAGTGGTGTAAAGAGGGGGTGGGGGGTAGCCATTTGACTAGATGTTCAGGAGTTTTATGGCTTTAGGGTAGAAGCTGTTTAGAAGCCTCTTGGACCTAGACTTGGTGCTCCGGTACCGCTTGCCGTGCAGTAGCAGAGAGAACAGTCTATGACTAGTGTGGCTGGAGTCTTTGACAATTTTTAGGGCCTTCCTCTGACACCGCCTTGTATAGAGGTCCTGGATGGCAGGAAGCTTGGCCCCAGTGATGTACTGGGCAGTTCGCACTAATCTTTGTAGTGCCTTGTGGCCGGAGGCCGAGCAGTTGCCATACCAAGCAGTGATGCAACCAGTCAGGATGCTCTCGATGGTGCAGGTCTCTGACCTCCTCCCTATAGGCTGTCTCGTCGTTGTTGGTGATCAGGCCTACCACTGTTGTGTCATCTGCAAATTTAAAGATGGTGTTGGAGTCGTGCCTGGCCGTGCAGTCATGAGTGAACAGGGAGTACAGGAGGGGACTGAGCACGCACCCCTGGGAGCCCCTGTGTTGAGGATCAGTGTGGCGGATGTGTTGCTACCTACTCTTACCACCTGGGGGCGGCCCATCAGGAAGTCCAGGATCCAGTTGCAGAGAGAGATGTTTAGTCCCAGGGTCCTTAGCTTATTGATGAGCTTTGAGGGCACTATGGTGTTGAACTCTGAGCTGTAGTCAATGAATAGCATTCACAAATAGGTGTTCCTTTTGTCCAGGTGGGAAAGGGCAGTGTGGAGTGCAATGGAGATTGCGTCATCTGTGGATCTGTTGGGGCGGTATGCAAATTGGAGTGGGTTTAGGGTTTCTGGGATGATGGTGTTGACCAGCCTTTCAAGGCACTTCATGGCTACAGACATGAGTGCTATGGGTCGGTAGTCGTTTAGGCAGTTTACCTTAGTGTTCTTGGGCACAGGGACTATGGTGGTCTGCTTGAAACATATTGGTATTACAGACTCGGACAGGGAGAGGTTGAAAATGTCAGTGAAGACACTTGCAAGTTGGTCAGAGCATGCTCGCAGTACACGTCCTGGTAATCCGCCTGGCCCTGCGGCCTTGTGAATGTTGACCTGTTTAAAGGTCTTACTCACATCGGCTGTGGAGGGCGTGATCACACAGTCTTTCGGAACAGCTGGTGCTCTCAAATCAAATCAAATCAAATTTTATTAGTCACATACACATGGTTAGCAGATGTTAATGCGAGTGTAGCGAAATGCTTGTGCTTCTAGTTCCGACAATGCAGTAATAACCAACAAGTAATCTAACCTAACAATTCCACAACTACTACCTTATACACACACACAAGTGTAAAGGGATAAAGAATATGTACATAAAGATATATGAATGAGTGGTGGTACAGAACGGCATAGGCAAGATGCAGTAGATGGTATAGAGTACGGTATATACATATGAGATGAGTACTGTAGGGTATGTAAACATAAAGTGGCATAGTTTAAAGTGGCTAGTGGTACATGTATTACATAAAGATGGCAAGATGCAGTAGATGATATAGAGTACAGTATATACATATGAGATGGGTAATGTAGGGTATGTAAACATTATATTAAGTGGCATTGTTTAAAGTGGCTAGTGGTACATTTTTACATAATTTCCATCAATTCCCATTTTTAAAGTGGCTGGAGTTGAGTCAGTATGTTGGCAGCGGCCGCTAAATGTTAGTGGTGGCTGTTTAACAGTCTGATGGCCTTGAGATAGAAGCTGTTTTTCAGTCTCTCGGTCCCTGCTTTGATGCACCTGTACTGACCTCGCCTTCTGGATGATAGCGGGGTGAACAGGCAGTGGCTTGGGTGGTTGTTGTCCTTGATGATCTTTATGGCCTTCCTGTGACATCGGGTGGTGTAGGTGTCCTGGAGGGCAGGTAGTTTGCCCCCGGTGATGCGTTCTGCAGACCTCACTACCCTCTGGAGAGCCTTACGGTTGTGGGCGGAGCAGTTGCCGTACCAGGCGGTGATACAGCCCGACAGGATGCTCTCGATTGTGCATCTGTAGAAGTTTGTGAGTGCTTTTGGTGACAAGCCGAATTTCTTCAGCCTCCTGAGGTTGAAGAGGCGCTGCTGCGCCTTCTTCACGACGCTGTCTGTGTGGGTGGACCAATTCAGTTTGTCCGTGATGTGTACACCGAGGAACTTAAAACTTTCCACCTTCTCCACTACTGACCCGTCGATGTGGATAGGGGGGTGCTCCCTCTGCTGTTTCCTGAAGTCCACAATCATCTCCTTTGTTTTGTTGACGTTGAGTGTGAGGTTATTTTCCTGACACCACACTCCGAGGGCCCTCACCTCCTCCCTGTAGGCCGTCTCGTCGTTGTTGGTAATCAAGCCTACCACTGTAGTGTCATCCGCGAACTTGATGATTGAGTTGGAGGCGTGCATGGCCACGCAGTCGTGGGTGAACAGGGAGTACAGGAGAGGGCTCAGAACGCACCCTTGTGGGGCCCCAGTGTTGAGGATCAGCGGGGTGGAGATGTTGTTACCTACCCTCACCACCTGGGGGCGGCCCGTCAGGAAGTCCAGGACCCAGTTGCACAGGGCGGGGTCGAGACCCAGGGTCTCGAGCTTGATGACGAGTTTGGAGGGTACTATGGTGTTAAATGCTGAGCTGTAATCGATGAACAGCATTCTCACATGGGTATTCCTCTTGTCCAGATGGGTTAGGGCAGTGTGCAGTGTGGTTGCGATTGCGTCGTCTGTGGACCTATTGGGTCGGTAAGCAAATTGGAGTGGGTCTAGGGTGTCCGGTAGGGTGGAGGTGATATGGTCCTTGACTAGTCTCTCAAAGCACTTCATGATGACGGAAGTGAGTGCTACGGGGCGGTAGTCGTTTAGCTCAGTTACCTTAGCTTTCTTGGGAACAGGAACAATGGTGGCCCTCTTGAAGCATGTGGGAACAGCAGACTGGGATAAAGATTGATTGAATATGTCCGTAAACACACCAGCCAGCTGGTCTGCGCATGCTCTGAGGACGCGGCTGGGAATGCCGTCTGGGCCTGCAGCCTTGCGAGGGTTAACACGTTTAAATGTTTTACTCACCTCGGCTGCAGTGAAGGAGAGCCCGCAGGTTTTGGTAGGGGGCCGTGTCAGTGGCACTGTATTGTCCTCAAAGCGGGCAAAAAAGTTGTTTAGCCTGTCTGGGAGCAAGACATCCTGGTCCGCGACGGGGCTGGTTTTCTTTTTGTAATCCGTGATTGACTGTAGACCCTGCCACATACCTCTTGTGTCTGAGCTGTTGAATTGCGACTCGATTTTGTCTCTGTACTGGGACTTAGCCTGTTTGATTGCCTTGCGGAGAGAATAGCTACACTGTTTGTATTCGGTCATGCTTCCGGTCACCTTGCCCTGGTTAAAAGCAGTGGTTCGCGCTTTCAGTTTCACGCGAATGCTGCCGTCAATCCACGGTTTCTGGTTTGGGAATGTTTTAATCGTTGCTGTGGGTACGACATCGTCAATGCACTTCCTAATGAACTCGCTCACCGAATCAGCATATTCGTCAATATTGTTGTTGGACGCAATGCGGAACATATTCCAATCCGCGTGATCGAAGCAGTCTTGAAGCGTGGAATCAGATTGGTCGGACCAGCGTTGAACAGACCTGAGCGCGGGAGCTTGTTGTTTTAGTTTCTGTTTGTAGGCTGGAATCAACAAAATGGAGTCGTGGTCAGCTTTTCCGAAAGGGGGGCGGGGGAGGGCCTTATATGCGTCGCGGAAATTAGTATAACAATGATCTAGGGTTTTTCCAGCCCTGGTAGCACAATCGATATGCTGATAGAATTTAGGGAGTTTTGTTTTTAGATTAGCCTTGTTAAAATCCCCAGCTACGATGAATGCAGCCTCAGGGTGTGTGGTTTCCAGTTTACAAAGAGTCAGATAAAGTTCGTTCAGGGCCATCGATGTGTCTGCTTGGGGGGGAATATATACGGCTGTGATTATGATCGAAGAGAATTCCCTTGGTAGATAATGCGGTCGACATTTGATTGTGAGGAGTTCTAGATCAGGTGAACAGAATGACTTGAGTTCCTGTGTGTTGTTATGATGATCACACCACGTCTCGTTAATCATAAGGCATACCCCCCCGCCCCTCTTCTTACCAGAAAGATGTTTGTTTCTGTCGGCGCGATGCATGAAGAAACCAGCTGGCTGCACCGACTCCGTTAGCGTCTCTTGAGTTAGCCATGTTTCCGTGAAGCAGAGCACGTTGCAATCCCTGATGTCTCTCTGGAATGCTACCCGTGCTCGGATTTCATCAACCTTATTGTCAAGAGACTGGACATTGGCGAGTAGTATGCTAGGGAGTGGAGCGCGATGTGCCCGTCTCCGAAGCCTGACCAGGAGACCGCCTCGTTTGCCCCTTTTACGGCGTCGCACAGGGTCGCCGGCTGGGATCAGATCCATTGTATTGGGTGGAAGGCAAAACACTGGATCCGTTTCGGGAAAGTCATATTCCTGGTAGGAACGATGATGAGTTGACGTTAATCGTATATTCAGTAGTTCCTCCCGACTGTATGTAATGAAACCTAAGATTACCTGGGGTACCGATGTAAGAAATTACACATAAAAAACAAAATACTGCATATTTTCCAAGGAACGCGAAGCGAGGCGGCCATCTCGTTTCGGCGCCGGATGTCATGCATGTTTCAGTGTTATTTGCCTTGAAGCGAGCATAGAAGTAGTTTAGCTCGTCTGGTAGGCTTGTGTCACTGGGCAGCGCTTGGCTGTGCTTCCCCTTGTAGTCCGTAATGGTTTGAAAGCCCTGCCACATCCGACGAAAGTCAGAGCCGGTGTAGTACAATTCGATCTTTGTCCTGTATTGATGCTTCGCCTGTTAGATGGTTTGTCGGAGGGCATAGCGGGATTTCTTATAAGCTTCCGGGTTAAGAGTCCCACTCCTTAAAAGCGGCAGCTCTAGCCTTTAGCTCAGTGCGGATGTTGCCTGTAATCCATGGCTTCTGGTTGGGGTATGTATGTACCGTCACTGTGGGGACGACGTCATCGATGCACTTATTTATGAAGCCAATGACTGATGTGGTGTACTCCTCAATGCCATCGGAGGAATCCCGGAACATATTCCAGTCTGTGCTAGCAAAACAGTCCAGTAGCTTAGCATCTGCTTCATCTGACCACTTTTTTATTGATCTAGTCACTGGTGCTTCCTGCTTTAATTTTTGCTTGTAAGCAGGAATCAGGAGGATAGAATTATGGTCAGATTTGCCAAATGGAGGGCGAGGGAGAGCTTTGTATGCGTCTCTGTGTGACAAAGAATACAGATGAAAACTCTCTCGGTAGGTAGTGTGGTCTACAGCTTATCATGGGAAACTACCAGAGGTGAGCAATAGCTCAAGATTTCCTTAGATATTGTGCACCAGCTGTTGTTTACAAAAATACATAGACCGCTGCCCCGTCTTACCAGACGCTGCTGTTCTATCCTGCCGGTACATCATATAACCAGCCAGCTGTATGTTGATGTTGTCGTCGTTCAGCCACGACTCCATGAAGCATAAGATGTTACAGTTTTTATTGTCCTGTTGGTAGTTTAATCTTCTGCGTAACTTGTTGATTTTATTCTCCAAAGATCGCACGTTTGCTAGCAGAATGGAGGGAAGTGGGGGTTTATTCGATCGCCTGCGAATTCTCAGAAGGCAGCCGGACCTTCGGCCCCTCTTTCTCCGCCTCCTCTTCACGCAGATCACGGGGATCGGGGCCTGTTCCCGAGGAAGCAGCGTATCCTTTGCGTCGGGCTCATCAGAGTCGTGAAAGGAAAAAGAGGATTCTGCTAGTGCGTGGGGAGTAATCGCAGTCCTGATGTCTAGAAGTTGTTTTTGGTCATAAAAGACGGTAGTGGCAACATTATGTACAAAATAAGTAAAAAAATAAGTTACAAACAATGCAAATAAGCGAACAAAAAAACACAATCGGCTGGGGGCACGTAAAACGTCTTTCATCTTCTCCGGTGCCATCTTATGTGATGCATTTTCTGAATGTTTATAGAGTAATTGGTATTCATCATAAATACGGCAACCCCATGTGAATAAGCTTTCTACGGCAGCACTGACATAACAGATATGTGTTTTTAGCAGCTTATACTGTGACACCTCATGATGAATGATCTTCATTTGCAGAGACATGGATCAAAGTTACCACACACTGCCCTTGCAAAGTTTCCCTTTAACAAGGCGTCACTAAAGTCCCTGGTTCGAATCCAGGCTGTATCACATCCGGCCGTGATTGGGAGTCCCACTGGGCAGCGCACAATCGGCCCAGCGTCGTCCGGGTTTGGCCCGGGTAGGCCGTCATTGTAAATAACAATTTGTTCTTAACTGACTTGGCTAGTTATATCAAGGTAAAAATAAAAATGGGCTTACATTTCAAGCCAGAACATTGTACATTTTTTGTTTGACTTCAATATTGTGAAAAAAGGAGGAGCAGAGGAAACAACAGACAATATAACATTACAATGCAGTGATACACACATCATACACACTGTATAGGCAGCAGATTTATAGATCAGTGTTTTAGAGGGAACAATAACAATCAATGAATCTGGCAGAGAAATTGTCTTTTTGTTATAAGATAGTGAACTCAATGGGAACTCAATGGATTGGCATGCATTCTAATAATTTTCACATGGTATAGGCATGTGTATTTCGTAAGGTCTAGAAAGAACAGCATTGCAAGAGAGATGTGCAAAGCTAAGGAGTTAGAAGACGGTATAGCCAGCTATGCAAGGTAGCTTTGCTTTTAATGAATGATCAAGCGAGCGGAAGCTAGCCTATATATTTCAGCCCCCAGAATAGTGACATGGGTTAACAGGATCTGATTTGCTTGCTGAGAAATATGTGTAGGCCTAGGAAGAGCTACTGTCTTAGGACGAAAGAGGTGCACGCGGAAATGAAATGGTTTTCGCTTCAAGATGACTACCACACGATTTGGGGTCAACACACAAGTGCAAGAGCACCTTTCTTCTCTAACCAATCAATCAAAGGCCTTTTTATTCCCCCCTCTTTCCACCCCCTCTTCTTTTACAGTTCTGCATATTTGAGCATCTTGCTCACTCCCAAATATACTAGTGTTACCCATCAAAGCATTTAAAAGATCCAGTGCTCTGAACATGGGTCATAGGGTCATGATAGGCCTACCCTACAGGAGATGACACCTTATTTGCTGTAAGAAGATATTAGTTGTTCTACTGAACCTTTTTACACTCATATGTCAAACATTTCTTGTTTCAACAGTGTCTTAAGTGGCTTGTATTTCCTTCAACCACACAGTGTAATAATAGAGAGAAGTGAATGAATGATCTGAGGAAGTGTTTTTTTTTCTTTCTTTTAGAGGTGAACTGAATGTTCACACTCACACACCATGTGAAACAAAGCTGTGAGTTTATATATTTATCTCTGACATGCACTCATTTTCAGTTATCATGGATGACATTTCTTAGACTCGCCTCAATTAAGGGAATCATATACGCTAGAAATTAACTGAAAGATACTACAGTAGAAGCTGCTAGGTTGTACCTGACTAAACATGACTACACGTTACTACACATTCATTTTGACAGTTGTATAATTGCGGTACTATTGATAAACAATTTAACCATGATAATACGCAGGGTTATTCTGTAGCTATTGTAGAACATGGACATCTGTGGTTCAATATTTTTAAGTACCAAGAAAATTGCTTGTGTTGTGTGACATGCATCAATTGTGTTGTATGACATTACCTTCGACATGGCTGACATGTTGGAACAAACACGACCCACACTCTATTACAAGGTTATTGAGTCCCTCTAATGTTATTGCATTGCATTGACTAGTCATTCTTCAAGGATTGTGTGAGAGTCAGGCTGGTAATGAATACAGTGCATTCGAAAAGTATTCAGACCCCTTCACTTTTCCACATTTTGTTACATTTCAGCCTTATTCTAAAATGGATTAAATAGTTTCCCCCCTCATATATCTACACACAATACCCCATAATGACAAAGCAAAAACAGCTTAGAAATGTTTCTTAATTTATTGAAAATAAAAAACTTAAATATCACATTTACATAACTATTCAGAGCCTTTACTCAGTATTTTGTTGAAGCACCTTTGGCAGTAATTACAGCCTTGAGTCTTCTTGGGTATGACGCTACAAGCTTGGCACACCTGCATTTGGGTAGTTTCTCCCATTCTTCTCTGCAGATCCTCTCAAGCTCTGTCAGGTTGGATGGGGAGCGTCGCTGCATAGCTATTTTTAGGTCTCTCCAGGTATGTTCGATCGGGTTCAAGTCCGCGCTCTGGCTGGGCCACTCAAGGACATTCAGAGACTTGTACCGAAGCCACTCCTGCGTTCTCTTGGCTGTGTGCTTAGGGTCGTTGTCCTGTTGGAAGGTGAACCTTCGCCCCAGTCTGATGTCCTGAGCACTCTGGAGCAGGTTTTCATCAAGGATCTCTCTGTACTTTGCTCCGTTCATCTTTCCTTCGATCCTGACTGGTCTTCCAGTACCTGCCACTGAAAAACAAAACCACAGCATGATGCTGCCACCACCATGCTTTACTGTAGGGATGGTGCCATGTTTCCTCCAGACGTGACGCTTGGCATGCAGGCCAAAGAGTTCAAATTTGGTTTCTTCAGACCAGAGACAAAAATTATAGTTATTTCAATCAAATGAAAGCATACTGTACATGTTTGTTTTATTAACAAGGAATAATGAGTAGAAAGCCGAGGTCACAGACTGTTTCCAAACTCATTAATTCAGTCTATCTACAAAGAACTCGTTACAGGCCATGGTCAGCACAGCAACCAAGATGACAAACTCCTGAAAGTCCACTAAGCGGGCTGTCATGTGCCATTTTACTGAGGAGTGGCTTCCGTCTGGCCACTCTACCATAAAGGCCTGATTGGTGGAATGCTGCAAAGATGGTTGTCCTTCTGGAAGGTTCTCCCATCTCTACAGAGGAACTCTGGAGCTTTGTCAAGAGTGACCATCGATCACCCGATTGCTCAGTTTAGCCGGCCAGCCAGCTCTAGGAAGAATCTTGGTGGTTCCAAATTTCTTCCATTTAAGAATGACAGAGGCCACTGTTTTCTTGGGGACCTTCAATGCTGCAGAAATATGTTGGTACTCTTCCCCAGATCTGTGCCTTCACAAAATCCTGTCTTGGAGCTCTGCGGACAATTCCTTCGACCTCATGGCTTGGTCTGACATGCACTGTCAACTGTGGGACCTCATATAGACAGGTGTGTGCCTTTCCAAATCATGTCCAATCAATTGAATTTACCACAGGTGGACTCCAATCAAGTTGTAGAAACATCTCAAGGATGATCAATGGAAACAGGATGAACCTGAGCTAAATTTCAAGTTTCATAGTAAAGGGTACTTAAGAATACTTATGTAAATAACGTTTTTCTGTTGTTTAAAAAAAAAATACATTTGCAAAAATTTATAAAATCCTGTTTTCACTTTGTCATTATGGGGTATTGTGTGTATATTGATGAGGGGGAAAAAATACTAAATCCATTTGAGAATAAGGCTGTAACGTAACAAAATGTGGAAAAAGTCAAGGGGTCTAAATACTTTCCGAATGTACTGTAAGTAATATATTGTTTGTCACAATAGCTGTGGACTGTTGAACGCAAATAAGATATAATGTGCTTTTACATTCATCAAGAGCTAATTCCTTTTCCACATTGTATTTCATGTGCATGGATCTCTGAAACTGTATTGACAAAGTGGCTCAATTTCAAACTGCCATCTGAAGCATTTCACAACCATGACATGTTGTCACTGTGGTTCCAGATATTTCCTGCTAACTAGCCTTGCAGTTGTCTTCCTCATTTTAGCTTCCTCTTTGTGATGTTAAGGCTTATTAATGATCAGGCGTGTTGTCAGATGCACAGTATCATCAGCGTCTCTGTCGCCGTTTGGTTAAAGGAGAGAACTCAACTAAGGAATCATTGGGGCACGCACTAAACATCCACCATTTCAACTAGAGGTCAAATCATTCAGGTATAACATTATATTGTTTCATGGTTTAATTTCTAATTCATTACATTTACATAACAAATCTGCACAACTTTGGAATATATTATACAGTATAATGTATTGCTTTTTCTAAATGTAATGGGTCTTTAGTCATTGTTTCTATTTGACTTGGGGCGGCAGGTAGCCTAGTGGTTAGAGCGTTGGACTAGTAACCGAAAGGTTGCAGGATTGAATCTTTGAGCTGACAATTCTGCCCCTGAACAAGGCAGTTAATCCACTGTTCCTAGGCTGTCATTGGAAATAATAATTTGTTCTTAACTGACTTGCCTAGTTAAATAAATAATAATTGTAGTTTTATGAAGATATGAATGGAAGTGTTATCTACCCTAAACAAACAGTTGAAAGGGGCTGGTCCACTGGTTTCACTGCAGTACAGTTAAGTACACCAACACAAAAAAGTACATAAAAAATAACCTTGAGTTAAATGTTTGGACAGGGAATACATTCATGTTTAAAAATTACACAAATGTCCCTTCTGTTCATACTACAGGTTCATCGTCTGCAACTGTGAGAGCAGGCCCCCCACTTAGTGTATTTGACAAGCTGAGTTGGACACTCAGTATGACAGGGTGTCAGTTTGTCAAATACCCCAAGTGAGGGGTCACTTGTCTGCTGAGCATCTCCCATCAGACTGACTTCAAAGAAGAACACTTCATTAACCTCCAAGTGACTTTCACTGTTAAGACTTTCTCAGAGGCAAAACATTTTGATTATGTGAAAAATATTATCTTTATCTACTACGAGTGATTATGTGCAATTGATCACGCACTGTCACAAATGTCTCATGTATTTTGTGTAAGTTTGTATGATGGAACTTAGTACACTGTGTAACAAATGTGTGTCTCTGTATTAAATACTGCATTAAATAAGTACTGGGTTATATAAAATTGAGGTCCCTAGTATATTTATAGACGATGTGTATAGATTAATAGGAATGAATAGAAATGGAATTACGATTGCATTTATATAGATAACTTTTCATCAGGTTTCTATGCACTTTATGTAGGCCTGCATTATGTGTAAGGGTGACTGACCCACTACTACCAATGTAAAGTAATCACTGGGTGATGCACAGGAACAGTGAGTGGTAGCACATTGCTCTATAATTCTCAGCACACATCAGTTATGACAGAGGAAATTAAAGGAGAGTTTGTGCTAATATGAAGCAGAGTCTAAACATTGCTTTCAACTAATTAAGGGAGATATAGGGACAATATATCACTTATTTATCTTGCACTCTGTGCTTTTACAAGGCCTATTATTATGGTCAATAACCTGCCTTTGGATACTTATATAAAATACCACCCTTTATCTGTCAGTCCCACATGCTTTCCTGTGCTCACAAAGCCACATGAGCTAGAATAAGAGCGGATGTCTGTGCTATCTTGTGATTAGATAGCAGTGTGTGACTCACATACTGCATAGCAATGGCGGTCAAAAAAGATGGAGTCATCACCCATCAGTGTCATGTGTCATCAGTAACACTGAATATCGTTGTAATTTACCGACATGGTACCAAAACCACCCAATATGACTATACTGTATGTATTTCCATACAGTAACTTTCCCATTGTGATTTCCTCTGAGATTAGACTAATTCAACCCCGTTGATTGGCCTCGAAGGGAGTCTTCAATCAGTCAGGTAAAGGTATACTCAGGATTGGGTAGGTTACTTTCTAAATGTAATATGTTACAGTTACTAGTTACCTGTCCAAAATTGTAATCAGTAACGTAGCTTTTGGATTACCCAAACTCAGTAACGTAATAGCCAAGCTTCCTGCAATCCAGGACCTATATAATATGTGGTGTCAGAGGAAAGCCCATAAAATTGTCAGAGACTCCAGTCACCCAAGTCATAGACTTTTTTCTCCTCTACCACACGGCAAGCGGTTCCAGAGCGCCAAGTCTAGGACCAAAAGGATCCTGAACAGCTTCTACCCCCAAGCCATAAGACTACTGAACAATTAATTAAATGGCCACCGGACTATTACATTGACCCCCCACCCCCATTTGTGTTGTACACTGCTGC